>NC_133153.1:37405490-38005490 GCF_048418815.1 Hemitrygon akajei
TTTCTTAGAGCCTTTCATGAACAATGGAACAACATTAACTATCCTCCAGCACCTCATCCATGGCTAAGGACTTTTTAATTACTTCTGCTAGGATCCTTGCAATTGCAGTTTCTGAACTATAGTCCCCTTCAGGGGAACACCTTGTTGGGCTCTGGGAATTTATTCATCCTAATTTGTCTCAAGATAGCAAACACTTTTCTTTTGTAATCTGTAGATGGTCCATGACCTCACTGTTGTTTTGCCTCCGTTCTATTGACTCTGTGTTTGCCTCCTGAGTAAATATGGATGCAAAAAAATCCACTTAAGATCTCCCCACATCTCTTTCAGCTCAACATATATTTGATCATGCTGATCTTCAAGTGGATCAACTTTGTCGCTTTTGCTCTTACTATATCTATAGAAGCTCTTGGGATTCTTTTGCAACCAATTTGTCCCACGTACTGACAGTCACAATTGTTTACTTGTGCAGATCACTGGATTATGATTAGCACATGAATTCTGTCCACTCCTATCTTCTCCAATGCGAGAGTTCTGAAAGCAATTATAGTACTGCTGCCACCCCAGAAGAGACAAAGAAGGAATCGAGCCTGGGGCCTTCTGTATTGCTCAGTTGTGCTGTGTTTATCTGGGGAGCTCATTAATGCTTTCTTCTGAAGTAATTTGTGAGATGGGTTCCCTCATGGCATCCAGATATATACTGCCTGAACACTGTTGGTTGGGTGGAGTGGATAAGCCTCTGTGTCACATGACAGCAACTGGCGTCGCTGACACACCCCTAGACTATGATAAATACTTAATTTGGAAAACAACATTATTCATAAATGCGACGCGCTGAGATAGCTGAATTACATTTATTTCAGAGTGACTATAAATACCATCAAAAAATTAAACAGTACATATTGTTTTAAATTTATTTTATAGGATTAATATTTTTAATTCAGTTGCAAGGAGATGTAGGTCAGCTTTGCTCATATAATTCAGTTGAATGTGCTATTGTTGATTGCCTGGAAACAAGGCACACAAGAGTGTACTCAATCTTACCAACCGTCTTTCAATCATAAAGTACCAGTTTAAGACAACTCAGTACTAAATTGCATTGAATCAATTTTGTAATGTTTATTTGTTATTCCTGTTGTCAGATCTGTAACCCCCTGCAGAGAATGTTCTGATTCTAAAGCATAAAAACAAAGTTAAAATTTTCAATTTGCATATCTCAGTCTCCTTCATTCCAAATTGGCATAATATGGACAATTATTTATTTAATCCATGCCAAACTAAATTTCCCAAGATGCATTGCTTCATGTGGAACTGAGCCACATTAATCAGGAATCTCACAGGTCAGAATAACAGCTGTATTTGCTATGCTTTACTAGACCGCTGCCTTCTGAAATGGGGAACGCTCGTCTCAGCCAGGTTCCCACAACTCGTCACTGTACGTTGACTCCAGCTAGATAAGACCTGTGTAAATTGAGCCTCAGCAGAAGAGAGGATTGGGCTCAGATGCTCACACATCCTCCCTATCAGAGGGCCTGTCGGCCTTCAGTGTCAGACTCTCTCATACGTAGCACAGATACTGGAGGAGAGGAGATTCTATTGAACCCTGGACGAGCCCACAGCACTACTGAGGGGTGAGGAGGGAGATGAATAAGAGAATAAAACACATGAACTCAACGAAACTGATGTATTCATGGTGAACTGCTCTGTGTATGTGAGTGTAAATAACTTCAAAACCACTATCAGAATCAGAATCAGGTTGAACACTAGACACTTGAATACTACAGCACAGTACAGGCCCTTCAGCCCTCGATGTTGTGCCGACCCATATATTCCTTAAAAAAAGTACTAAACCCGTACTACCCCGTAATCCTCTATTTTTCTTTCATCCATGTGCCTTTCCAAGAGGATCTTAAATACCTCTAATGTTTTAGCCTCCACCACAATCCCTGGCAAGTCATTCCAGGCACCCACAACCCGCTGTGTAAAAAACTTACCTCTGATGTCTCCCCTAAACTTCCCTCCCTTAGCTTTGTACATATGCCCTCTGGTGTTCGCTATTCGTGCCCTGGGAAACAGGTACTGGCTATCCACCCTACCTATGCTTCTCATAATCTTGTAGACCTCTATCAAGTCCCCTCCCATCCTTCTATGCTCCCAAGAGAAAAGTCCCAGCTCTGCTAACCTTGCCTCATAAGACTTGTTTGCCAATCCAGGCAACATCCTGGTAAATCTCCTCTGCACCCTCTCCATAGCTTCCACATCCTTCCTATTATGAGGTGACCAGAACTGAACACAATACTCTAAGTGTGGTCTCACCAGATCACCGGCATATGTCGTGAAATTTGTTACCTTTCCTGCAGGAGTACAAATCAATACATAATAATAGAAAAAATGTGAATTACTTAAGTATATGTGTACATTAAGTAATTAAATTAAATCAGTAGCACACATACAGAAATTAAAAAGAGGTGAGGTAGTGTTCATGGGTTCAATGACCATCCAGAAATCAGAATGGCAGAGGGGAAGAAACTGCTCCTGAATCATTGACTGTGTGCCTTCAGGCTTCTGTTCCTCCTTCCTGATGGTACATGAGAAGAGGGCATGTCCTGGGTGACGGGGGCCCTTAATGATGGATGTCACTCATTGAAGATGGCCTTGATACTACGAAGGTTAGTGCCCATGATGTAGCTGACTAAGTTTACAACTCTCTTCAGCTTATTGCAGTGGTAATGCCCATATTAAAACCTTTTTTAATGTCAAATTCATGCTGTACATGAAATTATTTATTCATAGTTGTTATATTTATTATTATTATATTAATTACATACATATAATATTTTAATAAAATAACAGAACAATTTCAATATACACTCAGTAGTCCCTTTATTAGGTACCTCCTGTAAGTAGCCACTGAGTGTACATTCGTGATCCTCTGCTGTGTAGCCCATCCACTTCATGATTCGAAATGTTGTGCATTCAGAGATGCTCTTCTGCACGCCATTGTTTAATACGTGGTTATTTGTGTTATTGTGGCATTCCTGTCAGCTTGAAACCGAACTTCTGACCTCTCTCATTATCAAGGCATTTTCACCCACAGAACTGCCACTCACTGGAATTTTTTGATTTTCACACCATTCTCTGTAAAATTCTAGAAACCATTGTGTGTGAAAATCCCAGGAGAACAGCAGTTTCTGAGATACTCAAACCACACTGTCTTGACACCACAATCTTCCCACAGTCAAAGTCTCTTAGATCACATTTCTTCCCTATTCTGATGTTTGGTCTGAACCTCTTGACCATGTCTGCATGCTTTTATGCATTGAGTTGCCACCACATGATTGGCTGATTAGACATTAGCTAATGAGCAGGTGTGCTGGAGTACCTAATAAAGTGGCAACTGAGTATAATTCATAAAAGCATTGAGAAAATATCAGGTTATAAAATAACAGAACAATTTCAATGTACTACGTTTCTCTTTTAGACCAATATGTGTGCATGTGATTAAGAGTGTGGCTGAACATGGGCAAGTACAAGCAAGTGTGTGTGTGCACACACATTTGTTTGTGTGTCTGTGTCAGTGCAATTGCGTGTGGGAGTCAATTGGGTGACTGTCTTATTTCAATTGTTTCCATGGTGAAAATATTTGGTTTTGTTCCTCAGTTTCCAGGGTGGGAGATGTGATAACTGGCAGATGGCAGATGGCACTTTACTTCAGGATAATTTGCAAGGGGCAGCCCTGCCAATTGCTTCTCTCAGAAATGAAATAGAACAAACAAAAACAGATAAGTTCCATATCATCATCCTCCTGAAAGAAAACATAGGCATTATTCAATAAATCCTCACTTAAAAATATGTAATCATTTCAACAGCTTTATTTAAGGACTATGAGTGGAATATTAAGCAAATGCTTTACAGTACAAACATATGAGAATTAAAATAAATTTGGAGGTGTGCCAATGTGAACAGCTTTAAGGCTATTAATACCAAGATGTGAAGGAGGCTGAAGGAAATCTAGGTGGCTTTGTTTGTGTGTGCAGACAAAGCAACAGACTCGACACTCAGTGGCCACTTTATTAGGTACTCCCTGTATCTAATAAAGTGGCCACTGAGTGTTTGTTCGTGGTCTTCTGCTGCTGTAGCCCATCCACTTCAAGGTTCAATGTGTTGAACATTCAGAGATGCTCCTGTCACACCACAGTTGCAACATGTGGTTACTTGAGTTACTGTCACCTTCCCGTCAGCTTGAAACCGATCTTCTGACCTCTCTCATTAACACGGCACAGTAGTTTTGAGCATTTGAAGTCAATCCTATGCCCAATATCAAATGCAATGTTCTGCTACCGCCATTTTCTCCAGGTAATCCAAAAGAATTTTAACAAAGATGAAGGTCTCACTCTAAGTAAGAATTGGAATTTGATTTTAACAAAGTGAGACAGCAGAAACCTGATTGGATGAGGGCTAATCAATCAGAATGGACGACTGGGGTAAAAATACCAGACTAGACATGCCCAGGCCTCATCCCTGATGAAGATGGCAGAGCTTGTCATCAAAACGTCAGTTAAAATTGATACCTGTACCTGGCTGGAAGACCGGGAAGAATTTATTCATCATATAGGCCAGGATAGCACTAGATCTCTTTTTATTTAGGTCATATTTCTTCCTCATTCTGATGTTTGGTCTGAATAACACCTGAACCTCTTGACCAGGTCTGCATGCTTTTACATATTGAGTTGCTGCTACATGATTGCTGATTAGATATTTGCATTAATGAGCAATAACAAGCAGTGGCCACAGTGTGTATAGCACATCATGTTCTCCAATGTCAAGTATCTGAGAAAAGAAAAAGGACACTTTGGAATAGGGTCCAGAGGAGGTTCCTAAGAATAATTCCAAGAATAAAAGGTTAATGTATAAGGAGCATTTGATGGCTCTGGGCCTGTACTCATTGGTGTTTAGAAGAATGAGAGGGATCACATTGAAATCTATCGAATATTGAAATGCCTAGATAGAGTGGACGTGGAGAAGATGTTCCCATTCTGAGGGAGTCCAGTGCCAGAGGGTACAGCCCCAGAAAAGAAGGACATCCCTTTAGAACAGAGATGAGGAGGAATTTCTTTAGCCAGTAGATGGTGAATCTGTAGAATTCATTGCCACAGACAGCTGTGGAGGCAAAGTCATTGGGTATATGTAAAGCAGAGGTTGATAGGTTCTTGATTAGTAAGGACATTAAGGACTATGGGATGAAGGCAGTAGAATGAGGTTAACAGGGATAGTAAATCAGTCAAGATGGAATGGTAGAGCAGACTCAATGGGCTGAATAGTCTAATTCAGCTCCTGTATCTTATGGTCTTATGGAATAAGAATAGTTGCATGATTGAATAAAGATGAAAATATATTGCAGTACTAAATGCTTCGAAAGAATTACATAGTATAATAGAAATTTGATTATGATTTGACTCTCTTGTGAGGAATTAGGTCAAATGTTTTGTGTGTGTTGCTTAGGTCAAATGTTGATTCTTTCTGCTCGACGATATGAGAAACATTAGCACTTAGAAACAGAATATTTTTTGACACAGTCTGTTGAAGTATGTAGCAGCATTAGTTATTTCCAGAGCAGGTGTCAAGTGGTGAAACTATTTCTTCTTAAAAGCTGGGAATGTGAAATTGAAAGGAACGGAAACCCTCAGAGCAACAAAACCCTCAACATTTGAAAGGGGAATGCCAGCTAATGATACAGGTAGCACAAAGTCAACAGTTAAGATGAAAGAAGAAGAACAAAATAGAAGTTCTCCTTCTAAACATGACAAAATACTACAGGCAAGTACACACAAAACACTAGAGGAACTCAGCAGGTCAGGCAGCATCTCTGGTGGGAAATGACATTTCATCAGAACTGGAAAGAAAATGAGGCGAAACCAGAACAAGAAGCTGGGGTGGGAGGGGAAGGAGTACAAGCTGTCAGATGATAGATGAGACCAGGTGAGGTAGGTGGGTGGGGAATGGCAGCAAATGGTATTAGAAGCTAGGTGGAGATACATGGAAGAGGCAAAGGGCTGAAGAAGAAGGAATGTGATAGGAAAGGACAGTAATATAGATTTCTCTAATATCTAATAAACATTCCCCTCTGTTTTCCTTTTCCACACACCCCCCTTCTTTTTATTTCATTTCAGTGGCACCCTCACCCTTCTCTTCCACTTTCCCTGGCCTCAAGACTTGCCCTCCTTCTACTCCCTCCCTCCTTCCCTATCCAATTCCATTTTCTTCAGCCCTTTGCCTCTCCCACCTATCACCTCCCTTTCCCTTTCCAATCATTCCCTTTTGTTTCTTCTCCTCCTACACTCCCCTCCCACCTCAACTCATCCAGCATCTGCCATTTTATGTTCCTCCCCCTCCACCTACCTTTCTATTCTCACCGCTTCCCACTTCCTTTCCAGTCCTGATAAAGGGTCTTGGCCAAAGTCCTCGGCAGTTTGTTTCCCTCCATAGGTGCTGCCTGACCTGATGACTTCCTTCAGCATACGGTGGGCACTGCTCAAGATTTCCACCATCTTCAGAACTGCTTACGTTTTCACATTAAAGGTAAATACTGGCTCTGTGGCTCAAATGTGGGGGGAGGGAGAAAAGAAATGCAGCAGTAATAGGGGATTCCATAGTTAAAGGAGCAAACAGGAGATTCTGCGGATGTGAAAGAGACGCCTGGATGATATATCACCTCCCAGCTGCCAAGGTCAGGGATGTCTTGGCTCAGGTCCACAGCATTCTAAAGAGGAATGGCAAGCAGCTGAAAGCCAAGGTACATATTGGTACCAAGGGCATAGGCTGGAAAAGGAATGAGGTCCTGAAGAGAGAATATTGGGAGTTAGGTAGAAAACTGTTGTGAGCATCACTGTGCTGTAGCTGAAAGAAGACCATAGTTGGGAGCTTAACACCCAAGGATACACATTGTATCGAAAGGACAGGCAGGTAGGAAAATTGGGAGGGGTGGCTCTGCTGGTAAAAAATGAAATCAAATCATTAGAAAAGGTGATATAGGAAGATGTAGAATCCTTGTGGGTAGAGTTAAGAAACTGCAAGGGTAAAAAACCCTGATGGGAATTAAATACAGTCCTCCGAACAGTAGGACTAAAAAGTACAACAAGAGATAGAAAAGGCATATAAAGGATAATGTTTTATAGTCATGTGGGATTTCAATGTGCAAGTAGATTAGGAAAATCAATTTGGTGCTGGATCCCAAGAGATGGAATTTATAGTAGGCCTACAAGATAACTTTTTAGAGCAGCTTGTGGTTGAGCCCACTAGTGGAAAGGCAATTCTGAATTGGGTGTTGTGTAGTGAACCAGATTTGATTGGGGAGGTTAAGGTAAAGGAACCCTTAGGAGGCAGTAATCATAATATGATAGAATTCACCCTGCACTTTGAGAGGGAGAAGCCAAAGTCAGTTGTATCAGTATTACAGTAGAATAAAAGGATTTACAGAGGAATGAGAGAAAAGGTGACCAAAGTTGATTGGAAAAGGACAGTAGCAGGAATGATGGCAGAGTAGCAATGGCTGGAGTTTCTGAGAGCAATTCTGAAGGCGTAGGATAGATTAGATACATCCCAAAGATGGAGAAGTATTCTAATGTGAGGATGACGCAACTGTGGCTAGCAAAGGAAGTCAAAGTCAGCATATGAGCAAATCTGTGGGAAGTTAGAGAATGTTTAAAAACCTACAGAAGACAACTAAAAAGCCATAAGGAGAGAAAAGATGAAATATGAAGATAAGCTAGCTAATAATAAAAAAGAGGATATCAGATATTTTTCAGATATATATAAAGAGTAAAAGAGAGGTGAGAGTGGGTATCAGACCATTGGGAAATGACTCTGGAGTGGTCGTAATGGGAGACGAAATGACAGACAAACTTATTAAGTGTTTTGCGTCAGTCTTCACTGTGGAAGACACTTGCAGTATGTCAGAAATTCGAGAGTGTCAGAGGATAGAAGTGAGAATGGTTCCTATTGCTAAGGAAAAGGAGCTTGAGAACTAAAAAAGTCTCAAGAAAGTTAAGTCATCTGGACAAGATGGACTACACCCTGAGGTTCTGAAGAAGTTCGCTGAAGAGATTGTGGAAGCATTAGTAATGATCTTTCAAGAGTCACTAGATTCTGGAATGGTTCTGGAAGGCTGGAAAATTGCAACTGTCATTCCACTGTTTAAGAAAGGAAATTACAGGCCAGTAAACCTGACTTCTGTGGGTGGGAAGATGTTGGAGTCCATTATTAAGGATGAGGTTTCAGGGTACTTGGAGATTCATGACAAAATAGGCCAAAGTTAGCATGGTTTTCTAAAAGAGAAATCTTGCTTGACAAATCTGTTGAAAGCCTTTGATTAAACAACAAGTAGCATAGACAAAGGAGATTCAGTGGAACCACAAACAAGAGAAAATCTGCAGATGCTGGAAATCCAAGCAACACACACAAAATGCTGGAGGAACTCAGCAGGCCAGGCAGCATGAATGGAAAAGAGTACAGTTAATGTTTCGGGCCAAAACCCTTTCGCAGAACTGGAGAAAGAAGCTGAGGAGTAGATTTGAAAGGTGGGGGGGGGGGGGGGCGGAAGCGGTGAGAAAAAAAACACCAGGCGATAGGTGAAACTTGGAGGGGGAGGGATGAAGCAAAGAGCTAGGAAGTTGATTGGTGAAAGAGACAGAAGGCCATGTAAGGAAGAAAAAAGGGGAGGGGGAGGAGCACCAGAGGGAGGGGATGAGCGGGCAAGGAGATAACATGAGGAAGGGATAGGGAGATGGGAAATGGTGAAGGCAGAGGTGGAGGAGGCATTACTGCTAAGTTTGAGAAATCGATGTTCATGCCATCAGGTTGGAGGCTTTTTTACTACTCCTCAGCATTTTTTTCTCCAGTCCTGCCGAAGGGTTTCTGCCCAAAACATCAACTGTACTTTTTCCCATAGATGCTGCCTGGCCTGCTGAGTTCCTCCAGCATTTTACCAGAGTAAGTGGATGTTGCTCACTTTGATTCTCAGAAGGCCTTTGACACAGCGCTGCTTAACAAGATAAGAGCCCATGATATTACAGGAAAGATGCCATCTTGGATAGCAGATTGGCTGACTGGCAAGAGGTAAAGAGTGGGAATAAAGGGGAGCTATTTCTGGTCGGCTGCCGGTGATGAGTGGTGTGCCATGGTGGTTGGTGTTGGGACTACTTCTTTTCATGTTATATGTCAACGATTTGGATGATGTAATTGTTTGCACATGATACAAAGATAGATGGAGTAGCAGGTAGTGTTGAAGAAGTAGGTAATCTGCTGAAGGATTTAGACAGATTGGGAAAATGGGCAAAGAAGTGGTAGATGGAATATAATGTAGGGTATTCTATGGTCATGCACTTTGGTAGAAGGATTAAGTGTGTAGACTATTATCTAAGATGGGAGAAAATTCAAAAATCAGAGGTGCAGAGCGACTTTGGAGTCCTCATGTAGGATTTCCCAAAAGTTAACTTGCATGTTGAGTCAGTGGCAAGGAAGCCAAATACAACGTTGGCATTCATTTCAAGAGAACTAGCATATAAAAGCAAGGATGTAATGCTGAGAATTTATAAGGCACTTGGTTGTGACTATACTTGGAGTATTGTGAGCAGTTTTGGACACCCCTTATCTATTGGAGAGGAGTTCGCGAGAATGATTGCAGGAATGAAATTGTTAATGTGTGAGGAGCATTTGCTGGTTCTAGGTCTGCACCTGCTGGAGTTTAAAAGAATGAAGGGTGACCTCATTGAAACCTATGAAATATTGGAAGACCTAGATGGTGTGGATGTGGAAAGGATGTTTCCTAAAATGGGGGAGTCCAGGACCAGAAATGAATGTCCCTCAGAATAGAGGGACATTCATTTCGAACAAAAATGAGGAAGAATTTCTTTAGCCAGAGGGAGAAGAATCTGTGGAATTCATTGCCATGGACAGCTGTGGAGGCCAAGTCATTGAGTATATTTAAGGTGGAGGTTGATAGTTTCGTGATTAGTCAGAGCATCAAAGGTTTTGGGGAGATCGTAGGAGAATGAAGTTGAGAGGGATAATAAATTATCCGTGATGGAGTCAGTCGGCTGCATGGCCTAATTCTGCTCCTATGTCTTATGGTCTTATGATAACATGACTTTGTAAATGATGGTATTTGAGAAATATCTATGACAAGTCCAGGCTGCTGTCAAACTTATCCAGAAGATGACTCATACTATAAATGTGGCACATACTTAAGAGCTTACACATGATTAACCCTTGGAAGAGTTAAAATGGAGATTAAATCTTTATCTTATTAACCATTGCATGGAAAAATATCAGATAAATGGCCAAGAGTTTCCTTATCATATGACACTATACATAAGTGAGGTTGGGAAATTGGTTAAGAATATCTGATCCTCAGATTGAGATAAACTATCAGCAAAACAGCAGGGATATCACCTCACAAATTACTAAGCGATCATACTGTTTGTTTGGCGCTGTTTCTGAATAGCTGTTGCACTGACCACATCAAAGAATATGATCAGTAATTCCCACACGGTTAGCCAGAATTTGCTGAGGGGGAAATGGGGTTAACAAATCACATCAATAGTCTTTTATCAGTTCTAATGAAATATCATTAACCTCAAATGTTATCCCTCTTCCTCTCACCACAGGTTCTGCTTGACCTGTTAAATATTTCCAGTGTTGTTTTTTTTATTTCTGATTACCAGCATTTTCAGGTTTTTATATTTTAATGACAGTATTGGGCTTTGCTGTGTGTGTGTTTTTTTTGTGCCGGGGAGGGGGGGGGGGGGTTGATGTTTTTCTTTTGAATGGCTTCCATGGTTTTCTTTGTTTCATATCTGTCCGGAGAAGATGAATCTCAGAGTTATATACTGCATACATACTTTGAAAATAAATGTACCAATAACCTTGAATCTTGAACCCTGAACCTTATTGCAGTTCCCCTCTACCCTCTAAGTATTCACTGCCTGAAGCATAGATACCAGGTTAAGGGAGTAAGGATATCTAATGTTTGCAAAATGCTTCCCAAAACCGATTTGAATTCAGATTCCTTTACTTATCAAGTGCACCTTGAAACGTACATTGAAGTGCATTGCTTGTGTTAACAGCCGACATACATAAGGTTGTGCAGGGGGCAGCCTACACATTCTTGCATCAATATGTCTACAATGCTTGGCAGAAACACACAAAAGAACAAAACAGTAAGCAAAACAAACTGTGTTCCTCCCTCCTACCCATGCACATACATGGCCAGACCTCCATCTACTGGACAGGCCTCCGGGCCTCCACTCTCCGGGCTTCAGCCATCGGTCTTCGATTTTCGGACTACCGATTAAACTTAGGGCTTCGGTATCGAACCCTTTATTAACCGATGACTGGACCCCAGACTCCAGTCTCAAACTTCGGGAACGCTAACTTGCCCTCTTGCCTCCTGCTTTCATGGACATCCAATCCCAAGACACACAGACTGGGACAGCCGATATCCAAGAAAGCAGACCCCAAGAAAGGAAGGAAAGATTGAAATCAGTAAATTGGTGAATTGGGTTTATTATCGTCACATGCACCAAGTACAGTGAAAAACTCTGTTTTACAGGCTATCCGTTCTAATTATTTCATCACATCAGTACATAAGGGTAGTACAAGGGAAAAGGAATTATAGAATGCAGAATAAAGAGTTACAGTTACAGAGAAAGTGCAATACACGCAAACAATAATGTGCAAGATCTTAACGAGGTAGGTTGCAGTGTCAGGAGTCCATCTTATCATACAGAAATCATTGTCATACAATAATGTTATACCAATGTGGCAAAAACTGTCCGTGATCCTACTGGTACGTGCTTTCAGGCTTTTGTATCTTCTGCCTGAGGGGAGGAGAGATAAGAGAGAATGTCTGAGGTAAGAGAGGTCTTTGATTATGTTACAAATGTGAGAAAATCTGCAGATGCTGGAAATTCCAAGTAACATTCACAAAATGCTGGAGGAATGCAGCAGGCCAGGCAGCATCTATGGAAAAGAGTAAACAGTCAACATTTCAGGCTGAGACCCTTCATCAGGACTGGAAAGGAAGGGAGAAGAAGTCAGACTAAGAAGTGAGAGAGGTAGGGGAGGAAGAAGTGCAAGGTGGCAGGTGATAGGTGAAACTGGGAGAGAGGGAGGGGGTGAAGTAAAGAGCTGGGAAGTTGATTGGTGAAAGGGATAAAGGGCTGGAGAAGGGGGAAACTGATAGTAGAGGACAGGAGACCATGGAAGAAAAGGAAGAGGGAGGTAATGAGCAGGTAAGAGGAGAAGCTGTAAGAGGGAAACAGGAATGGGAAATGCTGAAGGAGAGAAGAGGGGTAAGTACCAGAAGTTTGAGAGACTAATGTTTGTGCCATTAGGTTGCTTTACAGAGGCAGTGAAAAGTCAGGGTCACAGAATTATAGAGTACTACTGCACAGAAACAGGGCCCTTGAACCATCTAGCCTGTGCCATTATTCTGCCTAGTCCTATCAACCGGCACCTGGACCATAGCCCTACATACCCCTCCCTTATATGTACTTAAGCAAATTTCTCTTCAATGACACAATTCTTCATTCACCATTTCCACTGCCACCTTGTTCCACAGTCTCACCAACCTCTTAGTGAAGAATTTTCCCCCATGTTCCCCATGAATATTTCATCTGTTGGCGTGTGTAGACAGAGTCCATGGAAGGGAGGAAATTTAGAAACACACAAGCATAATGTCTAACTCTGCAATACAGGGTCCTGAAATAGAACATTGCTCTGTGCTCCCTTGGAGCAAAAATATTCATGCTTCAACTTAATGGGCAATAAAAAATTTATTAGATAACCCTCCTCCTCATTCAAACACAAACAAACCACCAAGAGTGCAAATTGTTAACAGTTTGACAAAGAAATAAAACTCTAGGTTGCACAAATGCAACTTAATTAATGATTTCTTCATTTTGTTTTAATCAGGTTATTGGAACATTATTAAAGACTGAGACAAAGTTGATAAGGTCAGAAGTGTTGCCAGTCTTGCTGCATTCTGGTTATCCTCTCATCCCTTCCCTTCTCCTCAGATGCCCATCACCTCCCTCTGGTGCCCCTCCTCCTTCCCTTTCGTCAATGATCCACTTTCCTCTCCTATCAGAATCCTTCTTCTTCAGCCCATTAATTCTTCCTCCTATCTCCTCTTTATTTCCCCTCTCCCCACCGACCCACATTCCCCTTCACCTGGTTTCACCTATCAACTTCTATCTTCTACTGCTTCCCCTCTCCCCACTAACTTCTGACTTCATCCCCATTCCTTTCCAGGCCCAACAAAGGATCTTGCCTGAAATGTTGACTGTTTTTGCCACTTTGCTGCCATGCCACTCCAATTCCAGCAATTGTTGATTTGCTCTCAATCCTGCTAGTGTCCCCTTCCAATCAACTTTGGCCAGCTCATCTCTCATGCTTCTGTAATTCCTGCTGCCTGAGCTGCTGAGCTCCTCCAGCATCTTGTTTATGTTGCTCTGGATTTCCTGCATCTGCAGGACCATCTGTGATAGTGTCATCAGTGAAAGAATGCAGGAAAGATTTATCAAGGTAACACACACAAAATGTTGGAGGAACTCAGCAGATTTGGCAGCATCTATGGCGAGGAATAAACAGTCAATGAATCAGGCCAAATAGAAGGGTCTCGGCCCAAGCAACACACACAACATGCTGGTGGAACGCAGCAGGCCAGGCAGCACCTATAGGAAAAAGTACAGTCGACGTTTCGGTCCAAGACCCTTCATCAGGACAGATGCAGGATGATTTCCTTGTGTTTGGGTCTCAGCCCAAAACGTGATTATTTATTCCCCTCCATAGATGCTGCCTGACTTACTGAGTTCCTCCAGAGTGTCTTGCTACTGGTGACAACTAACCTGTTGTTGTGATTGGACTATGTATTCTACAAGATTCGGAAATTTGAAATAACTTTTCTAACATTACTTTTAGAGCTTTCACATTAACTGTGAGAGTGGGATTTTGTATCAAGAACACACTGTACCTTGCTTTGTGCCCTCTCCCTGGAAACAGTCGTACCGGCTTTGACATTGCTTTGACCTTCATACAAATGACCCTGTTCAAGGAGTATCAATATCTGATGAAGAGAGGGAATGCAAATGTCTCATCCCACCTCTTGCAATATCCACACATACATATAAATTAGTGCAACGTTCATGGTAGGGCAGGAATCCTAGTGGCTCCAGTCACTAAAGTTGAATCCCAATGCCCAAACAACGGGGCACAGACAGAAAAGTGACAGGAACAGTAAGTTGTTTGAATGCTACATTGTTGTCGGATCATGGCAACACCTGTGGGCTGCCCCCAGCACATCCTCAGACTGCGTTGGTCATTGATGCAAACAGCACACTTCACTGTATGTTTCAAATTTTCAACTTATAATAAAGTTCAAGTTCAGATTTATTATTATCTGACTATACATACATACAACCAAGCAAAACAATGCTCCTCTGAGCCATGGTGCGTCCGTAAAACACAGCACACAAAACAAAATATTACCACAAGTAAGTTAAAAATATATAATCCAAAGGGCATGTAGTGCTCAGCACAGGTAGACAGTAAACAGTAAATAGCTCGCTGCCCTAGAGACGAGGCCTCGGTGGTGGCAGGGTACTCATTAGTACACAGCCTAATCTCCGCTAAGTACCTCGACAACTGCTCAATAAAGGGAGCAATATTACACTGTGCTATGTATGTATCAGTAGGCTTAAGGGCAAATCCCGAAAGTCAGTAGCAGCAAAAAAGCAAGTACAAGCAAAAGATAAATAATAAAAGCATAAGACACAGCAGCAGAATGAGGCCATTCAGCCCATCAAGTTTGCTTCACCATTCCATATGGCTCATTTGTTTCTGTCCCTCTCAACCCCATTCTCTTGCCTTCTTCCCATAATCTTTGAGCCCCTTCCTAAACAGGAACATATCAACTTCCATCTTAAATACACCCAATTCCAGAGCCAGTTACCTGGGTTCAATTCCACCGCTGTCTGTATGTGTACATTCTCCCCACGATGGTGTGGGTTTCCTCCGGGCGCTCTGGTTTCCTTCTACGTTCCAAAGGCATAGGATTAGTGGGTTAATTGGTCGTATGGGTGTAAATGGACGGCACAGGCTCGTTGGGCCTGAAGGGCCTGTTACTGTGCTATATCTCTAAATTTAAAAAAAATAGATGTAGAAGTGGTATAAGGCATTGGTGAGGCTAAGTTTGGAGGATTGTGTGGCGTTCTGGTCACCTACCTGTAGGAAAGATTTCAATAAGATTGAAAGAGGGGCACAGAGAAAATTTACAAGAATGTTGCTGGTACTTGAGGACCTGAAGTTAAGGGGAAAGGTTGTATAGGTTAGGACTTTATTCCTTGGAGCGTAGGAGAAAGAGGGGAGATTTGTTAGAAGTATACAAAAGTATGAGGGGTATAGATAAGATTAATGTAAGCAGGCTTTTTCCACTGAGATCGTAGATTAAGAGTGAAAGGTGAAATATTTATGGGAACTTCGTCACCTAGAGGGTTGTGCATGTGTAGAACGAAGTGGGTTCGAATGCAACATTTAAGAGAAGTTTGGATAAGTACATAGATGGGGCGTGGAGGGCTATGGTCCTGTTGTGGGTCGATGGGACAAGGCAGAACAACAGTTGGGCATAGACCAGATGGGTCAAAGAGTCTGTTTCTGTGCGGTAGTTCTCTCTGGCACAATGACAGCTAAAGGCAAGGCAACAAGTTCAGAAACCTCAGCTAGAACCACAACACACCCAGGCTGATACTTAGCAGAAAATCCAAGCCGCTTAGCTGCAAACATGTTGGATGGAGAGCAATAGCTGAGTGCTGTGGGCATGTTGTGACATGTGTTGACCTCCTGCTGATGTAAGAATGACCCCTGAATGAAAATGATGAGGTATGTGCTGAGCAGCAGCCAAACAAACAATGAGTAATGATTTGAACTGGGGAGAAAACTACAATGGGATTATGTGGAGGAGGCAGAGGACTGAAGCAAAGAGGGCTCAGAAAGAAAGTCGGCACAATTGACGGAGGAATGCCCAAATTTAACGAGACGAACAGGTTTCCAAGCTAAACTATGTCAAGAGATTATTTCTTTTTATGTCCAAGCCTATGCTGGGAGCAGGCCACTGGAGTGCCAAGATAGCATGTTCATAACTTCCATTGTGTTTGGAATGTAGGAAGAAGCTGGAGCACCTGGAGGAAACCCACGTCGTCAAGGGGAGAATGTACAAACTGCTTGCAGATGGCGGTGGGAATTGAATACGTTAATGCTGGATAGCTACACACATTGCTGCTGTTGTCCAGCTGAAGACCCTTTAAGGTTGTCCTGATTTAGGCCAAACAGAGACCTCAATTTGCAATAATGATAGATGAATATCCCACAGGCTTTTAATATCAAGGTTCAACTGTAAAAATTCGCATTACTCAATCTCCCACAGGGAAGAACCGAATGCAGTAACGCAAAGCAAATGCCTCCAGGATTTGTTCGAGAATGGAGAGGGATTAAATGGTCAGAAACCCCAGCTGGAGTTGAAGAGGAGATGTACTTAAGTGATAATGAGAAAACATACAGTAGTAAAACCTGTCTTCAGATGCTGTACGATTATAGTGGATTAAGTGATGAACATAGTTTATCTAACATTCAATTAAAAGACAATTGGATAGAGATTAATACACAGGCATGTGACACGGTGTATTCTTCAAGGTCAAATGTAAGGGGAGACTGCTGGAAAAACTTAGTAGGTCAGGGAGCATCTGTGGATCTAATTTTAAAGTTATGCCATCAGTGGCCTTCCACAGGTGCTGCCTGACCTGCTTAATATTTACAACATTATCTGTTCTTTGAACATACAATACTGTGCAAAGGCCTTAAGCAGATATATATATATAGCTAGTGTGCCTAATACTTTTGCACAGTACTTGTCAACGTGGAGCGGAGAGCAAGTTTATAAACTTGGCGGGAACAAATAATGTTGGGAATGGCGAGGGTGAAGCACCATGGGAGGGGTGTGGGACAAGTGGACGAGAAGGGGTGCCAGGGACAGGGGTGGCACAGGTTCTGAGACACTAGGCAAGGTCACTTGACTCCAAACAATTGGTTTATTGATCATTACAGGCTGTCTCTCTGGTACGTCCTGTTCCCTTTTCCTTTTTCCCAACTATGATCCCCCTCTCCCCCCCTTCCCTCTCCCAGTCCATAATAGAGGCCCGTATCAGAACCAGGTTTATCATCAAGACGAGAAAATCTGCAGATGCTGGAAATCCAAACAACACACACAAAAGTGCTGGAGGAAATCAGCAGGTCAAGCAGGATCAATGGAAAAGAGTAAACATCGATTGTTTACTCTTTTCAAAAGATGCTACCTGGCCTGCTGAGTTCCTCCAGCATTTTGTGTGTGTTGTCAGGTTTATCATCACTCACAAATGTCATGAAATTTGTATCTTTTTGTGGCAGCGGTACAGATTCTATAATGATTATTTTGGATTTACTGAGTATGCCAGCAAGGAAATGAATCTCAGGATTGTATATGGTGACATCTATGAATTTTGATAATAAGTTTAATTTGAAATATGAACTTGAAGTTTGTACCAGTGCTGATTGGAGGACAGTATCTGGAACATTAATTCAGACTTTATTTCTCTTCAGAGATACCGATGAATAATTTCAGCACTCTCGTTTATATCAGAATTCTGGCAGCTGCAGTATTTTATATCTCACAGCTCCAGGGTTGCTCAATCTCCCTTTCTCCTGTCCTCGTTCACCTCTTTCTACTCATATTGCCTTCATGCATCAGAACAAAGAGGGCCGGCCCTGGGATAGGAACACTGCATGTGTGTGGATGGGTGGGAGGATGGGAGGAAGAAACGGGGCCTGTTTCGCTGTTGTTGCTTTGTTGCTTATTGTGTCCTGCGTTGTACCGCCGAGCATTGTGGACATACTATGTTGGCCCCGGAATGTGTGGCAGCACTTGAGGGCTGCTCCTATTACACCCTTGGGTGTGTGATGCACCATCAATAACTCACGCTGAGACTTATGAAGCGAGATATCGGCTTTTATTGACTGGAAGAATAAACAGCACTACATCCTGGGGAAAATGAGGGAGAGCAGCAGCCCACAGTCGCCTTTATACAGGGGTCTGTGGGAGGAGCCACAGGAGCAGTCAGCAGGGTCTGTGGGAGGAGCCACAGGAGCAGTCAGACAGGTATATCTAGTTCACCACAGTGTGTTGGTTGTTAACACAAATGATGCACTCCACTGTATGTTTCCATGCACATTTGATAAATAAATCTGAGTCCTGAATACAGATCAGCTCCACCGTTAACAAGCCTTCACTAGCTTCTCTCTGCCTGCACCAACGCTGGCTGTGACGTTCAGGCTTTCCTGGACTCCATCCTACCACAAACATTTTGTTTGCTCCCTCCATCCCTCTCCCTTCCCTGCAACTTAAAACGACCATGATCTCTAACTTTTCCTAATTCTGGTGAAGGTTATCAAAATAAAATTTCATTTGTCCATATCTCTCTCCACAGATGCTGCCTGACCGGCCAAGTGTTTCCAGCATTTTCTGATTTAATTCACATTTCCACTGGCTGTGGTTAGAACACAAAACAGTACAGCACAGGAACAGGCCATTCTGCCCATTATATCTCTGCTGAACATGATGTCAAATTAAACCAATCCCATCTGTCTGCACATAGTTCTATCTGGACATGTAACAGCTTGGTACAGAACTGCTCCGCACGTGACCACATGGAACTACAGAGTGTGTGGACACAGCTCAGCACATCATAGGAACTAGTCTCCCCTCTAAGGACTCTGTCTACACTTCTCACTGCCTCAGTCAGGCAAGCAACATAATCAAAGACCTCAGCTACCTGAATATTCTCTCTTCTCCCCTCTCCAACCAAACAAAAGACACTAAAGCCTGAAAGCTTGTACCACCAGGTTCAATGACAGCTTCCATTCCACTGTTATCAGACTATTGAATGACTTCTTGTAAATAAGGTGGACTCTTGACTTCACAATCCACCTCATAATGATCCCGCACTGCACTCTTTTGGTATTTTTAACATTTCATTTTAACATTTTTAGCATTGTCATTGTTTTACCTTGTTCTGCCTCAGTGCACTGTGTGATGATTTGATCTGTATGAACAGTATGCAGGACAAGCTTTTCACTGTATCTTGGTAAATGAGAATAATAAACCAAGTCTAACCTATTTCCCTCCGTTCCCTGCACGTTCATGTACCTCAATAAATACACACACACACACACACACACACACACACACACACACACACACACACACACACACACACACACACACACACACACACACACACACACACACACACACACACACACACACACACACACACGTAACACTGCTGAATTTAGGACAGCAGCCAATCTAGACACCAATTTCCCTTCAACACTTGGGATGTGCTCAGAAGTATTTGTGCTAAGGTATGAAATATATGACATGAAAGTTGCCAGTATAGTTTACAGATGTCTGTTCAGTTCCATCCTCTGAAAATCCCTCTGCATTGTATCTTTGGCTTCACCTCAGCTCAAATGCTGCAGTTTCAGGTGACTGTCACATCTGCAAAAGTCCTAAATTCTGTAAAAGTTTAGTCTGCTGCTGTGTGTGCACCCAAGCCTCAGATCTCAGAGAAGTCCAAAGCCATTGGGATTTTCTGTCCTGATGCTCAGAAGATCTGAGGCAGCTGACTTGTCAGTGGGTGTTCTATGATTCATCTCAGCCTTCTCTGGCCTAGAGAAATTCAGACAGGTTTCCAGTGACACATACATAAATACCAGGAAAAAAGTGCTGGTGGGAGTGAGTGAGTGAGAGATGAAGGGAGCTTGGCTCTCAAGTTCCTCACGCTCTTGGAGCGAAGCAAGTCAGCCACCTATTTTAACAAGCCAAATCACCCCGTGTTTGAGAACAGTTCCAACAGAAGCCACAGAGTGGAAAAATCCTGCAGCTGAATTCTGATCAAATTTCTTCTTCTTGAAGGCTATTTCAGAGGGCATTTGAGAGTAAAGCAGCAGATTTATAATCAGGTATATGCTGCAACAGGCAAATAAGACCATAAGACATAGAAGCAGAATTAGGCTATTAGAACAGATGCATTTATAGCACCAAATGGAGGCTCGGGAACAAACTCTTTGATTCAAGATTCAGGCTTGTTTATTGTCCTTTGGCACACAAGTGTAAAGGAGAACAAGATGATTGTTACCCTGGATCTGATGCAGCATAAAATATAAGCATAAGGAACACAATAAATACTAATAAATATAAACATAAAAGCACAATCCTATAAAACACAATGTACAATAATTATTATATGCATAGATTGATTGTGTGTGTGAAAAAAAAACTGACACTAGGTGATGTGGTTTGGGGGTGTGTGGTGGGATGGGTTAGTGGGTGGAGGTGATGATCAGCCTGATGACTTGGGGGAAGTAAATGTTTATGAGTCTTTTAATCCTGGAGTGGTTGCTACACAGCCTCCTTCCTGTTGGGAGTGGGACAAACAGTCCTTAAAGTTCAAAGTAAATTTATTATCCAAGTATGTATATGTCACCATATATACAGTAATCCCAAGATTCATTTTCCTGCAGGCATACTCAATAGTTCCATGGAATAATAACTGTAACAGAATCAATGAAAGACAGCAGCAACACGGGTGTTCAACCAGCGTGCAAAAGACACAAACTGTGCAAATACAAAAGGTAGGATTGAAGGGTCTCGGCCGGAAACGTCGACAGTGCTTCTCCCTGTAGATGCTGCCTGGCCTGCTGTGTTCCACCAGCATTTTGTGTGTGTTGCTTGAATTTCCCATTCAAAGGTATTTGTATTTTCATACTAGGCTGTGATGCATCCAGTCAACATACATTCCATTACACATCTAGAGAAGGCCATGAGTAGTGTGAGTGGGTTCCTTTATGATACAGCTGGGCTCTGTCCAGCACCTTTCAGAATATATGTCCTTGATAGCGGAAAGACTGATGTGGTGAAAAGTTGCTTGGGCTACACCGTTTGTGTCAAACACCATGCCAAATTACAAACAAGAGAAAGTCTGCAGATGCTGGAATCCTGAGCAACACATGCAAAATGCTGGAGAAACTCAGCAGGCCAGGCAGCATCTACGGAAAAAAGTACAGTCGACGTTTTCAGCCGAAATGTCAACTGTACTTTTTTCCATAGACGCTGCCTGGCCTGTTGAGTTCCTCTAGCATTTTGTGTGTGTTACACAGTGCCAAATTAAATCTCTTCTGCCTGGATATGATCTCCATCCCTCCACATTCATGTGTCTATCTAAAAGTTTCTTAAGGGCCACCGTCAAATTTGCTTCCATCACCACCCTTCGAAGCTGGTTCCTGGGCACTTTAAAACTTACTCTGAACACTTCCTTTAGACTTCCCTGCTCCAACCCCCACCTTCAATGCCTGTCC
Source organism: Hemitrygon akajei (assembly GCF_048418815.1). NCBI lineage: Eukaryota > Metazoa > Chordata > Chondrichthyes > Myliobatiformes > Dasyatidae > Hemitrygon > Hemitrygon akajei. The sequence goes on from NC_133153.1 coordinate 37,426,992, forward strand.
TTCTTTGCATATCAGTGAACCAGATTTAGATTTAGATTTAGTCCTGACGAAGGGTCTCGGCCCGAAACGTCGACAGCGCTTCTCCCTATAGGTGCTGCCTGGCCTGCTGTGTTCCACCAGCATTTTGTGTGTTGTTGTTTGAGTTTACAGCATCTGCAGATTTCCTCGTGTTAGATTTAGATTAGATTAGATTAGATTTATTTATCACGTGTACTTCAAAACCTACAATGAAATGTGTTATTTGCCTTAACAGCCAACACACCCAATCATGTGCTGGGGCAGCCCACAGGCATTGCCACACACTCCAGCACCAACATAGCACATGCACAATGCTCAGCAGAACAACTCAGAACACAGCAAAACAGAACATACCAGGTGACAAAACAACAACAGGGAACCAAGCCCTGTTCATCCCTCCCTCCCATCCACCACCCACACAGTCCTCTAAGCCAGGGCAGGCTGTCTTCTTTGGCCTCCAGAGGATGTATGGATTTGCAGATATTTAGCCTTGACTTCTCCAGAGAACTCAGAGAGATTCAAAGACTCAGTCTCTGGTCACTAGATCACATCTTCAAGATTTCTGATCAGGCTTCAATATGGACCCTGATCAACCTTCAGGCTTCAATATGGACCCTGATCAACTTTCGGGCTTCGATCTGGACCTCCAATCGACCTTTAGGCTTCGACTTAGACCTCCAATCAATCTCTGGGCCTAAATCTGGACCTCTGGGCTTTCATCCAAACCCCCAATCAGCCTTTGGCTGTGGTAAGTGAAGCTATCCACGTCAGTTCAGGAGCCTGATGGTTAAAGGCTAATAACTGCTCCTGATCTTGATGGTGTGGGACCTAAGACTCCTATGCCTCCAACCCGATGGTAGAAGAGAGAAGAGAGCGTGGCCTGGATGGTGGAGATGGAGGGTCTTTGGTGATGGATGCTGCTTTCTTGTAGCAGTGCTCCATGTAGATGTGCTCAAAGGTATGGAAGGCTGTGAAAGTGATGGGCTGGACTGTATCCACCACATTCTGTAGCCCTTGTTCTTATCTTGACCCAGCCTCCCACCTGAGGCTCATATTCCATCTGTGCTGATTTGCTGAGTACAAGGAATATTCCATGAAACACAGCTGGTTGTTAACGCAAGCAACACATTCCAGTGTATGTTTCAATGTACGGTTCATGTGATCGATATCTCTGAATCTGAATCTAAAAATTGTCTACAGAGTGAAATAATGAGGAAAGGCTGACATTGTGCAATCTTATACCAGCAGGGGGCAGGATCCCTGGAGGATAGTGTAGGACCTGGACACAAAAACAAAATATAATATCTTTCTATTTTTCTTGAAACTCTCTCACCCCGTCTTTGATCTGACATCAAAAAACAATTCTTGTGAAATTTAAGTAGATGAGCACAGTATTTTAATAAATTATTTTGTTTGAGATGTAACTGGAACCCTGTTGACTCCATGTCAATGTATTCGAGCCAAGCATAACTTCAACCCAAAAACAGAATTCCAATCCGCTAAATCACTTCGTTCTCATTCCAACTGTGTAGGATCTTTATCCAAACATAACATGAATTATTAATCCTGATGTGACTACCAAATCTCCTCCCTGATTGTCACATCTCAACATTCAACATTCCATCAGTTATTCAAAGACAATATCCCATATTAAAGGTCAGATACAGCATACATGACCTCCAACTCATCATAAATAAATTTCTAAACACCCTGGTTGGCTACATGCTGAAGAGCATAATGTTTCAATTTAGCGTATTACAGAATAAACAAAGAGGTGTAAGAACAAAAAGCAAAGCTTCTTTCATTTATGCACTTTGTACTGTGATCCAAACATAATACTAATCCTCTATTTTGAAAAGACCATAAAACATAGGAGCAAAATTAGGCCATTTGGATCATCGAGTCTGCTCCACCATTTAATCATGGCTGATTTATTTTCCCTTCTCAACCTCATTCTCCTGCCTTCTTCTTGTAAACTTTGACATCCTTTTAGTCTGCCAATGAATCAGTGGAAGTCCATCTTGTTGCCTTGCTTTGGGAAGGAGGGTTATTCCAGAACTGATGAATTCTGACGCATGTCTACCTATTGAATATTGAAACCCCTAGAGGGTGGACATCGATGTTTCCAATAGTCCAGGACCAGAGGGCACAGTGTCAGAATAGAAAGACGTCTCTTCAAAGCAGAAGTGAGGAGGAATTTCTTTAGGCAAAGGGTGGTGAATCTGTGGAATTCATTGCCACAAATGGTTGTGGAGGCCAAGTCAGAGGGTATATTTAAAGCAGAGATTGGTAGGTTCTTAATTAGTAAGGGCATCAAAAGTTACAGGGAGAAGGCAGAAGAATGGATTGTGAGAGATAACAAATCGGCCTTGATGGAATTCAGAGCAGACACAATGGACCAATGGACCTAATTCTGCTCCTATGTCTTATGGTCCAAGAAGGAGAAAGTGAAGGGAATGGTTGGTGTAGATCACGGAATGGTGAGGGGTGATGGGGAGAAAAAGCCAGATGGGAAGGTGGAAAAGTGGAGTTGGGAGACAGGGAAGTGGATGATAGGTAGAGAAAGACAAGTAGAAAGACAAGGCAGATGGAGTCAGGTGGGGGGAGGCGAGGGTAGAAGTAGAGATAACTATTGGAGGAAGATAAGCAGGAACACAAAGGCACTGGAATCTGATCAGTAAGGAAGGTGAGTATGGAAACCATCAGGAGAGACGTGTTCGGCAGAGGGGAGGGGATCTGGTGGGTGAAGTTTGTGGGAGATAGGTGGATGGAACCAGGAGGGTCAGGGACACAAAAATGGGTGATGAGGAAGGCATGGGAAAGAGAACAAAAATGAGAGGACAGAAGCTGGATTAGTTGGAGAGTGAGGGGAAAATATAAGGCAAATGTAACCTTTATTATTTCTTGACCTTGCCCCATCTGAGGCCCAGTAAGATCAGGTAATATTGTAGGCCGAGATCAGTCTGCACAGAATCACAAATTACACAGAAGGATCTGAAACAGCCATTGCCTCTGTGTCATCTGTTTGTAAAAATATCCTCTCAGTCCTCTACCCTTTGTCTATGCCTTTTCCCTTGTATTATTTATGTAATTCCATTCTCAATCTGCTTCCAGAGTCCTTTGAGGCAGTGCTAACAACTTATCTCAGTAATATCTCTCCCCTTGTTTCTTTGGCAGAGATTTGATTTTCTTGTACCACGTGACTAAAATAGCTCAGCGCTGTTTACCACTGAGTCATCAAGTCACCCTTGCACCCACTTTGTTGATTCTAATGCAAGTGGGCTGTTTGTTTTGATGTATCCCATCCACAGTAAGCCAGCCATCTAATACTTCACAAGAGCTGTAGAAATGTGTTTCTGGAGAGCGTGAGATTGTTCCCAACAACGTTCCCCCTTCATTCCATCCTCTTCCAAGACATGGAAAAAGTGTGCTGAACATTTCAGTTTTGAAAACGTTATTTAGCAGCTAAGCTTTTCAGTGATCCTCGTCTTTCCAATAAGTACTTTACAATTTACACTCAGTATCCCCTTTATCAGGTAACTCCTGTATCAAATAAAGTGGCCACTGAATATATGTTCATGGACTTTATTAGGTACAAAATAGAACCTGATGTGGTCTTCGATGTATACATACTTCGATAATAAATGTATTTTGAACTCTTTTGACTCCTTTGAAAGGCAATGTTTTGGGTCAAGGCCTTTTACTTTTATGTAGAAATCCAACACAGTAATTTACCCTTCTGACAGAACAAGTCCACGCCACACAATTATACCCATGAACCTACTAACCCGTAGGTGTTTGGAATGTGGGAGGAAACCGGAGCATTGTCCATACAGACCACTTCATCACATTAGTATATCCAGGTTATGGGAGAAAGCCAGAAAATGGAATTGCGAGGGATGTAAAATAAGCCGTGATGGAACGGTGGAGCAGACTTGATGGGTCGAATGTCCTAATTCTGCTCCAGTATCTCTCGTCAATGTTCTACAAGGAAAAGCAACAACAGAATGCAGGCCACCATCAGTGGCTCCTTTATTAGTTACACGTGTACACCCGCTCGTTAATACAAATATCTGATCAGCCAATCATGTGGCAGCAACTCAGTCCACAAAGAATGCAGACATGGTCCAGAGTTTCAGTTGTTGTACAGACCAAACATTGGAATGGAGAATGGAATAATTTTGAATCCTTTGAAATGTGATCCAAGAGACTTTGACCATGGTGTCAGATGAGTTGGTCTGAGTATCTCAGAAAACGATGATCTCCTGGGATTTTCATGCAGAACAGTCTCTAGGGGTTACAGAGAATGTTCTGAAGAACAAAAAAACATGCAGTGGGCAGAAGTTTTGTGGATGAAAACTTTGTTAATGACAGAGGTCAGAGGAGAATGGCCAGATTCAACCTGACAGGAAGGCGACAGTAACTCAAATAACCATGCATTACAACAGTGGTGCGCAGAAGAGCTTCTTTAAGTTCTCACCACAGCAAACCTTCAAGTGGATAGGCGACAGGAGCAGAAAACCACGGCCATATACTCAGTGGCCACAATTTTACAGTACGTACAGGAATTACCTAATAAAGTGGCCTCTGAGTGTAGATGATCTCATCATACCATGTGCTCACATTGGAGATGGTTCAAAGGAAGTTCACAAAAATGATTCTGGGATTGAAAGGCTTGTCATATGAAGAGCCTTTGATGGCTCTGGGCCTGTACTCATTGGAATTCAGAAAAATGTGGGGAATCTCATTAAAATGTGGGAAAGCTATTGAATGTTGAAAGGCCTTGATAGAGTAGACGTGGAGAGGATGTTTCCTATGGTGGGGAAGTCTAAGACCAGAGGACATAGCCTCAGAATAGGGGGATGTCCACTTAGAACGGAGATGAGGAATTTCTATAGCCAGAGAGTAGTGAAGTTGTGGAATTCATTGCCACAGGCAGCTGTGGAGTTCAAGTCTTTGGGTATATTCAAGATTCTTGATTATTCAGGGCATGAAGAAATACAGGAAAAAGGCAGGTGATTAGGGCTGAGAGGGAAAATGGATCAGCCATGATGAATTGATGGAGCAGACTTGATGGGCCAAATGGCCTAATTTTGCTCCTATATAAGATCATAAGATATAGGAGCAGAATTAAACCATTTGGCCCACCGAGTCTGCTCTGCCATTTCATCATAGCTGATTTATTTTCCCTCTCTGCCCCAATCTTCTGCCTTCTCCCCGTATCCCTTCATGCCTTGACTAATCAAGAATCTATCAACCTCTTCCTTAAATATACATGAAGACTTGGCTTCCACAACTGCCTGTGGCCAAGAATTCCACATATTCGCTACTCTCTGGCTGAAGAAATTCATCCTCATTTCTGTTCTAAAACGATGCCCCTCTATTCTGAGGTTGTGTCCTCTGGTTTTAGACTCTCCCACCATAGGAAACATCCTCTCTATGTCTACTCTATCAAGGCCTTTTACCATTCGATAGATTTTAATTAGGTCACCCCTCATTTTATGGTCGTATGGTCAGTAGGTCAAGATAATGCAAGGGAAAACAATAACGGAATGGAGAACGTAATCTTGTAGTTAGAAATTGCAGGCTGACAGTATGGTATAAGGCCACGATGACATGGATTGTGAAATCAAGACTCCAAATCAAACATTATTATCCCAGGGGTCTAACCAATAGTCTTATAACAGCGGGCTCAGTGTGTTGCTACTGCACTGTAAATAGCCCAATGTCTCAGTAAAACTGTTTAATTTTACAACCACGTTGTCGCACTTGCTCCACACATATGTAACATTGGTAGCTTTGGATGATCTCAAAATCAGGGAGGACAGAGTGAAGGACCTTGGACGGGAGCAGGTGGAATAGTGTTCGGGTGGAGGAAGTGAAGGCATGACTGATGCTTTCAACATCAGTGACCTGTGGCAGGGATTACCCAAGCTGAGCTGAAGCTTTTGCATCACAGGTGGTAGATGAGCTGCCTTGTGGCTCCAGTAACCCGGGCTCAAGCCTGACCCCAGGCACTGTCTACGTGGTGTTTGCATGATCTCCCTGTGACCGCCTGGGTTTCCCTCCACATCCCAAAGACATTCAGGTTGATAGGCTGTCTGATGTAAATTGCCCCTAGTCTGTTTGGAAATGGTGAAACTGGATGGGGGCAGGGTGATGGAATGTGGAAGAATAGCTGGATGACATTAGGATGAATGTAAATGGGAGCATGATGGTAGCTATGGATTTGTTGGGCCAAAGGGCCTATCACAAGGTCCTATCCTGACAGATTTCCACAATTTCCACCCCCCCGCCCCATTTTTCAAGTGGGAATCACAAAAGGTTATTCACTCTCTGAGTTTGGCCCTGGAAGAATGGAGAACTTGCATAATTCCATACACATGGCTCATTCCCTTGAGCAAAGATGGTTGACAGATGATCTAATTAATGTGTTTCAGGTGCTGGATGAGCTAATAAACAGAGATCACGTTGGGGCAGCTGGGAGCTGTGGAGCAAGAGGAAGAAATGATCAGGAACATATTCCCATGGCTTCCTCTGTATTTACTGTATCACCAGTGGTGGTCCAGCTTTTGCAAGTAGTGTCCATAGCTGAAGAAACAACTCGAACTCTGTAACCTACCATTGCATATTTTTCATAACTCAGGTTGATTCTTATCTGTTACCAAAAATTCACAACCAAACTGGGCTAAAAGATGGAGATAATTAGAAGAGATTGCATAATTACAGGCGTATGTTTCCTTTGAGAGTTGCATCAACATACTGATGCAATCATGAAGGAGGCACGCCAGCAACTACTTCATTAGGAGTTTGAGGAGATTTGGTACATCACCAAAAACTCAAGCAAACTTCTACAGATGTTCCATGGAGAGCACTCTGACTGACTGGATTACTGCCTGGTATGGAAGCTTAAATGAACACGATCAAAAAAATAACGGCATCCATTATGAAGGGCCCTCACCATCCAGGACATACCCTATTCTCATTACTGCCATTGATGATGAGGTACAAGAACACTTTTATATTCAGTGTTCTGAATGTCGATGAACTGATGAACGCCACCTCCTATTTTGCTCTCTTTTAGAATGATTTATTTATTTATTTCTGAAAGTACACTAAAGTGATTTTTTACGTGTTCCCAATGCTACCATCAGGAAGGAGGTACAGGAGCCTGAAAGCACACACTCAGTGATTCAGGAACAGATTCTTCCCCTCTGCCATCAGATTTCTGAATGGACAATGAACCCATGAACACCACCTCACTACTTTTTAAATTTTATTTTTACACTATTTATTTAATTTAACTATTTTATATATATAATAGAAAAATATGAATCACAATAAGTGTATATATAATTATTGTGATTCACAATTTTTTCTATTATTATGTATTGTGTTGTACTTCTGGCACAAAGACAATAAATTTCATGACATGTGTCAATGATAATAAACCTGATTCTGAGTTAGGCTAAGGGGTGGCCTGAATGAGTTGCTTAGAAAATTCAGAACTGACAGCATAGTCTCTTTGGGAGTCATATAGAACATGAATAGCTTCTAAAGTGGATTTTTTATAACAACAAACAAGGCCATTTGGCCCATTTCTTTGGCACTGATCCTTTGCAGAGTATTTCATTTTGACACACTAATTGCTCCCATTACATAGACTTTCAAAAAATTTCCCTTCTATATATATTAATCCAATTCCCATTTTCAAAGCCACAATTGAATCCACTTTCAAGCTGTGCATTCCAAGGCGTAATTGCTTGTTATATTATTGTATCCTCCTTCACATCATCTTGGGATATTTTGCCAATATCTTCCAATCTGTCTCCTCTACTCATTGCCTGCAATGAGCGCAGTTTATCTCAGTTTATCCAGTCTAACACTATGATTATTTTATACACCCCCTTCAAATCTTTTTCAACCTTCTCAAGCAGAACAACATCTGATTCTCTATATCAAGAAAATCCTTTATTCCTGGCAGTATACGTGTGAACTCCCTCTGCATGCTCTTGTGCCTTTTTAATTCATCCTAGACAATGCTCACTGTAATAGTACACAATGCTGATGTTGACTACCCAGTGTTTTATTAAGTTTAGGCCTAACCTCCCTTTTCACAGATGGTAATATTTGTGATCTAGTTTAGGGTTGCTGAATTCTGGCTTTTGGAAAGGTGGGGGGATGAGAAGAGTGTGGTAATAGTGGATTGTAATTCTTCCTTTGCCTATCCAAATTACAATGGGAGATAGAAAAGGCACTTAAAAAGGGCAATGTTATGATGGTTATGGGGGATGTCAAAATGCAGGTACATTGAGAAAATTGGGTTAGTGCTGAATCCCACGAGAAGGAATTTGTAGAATGCCTATAAGATGGCTTTTCAGATCGGCTATGAAAAAGGCAGTTTGGATTGGGTGTTGTGTAATAAACCAGATTTGATTAGGAAGCTTAAGGTAGAGGAACACTTAGGAAGAAGTGATCATAATATGATATAATTCATCCAGCAGCTTGAGAGGGAGAAGATAAAGACAGATGTATCAGTGTTATTTTTTGTTGTTGTACTTAACTTTATTGTTTTCTTAAAAAAAAATTGTTGCTTGTGGAATAAAGGGAATTACAGAGGGATGAGGGAGGAGCTGGCCAAAGTTGATTGTAAGGGGATACTAGCAGGGATGATGGCAGAACAGCAGTGGCTGGAGTTTTTGCTAGCTATTTGGATGGTGCAGGATAGATACATCCCAAAAATGAAGACGTATTCTAAAGGGAGGGTGAGGCAATGGTGGCTGATAAGGGAAGTCAAAGACAGCATAAAAACAAACTGGGGGCATATAATATTGTAAAAATAGTGGTAAGTTAGAGGATTGGGAAGCTTTTAAAACCATCAGAAGGGAAGTTAAAAAGCAATAAGGAGAGAAAAGATGAAGCTAGCCAATAATATAAAAGTGGATAGCAAAACTTTTTTTCAGATATATAAAGAGTAAAAGAGGAGCAAGAGTGAATATCAGACTGCTGGAAAATGACACTGGAAATGTAGTAATTGGAGGACAAACCTAATAAGTATTTTGTGTCAGTCTTCACTGTGAAAGACACTAGCAGTATGCCCAAAATTCAAGAGGAGACTGAACTGAATGTAGTTGCTATTATTAAGGAGAACATGCTTAGGAAGCTGAAAGTTCTGAAGGTAAATAAGTCACCTGGACCAGCTGGACTATACTCCAGAGTTCTAAAAGAGTTATCTGAAGAGATTGCGGAGGATTCAAGAATCACTAGATTCTGGAATGGTTCTGGAGCACTAGAAAATTGCAAATATCACTCTGCCTTTTAAGAAACGAGAGAGAGAAAAGAAAGGAAATTATAGGCCAGTCAGCCTGACTTTAGTGTAGGGAAAATGTTGGAGTCCATTACTAATTATGAGATTTTCGCTTACTTGGAGGCGCATGATAAAATAGAACAAAGTCAGCCTGATGTTCTAAAGGGGAAATCCTGCCTGACAAATCTGTTGAAATTATTTGAGGAAATAACAGGCAGAATAGACAAAGGAGAGTCAGTGAATGTTGTTTACTTGGATTTTCAGAAGACCCTTGACAAAGTCCCATGCATGAGCCTGCTAAGAGGATAAGAGGTCTTGGAATTACAGGAAAGATACTAGCACGGGTAGAAGATTGGCCGAGTGGCAGGAGACAAAGAGTAGAATAAGAGGGCCCTTTTCTGGTTGGTTGCTGGTAACTAATAATGTTCCACCAGGGTTGGTGTTGGAACCACTTCTTTTCATGTTATATGTCAATGATTTGGATGACAGAATTGATGGCTTCATGGCCAAGTTTGCAGACGATATGAAGATAGGTGGAGGGGCAGGCAGTGTTGCGGAAGTAGGGAGGCTGTAAAAAGGACAGACAGATTAGGAGAATAGGCAAAGAGGAGGAAGCGAATGGAAGTGAAGATTGTTTGATAGCTTTTGGCCTGTACTCACTGGAGTTTAGAAGAATCAGGTGGAATCTTATTGAAACCTACCAAATATTGAAAGGCCTTAATAAAATGGAAGTGGAGAGGATCTTTCCCTATTGTGAGGGAGTCTAGGACCAGGGGGTAGAGTCTTCGATAGTCTAGTTACATATATGTGCCTAAGACTTTTACACTGTACTGTACTTGATACTCTCAGCCAAGATCCAATAAGGAATTGAAAGAGGTTATTTTATTCTTATGTCTAAATACCCCTGAGAGCGAAGTTGGTTCTTTGCTGCATCTCTCCCAAGGCAACTGCAGGCTTCAGATTGAAGGAGACTCACACCTCTCTTGGTATAGGCTGACTTTGATTTGGATCCTCTTCTAACATTGCTCACACCAATGTCAGCGACTGAAAAGGATCCACTTGGAAGTGTATCCTCTGACTAGAAGGTATCCCTTCCTCCTGTACCACACCACATCTTCAATTGCCCACACTGCTGGAAAATAATTCAGCTAACAGGTTCAGCTCCCTTCACATCAGAGCATTAAGTAGTCATGTGAGATATCATGGATTTTGTTTTGAACTGCTGCTGCTGGAAGATTTACAGAGGACTCAAGGTCAACCAGGTTCAGAGGAGATTTAGCAGGATGCTGCCTGAACTAGAGAGCATGTCTTTTGAAGACAGGTTGAGCAGAGCTAGGAAATTTCCTTTGGAGTGAAGGAGGATGAGAGGTGAGTTGATAGAGGGTCTACAAGATTATAAGAGGCATAAATTGAATGGACAACCAGATACTTCTTCCCAGTGCAGAAATGTTTAATATGAGGGGCATATTTTTAAGGCAATTAAGGGAAATATAGGGGGATATCAGAGATAAGTGTTTTTTACACAGATTGGTGAATGTATAGACCACCCTGCCAGAGGTAGTGATAGAGTATTATAGGGATCTAAGAAACTCTTAGGTGGGCACAAGGATGATAAAAAAAATAGAGGGTAATGAAGGAGGGAAGGGTTAGATTGGTCTTGGAGTAGGTTAAAAGCTCGGCACAGCAACGTAAGCCAAAGTGTCTGTACTGAGCTGCAATGTTCTACGTTCTACTGTTATGTTCTAAGATTAGATAATGCTGGAGATATTAATCAGGTCAGGCAACACCTGTGGAAGGCCACTGATGGTATAACTTTAAAGTTAGATCCAGGATGCACCCTGACCTACTAAGTTTTTTCAGCACTTTCTTCTTATATTTGACCTTGAAGAACACACTGTGCAACACTTCTGTGGATTAAAATCTATCTGCTATTTTCCACCTGATCTACATCCTGTCCCTTGACAATCTTCTTAACCATCTGCAATTGCCCCAATTTTTGTTTTGTCCACAAGCTTATTAGTCAGATGACCTACTTTATTTTCAAATCATACATTTTGCAAACAACAGAGGTCAGAATACTCTTCCTTGATTATCTCTCTGCCACCACTAGCCTGTCTAATATGACCAAGCCAAGTTTGAAGTCAAGCTTCGAAGCCACCATGGATCCCATGTGATTGAATCTTCTGTATCTACCGACCAAGAGGAACTTTGTCAAGTCCTGGTGTCGGCACATAGCCAATGCTGGTAATCCACTTTCATTTCCTGTGACTGTCTGTTGGGAGTTTTTATGTTCTTCCTGTGATCACGTGGGTTTTCTCAGGGTACTTTGGCTTCCTCCACATTCCAAGATGCATACGGGTTAGTAGGTCAATTGGTCACATGGGTGTAATTTGGCGGCGCAGGTTCATTGGACCAGAAGGGCATGTTACCGTGCTGTATCTCTAAATCTAAATCTTCAGATTGAGTCCCTTTGGTCCATCAGTTCCTGGGCTAGCTATCCAATGAATGCCACTGGCCTTGTCCCTTTAAGGGTTTGTATTTGGATTTTGCAGATCTGGTTAAGAGACACCAAAATGGTTAATAGTGAACAATCAAATGTCAACCACCTACTGTTTGGCTGTCTTAGAGACCCATATCTCCCAAGGAAGGCTCTGGTAGCCTTTTGGTGAACAGGTGAGGGATTAGTTGAGTCACAGAAGGATTAATCTGCTCATGGTGGTTCTGCCACCTGACACAGCAGGCTCACTCCTCAATACTGCTTCGTGTCCAAGAATGGTTTGCAAGCCTCTGTGCATTGTATGTGAGTTCTTGCACACTCTGGGCTCAGAAAGAACAACAAATTACTGAGTAGAAAGTTTGGGGGTCCCATCTAAATTAAGGAGTCACTGGCTAAGCAACTGAAGGCCATACACTTCACAGCACCAGTGATGACTGCCACAATTGCTGATCATCAAAAAAGTGGCACAGTAGCATATTAGTCAGCACAATGCTTTACAGCACTAGCGGGTTTCAGTTCCCGCTGATGACTGTAAAGAGTTTGTAACTATCCCCTGTGACCGTGTGTGTTTCCTCTAGTAAGCCGTCAGTGACTTCTGGAGTTCACCCTAGGTCAGACCTGCTAATGTTGTCAGTAAATTCAACAGAATTGCCCATGAGGAGAGATTAAACAAACCGTCCCCGTGCTCTCTGGAGTGTGCACTTCTTATCCTCTGGTGATAGGGCGGCACAGTAACATAGTATAATGCATAAAGCACTGGAGGAACTCAGCAGGTCAGGCAGAAAATGGAAAAGAGTAAACAGTCGATGTTTCAGACCGAGACCCTTCTTCAGTACACTTTACAGTGCCTGGGACTCGGATTCTTTTCCTGTGGCTGTCAGTATGTTCTCCCCGTGACCACCAGGGTTTCCCCTTTGTGCTCCAGTTTCCTCCCACATTCCAAAGACATACATTGGTACCGGAAGCATGGTGACACTTGCGGGCTATTGCCCGCACAACTTCAGACCCAAAATGTCAAATCTTTATTCCCTTCCATAGATGCTGCCTGACCTGCTGTGTTCCTCCAGCATTCTGTGTGCTTTTCACTGCATGTTTCGATGTACATACGACAAATAAAGCTAATCTTAAAATAATTTCAACTTATTTCTGCGCACTATCTTCATTTTAATTTTATTTTTGTTACCAAAAAAAAAATTCCACATTTGTTGCTCCCTCAACCCAACCATATCATGTGAACAGCAGCTTGGTTGAGGGTGTTAGAAATTTGGAAGATCTAGGAGGCTGGGACATCTGTGGGGCATTCAAAGCCTTGGCAGGGGCAGGGAAAAATTGGAATTGATGCTGCTGGTCAGATTTCTTTGTTCTGTTCTACTAAACTGCTGTAAGCAGGATTATTTTTTTCATTAGAGATGTTAGTCCTCTGGTGTCGGTGAGCACTTTCAGTTACAATGCCCAACCCCTGACCAGTGCTGGTGACACTCAGAATTCTTCACATCAGTCATGGTGAGAAGGTTACCATGGTAACAATTAAAGCTCGGCATATTGAAAGCCAATACACAGATGCTTGATTTATTTTTAAGCTGCCACTGGTCTGTGGGAGAGTGACTGTGGTCATATGTGTTATATTCCATGTTGATGTCAAAGTATGTTTCACATAAATGTTTTGGTCACATGCACGTGCACGTGCCTCATTAGTTACCCCCGGTTCCCAATAAATTGGCCACTGAGTGTACCTGTGTGGTCGTCTGCTGCTGTAGCCCACCTACTTCAAGGTTCGACGTGTTGTGCATTCAGAGATGCTCCTCTGCTGTTACATGTGGTTATTTGAGTTACTGTCGCCTTCCTGTCAACCTAACCAGCCTGGCCATTCTCCTCTGACCTCTCTCATTAACAAGGTGTTTTTGCCCACAGAACTGCTGCTCACAGTATGTTTTTTTTTGCTTTTCGCACCATTCTCTGTAAACACTAGAGACTGCTGCTCAAGAAAATCCCAGGAGATCAGCAGTTTCCAAGATACTCAAACCACCCCTGTCTGACACCAACAATCATTCCACAGTCAAAGTCACATTTCTTCCCCGTTCTGATGTTTGGTCTGAACAACAACTGAACATCTTGACCATGCCTGGTTGCTTTTATGCATTGAGTTGCTGCCACATGATTGGCTGATTAGATATTTGCATAAACGAGCAGGCGTGCCAAATAAAGTGGCCATTGAGTGTACACTGTGGATTAAAAAGGCGATGGTGGCTGCAATAATATGGCGACAACTTGCGAAATGGTCACTTACGGGGAACAGGATGAAAAATAACCATAAGTGAATGGGAAAACTTTGAAAGTAGGAGGAGGAGTACATTCAAATCAATAAAAAACAAATTGCATATACTGGAAATGTAAACTGAAAACCAAAAGTGCTGGATAGACCAATGGTGCCAATGCACTTTGATCAGGAAAATCTGCAGAGGGTTGTAAACTCAGCCAGCTAATCATTGTCACTAGCCTCCCCACCATCAAGGACACCTTCAGAAGGTGGAAGCGGCATCCATCATTAAGGACCATCAACCCTTGGGACATAAATACTTATTATTATTACCATCAGGGAGGAGGTACGGGAGCCTGAATACACTCACTCAACATTTTTTGAACAGTTTCTTCCCCTCCTTCATCAGATATCTGAACAGACAATGATCCCATGACCACTACCTCACATTTTTGCTATCTTTTTGCACTACCTATCTAACTATTGATTGGTTATTTACTTCCCTGCTTACTAATTTATTATATTATTGTCTTATAGAAATTATTTTATGTCTTGCATTGTACTGCTGCCTCCAAACAACGAATTTCATTACGTATGTCAGTGAGGGCGGCACGGTAGTGTAGTGGTTAGCACAACACTTTACAATACCAGTAATAGGTTCAGTTCCTGCCACTGCCTGTAAGAAGCTTGTATGTTCTCCCCGTGCCCGTGTGGGTTTCCTCCAGCCGTTCTGGTTTCCTCCCATATTCCAAAGAAGTACCGGTTGGTAGGTTGGTCATTGTAAACTCTCCCCTGGTTAGGCTAGGATTAAATCAGGGGATTCTTGGGTGGCATGTATTTCATTCTGCGCTGTATTTCAGAAGTCAATAATAACACTGATTCTAACTCTGAGGCTAAGCAGCATCTGTGAGAAAAGAGGAAGTTAATATTTAATGTCTAGCATCAGCAGTTCTTTTCCTTTTCACTTACTTGTTGAATTCTCTGCGTGATTCTGTCGTTCAACTCACACGTGCCCCCTTCCTGTGAGAAAATGAAAATTTCTGAGCCATTGGAGCTGTTTGAGTTCATCTGTTCTGCTTGCTACCTCTCCCACTGAAGTATCTGATTTTCACTGGCTCCGAATCCAAAGCCTGTGGCCTACCCACAAAATGCGCCTCCTTGTCTCCACAGGTGAGTGTGTACAAACTGCCTGTCTGACTTCACACAGTTAGAGGAGGATCCTCTTGATATGGTGTGATAAAGAGTTGGATTTCTACAGTGTGTTTCAAAAGACCTTACTGCCCACAAAGTGTATCGAGTCATAGAGTAACACAGCACAAAAATAGGCCCTTTGGCCCAACTCATCCATACCTACCAAAATGCCCATCTAAGCTATTTCTTCCTTATACCTCTAACCTTTCCTATCCCGTTCCTATCCAAGTGTTAAAAACAGGCGATTCTGCAAAATTGCCGGAGGAACTCAGCAGGTCAGGCAGCATCTGTGGAGAGGAATAAATAGTCGACTTTTTGGGTCACGGCTTCATCGGGATTGGTGTGTGCTACCTGTCCAAGTGTCTTTTAAATGTTACTCTACCTGCATCAACCACTTCCTCAGGCAGCCCATTCCATATTCACAGCACCCTCTGCATGAGAAAGTTGTCCCTCAGTTTCCTTTTAAATCTTTCCCTTCTCACATTAAACCCATTCCCCATAGTTTCTGATGCTTTTTGCTTTGTAAAAAGACAGAGTACTTTCATAAACATTAGGGAAAGCATAAGCATATATTGGAAATCTTGAGCAACACACACAAAACTCTGGAGGATCAGGCAGCATCCAGGGAGTCGATATTTCAGGCCAAAACCCTTCATGCATTCACCCTATTTATGTCCCTCATGATTTTATGAGACCAGAAGACAAAGGGGCAGAATTAGGCCATTTACCCACCCTCTAGTGAAAGAAGTTCCTCCTCATCTCTGTTCTAAAAGGGTGTCCTTGTATTCTGAGGCTGTGCCCTCTGGTTCTAGACTCCCCCACTATAGAAAACATCCTCTCCATGACCATTGAGTTTGCCTGAGAGTCAGTTCCAGTGAAGTTGATAAAGTGCACAAATGTGGTCACGTCTCTTGGGAGGATTCCTCTGCCTTTCTTTGAAGCAATTTCACAGGATATTTTCTTGAAGGACAATACTCTCTCAGTGCTCACTCTGTGCTCACCTGTCACGCTCAGACTTTCAGGCTCAAGTCTCTGGGGTGAGACCTGTGAGCCTTTAAGCATCTGACTCAAGAGATGAGAATGCTATCAAACGAGCCACAGCTGACAGCGTAAGGTGAATGATATTGAACTGACTGCTTGTTAAGGAAGGCAGAGAGGTCATACAGCATGGACACAGGCCTTCTGGCTCAATTGGTACATGTTGACTGTGTTACCCCGCGAGCTGGTCCCACCTCCACCCATTAATCCACCCCCACCAACACTACATCTACATCAGTCCAATCCCTCAGCAGCCTTCAAACCCCATGCACTACCACTTCACAGTTACTTGTACATTGTGTTTTACAGGTTGTTTTATATTGATATGTATTATATTTTAATGCTTATCTTATTTTTTGTGCCGCATCGGATCCGGAGTAATATTCATTTTGTTCTCTTTTACACTTGTGTGTTGAAGAACAACAATAAACTATCTCGAATCTGTTATCCAAATGGGATAACTTCCCTCAACTTCACTTGCCCCATCACTGAAATTATCCCACAACCTATGGACTCACTTTCAATGACTCTTCATCTCATGTTCTTGATATTTATTGCTTATTTATTATTATTGCTTTCTTTTTGTATTTGCTCAGATTTTTGCCTTTTGCACTCTGGTTGAAAGCCCAAGTTGGTGCAGTCTTTCATTGATTCTGTTATGGTTATTATTCTATGGATTTATTGATTATGCCCACAAGAAAACAAATCTCAGGTTGTATATGGTGACATACATGCACTTTGATAATAAATTTACTTCAAACTTTGATGCTAGAATAGCATTATGCTATGCTACCGTGACTGAAGTGAGAACATTCTTTTGCTGAACAGAACATTGATGTTAAAAATAGCTAATCATTTTAAACTGTCTGTATTTGGCCCACAGCTCTTGTTATCGTTCTGCACTCCAATAGTCAATACAAATAATCTGTAGACAATCCCTATTCCTGACTAAAATAAAGAAACTCAATTTCATCCATTACAATTTCATACCAATTTTTTTCTTTTATGAACTATAGGTGTTCAAAAGAAAAATCCCTTAATGGTGGGCCTAACAGGTCTATAATTTAGAGCATAAGCCATTCATCCATTGAGTCTGCTCCATCATTATATCATGGCTGATTTCTTATCCCTCTCGACCCATTCTCCACCCTTCTCCCAGTAACCTTTGATACACTTACTAATCAAGAACCTATCAACCTCCACTTTGAATATACTCAATGACTGTGACAATGAATTCCAAAGAATTTCTACCCTCTGGCTAAAGAAATTTCCCCTCATCTCTATTCCAAATGGATGTCCTTCAATTCTAAGGCTGTGCCGTCTGGTCCTAGACTCACCAACATCCTCTCCATGTCCACTCTATCTACAGTACTATGCAAAAGTCTTTGGCACATGTAAAAAATTCTGTAAAGTGAATAAGTTTTCAAAATAATGAAATGAAAAGTTCCTAAATATATAATAAATACTATATAGAGTAGTAAATAGTGAAAATTTAAGTCAAATCAATGTTTGGTGTGATGACCTTTTGCCTTTAAAACTGCATCAATTCTCTGAGGTACACTATCGTGCATCTTGGAGAACTTGCCACAGTTTGCAGAATTTGGCTGTCTCATTTGCTCTCTCCAGGTAATCTCAGAAAACCTTGATGATGTTGAGATCAGACAGACATACTTTATTGATCCCGAGGGAAATTGGGTTTCGTTACAGCCGCACCAACCAAGAATAGTGAAGAAATATAGCAATATAAAACCATAAATAATTAAATAAAAATAAGTTAATCATGCCAAGTGGAAGTAAGTCCAGGACCAGCCTATTGGCTCAGGGTGTCTGACACTCCGAGGGAAGAGTTGTAAAGTTTGATGGCCACAGGCAGGAATGACTTCCTATGACGCTCAGTGTTACATCTCGGTGGAATGAGTCTCTGGCTGAACGTACTCCTGTGCCTAACCAGTACGTTATGGAGTGGATGGGAGTCATTGTCCAAGATGGCATGCAACTTGGACAGCATCCTCTTTTCAGACACCATCAGGGTTCTGTGGAGGCCATACCATCGGAAACCATATAAAAACTCTAGGATGCCCAAGACTTTTGCACAGTACTGCAGGTCTTTCAATATTTGATAGGTTTCAATGAGATCCCCCCATCATTCTTTTAAACTCTATCGAGTACAGCCCCAGAGCCACCAAACACTCCCCATACATTAACCCTTTTGCTCATGGGATAATTTTCATGAACCTCCTCTGGACCCTCTCCAACACCAGCACATCCTTTCTTAGATAAGGGGCCCAAACTGCTCACAATGCCCCATGTGCAGTCTGACCAATACCTTATATAATTAGAAGAGGAAAACTTCTTCGTTTCCCTCTCCTACCTTTTTGCAGAATGACGTATCTATCTTTGAGTTTGCCTTCTGAGCTTTACAATTCAAAATGTATAAAAGAAGCTATTTCAATATTGTAATTTTGTACTATTCCCTGAAGTTAAAACAACCTCCTTCTATTTTCCAACAGATTTCTTCTGAGGGAGGCCTGGAATCAGATCCTTAGCTGTTATGTGGTTTCACTATGTGAATCTTTGGCTGAGATTCTGCCAAACCAGGCTTCACATCAGACAGCAACTTCACCCATACCCTCACTAAGAGAGCTGAAGTTTCAGATCTGCAGCCAACATCATTATAAAGTCAAACATTTGCAATGCTACACTCAGTGGTAATCTTTTGCAAACACTTGAACACCTGCTTGGCAATGCAATTATCTAATCAGCCAATCACGTGGCAGCAACTCAATGCAGAAAAGCATGCAGACATGGTCATGAGGATCGGTTATTGTTCAGACCAGACATCAGAATGGGCAAGAAATGTGATTTAAGTGACGTTGACTGTGGAATTTGCCAGATGGGGTGGTTTGAGTATCTCAGAAACTGCTTATCTCCTGGGATTTTCACATACAATAGTCTCTGGAGTTGACAGAGAATAGTACAAAATACAAGAAAACATCCCATGAATGGCAGTTCTGTGAGTGAAAATGCCTTGATAATGAGAGAGGTCAGAGGAGAATGGCCAGACTGGTTCAAACTGACAGGAAGGCGACAGTAACTCAAATCACTATGTATTACAACGTGGTGTGCAGAAGAGCACCTCTGAACACTCAACACATTGAACCTTGAAGTGGATGGGCTACGGCAGCAGAAGACGACGTACATACCCTCATATTAGGTACAGAAGGTACCTAATGAAGAGGCCACTAAGACATTTTAAAATTGCAAATGCTAGACTCTGAAATTAAAGCAAAAAATAGCACCAAAAATTCCCAGAAGCCAGGAAGGATCTGAAGGAAGAGAAATACAGTTATCCTTTCAAGTCAATCACTGAGCTGAAATGTCAGCCATGTTTCTCTGCACACAGATGCTGCCTGACCTGCTGTGTATTTCAGCACTTTCTGGGGGGTTTTTTGGCAACGTAATTTAAAATTCAAAATTCAAGGTTGTTTAATGTCATTTCCAGTACACAAGTGTAAAGGAGAACAAAATAAGTGTTACTCTGGATCTGATGCAGCACAAAAACACAAAAGGATAAAGAACTCAATAATGAAAAATACATTAAATATACATACGTACATAGATTGATTAGGTACCTAAGGTGATGCTTGGCACAGAAGTGTCTGTACATAAGGGGACTGACAGGAAATGATAAAGTAGTGGTTAGGGGTTGTGGTGGGCCGAGTTAGTGAGTGGAGGAGTTGATCAGCCTTACTGCTTGGGGAAGTTAAATGTTTTTGAGTCTGCTGGTCCTGTCATGGACGCTATGTAGCCTCTTTCCTGATGGGAATGGGAGAAACAGTCCATGAGCAGGGTGGGTGGGATCCTTCAGGATACGGCTGGCCTTTTTCCCAGCACCTTTCTATATAAATTCTATGTCCTTGATGGTAGGTAGGCTGGTGCTGGTGATACATTTGACAGTTTTGATTACCTATTTTGGAGCCATCCTGTCCACTGCAGTGCAGTTCCTGTACCAATTAGTGATGCAGAAGGAAATATATACATTTTCCCAATGACTAATAAAATCCTTGTGGCAAAGTGACAATAAAGTTCAAAGTAAATTTAATATCAAAGTGCATATACATCATCATATACAACCCTGAGATTCATTTTCTTCAGACATACAAGTAATTCCAAGAAACATAATAGAATCAATGAAAGCCCCTACACAACAGGACAGAAAAACAACCAATGTGCAAAATACAACAAGCTGTGCAAATACAAAAGAAAAAAACAAATAAATACGTAATATCGAAAAAATGAGATGAAGAGTTTGTGAAAGTGTGTCCATAGGTAGTGTAATGAATGTATGTATTTCTTTTAGAGCAATGACTCCCCTTAACATTACTCATGGACTTATCTATGTGTATTGGTCTCTTGTCTTAGCATGTGCCTTGATCTGCTCTCTCGTTGCAATGTGAATACACCCATTAAAGCCATCCCACATTCGTGCTTTTATTTATTTAATATGTAGTTATACAGAGACAACAAATTAGCAATGAGTACAAACCTGAAAGTCAGCAAATATCAGCAAGGGCACCGACAGTTACAGGATGACAGACTTCAGAGAGAGACAGCGAGAGGAAAGAGTAAGTCAGTAGGGAGAAGACCGTCACAGATGCTAACAAAGGTCTGTGAGTGTCAGTACAAGGTACACAGTGAAAGACACACAGCTAGCAAAGTTAAAGTGTAAATAACACGATGATGGCCTTAGTCAGGAAAGTTGATGAACTTGATAGTGCTAATGAGGGCTGGGAATTGTATATCGAGAGGGTTTGCACTGTATTGTAATGCGAACAACATGGATGAGGAAAAGGAAGCCTCCATGCTACTTAGCCTAATGGGTGCTAAAATGTACCGGCTCTTAGTAACTCCTGAAAAGCCAGCCAACAAGACATTCGACAATATTGTTACAATTTTACAAATTCATTTGGGCCCTAAACCGCTGGTAATAGCTGGAAGATTTAGACTTAACAAAAGGAGCCAGTCAAAGGATGAAAGCATTTCTGAATACATTGCAGAACTGCGCAAACTTTCCCAATGCTGTGACTTTAGAGATCGGCAACCTGATGCATTAAGGAGCAAGGTTGTATGTGCATGCACAGTCAAAGCACCCAAAAGAGACTACTGTCAGAAAGAGACCTACCTTACAACAGGCATTGACCATTGCTATATCATTAGATTCTACAGAAAAGGATACAGAAAAAGTGTTAAGAATGTAAAATGCACAAAATGTCCCTGAATGGTGCATATGGATCACAATAGATGTGTATATTGTAAAACTGAAAATGGAGCTGAAAACAGTGCCAGCATTGATTATAATTTCAGAGGCTGACTACAACAGACTATTTTCTAGGCTACCGTGAGAAAAGACCTGAGTGATGCTAAAGACCTACACAAGCAGTACGGTTACTCCTGGAGCCAAACTGAAAGTGAATGTGACGTACAAAGGCCAAATACAACAGTTAGAGCTTTATATATTGAAAAATGGAAGGTCAGCAGTTTTTGAAGGTGAATGGTTGAGAAAAATCCAACTTTACTGGCACACAATCAAAGCTCTCAGTGTGACATCAACAGGCAATGGCAGCCCAAATGGTTGCACTAACCAGAGACTGGCACAGCTGCTTAATGCTAATGAGAAGCTGTTTTTGAGAAGAGGGAATTAGTAAACTCAAAGGCACGAAGGCCAGAATTGAACTGGATGAAGCACCAAGATTCCATAAAGTGCATCCAGTGCCTTACACACTATGACCTAAAGTGAATGCTGAACTGCAGAGCTCAGAGGCATCTGGCATTCTCTCCAAGGTTGAGTGGAGTGATTAGGCCACTCCCATTGTCCCAGTGATCAAGAAAGGGAAGGCTGGAGCTGTTCACATATGTGGGGACTTCAAAGTGAACATCAACCCTGTGCTGCATACTGTGCAGTATCCCCTGCCATGAATAGAAGATATTTTTACATCTTTGGCAGGTGAGGAGAGGTGTTCAAGCCTATTTGCAAATGGAGATGGAGGAGTCAAGCAGGAAGTTCTTCACAATCAACACTCACTGTTCCAGTATAATCTTTGGCGTCACATCAGCTCCAGCGATTTGGCAAAGAGCAATGGGCCAAGTGCTCCAAGATATCCCAGGAACACAATGTTATATTGATGACATCATCGTGACCGGCTAAAAGGATGAAGAGCCCTTCCACATTGCAGGAAGAGAAAGGACACAGATCAATATTCAGAGACAGTGAGTAACGTTTTCTGCTGTAGCTTGTGCTAAGGTTAGTGAGCAACTACAAAACCAGGCCTGAAATGGAAAGCCTTGTAGTTTCCAAATTCCAGCTGTTTACGAGCGAATAGCTCAATTCTTTTATTACCAGATGAGAAAATCTGCAGATGCTGGAAATCTAAGCAACACACGCAGTCCTGATGAAGGATCTCGGCCCAGAACATCAACTATTTACTCTTTTCCATAGATGGCCTGGTGAGTTCCTAAAGCATTTTGCGTGTGTTGCAATTGTTTAATTTATCTTTAGCACATTATAAGCATTGAAATTTAAATTACAAGGTGAGGACAGTATCTTTCAGGAATATAAAAGCCAACTGACCAGTTGAGCGTGGGAGTGCTTTCAAAGCAGCCAGTAAGTGCTTTATACTTCCATTGGAGAAACATGATGCTAGTCTACATTATTTCCTAAATGGGGAGAAAATTCAGAAATGAGAGGTGCAAAGGGACTTCAGAGTCCTTATGCAGGATTCCCTGAAGGTTAATTTGCAGGCTGAGTCAGTGGTGAGGAAGGCAAATGCAATGACAGCATTCATTTCGAGAGGACTAGAATATAAAAACAAGGATGTAATGCTGAGGTTTTAGAAAGCATTCATCAGACCGCACTTGGAGCATTGTGAGCAGTGTTGGACACCCCTTATCTAAGAAAGAATGTGCTGGCATTGGACAGTGTCCAGAGGAGATTCATGAGAATGATTTTGGGAATGGAAGGCTTAACCTGTACACAGTTTTTGATAGCTTTGGGCCTGTATTCCAGGGGTTCCCAACCCTTTTATGCTGTGGACCAATACCAAATGTCACGCAAAAGTACAGATGTCTGAAAATGTGAACCACCAGACTCAAGGATAGGTTCCACTGCACCAACATCGGACACTTGATTGGACCTCTCATACTCGAAAAATGAACACTTGAACTCTTGATCTCCCAATCTACCTCACACTGTTTGGTTAATAGCACTGTATTTACTGGTAAACGCAAAGGCATACTCTGCATTCTGTTTTATTTTTACTACCTCAATGTGATTAAGAATGGAATGATCTGTCTGGGTGCCACACAGTAGAAGGCCTTTCACTGTATCTTGATTCATGTGCCCTTAATAAACCAATATCAATACCTCAACTAGTAAACTGATACTTTTAACTGAAAGCTGTGGAAAAATTGGGAGAAATTATTCAAAGCATTGATGTTTAGATTCAGATTAATTTATTTATCACAAGTGCAGTGAAATGCATTCATTTACATTAACCAGCATCACCCAGCATAGGGTTACCACAGTGGAGATACATCTCTACCAAAGGAGGTGTAAGGTGCTCCTTCCTTCCACTAGCCTGCAAGTCACCCTTGGTCAAGATGTAGCACCTGCTTAGCCCCCCCCACTCCCCTCACCTCCTGATCAGGGTCACGTGAAGCCATGGGAGCTGGTGGTGGATGGTCATATGAGCAGCTGGTGCAGATCACAAACCCTGGTTTTGCAACCACTGACACCAGGCAGACAATCTCTGGAGAGTATTGATAATGGCTGGGGTCACCCGTCACGTAGAGACACTGCCCAGAAGAAGGCAGTGGGAAACTACTTCTGTAGAAAAATTTGCCAAAACCAGTCATGGTCATAAGAGCTTAATTGCCCTTGTGATATGATATGACACATAATAATGATGATGGCCCAAACATGTGCTGGGGGCAGCCTGGAAATGACATCACATGTTCCGGTGGCCAACATAACATACCCACAATGCATCAGTGCAATGTTGTTTACTTTTAAACAGCATTAGCAGTTTCTGATGCTGGAGAGAGAGCGATGTTGCTAATCTCAGCCTCACCAAAGTGGGCGGCATGATTTTTCATCTCTAGTTGTGGACAAGGGCAGAAGGGGTGTCCTACTCTGTAACACACAGCAACAAACAGTGCCAGTGCCTCAGAATGTCAAATCAGTGCAGCTAACGCAGTGTCATTGTGTTCCAACAGTACAGTGTCAGGAGAGGGAGAGGTGGAAGGGTGAGAAAATAAGAAGGATAGATGGAAGGAGGAAAGGAGAGGGATGCATGTAGAGGCAATGCAGAGTCAAGGTGACAGGGCCTAGGCCCAGGCCCAAGTACAAAGAAAGACCCAAGCGCTGGGCCAAATTGGAAATGTCGGATATGGGCTGAATCAAGGCAGTGGGGTCCAGGCCTGAGAGCGAGGAACAACCCAAGTTTAGGATGATTTAAGCACCGGGCCAGATTGAAGAGGTCAGGATGTTGGGGCTGGAGGCAAGGGATGGGCCAGCGTTCAGCTCACTGTTCCATGAGGTTTATTCATATTCCTGGTTCGCCTGTGACTGGCTGTGTGGCTGTGGGCTCACTTTCATGAACTTCGGTTCTGAAAGTCATTTGGTTATTTTAATTGTTTGCACTATTTGTTTTTATTCTGCACGTTGGGTGTTTGACGGTCTCTTTTTAATGGGTTCTATTGGGTTTCTTTGTTTTGTGGCTGCCTATAAGGACATGAAACAAGGTTGTATATAGTAGGCATTCTTTGAACTTTACACTTTGGAACAAGGAGAAAGGGAGGGAAGGATGGAATGAAGGAGAGAGTGAAGGAGGGAGAAAAGGAAAGAAGGAGAAAGGGAAGAAGGGACGTTTATGAGAAGCATTGATAGTGTAGACAGACAGTATCTTTTTCCCGGGGTTGAAATGTCTAGTACCAGAGGGCATGCAGTTAAGGAGAGAGGGAGTAAGTTCAAAAGAGATGTGAGGGACGAGTTTTATTTACACAGAATCGTGGGTACCTGGAGTGCATTGCCTGGGATGGTGGTAGAGACAGATACATTAGGGACTTTTAAAAGATGTTTAGATAGGCTCATAAATGTGAAGAAAGTGGAAGAACATGGATTTTTTTAGAATTAAGCTGTACCGCAGTGGACTGGAGTAGCACTGCAGTCTCATTGTACTGAGCAATGGCAATAAAGTTCTATTCTAAGCAGAGGGGATTAGTTTCGTTGGCTACTTGTGTACTAATTTGATTGGTTCAGCACAACACTGGGGGCCGAAGGGCCTGTTCCGGTGCTGTACTGTCCTATGTTTTAAGGGAAGGGAGGAGAGGGAAAAGGAAGAAGGGAATGGGGTAAGGAGAAAGAGGGGGAGGAATTTCTCTAATGTTAGATGGTTCAGAGTGCTTTAGAGAGTACAGTGAGTCACTGCTGTGATACAAGAAGGCAGATGGTCAGGGGTAAGAAACCACTAATAGCTGAGAGTGAATTCATATGACCCTGGCCTATCAGCCAGTGGTCGGCGTTGCTGCAATTAATGTTAACTGAAACACCGCCGGGGTCACCGCAGTTGCCCTCTGCGTAACTGGGTAGGAAGTGAAAGCATTGCCCGGGGATTCCATTCCCTTCCACACCTGCTCCCCCCGCTATTGACCCGGGACTCTTTCAAAGAATTTCAAGGGTCTCACTAACTTGGAGAAGAATTCCACAAATACTTTTGTTTGGACTCATAACACATGCATGTGTGTGACAAGTCGGTACGTGTTGCTTCTCACTCATCTTCAGACTAATTTAGGCAGAGTGCCGCAAACAGCTGTACGTTGCACTGTTAAATCAATTCCCTTTGATTTACTAATTACTAATCAGTATTCCTTTAATTAAGGAAAGCCTTTTGCAGATTATTATACATGTTGATAGCCTTTACTGCAAACCCTTTGTTCTAGTTTTCAGCATAATTATCTGTGATCTTTAGCTCTTCTCCCCATCCACTTATCCTTTTGATGCAGTCACCTCTACAATGGGTTGCATTTGGCTTCTCTCCAGAGCACCCAAACACTAACTTAAGATATAGGGGCAGAATTGGGTCTTTGGCCATCAAGCCTGCTCCACCATTTCATCGTGGCTGATTCATTTTCCCTCATAGCTCCAGCTCCTGCCTTCTCCCCATAACCTTTCATGCCCTGACACATGCAGCCCATCCCTCCACCATCGACAAACAGTTTCAGCAGCGTGTACTATCTACAAGATGCACTGCAACAACACACCAAAGTTCTGGGGGCAGCACCTTCCAGACCCACAACCACAACCATCTAAAAGGAAAAGAACAGCAGATACCTGGGAACGCCACCACTTAGAAATTCCCCTCCAAGTCACTCACTATCCTGACTTGGAAACTTATCACCATTCCTTCATTGTCGTTGGGTCAAAATCATGGAATTCCCTCCCTAACAGCACTGTGGGTGTACCTACATCTCAGGACTGCAGCGGTTCAACAAGGCAGGTCATCACCACCTTCTCAGGGGCAACTAGGGATGGGCAATAAACACTGGCTTGGCTGGCAGCACCCATATCCAGTAAATTAATTTTAAAAATCAAGAATCTATCAACCCCTGCCTTAAAAAATGCATAAAGACTTGGCCTCCACAGCTGCCCGTGGTAATGAATTCCATCAATTCATCACCCTCTGGCTAACTTATCTTTCCTCTTTCCAAATGATGAAAGGCATGATGCAGATTAATTAATTTATTTATCACATGAACGTCGAAACAGGCAGTGAAACGCATCGCTTGAGTGAACGATCAACGCAACCCGAGGATGTGCTGGGGGCAGCCCGCCACACACTCTGGCAGCAACTTGGCATGGCCACAGTGCTCCCCAGAACAACACAAGCAACAACGACAATAAAACAACAGGCAAAACAAGCCCCTTTCCCCCCTCCCAACCACCCACCCACCCACTCACACACACTGTAATGAGCCTATGTGAGGTGCTGGAGAACGTTGGGCTCCAAGGAATTTAGAGCATCTGAATTGGTTAATTGATGCTTAATGGGAGTTTAGTCTTCCTTATGTTTTTTCCTCTAGCGGCTCGCTCTTTGTAATGGGGTCTCCTGGTGATTTCTGTTTATACTTGTTAAGTTTATTTTGACAGGCTCAGGGATTCTCTGTTCTTTGCATTATTTAAGTGGACACCCGATTAATTCTAATCGTGAGGTCCTAGTTTTGAGAATGCTATTTATCATGGTGTTGCTCGGCTGAACCACCAATGTTCTTTTGGAATTATTGTGAATAATCTCTCATCTAGTGAGGCTTTCTAGGCAGAACTGAAGAACAAGAAAGGTATGACCACATTAATGGGATTGTATTATAGACCACTAAACAGTCTGCAGAATGTAGAGGAACAAGTTTGTAGTGAGATTGCAGACTGTTACAAGAAACATGAGGTTGTGGTAGGAGGTGATTTTAACCTTCCACATATTGACTGGGACTCCCATACTGTAAAAGGATTAGATGGGAAAGAGCTTGTCAAATATGTTCAGGGAAGTTTCATTAATCACTACACAGAAGTCCCATAGAGAGAGTGTGCAATACTTGATCTGCTATTAGTGAATAAGACAGGGCAGGTGACAGAAGTTTGTGTAGGGGAATACAGCAGATGCCATTTCATTGGCTCTTCACTCAACCCTGTAACATCTAGACAGCAAAGATGCATACATCAGGATGCTCTTTATTGACTGCAGCTCAGCATTCAATACTATCATCCCCTCAAAACTAATTAATAAGCTTCAAGACATTGGTCTTAATAACTCCTTGTGCAATTGGATCCTCGATTTCCAGACAGTTTGGATTGGCAACACATCACTTCCACAATATCTGTCAGCACAGATTCATCACAATGCTGTGTGCTTAGCCCCCTGCTCTACACATTTTACTCTATGACTGTGTGGCTAAGCACAGCTCCAATGTGATATTTAAATCTGCTGATGACACCACTGTTGTAGGTTGAATCAAAGGTGGTGATGAGCATAACAGAGGGAGACTGAAAATCTGGCTGAGTGCTGCCACAACAATAACCTCTCACTCAATGACAGCAAGATCAGGGAGCTGATTATTGACTTCAGGAGGGGAAAACCAAAGGACCATGAGTCAGTCCTCATCGGAAGATCAGAGGTGGAGAGGATCAGCAACTTTAAAATTCCTTGGTGTTATCATTTCAGAGGACCTGTCCTGGGCCCAACACATAAGTGCAATACAAAGAAAGCATGGCAGAGCCCTTACTTCCTTAGGAGTTAGCGAAGATTCGATATTACATCTCTGCTTACTGCTGCCAACAGGAAGAAG
Organism: Hemitrygon akajei; assembly: GCF_048418815.1. Taxonomy (NCBI): domain Eukaryota; kingdom Metazoa; phylum Chordata; class Chondrichthyes; order Myliobatiformes; family Dasyatidae; genus Hemitrygon; species Hemitrygon akajei. Next base: position 37,455,693 of record NC_133153.1, read on the forward strand.
GTACAGGAGCCTCAGGACTCACACCACTTACGTTCAGGAACAGATATTACCCCTCAATCATCTGGTTCCTGGACCAGAGTGGATAACTTCACTCAACACAGTTTGCAGTCATTTGCACACTAGTTGTCCATCCTGTTGGTGTGGTCTTCCATTGATTCTATTATGGTTATTTGATTGATTGAGTATGCCCACAAGAAAATTAATCTCGGGATCATATATGTACTTTAATAATAGATTTACTTTGAACTTTGCATCTAGTGATCATAATGTCATTAGTTTCAAGGTAATTATGGGAAAGGATAGGTTTGGTCCTCGGTTTAGAATTGGAAAAAGGCCGATATTGATGGTATCAAAAAGGACCTGGCAAGTGTGGATTGGGATAGGCTGTTTTCTGGCAAAGGTGTACTTGGTAAGTGGGAGGTCTTCAAGGGAGAAATTTTGAGAGTACAAAGTTTGTATGTTTTTGTCAGAATAAAAGGCAAAGATGACAGGTTTATGGAATATTGGTTTTTGAGAATTATTGAGGCTCTGGTTAAAAAAAAAGGAGGTGCATAGTTGGTATAGGCAGACAGGAAAAAATTAGGTACTTAAGGAGTATAAGAAATGCAAGAGAACATTTAAGAAGGAAAACAAGTGGACCAGAAGAAGACATGAGTTTGCTTCAGTAGACAATGTGCAGGAAAATCCTAAGAACTTTTACTGATATATTAAGAGCAAAAACATGGCAAGCGACAAAATTGGTCCTCTGGAAAATCGGAATGGTAATCTCCGCATGGAGCCAAAAGAGGTGGGACTTAACTCTTTTGAATGGACTTTCAAATGGATTTTTTTGAAAATCTCATTTAAATGGATTTTTTTTTACATCTGTATTTACTTGGGAAACAGACACAGAGTCTATAGATGTGAGACAGTGAAGCAGCGAGGTCACAGACCCTATACAGATTACAGAGGAGGAGCTGTTTGCAAATTAGGGTGGGTAAATCCTCAAGGCTTGAAAAGTGTTCCTTGGACCCTGTGGGAGGCCAGTGCAGAAATCACAGTGGCCCTAGCAGAGATATTTAAAACATTTGCAGCCATGGGTGAGGTGCTGAAGGATTGGAGGATAGTTAATGTGTTCCATTGTTTCAGAAAGGCTCTAAGAATAAACCAGGAAATTATAGTCCGGTGAGCCTGACATCAGCAGTGGGAAAGTTATTGGAAGGTATTCTAAGAAACCGGATATATTAGGGACTGTTTAGGGATAGTCCATGTGGTAAGTATGTCTAACCAATCTTACAGAGTTTTTCGAGGAAGTTACCAGAAAAGTTGATGAAGTCAATGCAGTGGATGTTGTCTACGGGGCTTGGTATAACGACTGTTTAAGGGATGCATGAGGGGGAGTTTTTTCACTCAGAGGGTGGTGAGATTGTGAAACGAGCTGCCAGTCCAAGTGGTGGTGGATGTGGGTTCCATTTCAACATTTTAAGAGAAAATTAGATAGATACATGGATAGGAGGGGTATGGAGGACTATGGTCAGGGTGTAGGTCGATGGAACTAGGCAGATTAATGGTTTGGCATGGACTAGATGGGCTGAAAGGCCTGTGTCAGTGCTGTAGGGTTCTATGACTCTGTGCAGTGAAAAACTTGTTTTAAATGCCATCTGTATAGATCTTTCCAAAATTTGAGCTCATCGAGGTTATAATAAAGAGAAAAGCAATTCTGAATAGAGTATTACAGTTACAATTACAGAGGAAGAGCAGTGCAGGTGGACAAACACTGTGCAAGGGTCAGAGCAAGGTAGAGTGCAGGATCAAGAATTCATCCTTATCGTGCAAGAGGTCCATTAAAGAGTCTTCTAACAGAGGGATAGAAGCTGTCCTTAAGCCTGGTTGTGTGTGTTTTCAAGATACCACTAGAAGGAGGGGAGCAGAGAGAATGACCAAGTTATTCAAATCTCTTTGCATCTTAGAGCCCTGAAACCTCAAAACCAAAAATAGATTCTTTTTCACTGTTCATGCTAACCCATGTTGAACCCAATTTGCCAGATCTTTGTCCAATCAATTAACTTCTCAATAAGCCTTTGCACCATCCTCATGTCCTTGTTACAGCTTTCTTCCCAACATTGCACCATCTGCAAACTTAGTAAACATACTTAGTTTTCATTCAAATTCATTTATATAAATGTCTAAAATCTGAGGGCCAGTACAGATCCCAGTTGCACTGTACTACACAGTACTGGGCAATGTGGTAGTATAACATCTAGCGATCACCGATCGAGGTTCAATTCCCACCGCTCTCTGTAAGGAGTTTACCCTCCCCGTGTCCATATGGGTTGTTTCTCCAGGTGCTCCAGTTTCCTCTCACATTCCAAAGACATACGAGTTAGGGCTAGTAAGTTGGGGTAAGCCAGGTTGGAGCCGGAAGTGTGGCCATACTTGCAAGCTACCCCCAGCAAATATTCAGACTGTGTTGGCCATTAACACAAACAATGTGCTTCTCTGTATGCTTTGATGTACATATGACAAATACTGCTAACCTTTCAAATCACTCCTTAAGTTCAAGTTTAAATTTAATTGTCATTCAACCATATGTCTGTAATGCCCTGGGAAAGGTTTCATTGCTAATATATTGGTTTCTCTGTAGCTGCAGTGTTTAGGTTATGACTAGAGATAACGGGGGCTTTGGAATGTTCACAGTCCAATGAGGGGAGTGTTTTTCTTTCTTGTGTGCCCGAGACCGAGGGGTTCGCAGGTTTTTGTTCGGCAGAAGATGGAGAGAGAAGATGCCTGAACTGAGACATCGTAGACTGCAGGACAGAGTGGACGTGGAATGAGCCGGGAGTCAATGACGCCCGGGGGATATCGATGGAGAACTAACGGATGGGAAAACTGTGAGCTCCAATGTGTACATTAGATTGTTTCATTAAAATGGGCCCAGTTTCTTTTTGTTTTCTTTAGGTGAAGATGACTCCAATGCCTTCCTGTAGCAGGTGGCAACACAACCTGCATCAAGTTCAGCTCCTCCAGTATTGAGCAACTTGCTAGTGATGTAGGCCTGCAGTACCAGATGTCCTTAACACCCTGCAGTGTCTTGCAATCATATACGGATGTAAAGGACGAACAGTTACACCTTCGATTGGACGCCGAGAAGCTGCTGCGCCCATGCGTGCCACCATCTCACCAGAACACCAATTTGTCCCACAGAGGATGGCATATTAATTTACAACTCAGTACCCCTAGGAAAAATCTGAAGCTGGAGTCCCTAAGGCAGTCCCACTTTGAGTTCAACACTGACTGGTAACTCCTGCAACACCGCTAGTGTCAAACTACATTGGTCTCTGCCGTTCCTTTGGATTCATCAGCTGTGTGGAGAAGGGGAGCCTGCTGCGTGGGGAACAGCTGCCTCAAAAGATTGTACTGTCTTGGCTTGCGAATCATGTAGACTGTGAAGATGCCATAGCTGTGGTCGGCCGCAACCAACGGAGGGCCTCAACTTGGCACAATAACTTACTCCTCAGCACCTTACTAGAGATTATATTCAGTTTCAAATGGCATTCAGCACTCCTGAGTTCTGGAAACAAAGCCAACTTCTGTTCACCACTCAAAAGGTAATCTACAATGTACTAACCTCATGAATGGCCTGTGATACTGGTGACCTAATGTGACTGTCAGAACAAACTGCAGACAGGGGCATTCAAAAAGATATGAAATCAGCACTGGCACTTCTCTTCAGCTGTATTAAAATGCTTTGTCTAAATTAAGTCCCAGTTGGTTGTTCTTGGCATACATACACAGGATATAAATACCATGAATATTAGCTTTCGTTCAGTACAGTATAAACATAAGGCAAGGGCCTGGACCATTCCAATTTACCTACAACAGTTAATGCAATCTCATTGGCTCTTCATTTGGCCGTGGATCACCTGGACAATACTAATACTAATGTCAGGCTGGTGTTTATTGACTACAGCCCAGCGTTTAACACAATCATTCCTACAGTTCTGATCAAAAAGCTCCTAAACTTGGGTCTCTATACCTCCCTCAGCAACTGGATCCTGACTTCCTCACTGGAAGACCACAATCTGTGCAGATTGGAAATAACAACTCCACCTCGCTGATAATCAACACTGGCACACTTTAAGGACGTGTGCTTAGCCCACTGCTCTACTCTCTCTATCCCCATGACTGTGTGGCTAAGCACAGCTCAAATACCATCTATAAATTTACTGATGACACAAGTATTGTTGGCAGAATTTCAGATGGTGACAAGGCGGCATACAGGAGCGAGATACTAACATCAGGCGAGATAGAAGTTGAGTGGTGTCACAGCAACAGCCTTGCACTCAATGCCAGTAAGACCAAAGAATTAAATGTGGACTTCAGAAAGGGTAAGACAAGGGAACACTCACCAGTCCTCATAGAGGGAGCAGAAGAGGAGACAGTGAGTAGATTCAAATTCCTGGTTGTCAGTTCTCTGAGGATCTATACTGGGCTCCACATAAAGAAGATACCGCAGTGCTTATCAAAGATAAGCATTAGGAATTTGAAAAGATTTGTTACGACTCCAAAGGCACTTGCAAATTTCTAACAGATGGAGAGCATTCTAACTGGCTACAACACTGTTTGTTTGGAGTGGCCACTGCACAGGATTGAAATAAGCTGCAGAAAGTTGTAAACTCAGACAGCTCCATCATCAAGGACATGTCCCCAGCATCCAGGACATCTTCAAAGAGCGATGCCTCAAAAAGGCAGCATCCATCATTAAGCACCTCCATCACGCAGGACATGCCCTCTTCTCATTGCTACCATCAAGGAGATATAGGAGGCTGAAGGCACACACTAACAATTCAGAAAATGGCTTTTTCCCCTCTGCCATTGAATTGCTGAATGGATATTGAAGCCATGAACACTACCTCACAACCTTTTTTTTCTTTTTGTATTACTTATTTCATTTAACTTTTAAAAATATATACAGTATATATTTCTTTCTGTAATTTACAGTTTTTATTATGTATTGCAATGTACAGCTGCCGCATTACAACAAACTTCATGACATATGCCACTGATATTAAAACTGATTCTCATTCTGATACGTCAAACATAAGTTAACATAAAATATTCATTAAGTCATACAGCAGAATAAACAAACATTAAAAAATCATTAGTGCAGGTTGAGAGAAAAAAAAAGAAATTTAGTCTGATTATGTGGTACAGAAAGAATTTTATCTGGATGCATCAGGGCTTGGTATAGCAAGTGACTGCAAGAAACCACAGAGACTTGTGGACACAGATCAGCACATCACAGGAACCAGCCTCCCCTCTATGGACTCCGTCCATACTTCTCACAGCCTTAGTAAATCAGCCTGCATGATCAGAGACCTCACCCACCCCAGACATTCTCTCTTCTCCCCTCTCCCATTGGGCAAAAGATACAAAAGCCTTAAAGTACGTAGCAACCAGGCTCAAGCACTGTTTCTGTTAGGCTGTCACAAGACTACTGAATAGTTCCTTAGCACAATAGTTGGACTCTTGACCTCACAATCTACCTCATTTTGATCTTGCATTCTCTTTTACCTGCACACTCTCTCTGCAGCTGTTACACTTTATTCTGCACCATTATTATTTTACCTTGTTCTACCTCAATGCACAATGCACTGACTTGATCTGTATGAGTAGAATGCAAGACTGTTTCACTTTCACTGTTTCTCAGTACATGTGACAATAATGAACCAATTCCAATTCTAATTGCAGAAAAATAAGAAAATTCAGTCAGTGGCCACTTGATTATGTACCTCCTATACCTTACAAAGTGGCCACCGAGTGTATGGTTGTGGTCTTCTGCTGCTGTAGACCCTCAGCTTCCAGGTTCAATGTGCTTTGTGTGCTGAGATGCTCTTCTGCACACCACGGTTGTGATGTGTGGTTATTTGAGTTACTGTCGCCTTCCTGTCAGCTTGAACCAGTCTGGCCACTCTCCTCTGACCTCTCTCATTAACAAGGTGTTCTTGCCCACAGAACTGCAGCTTACTGGATGATGGGTTTTTTTTGTTGATTTTCATATCTTTCTCTGTAAATCCTAGAGCAGGGGTCCCCAACCTGGAGTCCATGGATCCCGTGGTTAATGGTAGGGCTCCATGGCATAAAGAAAAGTAGGTAAACCCCGCCATAGAGACTGTTGTGTGTGAAAATTACAGGAGATCAGCAGTTTCTGGGATACTCAAACCTCCTCCCCTCACGCCACGGTCAAAGTCACTCAGATCACATTTCTTCCCCATTCTGATGTTTGGTCTGAACAACATCTGAGCCTTTTGCTTTTTATATGCATTGAGTTGCTGCTATATGATTGGTTTATTAGATATTTGCATCAATGAGCAGATGTACCTAACAGAGTGTCCACTGAGTATATGAAACCCACGATCGGTCCATGTACTTGTGACATCATACCAGAGCCAGTCGTAAAGATATATTTGCTTACTTGCACAGTATTTATGTATGTGATATTACCAATACATTATAATTCCAGTTGGATGTGAATAAAACAATTATGGTGCAAGTCATGAATTTCCTCGCTTATTACTGTGTAATACTACTTGACTTACTTACAAAGGACAGACTGCTAAATAAACCTAGAATGTTGACAAAAGAGAGCGAGGTAAACATTTTTTGATACTGCATTCATTCCCAATTTTATGCATTCAATGCCAGCAAAACATGCTACGTGGTTAGAGGTTTGGGGGTAAGTATTTTCCATGTCTATAGTTATGGACTGTCATCTGCACTTAATTACCAGTCGCACTGAGTGCAGAGTAGAGGTGATTTCACAGTCTATGATACATAAGTCAATGCTGTGAAGAGATTGCTTTAGAATCAGTTTCAACTCTCTGTTGATTTAACTCTTTTCAACATAGAACCATACGAACGTAAGCAGGAGTCAGCCATCTGACCTGTTGAGCCTGCTCTGCCATTCAATAAGATTATGGCTGATCTGGCCGTCGACCTAGGTCCACCTGCCTGCCCTTTCCACATACTGTTTAATTCCCCCTACAATGCAAAAATCTATCTAACTGTGCCTTAAATATATTTAATGAGGCATCCTCTCCTGCTTCTCTGTGCAGAGAACTCCTCAGACTCACTTCTCTCTGGGAAAAGTAGTTTCTCCTCATCTCCACCTAAAGCTATTCCCCTGAACCTTGAGGCAATGTCCCTTAGTTCTAGTCTCACCTAGCAGTGGAAACAACTTTCCTGCCTCTATCTTATCTACCCCTTTCATCATTTTATGGCTTTCTATAAGAAGGCCTCTAATTCTTCTGAATTCCAGCGAGTATAGTCTCAGATGATTCAATCACACCCTACAGGCTAACCTTCCTCATCTCTGGAATCAACCTGGTGAATCCCATCTGCACCACCTCCAAGGCTAGCATATCTTTTCTCAAGTAAGGAAATCAGATCTGCACACAGTATCCCAGGTGTGGCCTCACCAGTATCCTGTACAGTTGCAGCATAACCTCCCTTCTCTTAAATTAATCACACTAAAAATAAAGGCCAACGTTCCATCTGCTTTCTTGAGAACCTGCTGCATCTGCCAACCAACCTATAACAATTCATGCACAGCACTCCCAAGTCTCTCTGCATATTAGTATGCTGCAATCTTTCACTATTTAAATAATAATCTGATTTATTTTTCCTTCCAAAATGGATTACCTCACTTATACCAATGTTGTACTCCATCTGCCAGGCCCTGACCCAATCAAGGTTTCAAAGGTACACTTAATGTCAGATAAATGCATACAATATACATCCTGAAATGCTTTTTCTTCACAACCATCCACGAAAACAGGAGTGTCCCAAAGAATGAATGACAGTTAAATGTTAGAACCCCAAAGCCCCCCCCCCCAGCTCCCCCCTCCCATGCTTAAGCAGCGGCAAAGCAATGATCTGCCCCCTCCCACCCCCACCAGCAAAAAAAAAACTATCTGCAAATCTGAGGCATGTATACAGCATGTAGCTAGGGTGCCTAAGAATTTTACACAGTACTGTTGTAATTTTACGTATTGCAATGTACTACTACTGCCAAAAAAAAACAAATTTCATGCCATATGTGAGTGATGATAAACCTGATTCTGATATGGGTCTCTGTTGTGGACTGAGAGTGGGAAGGGGACAGGGAGAGGGGAATCATGATTGGGAAAAGGGGAACAGAGAGGGGAGGGAGTGGGAAGCACCAGAGAGACATTCTGTAATTATCAATAAACCAATTGTTTGGAATCAAATGACCTTGCCTAGTGTCTCAAGGCTGGGTGTGTCGGTAACTGCACCCACACCCCGCTCCACACCGCCCCCCTCCCAGCACCCATTCTCTGCCACCTGTCCCACATCCCCCCCCCCCCCCCCCCACAGCATTCCACCCTCACCGTTCCAACACCCTTGGCTCCCACCAGATTTACAAACTCGCTCTCCACTCCACATTGACAAATACACTACTGTGTCTTAGGCATTCTAGCTATATTATATGTGCCTACAACTTTTGCACAGTACTGTATGTCAATGCCATAAAGAGAATGCTTCAGATCAGTTTTAACCCTCTGTTGATTTGGCTCTTTTTAACACAGGAACATGAGAACTATGTATCTATGTACCTAAGACTTCTGCATAGTAGTGTACACCTCTCTGCAGACTCTCCATATCCTCTGCACAGTTTGCTTTCCAACTCAATTTAGGGTCATCAGCAAACTTCGATATGCTGTACCTGGTCACCTCTTTCAAATTCTTAATATATATCATGTGGTGTTGCACACTGTGGATTTTTACAGTGGAGACTGCAGAGAAAAAGTGCATCAGGTTTGACAGATTGATGTTGGTCATTGTGAAAGTGGAAATGTACCTGGAACCGAAATTGATGAGACACAAGAGACTGCAAATGCTGAAAATCTGGAGCAACACACAAAGCGCAGGAGGAATGCAACAAATAAGTTGAAATACTTTATTTTCAGTTTTCTCCTCTGTTTCCTCTGTTGATGTGACCAGCACCTCAACTTGAAAAGGACTTCACTTTGACATATGTGAAAGGAAATCTTTCTTGTTGAGAAAGAGAAAGAAATTCCTCCACCGCCCTTGATTCTGGTCAACCTCGTGTGACGGGGGTGGAGGGACAGCTGGGTGTCCAACAGCCGAATAAAATCTCTCTTCTTGCAGATAAGCATGCTTCCTCAGGAAATTGCGAAGTGCACAACTACTGGAGGCTGTGTTCCCGTCTCTCAGGAAGAGCTGGTGTCATCAATAGAAGACAACATTGAAAAGAAAACTTTTCAACTTATTTCTTGCATTAGTGTGTGCCCACAAGCACTTCAGCCCAAAGAAAAGTCCATTGCAGATTCATCACAATGATGTGAAGGTGAAATGGTAAAATTATTGACCAGCACCTCTGTTCCCTTGAAGGTAGAAGATAAAAGGGTGATTTAATTTAATTTGAGGTTAGAGAGATTAGCTTTATTTGTCACATGTACATCAAAACATTGAAAAATACAGTGAAATATGTTGTTTATGTCGAAGATCAACTTAACCTGAAGATGCGCTGGGGTCAGCCTGTCAGTATCACTATGTTTCTGGTGCCAACATAGCACTTGCACAACTTACTAACCTGTAAATCTTTGGAATGTGGGAGGAAACTGGTGCATCTGGAGCAAAACCCCACAGCCGTGGACAGAATACGCACCCAAACAGTCAGCAAAACAGGGAGCAAAGTGCTCTCCGCAGACAGCAGCTGGAACTGAACCCCTGGCAGCTGGAATATCAGTAACCAGAAATACAAGGGTTACTGCAGATGCTGGAAATCCAAAGCAACACATGCAAAATGCTAGTGGAACTCAGCAGTTTAGGCAGCATCTATGAAAATGAATGAACATTTCAGGCCAAGAACCTTCATCAGGACTGGAAAGGAAGGGGGAAGACGCCAGAATAAAAAGTTTTTAGGGAGAGGATGGAGGACAGTTTCCTCTTTCCCTTTTTCCCCTGGTCCACTCTCCTATTAAATTCCTTTTTCTCCAGCTCTTCATCTTCCCCAACCACTTGGCTTCACCTATCATCTTCTAGCTTTCCCTCCTACCCATCCTCCATCCGCTTTTATTCTGGCACCTTTCCACTTTCTTTCCAGTCCTGATGTTTTGGGCTCTTGGCCCAAAACATCAACTGTTTATTCATTTTCGTTGTTATGTTTAACTATTTGAAACTCAATAAAAAAAAGACTGATAAAGAAAGAAAGAAAATGCTGCCGGACCTGTTGAGTTCCTCCAGCATTTTGTGTGTGTTGATACAATCAGAATCAGAATTAGGTTTATATCACTGGTATACACCATGAAGATTTGTTGCTCTGATTGGAGCCCTGGTTTCCAGGTGTGCAATATAGCCTGAATTTTCAGGCCTGCCAGTCACAGATCAAAAGGGTTAAAACAATATTGATCAGAAAATTCAAGGGTTGATGTTGAAACATTTCCTACACAGCCAATGCTTGCTACTCGTGTCTTTTTTTTTTGCTTTCCAGATCATTTCAAGCTGTTTTTCCACAGTGTATCTGAGTGGGAGGAATCCATACTAGATTCCTGCTAGTTCAAAGTGTTTACTTTGATTGACTGTGCTAAATTAATGTGGATTCGAAATGCCATGGTTCAGCTCCACCACGTATTCTGGGCACATTCTCATAAAATTCATCAAATCTGAAATTACTTATATCATGTTTCCCCTGAGACAGATATACCCAACATCTCACGTTAACGTGTGCTTTGGATCGGGGACCGTGTATAAGGTAGAGTTTATTGCTGTCTTTATTGCAAGCATTGCTATTTGCCATCTGCCAATGTCACACTCTGCAAAGCTGAACTGACCAAATTAAAGTGCAGTTAACTATTGCAGCTCCCTGCATCTCTGAGCTGAAAGATCTCTTTCATCTATTTGTTTTAACCCCCTTTCTTCTGGCATGAGGACACTAGAATTGTAGGATTACACAGCACAGGTGAAGATAACATCCCATCATTCTTATACTAATCTTTAAGGCCACAAGACCACAGGAGCAGAATTAGACCACTCAGCCCATCGAGTCCATTCTGCCATTCCATCATGGCTGATTTATTATCCCTCTCAACTCCATTCTCCAGCTTTCTTCCCGTAACCTTTGGCATCCTTACTCAATCACAAACCTATCAACCTCCGCTTCAAATAGACACAATGACTAGTCCTTTAATAATGAATAACCACCCTCTGACTAAAGAAATTTCTATGACTAAAGTGCATAGTTCCCTGAAGGTGGAGTCTCATGTAGATAGGGTGGTGAAGAAGGCTTTTGGAACGCTGGCCTTTATAAATCAGAGCATTGAGTACAGAAGTTGGGATGTAATGTTAAAATTGTACAAGGCATTGGTAAGGCCAAATTTGGAATATTGTGTACAGTTCTGGTCACCGAATTATAGGAAAGATATCAATAAATTAGAGAGAGTGCAGAGACGATTTACTAGGATGTTACCTGGGTTTCAGCACTTAAGTTACAGAGAAAGGTTGAACAAGTTAGGTCTCTATTCATTGGAGAGTAGAAGGTTGAGGGGGGATTTGATCGAGGTATTTAAAATTTTGAGAGGGATAGATAGAGTTGACGTGAATAGGCTGTTTCCATTGAGAGTAGGGGAGATTCAAACGAGAGGACATGATTTGAGAGTTAGGGGGCAAAAGTTTAAGGGAAACACGAGGGGGTATTTCTTTACTCAGAGAGTGATAGCTGTGTGGAATGAGCTTCCTGTAGAAGTAGTAGAGGCCAGTTCAGTTGTGTCATTTAAGGTAAAATTGGATAGGTATATGGACAGGAAAGGAGTGGAGGGTTATGGGCTGAGTGCGGGTAGGTGGGACTAGGTGAGATTAAGAATTCGGCACAGACTAGGAGGGCTGGAATGGCCTGTTTCCGTGCTGTGATTGTTATATGGTTATATGGTTAAAGGGATGTCCTTCTATTCCGAGTTTATGCCCTCTGGTCCTAGACTCCCCCACTATAGGAAACATCCTCTCCACGTCCATTCTATCTAGGTCTTTCAATATTCAATAGGTTTCAATGAGATCTCTCCTTTTTCATCTTAACTCCAGCGAGTACAGACCCAGAGCCATCTAACACTCTTCCTCTGTCAACACTTTCCTTCCTGAGATCATCCTTATGAACCTCCACTGGACCCTCTCCAAAGCCAGCACACCCTTTCTTCGATATGGGGGTCCAAAATTACTCACAATGCTCCAAGTTTTTAGTTAGAATTATTCAATGAATCCTGTTTGCCAAGAGTCCACATCAGGTGTGACAGGAGTCACCCCAACCACAAACTGTTCCAGCTGCTACCATCCGGGAAACGGTACCGCAGCATAAAAGCCAGGACCAACAGGCTCTGGGACAGCTTCTTCCACCAGGCCATCAGATTGATCAATTTGTGCTGACACAACTGTGTTTCTATGTTATATTGACTGACCTGTTGTACAAACTATTTACTATAAATTGCATATTGCACCTTTAGATGGAGACGTAATGTAAAGATTTTTACTCCTCGTATATCAAGGATGTAAGTAATAAAGTCAATTCAAATTCAATTCAGACTCATAAGCAAGGCATTTCAGATCATAACAACTGGTGTATACATTAAATGCTGCACTCAGTTTGTCTCTTTGCCAGTCACACTGGCTGTTGGCACCATGAACTTCTCAGTAATTTTCCGCTGGTGCTGTGTTGTGTCTTTGTTTAAAAAAGGCCTGTCATCTGGTAAGCTGTAAGACATAGGTGACAGGAAATGTAGAGGAGGCTTCACCCAAACACAGAGCAGTGGAGACGATTTAGCAGAGTGATCACTTTACTAAGAAACTGCAAAATAACAAGTCACGAGGGGCCACAAAACAAGAGAGAACAGATACTTAATATGACAAGGCAGCAAGGTTACTGAAGGCTAGGAGCAACTGTTTTGATGGGTGAACAGGGGCAGTAGATGAGAATTGGGTTTAAATAGGCTGCAGGTGATGAGTTGGAAAGGAGCAGCAGGAAACTCCTATTAGTTGGGTGGAGGCTGCGAGATGCCTGCCTGTGCAGACCTGACAATAGGAGCAGAATTAAGCCATTCGGCTCATTGAGTCTGAACCTGAAATCAGTGGTGGAAAAGCTACTGTTGGGGATTCTGGGAGACGGGACCTATTCACCTTTTGGAAAAGGAAGGACAAATCAGGCAGTCAGAATGTCCTTGTGTGTGGGAAAAAAAATGTCTGACAAACTTTTCAAAGAGGTGACCAAGAAGGTAGCTCAGACAAGTAGGGCAGATATTAGCAGGGTATTTGATAAGGTATTGTATGGACAACTAGTCCATAAAGTTATCTCATATGTTAGGACCAGCACAGTAGTGTAGTGGTTAGCGTAACACTACTACGATGCCAGCAACTCGTGTTCACACTCCGCCACAGTCTGTAAGGAGTATGTATGTTCTTTCTGAGACTGTGTGGGTTCCCTCCGGGTGCTCTGGTTTCCTCCCACATTCCGAAGGCGTATGGTTTAGTAGGTTAATTGGTCACAGGGGTGTAATTGGGTGGTGCGGGCTCATTGGGCCGGAAGGGCCTGTTACTGTGCTGTATCTCTAAATGAATCGATAAGTATGGATTTCACCTGTGTGCTACATCATCCTTCCCCATCCTGAGGATCTGCTGGTAAGTTAATTGTAAATTACTTCCTGGGATGCGGAGATGGCAAAAGAATTGGTGGGGGTGGGGGGGGGGGTTGAAGTTGATGGGTGTATGTGTCACCCCCTTCCACCTGTCACCTCCCAGCTTCTCACTTCGTACCTTCCTCCCCCCATCCACCTACCCCTCACCTGGCTTCACCTATCACCTGCCAGCTTCTGCTCCTTTCCCTTCCCCCGCCGCTTCCTCCCCCTTCCTTTCCAGTTCTGACGAAGGGTCTCAGCCTAAAATATCAACTGTTTGTTCCCCTCCATAGACACTGCCTGACCTGCTGGGTTCCTCCAGAGTGGATTTGCAGCACCTGTGTTTATAATACAACAAATTAGATTGCTCCTTGTGAGCCAGTATTGACTTAGGGGCTGAGCGGTCTCCTCTATGTTATAAGTAAATAAAGCTTCACCAGTGTCCACTTGAGTCCTAGTCAGTCCACACAGGCTGGGATTTGAACCTGAGAACCTCTGGCTTGTTAAGGTATTAAGAGGCACTGATAGAGGGGATATCCAGAGACTTTTCCCAAGGGTGGAAACGGTGAATACGAGGGGGCATAATTTAACGGTGACTGGAGGAAAGTATAGAGGGCCTGTCAGAGTTAAGTTTTTTACACAGAGAGCGGTGGGTGCACGAACCCACTCTCAGGGGTGGAGGTGGAGGCAGATACATTAGGGGCAGTTAGGGGACTTAGATAGGCTCATGGATGATTGAAAAATAGAGGGCTATGGGGAGTGGGGAGGGTTAGGTTCACCTTGGAGTAAGTTTAAAAGTAGCACAACGTCATGGGTCGGGGTGCTGTACTGGTCTACTTTCTATGTTCTAGTTTGTTTCCACTCCAAAGCCATGCCTTGCTGTTTTTATGGCATGAGATGAAAAGGTAAAACAATGGAAAATTCTCAACTGTGTCCTATTCCCTTGGCACCGAATCATCCCAGGAATTATCTTCAACTCCTGAGGGACAAGGTCAGGCAAGCTGGCACTGAGGTAATTGAAAATGGAAAAGTAAGCAGTTTGTGTTGCTGGATCACAGTGAGAGTTTAAGCTCTTTGTCTATGGAATGGTGTATTTGTACTCAGAGGGTAACACTGCGTCTGTCTGCTCTGCGTGGAAAACATTTTAAAAGCTTTCGCATGAGACTAAGATAGCATCACAGTCTCAACACAGTACGTCATCGCGTAACGTGGCATCTGCCATGATGCTATTACAGCTCGGGGCGTTCCAGCATCGGAGTTCAAATTCAGGGCCGAGTGTAAGGAATCTCTGTACGTCCTTGTCTATGGAATGCGTGGGTTTTCCCTGGGTCCTCCGGTTTCCTCCCACAGTCCAAAGACCTACTGGGCAGGTTAATTGGTCTTTGTAAATTGTCCTGTGCTTAGGTGAGGGTTAAAACAGGGTTGCTGGAAGTTGCAGGGGGCGGCTTGGCTCGAAGGGGCGGGATCACGAAATAACTGAATAAATAAAAGCACCTGTTGTCTGAAATTTCTGGACGTGGGGTTGGTACACAAATCGCAGCGCTAGGGAAGGCCATTAGGCCCACAGAGGTTGCAATGGCTCTTTGGGAAAATTATCCGGTTAAGTTGCTCTCCTGATGTTTACACAAGGTCTGTGACCTTTTTCATCCTTGAAGTGCTTACTAGTAATTAAGGGAGAGCTAAGGAGCTCACAGTCTCAGAACAGAAGAACATTCCTTTAGAACAGGGGTTCCCAACCTTTTTTTATGCCTTGGACTCCAACCGTTAATCAACATGGACCCCAGGTTTGGAACCTCTCCTTTAGAACAAAGATGGGGAGGAATTTCTTCAGCCAAAGGATGGAGAGTCTCATTAGATTAGCTTTGTTTGCCACATGTATGTCAAACCATACAATGAAATGTGTTGTTTGCATCACACAGCCCGAGGACGTGCTGGGAGCAGCCAACAGTGTTCCTTACTGTTGGCACCAACGTAGCATGGCCAGGACTTACCAAGCCTCACCCACTTGTCTTTGGAATGTGGGAGGAAACCCATGCGGTCATGGAGGAACGTACAAAATCCTTACAGTCAGCGACGGGAATTGAACCCGGACCGCTGATTATTATTCACTGGCACTTTAAAGTATAATGTTCATCTCTATGCTACTGTACTGTGCCACAGAATCAATGGAATTAATTGCCACATTCGGCTGTGAAGGCCAAGCCATTGGGTATATTTAAATTGGAGGTTGATAGGTTCTTGATTAGTAAGGGTGTCAAAGTTACGAGGAGAAAGCAGGAGAATGGGTTTGAGGGGGATAGTAAATAAGCTGTGGAGAACTCTTAATGGGCAGAGTAGCCTAATTCCACTCCTGTGACTTAGGGACTTACTTAGTCTCAAATGAACCTTATTCATCAACAATCTTCTCCTTTCTTGGTAAAGCAGCCAACATAAGACCATGAGACCATAAGACAATAAGATATAGCAGCAGAATTAGGCCATTTGGCCCATCAGGTCAGCTCTGCCATTTCATCATGGCAGATCCATTTTCCCTCTCAGCCCCAATCTCCTGCCTTCCACCCATATCATTTCATGCCCTGACAAATCAAGAACCTATCAACCTTTGCCTTAAGTACAGTATACATAAAAACTTGGCCTCTGCAGCCGCCTGTGGCAACAAATTCCACAGATTCACCTCTCTCTGGCTAAAGAAATTGCTCCTCATCTCTGTTCTACAAGGATGCCCCTCTATTCTAAGGCTGCATCTTCTGGTCTTGGACTCCCCCCTCCATTGGAATCATCCTCTCCACATCCACTCTATCAAGGTATTTCACCATTCGATAGGTTTCAATGAGATCGCCCCTCATTTTTCTGAATTTGAGTGAATACAGACCCAGAGCCAACAAACGCTCTTCATGTGACACAAAGACCCCGCCTACACCAGTCATTCTTTCTTCTACCCCCTCCCATTGGACAGAAGATACAAAAGCCTAAAAGGACTTACTGAGAGGCTCAAGGACAGTTTCTAGCCTGCTGTTATAAGACTATTGAATGGGTCTCCTAGTACAATAAGGATGGGCTCTTGATTTCACTTTCTATCTCGTTATGGCTGGCACTTTTCTGTCAGCCTGCATTGATTGCACTTTCTCCCTGACTGGAACACTTTATTCTGCAGCCTGTTATTGCTTTTCCCTTGTACTACCTCAACGCACCGTTGTAATTAAATGATCTATAAGCATGGCACGTAAATCAAAATTTTTCGACACGTCAGTCTCTTGCGCCATGATCAGGCACCGTCAGGGTGGAGGAGCAACACTTCATATCCCGTCTGGGTACCCTCCAACCTGATGGCATGAATTTCTTCTTCCGATAAAAAAAATCCTCCCCCACCTCCCCTCTTCTTGTATTCTCCTCTTCTCACCTGCCTATCACTCCCCCCGGGGTCCCCCTTCCCTTTCTCCTATGGTCAATTCTCCTTTTCTATCAGATTCCTTCAAATCCAGCCCTTTACCTTTTCCACCCTCCTGACTTCACCTATCACCTTCTAGCTCTCCTTCTTCCCCTCCCACCCACCTCTTTATTCTGGCATCTTCCCCCTTCCTTTCCGGTCCTGAAGATGGGTCTCAACCTGAAATGCTGACGATTGACTTCCATGGATGCTGCCTGACCTGCTGAGTTCCTCCGGCATCTTGTGTGTAAAACTTTTCAAAGTTGCTCACTGTGTAATGTACATTTCATTGCATATGACAAATGAAACTGAATCGGAATGTGGCAATAATAAACCAACTTAGCAATTCCTTTCACACAGTTCTACGCAGGGGTATCAATAAAAGAAAAAAAAGAACGAATACTTTACAAGCAGTGAAATATTTCTATACTTCGCTAATGTGGTGCAAATGAATCTACAACCAGCTTGCAATAATGACCTGATGATCTCCTTCAGACGTTTTGGTTTAGGGCTAGGTGTCACTTGCGATTTGGATCTGATGGGGTGAGTAGAACTTCATCTGAAAGACAGCATCACCTACAGTGCAGTTGACGTATCAGGCCGAGACCAATCATCAGGACTGGAGAGGAAAGGGGAAGGAGTACACTTAAAAGGGTGAATACCTTTCCCCTCACCTGGCTTCACTGTCACCTGCCAGCTTGTACTCCTTCCCCCTTCCCCCACTTCGTACTCTCGCTTCTTCCCCCTTCCTTTCCAGTCCTGAAGAAGTGTCTCAGCCCGAAATGTTGACTGTTTATTCACTTCCACAGATGCTGCCTGACCTGTTGAGTTTCACCAGCACTGCCCTTTCTCCGTCACTGTAACTCTGTTATCGCTTTTCCCTGTGTAACTGTGTTTGGGAATAACCTGTATGGGCGGCATGCAAAACGGTTTTCATGGTATCCCGGTACATGTGACAACCAATTGTCAATTAGCAATTCCCAATCCAGCTTTACAATTCCAACATTTTCCCAATTTAGCAGCTGTATATTTCCAATATTTTGTTTATTATTTATTTTTTCTTTATTAACAGATGTGTGTGTAGGCCTCCGTTAGTCTCGCTAGACCATGGATTTGTGCCTTGGCAAGCAAGCCTGGGCAAGGTTTTTATAGAAGACCGGCAGTAGCCCAAGCTGCAAGTCTCCCCTCTCCACGGGAAGGGCATTAGGACCCATACAGCTTGACACCGGTGTCGTCGCAGAGCAATGTGTGGTTAAGTGCCTTGCTCAAGGACACACATGCAGCCTCGGTCAAGGCTCGAACTAGTGACCTTCAGATCACTAGACAAACGCCTTAACCACTTGGCCACGTGCCAACACAGATGCAGCTAGATCAAAGTAAAGGCTCTATGGGTAAGGACCATTGTCTTTCTGGTATTGGACATGGAGGCCTGGTCCATAACAAAAGAAATGGCACTTAGCCCCCAGGGAGCTAAGTGATGAAAATGGCACTGTGTAAAAAATTAAGAGTACTGAATGCATTGACCAAATGACACTAAGAATGTAAAAAGGACTGGTCACTCTGTTGAACACTGTGAACATGGTATGTTGGCACCAGAAAATCTGGCGACACTTGCCCGCAGCACATCCCTGGGGGTGTGTTGGTGGTTAGCGCAAATGACGCACTTCACTGCAGATAACAAACCATTCTGAATCCAAATCCGAATCTGAGTCTGGTGTCAAGCATGGGATCTTTCCATTTGCCATGGTGTCGTGGCGATGCCTCCTGTAACCATGCAGGGTGGATACCTGTAAATGCCGACTCCAAACGCGGTGTCCTTCTTTTCAGTATTAGCTTCTTAATTGGATCTTGTGTTGATTGAAGTCAGTAAAAGAGAGCTGGGCACAGAAACCAATAAATCTTCCAGACACTAAACAGTTCCATCTGGTCCCAGCAGCTCTTGGATGTAACCAGGGCAGCCACTTGAAGCAGCCTCCGGCTATTTAATAACAGTGCCGAGGATAAAAAGAGATCAGGTAAATAAACAGAGCAAGGGCATTTACATCAAATACGTGATCCCAAGGAGACTGTGACCTTCAGGAAGAAAGCTTTCTGACTGCAGAACGACTGGAGGATATGCATGTGACACGTTTAACAGTGTGGCTATTTTTACTGTCAGGTCACAATGCAAAGAACATTTGCTTGTCTAAAGCTACTTCAAATAAAATTAAGCTCCTCCTACACTGCAGATTGCCCTAGTGCAGAGATTCCCAATCTTTTTCATGCCATGGACCCCCACCATGAACTGAGAGGAACCCTGTTCGGCTGAAGAATTTTCCTGAGGCTACCTAATGCAAGGATTCAAAGTACATTTATTATCAAAGTATATATGCAGTGTACAACCAAGATTTGTCTTCCCCACAGGCAGCCACGAAACAAAGAGCCATGGAGCCTACTCAAAGAAAATAGCATCATCAGCCCTCCCTGCCTCTCCACATGCACAAAAAATAAATAAATCCTGCTAACAGCAACAACAACAAAAATCAAACCAAAGCAGAGAATATAAAACACAAAATCAAAAGGCATAACCAGTTCAGCTCAACGTTGATTATCTGCGGGCCGCCCCGAATCAAAATCCCCCAAACTAGCAACAGAAATAGGAACGACCAGTAGCTCCTTGACAAAATATTTAGTATTGTGTTCAGTTCTGCTCGTCTCATTATAAGGAGGATGTGGAGGAATCGTTGCACCTCTATAAAACTCCACACTTGGAGTATGGAGTTCTGTTCTGCTCACCTCATTATAGGAAGGATATGGAAGTTTTGGAGAGGGTGCAGAGAAGATTCACCAGGATGCTGCCTGGATTGGAGAGCATGTCTTAAGAGGTTAGGTTCAGTGAGGTAGGGCTTTCCTCTTTGGAGCAAAGAGGATGAGGTCTTGATAGTGCTCTACAAAATGATAAGAGGTTTAGATTGAGTGGAGAGGCAGAGACTTTTCCCAAGAAGGAAATGGCTAATTTGAGGGGGTGTGAATTTAAAATGATTGGTGGAAAGTACAAGGGGATGTCTGAGATAAGATTTTTTTGCCACAGAGAATGGTAGGTGTGTGGAATACATAGCTAGGGTGATAGTAGAGGCAGATACATTAGAGACATTTAAAAGACTCTTAGATAGGCACATGGATGAAAGAGGAATGGCGAGCTATGTAGGAGGGAAGGGTTAGATTGATCTTAGAGCAGGGTAAAAGGTCAGCACAATATTGTGGGCTGAAGGGCTTTAAGTGTGCTGAACTGTTTTACGTTCTGTGTTCAAACAGCAGCTCTGTCCCACTTAGGTACTGATCTGTATCTCAAATGAACACATTGCCCTTACCCTTCCCTGCACATCGTTGCCCTGTCATATTCACATTGATCAGGGGTGGGGTGGGGTGCAGTCTTGCAGCTTGTCTCCTGTCTTCCAGTTCTCGGAGCACATGATAATCATGGGATTAATTTAGAATGGAGGCCCTGGTTTTAATGCTTTGGCAATTTCCACAGAGGATCCCTCAGGTAACTCAGAACTAATGGCCAAAAGAGCCAGGGCTTACACTTGAATGGGAGAAAAGCAGATCAAAACAACTGCCAGAGCAAGCAGTTGAAAGAGAGAAAGAGAGATACAGTGCCTGTAAAAAGTATTCACCTCCCCCCCTTGGAATTTTTCATGTTTTGTTGTTTTACAACTTTGAATCACTTCGGTTGAATTGCTGCTTTTGACACTGATCAACTGAAAAAGACTTTCATAACAAAGCGTAAACAGATCTCTGCAATGTTATCTAAATCAATTACAAATATAAAACAAAAATTAATTGATTGCATAAGCACTCACCCCCCCCCCCCTTTAACATGATACACCTAATCATCACTGGTGCAGCTGATTGGTTTTAGAAGTCACATAATTAAAATGGGTTTCTTTGTTTTGTGACTGCCTGTCAGGAGATGAACCTCAAGGATCTATGATGTCCAGTGTACATACTTCAATAATCAGAGTCAGAATCAGGTTTATTATCGGGGCGTGTGACGTGAAATTTGTTAACTTAGCAGCAGCAGTTCAATAGGATACATAATCTAGCAGAGAGAGAAAAATAATAATAAATAAGATAAAACATAATAAATAAACAAGTAAATCAATTACGTGTATTGAATAGATTTTTTTTAAATGTGCAAAAAACAGAAATACTGTATATTTTTTAAAAAGCGAGGTAGTGTCCAAAGCTTCAATGTCCATTTAGGAATCAGGTGACAGAGAAGAAGAAACCGTTCCTGAATCGCTGAGTGTGTGCCTTCAGGCTTCTGTACCTCCTACCTGATGGTAATGGTGAGAACAGTGAGAAATAATAAATGTACTTTGAACTTTGAATGGCCTCCTTATTTTGCTCTCTTTTTGCACTTATTTTTTAGTATATTTCTTATTGTAACATAGTTATCTATAGTTATATGGTGATATATATATGTACTTTAATAATAAATTTACTTTGAACTTTGAACTTTTTATGTACTGCTGCTGCAAAAATAATAAATTTTGTGACATTTGTCAGTGATAATAAATCTGATTCTGACAGAGACTGGGAGGTGAAAGGTGGAGTGCTGAGAGTGTAAGGAGGGGGGGAGGTACAGTCTCTCTCCCCTGATATACCCTGAAATGCCCACCATCCCTTTGCCTCCACAAATGCTGCATGGTTCTCTGAGAACCCCCAGTGGTGAGTGTTTAGGAAAAGTCATGTAGACTTATTAGGAAAGGTATTAAGTCTTTCCATCCCTTGAGACCTTGCACCGTCGAGTTACACCATGGCTGACCTGCACGTAAATTCCATTGCTCCACACCACTCAACGTCCTTGACTCAGCAAATTGAGCTGAAACTTTCAACTGGCCTCCAGCATTGATGGGATTTCACATTCCGTTTTGCAAACTTCAAAGTTATGCATTTTTCATCTGACCTCTTCTACTCTGTCTAATCTCTTAATCAGGACACACTCCTGATAAAATCACCCTTTAAACTGTTCATTATACAAGCACAGTCTCTGTAACCTATATGCACAATTTAACCCTTTTAGCCCTGGTATCATTCTTGTGAACACAGACCAAGGCTAATATATCCTTCCAGGGATATACCTTCTAGCTATCCTCCTTTCTCTCCCCACCTTTTCATTCTGGAGCCTTCCCCCTTCCTATCCAGCCCTGAAGAAGGGTCTCAGCCTGAAATGCACATTGTTTGTCCATTCCATAGATGCTGCCTGACCTGCTGAGTTCCTCCAGCATTTTCTGTGCGTAGCTTTGGATTTCCAGCGTCTGCAGAATTTCTCTTGTTTATGAGACGCATCCCGGATATTTGTTGGAAATGGCACGCGGGAGAGATAATCTCTGTATGAGTTAAAGATCCTCAGCACTTTAGGTCAGGATCAGGTATTTGTTCTGAAGGACCTGTGGAATCTTTTACGATGTTGCCACTTGCATAACATAGAACACAGAAAGTAGAGTAACGGCTCCTCAGTCACAATGTAGTGTCAATCTTTTAACGTACTCTAAGATCAACCTAACCCTACATAGTCCTCCATTTTTCTATCTTCCACGAGCCTGTCTAAAAGGTTCTTAAATGCCCCTAATATATCTGACTCTATTACCACCTCTGTCAGGATATTCCATGTACCCCCCCCCCACCCCACTCTCTGTGTAAACAAAAACTTACCTCTGACATCTGACCACCAATACTTTCCTCCAATCACTTTAAAATTATGTCCCTTGTATTAACCATGAAAATCAGATGCTTTTCAGCTTATCTCTTCAGGGTAACAGCTCAGGTACATTTAAACCCAGTGCAAGCCGAGTTCAAAACTGCAACTCCATTGGATTTTGAATCCAATGTAAACTTCAAAGTTCAAAGTAAATTTATTATTGGGGGACATATTTTGTCACCATGTACAACCCTGAGACTCATTTTCCTTGCAGTTATTCACAGTAAATGTCCCCTCGAAGCTGTGCAGGTGCACGGCCACGCAGTAACTAAAATGCTCCTGCGCTGCCCTGCAGCTCGAATGAAGACTGGTGGGAAAAAGTTGATGAAATGCGGAAGATTGTCTTTGTCATACTGTATTTCATTATGTTGTTGTAGAGTGCCGTCAAGTGCAGTTGTCCGTGGGGTTTTCCTGGCATGATATGGAAGAAGACTGCCAGGCCTTTCTTCTGCACAGTTAGCGCTGCCGCCCAGGTTGGGATTTGAACTCAGGACCATTTGCCTCGAAGTCCAGTGCCGATGTCACTACATCACCGGCCGGCCCATATTTCTTTATCCCCGTAAATGAGTAATGAAATCCAATGTGATTTTCTGATTTCCATTCTAGATATTCATTGTATGCATATTACAAAAATAACATTTAAAGTTCCTCAAATTTCCCGCTCAGGGCAATGCGAGAGCCCATGCAGCTGTCAACAAAAAGAGGGAACATTATACACAATAGAATCAATGAAAGACCTCACCTAACAGGACAGACAAACACCCTGTCTGCAAAAGACAACTGTGCAAATGCAAAAAGAACAAAAGAAAAATAAATAATAGTGATAAATAAGCAAAAATACCGAGAACATGAGATGAAGAGTCCTTGAAACTGAGTACATTGGCTGTGGGAACAGTTCAGTGATGGAGCAAGTGATGTTGAGTGAGGTTATCCCCTCTGGTTCAAGAGCCTGACGGCTGAAGAGGTTATAATTGTTCCTGACCCTGGTGGTGTGGGTCCTGAGGCTCCTGTACCTTCCTCATAATGACGAGCAGAAAGGAAGTAGCCTCCAACCTGATGATATGAAAATCAGTTTCTCAATCGTCTGGCAACTGACTGCCCCTTCTCCTTCACCATCCGCCCCTTTATCTCTTTCACCAACCAAATTCCCGCCTCTTTAATTACCCCTACCCCCTCACAGTTTCACCTACCACCTTCTTCCCCCCACCCCACCTTTTTACTCTGACTTCTCATCTTTTTTTTTCACTCCTGATAAAGAGCCTTGCCCAAAACATCAACTGTTTATTCTTTTCCACCGATGCTGCCTGGCTTGCTGAGTTCCTCCGGCATTTTGTGTGTGTGTCGCTTAGGCTTGACCTGCTGTGTTCTGTCCGATCATTCCGGCTACTCCCCGTGACCCTCAACAGCTCAACAATCCCAAGCTAAAAGAACAGCATGCCCACTGGGGGGGGGGGGGGGGGGTGCAGGCATTCAGGGGTCAAAGATCTTCACAACACCACTTCCGATTCACAGAAACTTTCATGTCAGCTTGGAGAGTCCAAGCTCTGGGTGAGAGAACAGTGCCGCGGGGAGAGAGGAAGAGTGTCTTCACAAGAGTTAGAGAGCACAGAATGAGAGAGAGAGTGAGAAACAGTGAGAGTGGGAGAGAGAGAAAGAAACTGAGAGAGATGGAGAGAGTGAGAAAGAAATGGTGAGAGATGGAGAGAGAGAGTAAGAAAAATATAGTGAGAGATGGAAAGAGAGAGTAAGAATGAAACTGGGAGAGAAAGTGTGAGAAAGAAACAGAGAATGTGTGAGGAATGAGGGGAGAGAGGAAAAAGTGCAAGATCAAAGCAAGGAAAGAGATTAAATGAGGAAGTGTAAGGGAAAATTAGAGAGCATAGAATGAAAGAGTGAGAGAAGGGAACAGTGAAGAAGATGGAGAGAGGGAATGAGAAAGAAACAGTGACAGTGATGGGAGAGGGAGAGTAAGCATGTGAGAGAGAGTGTGTGTGACAATGGAGAGGTGAGAGAGAGAAGGGCAAGATTAAAGCCAAGGAAAGAGATTAAGAGAGGAACTGAGTAACAGCAAAGTTTGATAGTGGGGAAGTGCTCGAGAGAAGGAGGGTAAATGTGAGAGATGTGTGTAATAGTCTGAAAGAACGATAAAAATAAATAACAGAAAGATAGGAAGAGAGAGAGGGTCAAAGGTGAGTGAGGGGCAATGTGCAGATAGAGACAAGGTGGAGAGTGTGAGGGAGGGGCAGTTATCTGCCTTGTGCAGCTACGAGTCTTGGCCTGAGCCCCTGCGATATGTTTACCTTGGTCAAACAGACTAAATGCTGGGAGCACCCTGCACATCCAGCCACATCAGAAAGGAGATGGTTTGGGTGTGGGGCCTTGGGCAAGGTTAACAAGGGGCGGGATTAGCGATCAAGGACAGGATGTAAATCAGCAGAGAAAAAACAGTTTAACACAGGAGACAGGCTGACCCACTGGCCTGTTGGACCGGGCACAGCCGCCTCTAACTGGTTCAGACCAGTTCTTCTGAGGCTTCAGGGACAATGGAAATTGGGCAACACCCTGTGAATTAGAAAAACCTTCAAGGACTTTGGTTAACCCTTTCCCTGCTGATTCGCTGCAACAACATGAGGCAAAGAGGCTGAATTGGGGAGACAAGAATCAGAGAGTTGCACAGACAGAAACAGGCCCTTCAACCCTTCTCAGCCATGCTGGCCACCTGGTCACCCACGTTTGAGAGGACAGTGGACCAAAGGAGAAGGGGAAGGAGGAGGGCCACCTGTGGAGGGTGATAGTAGATGAGATGGAGGGACTCAGAATAGGGAACAAAAAACGTGAGAAGAGGGATGTGGTAGAAATTACTGGAAGTTAGAGAAATCAATGTTTATGCCATCAGGTTGGAGGTTACCCAGATGGAATATGAGGTTTTGACCCCCAACCGGAGAGCGGCCTTATTGTGGTAGTAGAGGAGGCCGAGGACTGACATGTCAGAGTGGGAATAAGTAGAATTAAAATGGGTGGCCATTGGGAGATCCTGCCTGTTGTGCTTGGAGTGACAAAGCAGCCCTAAGTTTACACTAATCCCTCTGTTACTCTTTCTCGATTTTTATCCGTTCTCCAGGAGCACCCTGAACATCCAGCAACATCAGAAAAGGTGATGGCTTGCCTGTGGAGCCTTGGGCAAGGTTAATGAGGAGCGGGATTAGTCGATCAAGGACAGAGAAAAAAAAAGATTTAAAGGTCTTTATTGGGCGGTGGGTGAGAGACACATCTCTATCAAAGGAGGTATAAGGTGCTCCCTCCCTCTGCAGGCCTGGAGGTCACCCTTGGGCATGGCGTTGCACTTGCTTCCCCCCCCCACTGCACCTCCTTTGCCTGCCCCCCCCCACCCCGATCAGGGTCACGTGAAGCCATGGGAGCAGGTGGTGGATGGCCGTATGAGCAGCTTGTGCGTATTACAAGTCCCGGTTATGTGATCGCTGACACCAGGCAGACAATCTCTGAAGAGTATGATAATGGCTGGGGTCACTCGTCTTGTAAAGACACTGCCCAGAAGAAGAAAATGGCAAAGCAATTTTGCAGAAAAATTGGCCAAGAACAATCACGGTCATGACCGTGATCACCCATGTCATACGACATGGCACATGATGATGATGACGATGAGCTTGCTGCCAGAACCTACCACCCAGGGGCAATTAATCTACCAACACACACCTTTGGGCCCTGGGTGGACAGCAGAGGGTCGGGGGTGGTGGGTGGGGGATCTCACATGGTCACAGGGAGAATGTGCAAACTCCACATATGCAGCAACAGAAGTCAGGATCAAACCTGGGTCTCTGGCGTTGTGAGGCAGTGTTTCTCCCAGCTGCACCACGGAGCCATTCCATTCTTCCCTCCTCTCCAAACTGAAGAGCCAACCAGTTCCTGGTGGTCAGCAGCCAAGCCAGAGAATTTCCTACATCCATCTGAAAGGGTAGACAAGGCCACTGAGGTCCCTGTGAGTCCAGAGGTCAAGGACCTGTGATCGGTCAGTTCTGGGGTCAATACCCAGAGGTTGGCGAACTCCAGAGGTCGAAGCCGAACAACAAAGACCGAAGTGGCGAGTCCAGAGGTCAAGGTTGAAGGTCCTGGGTTGGCATGTCCAGAGATGGTCCAGACGCTATATTAGTGCTGGAATGTGTGGAGACACTTGCAGGCTGCCCACCCCCCCACCCCAGCACATCCTTAGGCTGTGTCGATTGTTATGCGAACAGCGCCCTTCACTGCACACGTGATAAATACCAAAATGTAAATCCGAACCTGAATCTTATGAGTACTGCATTCAAAAAACAACTCAGACAGTGCAGCTCCGTAGCTGATTGAGAGTCAGGTTTGACTTCTGTGTCGATGCAGGGGTACTTAAAAATAGAAACTTTTGATGGTGCCAGGGATTACAAGCAGAACCCCTGATGGGACAGGAAGTCCCAGTCGAGTAAGGGGCACTTACCGTGGTCTGTGTGATCTGCCGACTGATGAGTTCCATTGTGGTGTGACTGGGCGCCACCTTGTGGATATCCGCAGCCCCTCCAACACAAAAACTGTTGGGTTTCCCCCAGGTGCCGCTGGTTATTAGAATCTCTCATTGGGTCTCTCTGAGAGTCTCCTCACTCCCTGACTCACAGTGAAGTGCATCATTTTAAAGAGTATTAACTGATTTGCTTGGAATCGTTTCCTTGTCTGGTTTGGTGAGGACAGGGGTCTACACATGCTGACTTACTGAATCACACTGATGCCAGCGCTATTTTCCCCGTCTGTGCAGAGTGAGTTAATCTCATTTGAAGCTGTGAGGCCACACTAAACGTCGACAGTAAACGCAAGAGATTCTGCAGTTGTTGGAAATACAGAGTAACACAGGCACGGTAGCATAGTGGTTAGCACAATGCTTTACCCTACCAGCGAACCGCTGCCTGTAGGGAGTTTGCACACTCTCCCTGTGACCACGTGGGTTTCCTCCAGGTGCTCTGGATTCCTCCCACAGTGCAAATTGGTCATTGGTAGGTTAGTTGGTCATTGTAAATTGTCCCCTGACTACATCAAGGGTTGCTGGGTGGTCCGTGCTGTATCTCAATAAACAAAATAAAAGTTCCTCAGCAAGTTAGAAGTAACTCTGCAAGCCAGGCAGTGTCTATGGAGAGGAACAAATGGCCAACATTTCAGGCCAATGGTCTCGGCCCGAAACGTCACCTCTTTATTCCCTTCCATAGATGCTGCCTGACCTGCTGAATTCCTCCAGCATTTTGTGTCTGTTATGGAGCGGCTGATAATACAGAATCTGAGGCCACAAACCAGGCACGCCCAGGATCCTCTTCAGTTTGCGTATAAGGAGAAGGTGGGAGTGGAAGATGCTATCACGTATTTGCTGCACAAATCACTCTCTCACCTAGAGGGGGTCAGTTGTGCTGTGAGGATTACATTCCTTGACTTCTCTAGTGCCTTTAACACCATCCAGCCCAAGATCTTAAGGCACAAACTAACGGAGATGGGAGTAGACTCTAACATGGTGGATTGGATAGTGGACTACTTGACAGATAGACCTCAGTATGTACGGTTGGGAGACTGTAGGTCTGACACGGTGGTCAGCAGCACAGGAGCGCCGCAGGGAACCGTACTCTCTCCGGTCCTGTTCACCCTGTACACATCAGACTTCCAATATAACTCGGAGTCCTGCCATGTGCAGAAGTTCGCTGATGACACGGCCATAGTGGGGTGTGTCATGAATGGACAGGAGGAGGAGTATAGGAAACTGATACAGGACTTTGTGATATGGTGCAACTCAAACTACCTGCGTCTCAATATCACCAAGACCAAGGAGATGGTGGTGGACTTTAGGAGATCTAGGCCTCATATGGAGCCAGTGATCATTAATGGAGAATGTGTGGAGCAGGTTAAGACCTACAAGTATCTGGGAGTACAGTTAGACGAGAAGCTAGACTGGACTGCCAACACAGATGCCTTGTGCAGGAAGGCACAGAGTCGACTGTACTTCCTAAGAAGGTTGGTGTCATTCAATGTCTGTAGTGAGATGCTGAAGATGTTCTATAGGTCAGTTGTGGAGAGCGCCCTCTTCTTTGTGGTGGCGTGTTGGGGAGGAAGCATTAAGAAGAGGGACGCCTCACGTCTTAATAAGCTGATAAGGAAGGCGGGCTCTGTCGTGGGCAAAGTACTGGAGAGTTTAACATTGGTAGCTGAGCGAAGGGCGCTGAGTAGGCTACGGTCAATTATGGATAACTCTGAACATCCTCTACATAGCACCATCCAGAGACAGAGAAGCAGTTTCAGCGACAGGTTACTATCGATACAATGCTCCTCAGACAGGATGAAGAGGTCAATACTCCCCAATGCCATTAGGCTTTACAATTCTACTGCCAGGACTTAAGAACTTTTTAAAAGCTATTATTAATGCTTTTTGAGATAGTGATTTAGATGCATATCATATTTTTTACTGAGTTAAGTATTGTATGTAATTAGTTTTGCTACAACAAGTGTATGGGACATTGGAAAAAAAAAGTTGAATTTCCCCATGGGGATGAATAAAGTATCTATCTATCTATCTATCTATCTATCATATCATTAGTCATGTGGCACAGTACTGTAGTGGTTAGCGTAAAAGTGAGAGGGGTTCGATTCCCGCCGCTGTCTATAAGGAGTTTGCACGTCCTCCCCTTGTTTGCATGGGTTTCCTCCCACATTCCAAAAATGTATGGATGAGTGCCAGTAAGCTGTGGGCAAGCTTGTTGGCACCGGAAGCACAGCAACCCTTGCAGGCTGCCCCAGAACATCCTCGGACTGTGTTGGTCGTTAACACTGTATACAGGAAGCGGGAAAGAAAGTAACAGGATCTGAACAAAAATAATTCTGGTAATATTGAGGAATAGTTTTAACTCCAATAGTTGACATTTTGTGAATAATTCTTTCTGAAATTTTAAAGAAAACTAGTTTGAAATCCATTAACAGTTGAAATACTCTCTACATTAGAGGGAATTCCCATCATCTGAGATATGGAGAGAGCGTGATCAGGTTGGGAATTTTTTCATTGGAGAAGACTGAATCAGAATCAGGTTTATTATCACCAGCATGTGTCGTGAAACGTGTTAAATTTGCGGCAGCGTTACAATGCAATACATAATAATAGTGAGGAGTGTGAATTACAGTAAATATATATACAGTAAATAGTTAATTAATAAATAGTGATTTGTTGCTGACATCTATTGTTTGCATGATTTGTGTTTTTTTCTCTGTCTCCATGTGCATTGGGGGTTGGTCTTAATTTTTTAACTGGGTTCTTTCGAGCATCTTCCTTTGTGGCTGCCTGTAAGCAAACAAATCTCAAAGTTTTATAACTTATATAACTTATAACTATGATACTAAATGTACTTTGAATCATTGAAAAAAAATAGAAATAAAAAAGTAGTGAGGCCGTGTTCATGGGTTCAGTGTCCATTCAGAAATCTGATGGCAGAGGGGAAGGAGCTGTTCCTGAATCACCGAGTGCGTGCCTTCAGGCTCCTGTACCTCCTTCCTGATGCCAGCATTGAGAATGAGAATCAGAATCAGGTTTATTATCACCGGCATGTGTTGTGAAATTTGTTAACTTAGCAGCAGTAGTTCAATGCAATACATAATATAGAAGAAAATATAAATCAAACAATCAATCAATTACGGTATACGTGTATTGGAGATTAAATATCGTGCAAAAACAGAAATAGTATATATTGAAAATGTGAGGTAGTGTTCACAGGTTCAAAGTCCATTTAGGGATCGGATGGCGGAGGGGAAGAAGCTGTTCCTGAATCTCTGAGTGTGTGCCTTCTGGGTTCCGTGCCTCCCACCTGAGGGTAACAATGAGAAGAGGGTATGACTTGGGTGATGGGAGGTCCTTATTGAGGAACTCCGCCTTTACAACTCTCTGAAGCTTACTTCGATCCTGGGCAGTAGCACCACACACCCCGCACCCCTGCCACCGTACCAGATCGTGATGCAGCCAGTCAGAATGCTCTTCGTGGTGTATCTGTAGAAAATTGTGAGTGTTTTTGGTGATGTACCAGATCTCAAAACCTTCAAAACAGTTATTACCCCTCAACCATCAGGTCCCACACCACCAGGTTCAGGAACAGTTATTACCCCTCAAACATCAGGTCCCACACCACCAGGTTCAGGAACAGTTATTACCCCTCAAACATCAGGTCCCACACCACCAGGTTCAGGAACAGTTATTACCCCCTCAACCATCAGGTCCCACACCACCAGGTTCAGGAACAGTTATTACCCCCTCAACCATCAGGTCCCACACCACCAGGTTCAAGAACAGTTATTACCCCTCAAACATCAGGTCCCACACCACCAGGTTAGGGAACAGTTATTACCCCTCAAACATCAGCCCACACCACCAGATTCAGGAACAGTTATTACCCCCTCAACCATCAGGTCCCACACCACCAGGTTCAGGAACAGTTATTACCCCCTCAACCATCAGGTCCCACACCACCAGGTTCAGGAACAGTTATTACCCCCTCAACCATCAGGTCCCACACCACCAGGTTTAGGAACTGTTATTACCCCTCAACATCAGGTCCCACACCACCAGGTTCAGGAACAGTTATTACCCCTCAACATCAGGTCCCACACCACCAGGTTCAGGAACAGTTATTACCCCTCAAACATCAGGTCCCACACCACCAGGTTCAGGAACAGTTATTACCCCCTCAACCATCAGGTCCCACACCACCAGGTTCAGGAACAGTTATTACCCCCTCAACCATCAGGTCCCACACCACCAGGTTTAGGAACTGTTATTACCCCTCAACATCAGGTCCCACACCACCAGGTTCAGGAACAGTTATTACCCTACAACCACCAGGCTCCTGAACTGGAATGGATAATGTCACTCAGCTCAACTCTAAACTGATTCCACAACCTACAGACTCATTTACAATGTTTTAGGAACAGCTTCTTCCCCTCCACCATCAATTTTCTGAATGGTCCATGAAGCCACCACCTCATTATTTTGCTCTTTTTTTTTGCACTGTTTATTTATGTTTCAAGGTGTATTATAACTTATTGTAATTCCATATGTATTGCACTGTAGTGCTGCTGCAAAGCAACAATCTT
Organism: Hemitrygon akajei; assembly: GCF_048418815.1. Classification (NCBI taxonomy): domain Eukaryota; kingdom Metazoa; phylum Chordata; class Chondrichthyes; order Myliobatiformes; family Dasyatidae; genus Hemitrygon; species Hemitrygon akajei. The sequence goes on from NC_133153.1 coordinate 37,487,692, forward strand.
CATGACAAATGTCAGTGATAATAAGCCTGATTCTGATTCTGATTCTGACAAAGCATAATTCACAAGCGTCCGAAATTCTCGTCACTTCACAGATTTTTCAGGACCTGCGGCTAGGGCTGCAGATCCATTGAGGGGCCGAGGAACTGAAAGATCTGGATCTCAATGTTTAGTTCCATTTCTCTGTATTGCAGAAGTTGATGTCAATTTCATGGAGTGATGACAATTTCACTGCCGTTGCAACCACAAAATTGAGGCCATTAACTACCACCAAACCCACAAAAATGCTGATAAAAGCACTGGGCTTCTTTCCCGGGGAGCGAGAATTGAAAACCAACATGGCTTATAGAGAATCCTGGTTAGAGCACACTTTGGAATCAGATTCAGGTTTACTATTACTGACGTATGTCATAAAATTTGCTGTTGCATGGCAGCAGAACAGTGTATTACACAGAATAAGCTATAAATTACAATAAGAAATAAATCTCTCTCTCTCTCTCTCTCTCTCTATATATATATATATATATGTAAATACACACACACACACACACACACACACACACACACACACAAGTTAAATAAAGAGTTTTAAAAGGGAGCAAAAATAGTGAGGTAGCATTCATTGTCCATTCAGAATTCTGATGGCGGAGTGGAAGAAGTTGTTCCTGAAACTTTGAGGGTGTACTGACATAATTTTGGTGCTGAGAATAGTCTTTTGCCTATTGTTAAGGATATTGAGGGAATGCTAAAGGGAAAATTGAATTATGTGCATTATAACAGAATCCAGAGGTTGTAAATATCAGGTAGGCTCGACCTGAAATGTTAACTGTTTATACCTCTCCATAGATGTTGCCTGACCTGCTGAATTCCTCCAGAACTTTGTGTGTGTTACTGAGGGAAAAAAAATGGCACATCTTTTATGAGATATGGTTTGTTGGAGCCCTTAAAGGGGCTTTGATAAGGTAAATACAAAAATAGTGCAAAGACTGCAACAAGAATCATCTACTCTCTTTATCTTCCTTATTTACTTTTGTGTTCCATCTTCCTGTCTTATCAGACTCCATCGCCTGAAGTTGTTTGCTGCCTTCAGCTATCACCTCTCAGTCTCCAATGCTCTCTCTATCCTCCCCTTCCCTACCTGACTCCTTCTGCCAACCAGTGCCTCCTCACCTGGACCCACCAGTCGCTTGTCAAGTCCTGCCCCACCACTCACTCAACTCTTTCGACTGGCTAAACTCCCCTTTATCTTTCTGTCCAGATCAGGGCTGCCCAATGTGGGGTCCACGGACCCCTCTATCAATGGTAAGGCTCTATGGCATGAGAAACGGTTTGGAACCCCTGGTCCAGGTGAAGGAGCTCACCCAAGACATCAACTGTCCATTTCAAAGTTCAAACTAAATTTATTATCATAGCAGATATACATCACCAAGGGTCTGGGCCCGAAACATCGACGGCGCTTCTCCCTATAGATGCTGCCTGGCCTGCTGCGTTCCACCAGCATTTTGTGTGTGTTGCTTGAATTTCCAGCATCTGCAGATTTCTTCATGTTTACATCACCATATACCACCTTCAGATTCATTTTCTGGTGGGGATTTACAGGAAAAATAAAGAAACACAATAGAGTTTATGAAAAACTATAAATGACAAATAATTACTAACAACCAAAGTGCAAAAGAAGACAAATGGTGCAAATTAAATAAATAAATGATACTGGCAATTTGAGTTGTAGAGTCCTTGAAAGCGAGTCTTCCCCACTCCCCACTGCTACTGCCTGATGATATAGAGAAATATATGATCTTACAGAGGAACCTGTGTACAAAATCATGGGGGGGGACACAGAGGGTGAATGAACACAGACTTTTTCCTGGGTTGAGGAATCAAGAACTGGAGGGCACAGATTTAAGTTGAGCGGAGAGAGAGGTAATAGAAATATCGGGGGGTGGGGAGCAACTCTTTTGCCCAGGAGCTGATCCATATATGGAACGAGCTGCCAGAGGAAGTGGCTGAGGCAGGTACATTAACATCATTGATAAGGCACTTGGACAGAAGATGGATAGAAAAACTTTAGAATCTATGGGCCAAACATGAGCAAATGGGACTAGGTAAGTGAACACAAGAGATTTTGCAGATGCTGGAAATCTTGACTAGCACACACAAAGATGCTGCCTGACTTGCTGAGTTCCTCAAGGATTTTGTCTGTATAGCTTAGATGGACATCTTGTTTGGCACAGATCCTTTGGAGCAGCTTGGAACATTTGGAGAGACGTAATATGATTATCAATAGTCAGCATGGCTTTGTCAAGGGCAGGTCGTGCTTTACAAGCCTGATTGAATTTTTTGAGGATGTGACTAAACACATTGATGGAAGAGCAGTGGATGTAGTGTATATGGATTTCAGCAAGGCATTTGATAAGGTACCTCATGCAAAGCTTATTGAGAAAGTAAGGAGGCATGGGATCCAAGAGGACATTGCTTTGTGGATCCAGAACTTGCTTGCCCACAGAAGGCAAAGAGTGGTTGTAGACGGGTCATATTCTGCATGGAAGCCAGTGACCAGTGGTGTGACTCAAGGATCTGTTCTGGGACCCTTACTCTTTGTGATTTTTATAAATGAGCTGGATGAGGAAGTGGAGGGATGGGTTAGTAAATTTGCTGATGACACAAAGGTTGGAGGTGTTGTGGATAGTGTGGAGGGCTGTCAGAGGTTACAGCGGGACATTGACAGGATGCAAAACTGGGCTGAGAAGTGGTAGATGGAGTTCAACCCAGATAAGTGTGAGGTGGTTCATTTTGGTAGGTCAAATATGATAGCTGAATATAGCATTAATGGCAAGACTCTTGGCAGTGTGGAGGATCAGAGGGATCTTGGGGTCCGAGTCCATAGGACACTCAAAGCTGCTGCGCAGGTTGATCCTGCGGTTAAGAAGGCATACGGTACATTGGCCTTCATCAATAGTGGGATTGAGTTTAAGAGCCGAGAGGTAATGTTGCAGCTATATCGGACCTTGGTCAGATCCTACTTGGAGTACTGGTTGCCTCACCACAGGAAGGTTGGAAAGTTGGAGTCTGGGCTTTATGCTTTGGCTTTTGCTAGAGTCACCCATGCCAGACAAAGGGTAGAGGCCAGACTAAGAGCGGTCCGCCAGTCTTCCAGGTTCGGGGGTTCAGCTCAGGGCTAACAACCCTGACTGGTAAAACAAAATTGTTATGGAAAGAGCAATGAAGAATCCTTCTACACAGAGAGAGATGGAGGATTCTCATTGCTATGCTGAAGACCAGTGGTGTTACAGGCAGTAAGTAAGTAGCAGCACCACAGCCACAGAGCATCAGATACACTATACTTACAAGAAAAATATAAATTAAGTATAACTTACTCACAACTTGTACAAGAAATAACATAATCAGAATCAGAATCAGAATCAGAATCAGACTTTAATCGCCAAGTACCTATGCACATACAAGGAATTTACTTCCGGCAGATGTTGTCTCTCTGCTCATAACAATAATAATGATAAATATAAATGAAAACATAGATTATACATACAGGTAGTGCAATCCAAGTAATAGTTAGCCGACAGTTAACCGGCAGTTAACTGTTCAGCAAAGTGACCGCAGTAGGGAAAAAACTTCTCCAGTGCCTATTAGTCTTAGTCTGGAGGGATCTGAAGCGCCTACCAGACGGAAGCAGATCAAACAGTCCGTGTGCAGGATGGGAGGAGTCCTTTATGATGTTCCCCACCCTCTTCTTCAACCTGAAAGAGTACAGGTCCACAATAGAGGGCAGGGAGGCTCCAATAATGCGCTCGGCAGTCCTCACTGTGCGCTGTAGTCTGGTTCTATCCTGCTTGGTGGCGGCTCCAAACCACACAATGATGGAGGTGCACAGGACAGACTCAATGACTGCAGTGTAGAACTGCAGCAGCAATTCCTGAGGCAGACCGTATTTCCTCAAGAGCCGCAGGAAATACATCCGCTGCTGGGCCTTCTTCAGGATGGAGCTGATGTTCTGCTCCCACTTCAGATCCTGAGAGATGGTGGTTCCCAGGAACCTGAAGTTCTCCACGGTGGATCAATAAGTCAATTTTAGTGCAAAGAGACCAAAGTAATTATATTGCTACTGAACTGTAGTGATTTAGGGTTATATCGGTTGGTTCCAGAACAGAATCTGAGACAAAGTCAAGTTTATTGTCATCAGGACAAGTCCATGTGTGCACAGGGGCAATGAAAAACTTACCTGCAGCAGCGCCGCGGGCTCACCGCATCAGATAAGCAGCATTCGCAAGAAAAACATAAATTATACTTAATTTGTGCAAGAAATTATACAATTAGAATTTAAAAAGTCTGCTTTGGTGTAATGTGATTGAAGTAGTTATATTGTCGCTAACCTCAGCTGCCAGCACCTCCCTCACTGTCACTGTGCGCCAGGGTTCCCCTTCCCACAACGTCACTCTCCAACCTCAGCTCCTTCGGGCTCCATGGATCCTCAGAGCTTTCTTCTTACTTCCACCCCCCCGGCACCACCAACTCTCCTCCCCCCTTCAATCCCAGCTCTAATCCTTGCCGTGCCTTCGTCATTCCCTCCGGCCTTCCTCTCTCTGAGGCCGAACGGACTGTCCTCGGCTTGGGCATCACCTTTGCTACACTTCACCCATGTCTCAGGGAGTTCTGCACCCACCACGGTGCTTCTTCCGTTGCCTCCGTCTCTGATCCCACTTCTTCGGCAAAAATTCTTCACCCCGCACTGATGATGCCTTCTCCAGTCTTCAACCCTTCTCCTCTTCTGGGATGCCCCACACTGCTTCTGCACTTTTCATCTCTAATTGCCCATGAGACATCAACTGGTTCAGCTTCAACTCTCTCCTTACCCCCTCTGAACACACTGCCCTCCACTCTCTCTGCATCAGTCCCAACCTTACCATCAAACCCACAGACGAAGAGGGGGCTGTCGTGGTGTGGCACACTGACCTCTACCTCGCAGAGGCCAAGTGGCAACTCTCAGACACACCCTCATCCCTACCCCTCTCAGACACACCCTCATCCCTACCCCTCTCAGACACACCCTCATCCCTACCCCTTGAAGAGGACCCCATGCTGGACCATTGGAAAACTATCTCCAAAACCATCACTGACCCCCTCAACCCTGGAGAACCCCCATCACTGCCACTAACCTCATAGTTTGCTAAACCCGCACTGCTCGCTTCTATCGCCTACCCAAGATCTACAACCTGACTCTCCAGGTAGGCCCATTGTCTCTGCCTGCTCTGGCAGCACTGAATTCATATCCTCGTACCTCGCCTCCATTCTATCCCCTTTGGTTCAGTCTCTTTCTGCCTAACCCTGCAACACTTCTCATGGTCTCAATCTCCTCACTAACTTTCAACTCCCTGGCCCTGACCACTTCATCTTCACCATGGGTGTCCAGACCCAATATAATTCTATCCCCATCAAGAAAGCCTTAAGGTTCTCAGCTTCTTTTTTTAATAAAAAACACCCAAACAGTTCCTCAGCATGATAACCCTCCTCTGTATGGCAGAGCTGGTCCTCACCCTCAACAATTTCTCGTTTGGCTCCTCCCTACTTTCCCCAGTCTTGAGGGATTGCCATGGGCCCCAGCGATGTTTCCTCAGTTTTTTCTCAGTTCCTTTATCTCCTCATCTGTTCCCAGGCTGTGGCTTTCCATTCCATTCCATTCCATTCCTTCCTCTCCTCATCTGCTCCCAGGATGTGGCTTTCCATTCCATTCCATTCCATTCCTTCCTCTCCTCATCTGCTCCCAGGATGTGGCTTTCCATTCCATTCCATTCCATTCCTTCCTCTCCTCATCTGCTCCCAGGATGTGGCTTTCCATTCCAGGATTTCAGTGATGTCCTCCCTCCTGAAGGAACAGATTTTCCCTCCCTCCACTATTGATGCTGCCCTCACCCGCATCGCCTCCGTTTCCTGGACATCCACACTCACCCCATCTTCCAGCCACCTTAACAGAGATAGAGTTTGTCTTGTCCTTACGTACCACACCACGAGACTCCGCATCCGACATATCATTCTCCATAACTCTGCCACTTCATAAGAGATCCTACCGTAAAAAACATCCTTATCTCCTGTCCCCAGCCACTTCCCACTTTCCGCAGTGATCACTCCTTCCATGATTCCCTTGGTCCTTTCCCACTAATCTCCTCCGGCCACTTATCCCTGCAAGTGGCCAGAGTGTTACACCTGCCCATTCACCTCCTCCCTCACCTCCATTCAGGGCCCGAAACAGTCATTCCAGGTGAGGCATCAGTTCACCTGTGAACCTGCTGGGGTCCTCTATTGTATCTCGTGCTCCCGATGCAGCCTCCTCTAAACTAGAGAGACCCGTCATAAATTGTGGGGGCGGGGGGGGGGGGGTTGATTGAGCACCTCTGCTGCATCCGCCAAAAGCAAAACTTCCTGGTGGCCCCAGCGTTTTAATTCTGATTCCCATTCCCGTTCTGACATGTCCGTGGTTTCCTCTTGTGCCATAATGGAGGAGCACCACCTCATATTCTGTCTGTGTAGCCTCCAACCTGGTAGCATGAATATCAATTTCTCCTTCCAATAAAAAAATGTTTCCCTTCACTTTCTCTCTTCTTCTATTCCTCACTCTCACCTCTTCTCATCTGCCAATCACCTCCGCCTGTGTCCCCTCCTCCTTCCCTTTCTCCTATGGTCCACTCTCTTCTCATATCAGATCCCTTCCTCTCCAGCCCATTGCCTTTCCCACCCACTTAGCTTCACCTATCACCTTCCAGCTATCCTCCTTCCCTACCCCCCACCTTTTTATTCTGGCATCTTCCCCCTTCCTTTCCAGTCCTGAAGAAGGGCCTCAGCCTGAAACATTGACTGTTTTCTTTTCATAGATTGTGCCCGACCTGCTGAGTTCCTTGAGCATTTTGTATGTGTTGCTTTGGATTTCCAGCATCTTCTGTTTATTGTTGCTAAGCTGTAGCGATTAGCGTTGTGCTAGTTGGTTCAAGAACAGAATGGTTGAAGGGAAGTGCAGGACTGGGCAGAAGTCTTAAGCACATATATAGAGCTGGGGTGCCTAAGACCTGTGCAGAGTACTGTATTTGTCAATGTGGAGTGGAGAGAGAGTTTGTAAATCTGGTGGGAGCAAAGGATGTTGGGAACGGAGAGGGTGGAGTGTCACGGGAGCAGTGTGGGTGATGCACCATCAATAACTCTCGGAGACGGGAGGCGAATGATAGCCTTTTATTAGCTGCAAGAGACCACGATTAGCAGCAAGAGACCACCACACAACATCCTGGAGACTGAGGGTGGAGCAGTGCCTCCAATCGCCTTTATACAAGGGTCTGTGGGAGGAGCCACAGGAGCAGTCAGCAGAGGGGCATGTCCAGACAGGTATATGTAGTTCACCACAGTGGGACAGGTGGCAGAGAAGGAGTGCCAGGGGCAGGGGGTGGCGTGGGTGCAGACACCCTCAGCCCTGAGACATCAGGCAAGGTCATTTGATTCCAAACAACTGATTTATTGATCGTTATTGATCCCTCCCCACTACCTCCCATAGAAACATAGAAAACCTACAGCACAATACAGCCCCTTTGGCCCACAAAGTTGTGCCGAACATCTCCCTACCTTAGAAATTACTAGGCTTACCTATAGCCCTTTATTTTTCTAAGTTCCATATACCTATCCAAAAGACTCTGAAAAGACCCTATCGTATCTGCCTCCACCACCGTTGCCGGCAGCCCATTCCACACACTCACCACTCTCTGAGTAAAAAACTTACCCCTGACATCTCCTCTGTCCCTACTCCCCAGCACCTTAAACCTGTGTCCGCTTGTGGCAACCATTTCAGCCCTGGGAAAAAGCCTCTGACTATCCACACGATCAATGCCTCTCATCGTCTTATACACCTCTATCAGGTCACCTCTCATCCTCCGTCGCTCCAAGGAGAAAAGGCCCAGTTCACTCAACCTGTTTTCATAAGGCATGTTCCCCAATCCAGGCAACATCCTTGTAAATCCCCTCTGCACCCTTTCTATTGCTTCCACATCCTTCCTGTAGTGAGGCGACCAGAACTGAGCACAGTACTCCAAGTGGGGTCTGACCAGGGTGCCCTCTCCCTTCCTCTTTTCCCAACCTTATTCTACTCTCCCTGCCCCCTTCTCATTCTCATTCCATAATGGAGACCCATATCAGAAACAGGTTTATCATCACTCACATATGTCATGAAGTTTGTTTTTGCCGCATCAGGACAGTGCAATACATAAAATTACTACAGTACTGTGCAAAAGTCTTAGGCACCCCAGCTATAAGTATGTGCTAAAGACTTTGCACAGTACTGTAGCTGTTCTTGTACTGGTGAAACGTGACTTCAGACTTCAGTATCTCCTGCCCAATGGCAGCTGTGAGAACATAGTCCATATTGTGAGGGTTTTTGATGATGAGACAGCAGCACAGATACCAGTGACGGTGGAGAGAGAGGTGCCTCTGATATATTGCGCTGTCCACAACTCTCCATAGCTTCTTACAACCAAGCGCATTCAAGTTGCCGTACCAGACCATAACACAACCAGTCAGGAACTTTCACCAGTACACCTGTAAAAGTTGCTTAGCGTATTCGCCAACAAGCTGAACCTCCTTAACCTTGTAAGGAGGTAAAGAAAAAGGCGTGTTTTTCCTTGTGGTTGCATCTAAATACCGCTGGGTCAGTTCAGGCAACAATTAACGGGTGACTGCATTGCTCTGTGTCCCCAGACTGGAAGATGACAATAAAATTTCTTTCTTTTGGGGGGGGCAGCAGAGAATAGATGATTATTTAATTAGCAACTGAGCAGCTTCATGGTCACCGTTACTGGAAGTAGCTTTTTAAGTTCCTGCTTTGAGCAACTGGATTGAAATCTGCCATCTGCTGAAAAGGATTTTCACTCCCTAACCCCACAGCTGGCCAGGCCTGGGGATTACTATCAGTTAACATAACCACTTTAAACACTGGGGATTCTGCAGATGCTGGAAATCCAGAGCAACACACACAAGATGCTGGAGGAACTCAGCAGGTTAAGTGACATCTATGGAGTGGAATAACCAGCTGATGATTCGGGCAGAGATCCTTCATTAATGGAAGGCAGCCAGAATAAGGAGAGTCTTCATCAGTCCTGATGAAGGGTCTCAGCTTGAAATGTCAACTAATTACGACATTTCCCTCTATAGATGCTTCTTCTTGCTAAGTTCCTCCAGCATTTTGTGTGCATTGCTCGAGATTTCCAGCATCTGCAGAATCTCGTCTCTTAACCTTCTAAAATATCTGCTCGATTTTGAGTCTAAGTTTGAAACTTCATTCTCTGTCCACTAGGTGGTGATATTGCACTGGGAGAGCACTCTTCCAATGTACTGGGGAGCAAAGCAAAACTTCCTGTCCGGATCTCTTCCCCTAACTGAATTACTAGCCCATTGGGAAAAAAAACAGTTCTTCCTGCCAATATTCATCAACGTAAATTTTAACTCTTGCCTCAAAAAAGAAAAACAATCAAAACACAAGAGGTCATCAGGTCTCTGCCCGATTCGTCGACTATTTCTTCCTTTCCATAGATGCAGCCTGATCTGCTGAGTTCCTCACGCATTTTGCATGTGTGATGCCAACAATCACTCCCTTCGGATTGAAAATAAACTGGAATTTTTTTCATTTACATAGCATATTTAATGCAGGAAAACATTACAGGACTATTGCCAACCAACTACTGACGCTGGACCACAGGGGAGGGTATTGACAATGATGAACAGAAAAAGTTAAGGAATGTTTTAAAGGAGGAGAGAGTGCTGAGGTTTAGGGAGGCAATTCCAGAGCTTGGGGTTTGACAGCTGAAGGCAAAGTGATTTAAATCAATCATAGAGTCATATAGGATGTAAACAGCACCCCCCCCCCCCCCCAGCCCGTATTGACCACCCTGTAATGACCATCAAGCCCACATTTTAGAATCAGGTTTATTTTTACTGACATGTTATGAAATTTGCTGTTTTGTGGCATAGAAGAGAGCAAAACATTAAAAAAAAATTATCTATATAGATAGATATATTTGGGAGAAGGATGGGTAGTTGTGTTTTTTTGTCATTTAAAAAAATTGGATAGGTTTATGGACAGGAAAGGAATGGAGGGTTATGGGCTGAGTGCAGGTCGGTGGGGCTAGGTGACAGCAAGCGTTCGGCATGGACTAGAAGGGCCGAGGTGGCCTGTTTCCGTGCTGTAATTGTTACATGGTTATGGTTATATAGATAAACAATGAGGAAGAGGAATAGTGAAATGGTGTTCATGGACTATTCAGAAATTTTATGACGGAGTGTGGGGGGAAGAAGCTGTTCCTAAATCGTTGAGTGTGTGACTTCAGGCTCCAGTACCTCCTCCCTGATGGTAATAATTAGAAGAGGGCATGTCCAGGATGGTGAAACTTTGAGAGGGTCCAGAAGAGGTTTACCAGGGTGCTGCGTGGAATGGACAGCATAGGCTGAGTGAGCTCGAACTTTGCTCTCTGGAGCGAAGGAGGTTGAGAGGTGACTTGATAGAGATGTACAAGATGATAAGCGACATTGACAGAGCAGGCAGAGACTTTTTCCCCTAGCCTGTAAATGACTAATCTGAGGTGTATAGTTTTAAGGTGTTTGAAGGAAAGTATAGGGGGGATGTCAGAGGTAGGTTTTTTTACACAGAGAGTTGTGGGTGCAGGGAACACACTGCCAGGCATGGTGTTAGAGGTAGGTACATTAGGGACTTGTAAGGGAATCTCAGGTAGGCACATGGATGAAAGACAAATGGAAGGTTATTTGGGATTGAGCTTGGAGTAGGTTAAAAGGCCAACACGGCATTGTGGGCTGAAGGGCCTGTACAGTGTTCTATTACCTGTGTTCTGTGTTCAAAGATGAACTGCACTGGTGGGTTGAGCAACTTGCCGAGTCTGTGCTGGCAGCATCCCAGTTCACTCATGTTTGAAGCCGCAAGGTTGAAGGCCCCACAGGAGCCAACATCTCAGTCAAACGGTTATTCTGTTTCCTGACCTTTGCTCTCTTTTGCTTGGTCGACTTTGGTTTTAGGTGACGAGTAACACCAAGGACATTCTGCTTTAGTCCCTCTCTGATGTTCGGTTAACTCCTGGCATGGAGGCTGCCTTGGGAAAGCATTCTCATTCCCATTCCCAATCTGGTCTTTCTCTCTTCTCCCCTCTCCAGTCAGCAGATGATACTGAAGCTTGAAAGCATGTATCATCAGGCCCAAGGACAGCTTCTGTCCCACCGTTATCAGAACGGACCCCTCACATGTCCGACAATGACAGGAAACCTGTGTGGGAGCATTCTCAAAGTGGAAAAGCCATTGCACTGGGCAGTTCCACTCTCTCGACTTCAGCAGTCCAGGTCTAGTGGTACGAACAAGTGTCACAAACTGGGGTTTTCCCAGTGGATAGCCATGTCATCTTCCATGCCCTTCGCTCTCCATGGAGCACTGCCTTCCTAGCCATTGGATCTCACCGCAGATCTTATCCACTGGCTTCGCATGCTAGGACAAGCACATCCCTATCTCACCGGGGTATGAAGCCACCGGCTACTGTCACCTGGTTTAGCCCGCCTGTTGAAGCAGCGTGCAGGTTGTGGCAGCACTCACGTGCCAACAGCTACCTGGAGCCACAGGTGAGAGCTGAGGTGCTTGGTAGGGACCAAAAAATGAGTGAGATACCCCAGAATTGACACAACAAGCCACCTCACCAGAGGTGCTACCCCTCCCTCGACACCCCATACACCCCTCATATACTAAAGATCAGTTCATGCCCTCATTGTGACCTTCACCCCTTGTTGTTTACCCGCACTGCACTTTCTGTAGCTAAAACACTTTCTTCTGCATTCTGCCTTTCCTTTTGACAACCTCAAAGTATCTACATATGGAATTATCTGTCTGGATGGCACACAAATAAAAACCTCTCTCTGTATCTCGGTACTTGTGACACTAATAAACCAACAGCAGGATCAGGTTGAAAAGCTCGTTGGCATGAAATAGTTTTAGAGCATTGTCCATTTCAGCCATGGAAACGTTCTAAACACAAGAGATTCTGCAGATGCCAGAAACCCAGGGCAAAACACAAAATTCTGGAGGAACTCAGCAGATCAGGCACCATCTGTGAAGGGGCATAAAGAGTCAATGTTTCAGGCCAAGACTCTTTATCGGGACTGGAAGTGAAGGGACAAGGAGCCAGAGTAAGAATGTGGAGGAGGGGAAGGAGTGAAAACTGGCAGGTGGTATGTGAGGCCAGGTGAGAGGAAGGTGGGTGGGTGGGGGAATGGGGAGAAGCAGGAAGGTGATACATGGAAAAGGTAAAGGGCTGAAGAGGAAGGAATCTGATAGGACAGGTGAGTGGACCATGGGAGAAAGAGAAGGAGGAGGGCCACCATAGGAAGGTGATGAGGAGGTGAGAAGGGAAGGGCTGAGAGGGGAACTGGAATGGGGAATGGAAGAAGAGAGAAGGGGTACGGGGAGAAAAGGTTGGAGAAATCAGTGTTTATACAGCCATGCTGGAGGCTACCCACATGAAATATGATGCATTGCTCCTCTTACCCAAGGGTTCTTTACAGATGGAAAGGAGGGAGAGTTATTATTGGCAGGTCTCAAACCAAAGGCCAACAAGAGTAAATGGTTCCAGAGATTGAATGGAGAAAGTGGGACACTTTAAGACCTCTTTGGCGTTTAGGGCACTAGTGAAGATCATCCATCTCTGGCGGTGTTCACAGCTTCCTTCATCGTGTCAGTAGCTTCCTCTCAGTTTTCACTACCGTCAGTCATACAAGTCCCGTGTGGAGACTCAGGAATACTGTCACACTCAGATGTAGAAGGATTCCGTAACGGTTTTGTTTTACCAGTCAGGGTTATTAGCCCTGAGCTGAATCCCCGAACCTGGAGGACCACTCTTAGACTGTCCTCTACCCTTTGACCTATCTGGCATGGGTGACCCCCCCAGGAGCTAAATCATAAAGCCCTGACTCCAGCCGACATTGCTCATTAAGGCAAGCAAGCCTGCAAACCCCGACAAGGTTGTGGTCTGCTTGGAGGACAATAAGAGGACAGAAGCAAGTAATTTGTAGTTGAAAGTTTTTAGAAGTTTTTAGAAGTAAAATTTTGAAGATATTACGGTGATAAAACAAACCCATCTTCTCAGTAAGATTCCAATGATAAACTTAACAGTAATGTTAAGTGATTCTTCAACATTGCAGGTCTCTCCGTGCTGAAATCCTAAAGAAATGGACAGCCCAAGGGTAGAAGGTCCCCAGGGAGCTTGATCCTATAAAGGTTAATTTCCTTCTTCTTGTTTTATTGTTTTTATTTAGTTCTAATTTTCTGCCCTCATCTCCTGAAGATATGGAAGGTTGTGGCAGCTTCTGAGCTCTTCCCCCAGCCCCTCTCAAAGCTTCGCCCAAGTGGCAACTCTTCATCACGATGCAAGGCATGGGATGACAAGGTGATAATGAGGTGCTTCAATTACAGGGTTTGTCACTGCTGGTGCCATCAGCGACGGGTGACAGAGGAGGCTGTATACCGTGGGCATATATCCCAGAGGAATCGGGATTTGTAAGATAACAAGAGGTGTTGAGGTAGGGCAGCATTTACCTCTAGCATATAATATATTCCCAGCTGCCATGTGGGCAGTCTGGGGAGAGATGAAGGCTAGGGGAGTAAACCCAGACAGAAAATCCAGAGTCGAGCCCCCAAAGGCAGCTGGACGTCCTTGAACATCCTTCCGGCAGCTCCCGCCGCCAAGCTGGTGCCAAACGCGTTGCTTCATAAAGTTTCCTCTGCGTGTTCCTTTCGTAAGCTTTTCACACCGGTGAGGCCGAGAGGGGGATCTTGACAACCGGGCATCTGAGGATCTCCTTACCTTCCACCCAGGCTCGTGATGACGATCATCACCCACTGTCCTTCGAGACAGACGGATGCCAACCACCACAATACATCACGAGGGTGCCCAAGACTTTGCACAAGTACTCTGGTGATTGTACGTATTGCACTGTACCACTGCTGATGCAAAAAAAAATTCAAGTGAGTGATGATAAACCCGATTCTGACATGGACTGAGAGTGGGAAGGGGGCAGGGAGAGGGGAGTCATGATGTGAAAAAGGGAAAGGAAGGGGGAGGGAGCAGGAAGCACCAGGGAGATGTTCTGCAATGATCAATAAACCAGTTGTTTGGAATCAGGGCTGGGGTGTGTCTGCATCTCCCGCACCGACACTCCTTCTCCCTCCCCGCCCCACACCCCTCCAGCGGGGCTCCACTCTCGCCATTCCCAACATCCTTTGCTCCTGCCAGATTGTGGTGAACTTTTTGCACAGTAACGTGTGCACAGGGGCAATGAAAAACTTGTAGCGACGTCACAGACACAGAGCATCATATAAGCAACATTTACAACAAAAATATAAATGTAGATTATATATTTTTTTGCAAGAAGGAACACAATTAAAACCAACAAAGACCATGTTAGTGCAATGTGTTCAAAGTGGTCATGGTGTTGTGAAACTAGTGACTAGGAGTTGTGCCAGTTGCTTCAGGAACTGAATGGTTGAAGGGAAGCAGCTGTTCCTGAACCTGGTGGCTTCAAAATCAGAATCAGGTTTATTATCACTGGCATATGTCATGAAATTTGTTATGTTGTGACAGCGGTACAGTGCAATACATAAAACATTAGTTACAGTAAGAGATATATAGAAATTAAATAAGTTGCGCAAAAGGAGAGCAAATGTGAGGTAGTGTTCAGGGTCGATTCAAAAATCTGATTGATGACAGTGGAAAGAAACTCTTCCTGAACTGTTGAGTGTGTGTCTTCAGGCTCCTGTACCTCCTCCCTGATGTTATCAATAAGAAGAGGGTATGTCCTCGATGGTGAGGGCCCTTCTTGAAAATGTCCTGTCACCTTTTGATCGTACCATCTATTGAGACAAACCATGTATTGACATGTTTTATAAAACTACTGATTTGCACAGCTATCTGGACTATACCTCTTCTCACACTCTCTTCTGTAAAAATGCTATTCACTTCTCTCATTTCCTCTGTTTCCACTGTATCTGTTCCCAGGATGAGGCTTTCCTTTCCTGGACATCAGAGGTGTCCCCCTTCTTCAAAGAACGTGGTTTCCCTTCCTGCACCATTGATGCTGCCCTCACCCACATCTCCTCTATTCCCTGGATATCTGCACTCTCCCCATTTTCCCACCATCTTAGCAGGGATAGAGTTCCTCTTGTTCTAACCTACCACATCACGAGCCTCCATATCCAACACATCATTTTCCTCAACTTCATCCTTCTCCATAGGGACCTTACCACTCAACACATCGTTCCCACCACCCTCTCTCTGCTCTCCACTTTCTGCAGGGATCAATCCCTGCACGATTCCCTTGTCTATTCATCCCTCCCCGTTAATCTCCCTCCTGGCACTTATCCCAGACGGGGTGGTTTGAGTATCTCAGAAACGGCTGATCTCCTGGAACTTTCACACACTGCAGAGTTTACACAGAATGGTGCAAAAGACAAGAGCATCCAGTGAGCGGCAGTTCTGTGGGTGAAAACACTTTATTAATGAGGGAAGTCAGAGGAGAATGGCCAGATTGGTTCAAACTGACAGCAAGACAACAGTAACTTAAATAACCATGCGTCACAACAGCAGTGTGCAGATGAGCACCTCTGAGTGCAGAACACATCAAAGTGGATGGGCTACAGCAGCAGAAGACAATACACATACATTCAGTGCCCATTTTGTTAGGTACAGGAAGTACTGAGTATACACTGACAATCATTCAATTGTAATTAAACTTACAGTTTAATTTCTTTCATTGATCCGATTATTTCATCTGACAGAACAGGACACCAGCAAAGGCAGAGAGTCTGCACTGACAGACTCATCTGCGTGAGGCTAAAGGTGCATTCAATGAATTGTTTGTACAATTAAATAATTATTACTTTTTGTCATTTTTATTTATGGATGGAGTTGCTCTAAATTACACACTTTTGATCATGATTAGTTCTGAAATTAATGATGGGACAAATTATACTCAAATTGGAGGAAGCAGATTAAGGTTTCCTTATCCAACCTCTACCACTCGACAAAGACTCAGAGACAGCTGATTTTAGATCCACAACCAGGACAGCATCTGAGCTGGGAGGTGCAAACCCCAAGGTCTGAAACAGAATAGAGCTGCTTGCCTCTACAATTACTGAAACCGCAGTGAGTTCCAGTCCGCCTGTTTCCTTTTCTTTGGAAGATGTTGAATCCTTGCAGGTGAGTTAAGGCACTGCAAGGATAAAAGGACCCTGATGGCAGTTATATACAGGCCTCCCAACAGTGGCTGGGAGGTGGACCACAGATTACAACAGGAGATAGAAAAGGCGAGTCAAATGTGCAATGTTATGATAGTCATGGGAGATTTTAACATGCAGGTTGATTGGGAAAATCAGGTTGGCAATGTATCTCAAGAGAGTGAGTTTGTTGAATGCCTAAGAGACGGGTTTTTAGAGCAGTTAGTCATTGAGCCTACTAGCGATCAGCTATACTGGATTGGGTGTTAAATAATGAACTGGAAGCCATTAGGGAGCTTAAGGTAAAAGAACCCTTGGGAACCAGTGATCACAAAATGATTGAGTTCAACTTGAAATTTGATAGGAAAAAAATAGAGACTGACGTACCAGCATTTCAGTGGAGAAAGGAAGATTATGTGGCATGAGAGAGGAGTTGGCCAAAGTAAATTGGAAGGAGCTACTGGCAGAGATGTCAGCAGAGCAGCAATGGTGTGTGTTTCTGGGAAAAATGAGGAAGGTGCAGGACATGTGTATTCCAAAAATGAAGAAATACTCAAATGGTAAAGTAGTACAACTGTGGCCGACAAGAGAAGTCATAGATATTGTAAAGGCAAAAGAGAGGGCATACAAGAAAGCAAAAAACAGTGGGAACATTGAGGATTGGGAAGCTTTTAAAAACCTACAGAGAGCAACTAAAAGAATCATTAGATGGGAAAAGATGAAATATGAAAGCAAGCTAGCAAATAATATCAAAGTGGATAGTAAAAACTTTTTCAAGTATGTAAAAAATAAAAGAGAAACGAGAGTGGATATAGGACCACTAGAAAATGAGGCAGAACAAATAATAACTGGGGACAAGGAGATGGAAGATGAACTAAATGAGTATTTTGCCTCAGTCTTCACTGTGGAAGACACTAGAAATGTGCAGATATTGCAGTGTGTGAGGGAAGAGAAGTGGGTGCAGTTACTATTACAAGGGAGAAGGTGCTCAAAAAGCTGAAAGACCTAAAAGTACATCAGTCACCCGGTCCAGATGAACTGCACCCTAGGGTTCTGAAAGATGTAGTGTTAGAGATTGTGGTGACATTAGAAATGATCTTTCAAAAATCATTGGACTCTGGCATAATGCCAGAGGACTGGAAAATTGCAAATGTCACTCCACTCTATAAGAAAGGAGGAAGGCAGCAGTAAGGAAATTATAGACCAGTTAGCCTGACCTCAGTAGTTGGAAAGATGTTAGAGTCAATTGTTAAGGGCGAGCTGATGGAGTATTTGGTGACACAAGACAAGATAGGACAAAGTCAGCATGGTTACCTTAAGGGAAAATCCTGCCTGACGAACTTGTTGGAATTCTTTGAGGAGATTACAAGTAGGATAGATAAAGGGGATGCAGTGGATGTTGTATATTTGGATTTGCAGAAGGCCTTTGACAAGGTGCCACACATGAGGCTGCTTACCAAGTTAAGAACCCGTGGTATTACAGGAAAGTTACTAACATGGTTAGATCATTGGCTAACTGGAAGAAGGCAGAGGGTGGGAATAAAAGGATCCTTTTATGGTTGGCTGCCAGTAACTAGTGGTGTTCCGCAGGTGTCGGTGTTGGGACCACTTCTTTTTATGCTGTATATATATGATTTAGATGATGAAAACTTTGTTGCCAAGTTTGCAGATGATACAAAGATTGGTGGAGGGGCAGGCAGTGCTGAGGAAATGGGTAGGATACAGAAGGACTTAGACAGATTAGGAGAATGGGTAAGAAAGTGGCAAATGAAATATAATGTTGGGAAATGCATGGTCATGCATTTTGGTAGTAGAAATAAATGTGTGCACTATTTTCTAAACGGGGAGAAAATCCAAAACTTTGAGATGCAAAGGGACTGGGAGTCCTCTTGCAGAACACCCTAAAGGTTATTTTGCAGGTTGAGTTGGTGGTGAGGAAGGTAACTTTAGTGTTAGTATTCATTTCAAGAGGTCTAGAATACAAGAGCAGGGATGTGATGCTGAGGACTTATAATACACTGGTGAGGCCTCACCTTTAGTATTGTCTACAGTTTTGGGCTCCTCATTTAGAAGAGGTGTGCTGGCATTGGAGTGTCCAGAGGAGGTTCACAAGGATGATTCCAGGAACCCTGCAAGGGGGGATCTCATTGCCTTTCGAATGTTGAAAGGCCTAAACAAAGTAGATATGGAAAGGATGTTTCCCATGGTGGGGGAGTCTAGGACAAGAGGGCACAGCCTCAGGATAGAGGGGTGTCCTTTCAAAACAGAGATGCGGAGAAATTTCTTCAGCCAGAGGGTGGTGAATTTGTGGAATTTGTTGCCACATGCAGCTGTGGAGGCCGGGTCATTGGGTGTATTTAAGGCAGAGATTGATAGGTTCTTGATTGGACATGGCATCAAAGGTTACAGGGAGAAGGCCAGGAAATGGGATTGAGGAGGAGAAAAAAAAGGATCGGCCATGATTGAATGGTAGAGCAGACTCGATGGGCCAAATGGCCTAATTCTGCTCCTGTGTCTTATGGTCTTTCTTAATTTGCAGTTGTCAATTTTAGATTCCATATTGTTTTTCAGAATCTATTTTACTTCTTTGTTCTACTGCAAATGCCTGCAAGAAAATGAATCTCAGGGTAGTATCTGGTGACTTATACATACTTCGATAATCTATTTACTTTGAACTTTGAACTCCAAAAATATTGCTCCCTCTGCAGTGACCTGGTGAGTTCTGCGGTGGGCCACTAGATGGAGCATTTCTTAAGTGTACTGTACTTCAACAGAGGACCTATCTGTCCCCTCTGCTTGTTAGGCAAAGACAAAGGCTCTCCAAAACCCTTGTCAGTTATGACTTGCACACTGTCTTTTCTTGAGTTGACAAACGATTAGCTATTTTTAACATCAGTGTTTCTGTCCAGCCAAAGAATTTTCTCACTCCAGACATGGGAGCATAGCATAACCCTATTCTAGCATCAAAGTTCAAAGTAAATTTATTATCAAAGTACATAAATGTAACCATATACAACCCTGAGATTCATTTTCTTGCAGGCATACTCATTAAATCTAATAACTTTATAGAACCAATGACAGATTGCACTAATAGGGCAGACAGCCAGCGTGCAAAAAGACAACAAACTGTGAAATTGCAAAAAGAAAGGAAAAAAGTAATATAAAAAATAAATAAATACGCAATACATATTGAGAACATGAGGTGACGAGGCCTTGAGAGTGAGACCATAGTTATGGAACAATTCAATGATGGGGCAAGTGAAATTGAATGAAATTATCTGCTCTGGTTCAAGAGCCTGATGGTTGAGGGGAAATAATTGTTTCTGAAGCTGGTGGTGTGAGTCCTGAGGCTCCTGGACCTTCTTCCTGATGGCAGCAGTGAGAAGAGAGCATGGCCTGGGTGGTGGGGGTCTCTGATGATGGATGCTGCTTTCCTGCAACAATTCTCCATGTAGATGTGCTCAATGATGGAGCATACTTTACCTGTGATGGTCTGGAGTGTATCCACTACTTTTTGTAGGATTTTCCATTCAAGGGCATTGGTGTTTCCATACCAGGCTGTGATGCAGCCAGTCAATATACGTTCCACCACACATCTATAGAAGGCTGTCAAAGTTTTAGATGTCATGTCGAATCTTCCCAAACTCCTAAGGAAGTAGAGGCACTGCCGTGCTTGCTTTGTAATTTCTAGCGATTTCGTGATTCCACTGCTGCCTGTAAGGAGTTTGTACCTTTTCCCCATGATTGTGCAGGTTTCCAAATATGCAAATACAGCAGTAGCTGGAAATATGAAATAAAAACAGAAAGTGCTGGAAACACTCAGCAGTTCAGGCAGCATCTGTGGTGAGGGGAACAGAATTGATGGTGCTTTGAATCAAATGTAAACAATGTTTCTCTTTCCCTAGATGCTACCTGACCTGCTAAGTACAGTACTGTTCAAAAAGTCTCAGGCAGTCTCACTCCAGCTAGGGTGCCTAAGACTTTTGCACAGTACTGTATTTGTCAACGTGGAGCGGAGAGCGAGCTTGTGACTCTCTCTGTCAGGAGCAAAGGATGTTGGGAATGGCGAGGGTGGAGTGCAGGAGGAGAGGTGCGAGACAGGCAGCAGAAAAGGAGTGGGACTGGTGCGGGTTTAGACACTTCCAGCCCTGAGACATCAGGCAAAGTCTTTAGATTCCAAACAATTGGTTTATTGATCGTTACAGAATCTCTCTCTGGTGTTTCCTGCTCCCTGCCCCTTTTCCCAACCAGGTTCCCCTCTCCCTGCCCCCTTTCCACATAAAAATTATACATATATATACAGTATATGTATCAGAGGATCTGACCTGGGTCCAACACATTGACACAACCATTAAGAAGGCATGCCAGTGGCTATACTTCAATAGGACTTTGAGAAGATTTGGTTTGACACCTAGCAAGTTTCTCTTGATGTACAGTGGAGAGCATTCCAACTGTTTTGCATCACAGCTTGGCGTAGAGGTTCCAGTGCACAGGGTTTAAACTAAATTTGCAGGGGGCAGAGATCCAGAATGCGAGAGAGGATAGCGAGATGAAGAATAAAGGACAGGTGGGGACTACACGGTTCCGGAATATTAAGTGTGTAGTAGAGAAAGGTGAGGCGGAACAAGTGATAGGGAGGACACATGTACAGAGGGATGGTCTGACGGAACATGGAGTTAAATGTGCAGAAAGAATAAGTAAATTTAGGAAGGACAACAAAATTCAAGGCGCGTATAACCCGATGGGAGTTCGGGGAGGTGGGTTAAGCACAATAGGCAGCAATTTAAACAGAGAGAGGAGAAATGGGCTAAAAAATCTATATCTGAATGCACGAAGTGTCAGAAATAAGGCGGATGAGCTTGAAGCTCAGGTGCGAATGGGTAACTATGATGTTGTTGGGATAACGGAGACATGGCTGCAGGGAGATCAGACCTGGGAAATAAATGTACAAGGGTATACGTGCTATCGAAGGGACAGAAATGTGGGCAGAGGGGGTGGGGTGGCCCTGTTGGTGAGGAATGAGATTCAGTCCTTTGCAAGGGGGGACATAGGGTCAGGAGAAGTAGAGTCTGTGTGGATAGAACTGAGGAACAGTAAGGGCAAAAAGACCCTAATGGGTGTCGTCTACAGGCCACCAAACAGTAGCATGGATATTGGATGCAAGTTGAATAGGGAGTTAACATTGGCATGTGGCAAAGGTAATGTCCAGTAGTTATGGGGGATTTCAACATGCAGGTGAACTGGGAGAATCAGGTTGGTGCTGGACCACAGGATAGGGAGTTTGTAGAGTGCCTACGGGATGCATTCTTGGAACAGCTTGTACGAGAGCTGACCAGGGACAAGGCTATTCTGGATTTAGTGTTATGTAATGACCAGGATTTGATAAGCGATCTTGAAGTAAAGGAGCCATTAGGAGGTAGTGACCATAATATGATAAGTTTTTATCTGCAATTTGAGAAGGATAAGGGCAGATCGGAGGTGTCAGTGTTGCAGTTGAACAAAGGAGACTATGGAGCCATGAGGGAGGAGCTGGCCAAAATTAACTGGACGGATATCCTAGCAGAAAAGACAGTGGAACAGCAATGGCAGGTATTCTTGGAAATAATGCACAAGGTGCAAAATCAGTTCATCCCCGGAGAAGGAAGGATTCAAAGGGGGGAAAGGGGCCACAGTGGTTGACAAAGGAAGTCAGAGATTGCATAGCATTAAAAAAAAGTAAGTATGACAGAGCTAAGGTGAGTGGGAGGACAGATGATTGGGAAATTTTTAAGGAACAACAGAACTTAACTAAAAAGGCAATACGGGGAGAAAAAATGAGGTACGAACGCAAGCTAGCCAGGAATATAAAGGAGGATAGCAAAAGCTTTTTTAGGTATGTGAAAAGAAAGAAGATAGTTAAGAACAATGTTGGGCCCTTGAAGTATGAATTGGGTGAAATTGTTATGGGAAATCGCAGAAATGGCAGAAGAATTTAATAAGTACTTCAGATCTGTCTTCACTAGGGAAGACACAAGCAATCTCCCAGATGTATGGATGGGCCAAGGACATAGGGTAACAGAGGAAATGAAACAGATTGACATTAGGAAGGAAACGGTGATGAGAAGACTGATGGGACTGAAGGCTGACAAATCCCCAGGTCCAGATGGTCTGCATCCTAGGGTACTAAAGGAGGTGGCTCTGGAAATTGCAGATGCATTGGTAATCATTTTCCAATGTTCCTTAGATTCAGGATCAGTTCCTGAGGATTGGAGAATGGCTAATGTTATCCCACTTTTTAAGAAAGGAGGGAGGGAGAAAACAGAGAACTATCGTCCTGTCAGCCTAACATCAGTAGTGGGGAAGATGCTAGAGTCCATTATTAAAGATGAAATAGTGGCATATCTAGATAGCAGTGATAGGATTGGGCTGAGCCAGCATGGATTTACCGAGGGCAAATCATGCTTGACTAATCTATTGGAGTTTTTCAAGGATGTAACCAGGAAGTTGGACAAGGGAGATCCAGTGGATGTAGTGTACCTTGATTTTCAGAAGGCATTTGATAAAGGTCCCACATAGGAGATTGGTGGGTAAAATCAGAGCTCATGGCATTGGGGGGAAGATATTGACATGGATAGAAAACTGGTTGGCAGATAGAAAGCAAAGGGTAACGGTGAATGGGTGTTTCTCAGAATGGCAGGTGGTGACTAGTGGGGTGCCACAGGGCTCGGTATTGGGACCACAGCTGTTTACTATTTACATCAACGATTTAGATGAAGGCATTGAGAATAACATTAGAAAGTTTGCTGATGATATTAAACTGGGTGGCAGTGTGACATGTGATGAGGATGTTAGGAGAATTCAGGGTGACTTGGATAGGCTGGGTGAGTGGGCAGATACTTGGCAGATGACGTTTAATGTGAATAAGTGTGAGGTTATCCACTTTGGGAGTAAGAACAGGAAGGCAGATTATTATCTGAATGGTGTAGAGTTAGGTAAGGGAGAAATACAAAGAGATCTAGGAGTCCTTGTTCATCAGTCACTGAAGGTGAATGAGCAAGTGCAGCAGGCAGTGAAGAAGGCTAATGGAATGTTGGCCTTTATTACAAAGGGAATTGAGTACAGGAGCAAGGAAATCCTTTTGCATTTGTACAGGGCCCTGGTGAGACCACACCTGGAGTATTGTGTACAGTTTTGGTCTCCAGGGTTAAGGAAGGACATCCTGGCTGTAGAGCAAGTGCAGCGTAGATTCACAAGGTTAATTCCTGGGATGTCCGGACTGTCTTACGCAGAGAGGTTAGAGAGACTGGGCTTGTACACGCTGGAATTAAGGAGACTGAGAGGGGATCTGATTGCAACATATAAGATTATTAAGGGATTGGACAAGATAGAGGCAGGAAATATGTTCCAGATGCTGGGAGAGTCCAGTACCAGAGGGCATGGTTTGAGAATAAGGGGTAGGTCATTTTGGACAGAGTTAAGGAAAAACTTCTTCTCCCAGAGAGTTGTGGGGGTCTGGAATGCACTGCCTCGGAAGGCAGTGGAGGCCAATTCTCTGGATGCTTTCAAGAAGGAGCTAGATAGGTATCTTATGGATAGGGGAATCAAGGGATATGGGGACAAGGCAGGAACCGGGTATTGATAGTAGATGATCAGCCATGATCTCAGAATGGCGGTGCAGGCTCGAAGGGCCGAATGGTCTACTTCTGCACTTATTGTCTATTGATTGCAAGAGGCTGCAGAGGATTGTAGATTCAGCCAACTCCATCATGGGCACTGCCATCACGGACATCGTCAAGAGGAGATGCCTCTAAGGACCCTCACCATCCAAGAGATGCCCTCTTCTTGGCACTACCATAGGGGAGAGAGTACAGAAGCCTGAAGATCCACACTCAATAATTCAGAATGAGCCTTTTCCCCCCTGCCACCAGACTGTTTAATGGCTCATGGACCCATGACCATCTCCTCATTGTTCCTTCTTTTTCCGCAATGTATTTATTTTGTGATTTATAGCCATTTTCTATCGTTGCGCTGTACCGCTGCTGCAAAGCATTTAAGTCAGTGATAATAAATCAGATTCTGATTCTCATTCGGCCTCTTTGTTGACTTGTTGCTTTAAAGGCTCAATACTTTAGAACAACAACTCCATCCATTCAACTTCCACTCTGCTGTAATGCTTGTTATTTTTCGTAAATGTTGTTGACTGAATTATTGAGAAAAATGGATAAAAACTGCAAGAGAGAATCGTGGATATCTGTGTGAGAGATCCACGTGAATAAGACTGACAGAGCAGCCATGGAAATACGTTCAGCGGCCACTTTACCTCCAGTATGTAATAAAATGGTCTCTGAGTAAGTTTGTGGTCTTCTGCTGCTGTGGGTCATCCACATCAAGGTTCAACAGGGTGTGTATTCAGACCTGCTCTTCTGCACACCACTGTTGTGACACGTGGCTATTTGACACTCTCCAGTCTGGCCATTCTCCTCTGACCTCTCTCATTAACAAGGCGTTTTCACCCACTGCTCTTCACCTGATGCTTTTTTTTTGTTTTTCGCACAGTTTTCTGTAAACTCTGGAGACTGTTGTGCATGAAAATCCCAGGACACCAGCAGTTTCCGAGATACTCAAACCACCCTGTCTGGCACCAACAATCATTCCACAGTCAAAGTCACTTAGATCACATTTCTCCCCCATTCTGATGGTTGGTCTGAACAACTGTTGAACTTCTTGTCTTTGTCTGCATACGTTTATGCATTGAGTTGCTGCCACATGATCTACTGATTAAATATTTGCATTAACGAGCAGTTATACAGGTGTACCTAATAAAGTGCAGATGAAAAGATGGACAAAAACATACAGGCAGGTGAAGAAATGGGTGAAGGGTCTTGGCCCGAAACATCGACTGTTTATTTCCCACCACAGATGCTGAGCTCCTCCAGCGTTTTGTATGTGTTGCTCGGGATTTCCAGCATCGCAGAAACAGAACATTGGAGAAAGAGAACATAACGTGGACAAAAAAAGTGAGACACATAGAGAACGAGTGGTAAAAAAGGACAAACAGCCTGTTATACTGAGAAATGGAACTAGATAACGGGAGTGGGGAGAGAGAGGGAGGGCAGAATAGAAGAGTGTGAGTGAGCAGGAGAGGGGAGAGAGAGAGGGTGACAGAAAGGGAGAAAGAGGGGAGAGAAAGGGACAGAGAGACAAAGAGGATGAAAGAAAGAAAGAGAGGGAGAGCGAAGGGGGGGAGAGAGTGAAAGAGCGAGAGAAGAAAGATGTACAGAGAAAAAGAGCAAGACAGAGACAGATGCAAAGAGGCAGCAAGCAAATATGGACTAAGAGATAGACAACTATGGTTAAATAAAGCAAGCAAGGGAGAGAGAGGAATAGATTGAACAAGACAGACAGGTGATAAACGACAGTCAAAAGTAGACTAGGAAAAATAGGTAAACTGAACGTTGGCTGCAGAAAGAGAGCGACAGAAAAAACTCACGCAGTGGGGACCAGGTAAACGATGGACAGAGATGGAGCACCCAGTTCCTCTATGGCCTGTTCCTGCTCCGTCTCAGTCTGCTTGGTGAAATAGCACAGCAGGCAAGGGCAGGCGCTCCCTTCACCTCAGGGGACCCAGCTTTCATTTCAGCTCCCTCATACAATATGAAACTCTCACTCGCCTACTGCTTGGAGGGTCTTGGTTGAAAGGAGTTTAGGAAAATCTCAATCCAAGGACAGGAGATCGCGGGAAAACAAATCAATGGAAAACCTGCCCTTCCTATTCACAACGTGACCAAGTCAAAGAAACATTGCTGAAGGATTAAAAATCAAGGATCAACTTTATTACAGCTGCCACTGAATGTATAAATACTTTGCTGTAGTGTGCTGGTCAAGGCACAACAGGCAACAAAAGCAACAACATTCAACAATTATAAAGAACAAAGAATTATATATAAAGCCATTAACTTAGAGGTTGAAATACTGATTTGGAATAAAATTTGCATAAATACATAAATACCAGCGTGTATTTACAATGTAAACAGCATTATAAAAGAGTTTACAGTGTAGTGTAATAGATAGAGGGGGTGGGGCGGCTAACAAGAATGGTTAATCAGATTAAATGCCTGAAGGGGAAAACTTTTAAGGTGCGTGAAGTTTTCGTTTTAATAGACTTCCAGAAGGGAGCTTTTGAAAAGGCAGATTGCAGGGTGGGTAATACCCGTAATGATTTTCCTGCCCTCTTTGTCCTGGACACACACAAGTCCTGCGGTGATGGTAGACTGCAGCCAATGACCTTTCCTGCTGACCTGACAGTTCACTGCAGTTTTCATACATCGTGAGAGGGTGCTGTACCAAGCTAGACGGTAATGGCTAATGTAAGTGTTCTCTCTACGATGGCCGTGTGCACACAATCAGCTATTAAGTGTTATTATTGAAATAAAAATAAATAATACCACTGAGCTGTTCCAGTGTGGAAGTCACAGTAAGGTACGGATAGACCGGGGGTGTTGTAGCCAAGTGAGACTTTGAAGTGACGTCTCTGGAGTCACCTCTGTTGACTACTGATGAGATAATGTTCACTCAAGCCAAACGAGTGAGGCCTCTGTAGTGAGTCTTCTTCAAAAAGGTCTTCCTATAGCTTCCTCTTACACAATAAGAGGGTGCCAGCGACAGGTGAGGTCATGGAAGTTTGTGAAACATATCCAACAACTAAGGCTCTGGTGTCTTCACTAGCTTCAAAATATCATCGGCTATCCTCTTGAAGGTTTGATTGACATTAACACTTCTATTGTGAATGGCATTTGATCTTGCAAGTAAGGAATTCAAAAGTATGTAATTTATAATAATCAATATCCATAATGGATAAGCCAATTTTGTATAAAGATAGCAGTTTCCTGTTCAGACTTGAGAACAGCGTGGGTGACAGAGGCCCATGCTGTTCTCCTTGTGCACAATTAAAATAAAAAGGGATGCTTGAGTCAAAGAGTGGCTGTGTGTTCTGGGCTTAGTTATTTTATAGTCAGTGGCAACAGTTACTTTGACACCAGCTTCATGTTTCTCAGGATCAATTTGATTTAGAAAGCTAGGAAATAACTTGTCCGTACGATGAAATGTCACCGTTTTTGCATCTACAGAGTTAACATGCAGTCCAGACCATCACAGGGAAAGCCCTCCCCATCTACAAGGAACGCTGACACGAGAGAGCAGCGTCCATCGTCAAGGATCTCCAGCCAGGCCTGCGGAAGAGTCTTGGCCCGAAACCGCGACTGTACTCTTTTCCATAGATGTCGCCAGGCCTGCTGAGCTCCTCCAGCGGTTCGTGTGCGTTGCTTGGATTTCTAGCATCTGCAGATTTTCTCTTATTTGAGTGTAAGCTTTCCTTTTCTTCCTGTTGTATTTCTTTGTTCTACTGTGAATGCCTAAAGATGGTGACATATACATACTTTCATAGTAAATTTACTTTGAACGTTGAATTTGGAACTTCATTGCACATGACTTTGCCTTGGTGCAGATCCCCAAACACATTACTTTACAGTTTGCCACATTGACTTATATCCGTCAGCTCTCTGCCCAGTCCTCAGTTCAGCCACATCCTTCGACAGCCCTACATTTTACTCACAGCTAATGTTTATGTCATCTCCAGAGCATTTAATGAAGGCCCCTGAAGTCACAGACAAAAGACCCTGTGTTTAAAGCACATGCATCCCTGCTGAAATTGCAAACAGTTTGGAGAGAGAGAACACCTTCCACAAACAATCACTACTCTCCACCATTACAGAGTGACAACAGGTCATTGAGCCAAAACATTAGCTCCTTCCGTGAATGTTGGAAAGCCTGCTGAGAGCTTCCAGCATTTTCTGGGTCAATTCATAAATGTTTTTGTTGCTACCACCTTTATATCCATATTATTTAAAAAAAGAGGGGCAGTTCACATTTTGCCAATGACAATCCCCTCATAATAAATGAAAACTGTAGCCACCTGTCAGCAGGAAAGGCCATTGGCTGCAGTGTACCATCACTGCAGGACTTGTCCAGGACAAGGAAGCAGGCAGGAAACATAATTGCAGACACTACCCACCCTGCAAACTGCCTTTTCCAAACGCTCCCTTCTGGAAAACACTATGGAGCTATTAAAACAAAAAAACTTCACCCCATTTTAATAGTTTCTTCCCCCAGGCAGTTAATCTGGTCAATCATTCTAGTTATCTCCCCCGCCCCCTCTATCTGTCCCTGCACTGTAAATACCAAACCATTGTTTATAATGCTGTTTACATAGTAAATACATGCTGGTATTGATGTATTTATGCACATTTTATTCCATATCTGTACTTCTAATTTTATTTGTATATAATTCTTTACTCTGTATAATTGTTGAATGTTGTGTTTTTGTTGCATATCACACCAACACACCACAGCAAATTCCAAACACGTGTAAATGTGTATGGTGAATAAAATTAATCTTTGATGACTGTTTGGCATCCTAGTGTCTGGCCTGCTCAGTCCAGGAACATAAACAACAATACCAGCGTTCATCCCACTAACAAACCCTCAGCATACTACCTCCATATACAAGGTGGCTTCCATCTGTGTCCAATTCAATTGACCTCTGGTTTCCTCGGAGAACTTCACTGCAGTTGCCAGCTTGAGACCAGAATCTTACCAACCATCAGACTAAGTGCTCACTGGTGTAGTGTATTTTAATCTGTTCCTTCACTAGATGTGGATGCTACCGACATTGGTTGTCCATTCCCTCTCAGTTAAGAATCATATTGGGCTGGAGACTCTTAGAGACGTAAAGCACCTACAGCATAGAAACAGGAATTGATTTCTTGAACTTCCAGTAATTGCACCCACCCTGCCCCCACTTCATCATTCCCCATTCCTGTTTCACTCTCTCACCTTATTTCCTTACCTGCCCATCACCTCCCTCTGGTGCTCCTCCCCCTTCCCTTTCTTCCATGGTCTTCTATCCCTTCCTATCAGATTCCCCCCCTTCAGATTGCCCCACCTCCAGGCCTTTATCTCTTTCACCAATCAATTTCTCAGCTCGTCCGTCTCCCTCTCGCCAGGTTTCACCTATCACCTGCCATCTTGTGCTTCTTTCTCCACTCCTCCCAGCTTCTTACTCTGATTTCTCCCCTTCCTTTCCCATACTGAAGAAGGATCTTGACCCGAAACACGGACTGCTTACTCTTTTCCATAGATGTTGCCTGGCCTGCTGAGTTCCTCCGGCAATTTGTGCGTGTTGCTATGGATTTCCAGCATCTGCAAATTTTCTCCTGTTTGCGAGCATAGAAAGAGATCCCTTTGGCCTTTTTTGCCTAGTCCCATCGTCTCACACTTGGACCATAACCCTCTGTATCCCTCCCCTCTTTGTACATATCCAAACTTCTCTTTAATGTTGCAATCAAACCTGCACCCACCACTTCCCTTGGCAGCTCATAACACACTCACACCACCCTCTGAGGTTCCTTTAAGTATTTCACTTTTCAAACTTAGCCTATGACCTCCACATGTAGGATTTCCTTCCATATAGAGCATAAGGGTATCATAAGGGAAATAATCTGATGGTTTCATGGAGTTATAGAGCCATAAAGCATGGCAACAGGCCCTTCAACCCAACTTGACCATACCATCTCCAAGATGGCCACCCAAGCTAATCCTACTTGCTTGCATTTGGCCAAGAATATTCTAAACCTTTCCAACCCACATACGTATCCTAATGTCTTTTAGTACCGTAATTATTATTGTACCTGCCTCATCCATTTCCTCTGGCAGCTCATTCCTCATAACCACCTCTCTGGTTTCTACTAAATCTTTCTTCTCTCACCTTACACCTATGACTTCTAGCTCTTGATTACCAACTCTGGGGAAAAGACTGGGTGAATTCACCCTGTCGATGCCCCTCATGATTTTAGACACTTCTGTAAGATCACATCTCAGTCTTCTATGCTCTAAGGAATAAAGTCCTTTACCCCTCAACCATCAGGCTCTTGAACTAAAGGAGATAACTTCACTCAACTTCACTTGCCCTATCATTGCAATGTTCCTACAACCTATTGACTCACATTCAAGGACACTTCATCTCACGTTCTTGATATTTACTGCTTATTTATGTATTATTTTATTTTAGTATTTGCACGATTTGTTGTCTTTTGCACACTGATTGAATGCCCAAGTTGGTGCAATCTTTCATTGACTCTATTAGTCTTAGTGTTCTGATATGTATTTGTTAAGTATGCCCGCAAGCAAATATATATGGTGACATATATATACTTTGATAATAAATTTACTTTGAACTTTGAACTGTAATGTCCTAGCCTGTCGAAACTCTGCCTAAAATTGTTGCAAACGTGTTGTAAGTTTTCTGCACTCTTTTAATTTTAATAATATCTTTCCTATAACAGGACAATCAAATCTGGACAAAATATTCCAAGTGTGGCCTTACAGGCACCTTGTACAGTCACACCATGACCTCCCAAGACCTATACTCAATGTCCTGACCCTAGAACTCCGTGATTAACTTAATTGTTTGAAGTTGAATTCGCCCCCTGACAGAGTGGGAATCAGACTCTTGTATCTGAAACAGTGGAGCAGATCTCGGACTGGAAATCCAGTAACTGAACCATCTATTTGCATTATCCATGAAGGCAATCTGTCCCCAATCACTGGTCCATCTACAGATGCTCAAGGTTAATAGAAATACACAACATGATTGCTTGATTCAATTTATTAAGAGAACAAACTAATGTGAAAATCCTTCAACAATAAAAATCAAGCATTATACGCTCAGTGGCCACTTTTTTAGGTACACCTGTTCGCCTACTCATTAATGCAAATGTCTAATCAGCCAATCATGTGACAGCAACTCAATGCATTAAAGCATGCAAACATGGTCAAGAGGTTCAGCTGTTGTTCAGACCAAACATCAGAATGGGGAAGAAATGTGATCTAAATGACTTTGACCTTGGAATGATTGTTGGTGCCAGGCGGGGTGATCTGAGTGTCTCTGAAACAGCAGACCTCCTGAGATGTTCAGGGTCAACAGTCTCTAGAGTTTACAGAGAATGGTGTGAAAAAACAAAAAGCATCCTGGGAGTGGCAGTTCTGAGGGGTCCTGATGAAGGGTCTCAGCCCGAAGCATCAATTTGCTCTTTTCCATAAAATGCTGCTTGGCCTGCTGAGGTCCTCCAGCATTTTGTGTGTGATGCTTGGACTTCTAGCATCTGCAGATTTTCTGGTGTCTGAGGGGAAAAACACCTTGTTAATGAGCGAGGTCAGAGAAGAATGGCCAGAGTGGTTCAAGCTGACAGGAAGCCAACTCAAATAACCACATGTTACTACAGAGATGTGCAGAAGAGTATCTCTGAACACACTACATGTTGAACCTTGAAGTGGATGGGCTACAGCAGAAGACCACAAACATATGCTCAGAGGCCACTTTATTAGATACTTAACAAACTGGCCACCCTGCCATTTGTTGTGGTCATGTGCAGAGCAGTTGCCATACCAAGCTGTTGTGCATCCAGATGGAAAGCCTCATATGGTGCATCGAAGAAAAGTTGGTAAGAGTTGACAGGGACATACCAAATTTCTTTCGCTTCTCGAGGAAGTAGAGGCGTTGGTGAGCTTTCTGGGCCATGACATCAGCATGGCAGGAACAAGAAAGGCTACCTGCCACCTTGTACCTCTTCCTCCCCTCTCCCCCAACTTCTTAATCCAGTCCTGATGAAGGGTCTTGGACTGAAAAGTCAACTGTTTACTCCCATCTATAGAAGCTGACTGACCTGCTGAACTGCTCCAGCACGTTGTGTTCATGGCTGTTGGTGATGTTCGCACCTAGGAACCTGAAACTCTCAACTCTCAACCTCAACACCATTGATGTAGAGGAGCAGACGTCCCAACCCCCTTTCTGAAGTCAAAGACAACTTCTTTCATTTCATTGACATTGAGAGGAAGGTCAGTGTCAATCCATGGTGATTTAGTCCAACCCACCTCACTCCTCTGGAAATGTCCAACCCTAATGGAGCACCCTTCTCTATTCTTCCAGCTTGTAATTTGTAATTTATACCAGGTATTAATCACTGTTTAAAAAATCTTTTCTGACATCATTCATGGTTGAAAGCCAAATGTATATTTGTTCATTTATTTTATCTATCAAAATAATCTGACCACCTGAATGTTTTGGTGATTACACAGCACTCGATAAACTAAATAGTATTCCTCTTTGGAACAGCAATTCATTGTATAAATTGCTTTAAGGTATTACAATATTTTCATACCACATGTGGACATTATTATATTCTACTAGTTATTCCTGGTACCTTAAGAGAGCAGTGGGGAGCTTGGTAGTGTGGCGGTTAGCACAATTGATTTACAATGCCAGCAATCACTGATCAAGTTTCGATTCCCGCTGCTGTCTGTAACATGTTTGTAAATTCTCCCTGTGATCGCGTGGGTTTCCTCAATTTCTCTGGTTCCCTCCCACATTCCAAAAGGCATACTGGTTAGGGTTAATGAACTGTAGGCATGTGCTTTGCTGGGAACTGAAGCACAGTGACTTCTGCAAGCTGCCCTCAGCGCATTGCAAATAAGGCATTTCATTCTATGTTTCTATGTACAGTACTGTGCAAAAGTCTTAGGCATATATGGGCATAGGGTGCTTCAGACTTTTGCACAGTACTGTAGTAATTTTATGTATTGCATTATACTGTTGCTGCAAAAAAAGTCATGACTTGTGTGAGTGATGATAAACCTGATTCTGATATGGGTCTCTATTGTGGACTGAGAGTGGGAAGCAGGCAGGGAGAGGGAAATCGTGTTTTGGTAAAAGGGAAGGGAGAGAGGAAGAAGCGGGAAGCACCAGAGAGACATTCTATAATGGTCAATAAATTTGATCTGGAATCTGATTACCTTGCTTTGTACCTCAGGGCTGGGTGTGTCTGCAGCCGCACCACCCTCCACCCCTGGAACTCCTTCTCTGCCACCTCCTGCAATGTTCAACCCTCGCCATTTCCAACAGCCTTTTCTCCTGCCGGATTTACAAACTTGCTTTCCCACTCCACATTGACAAATACAGTACTGTGCAAAGGTCTTAGGCACCCTAGCTATATGTAGATGCCTAAGAGTTTTGCATAATACTGTAGGTTTGACAAAAAAAAAAGCTAATCTTTCTTTCTTAACTTCACCAATCTTTGCTGAGTCAGTTGATCTTATTTGCAGCAGTTCAGAACATCACAACTGTTTTCAATGCTCTAAGCTTATTTTATGTGATCAGAAATCAGGGATTCTGTCCAATCACTCATGCTGAAAATGTGTTCACGCGTTTGAATCTTACGTGAGCTTCCATTTGATGGTTTCCGGGGCCAAATAGCTTGATGTGGATGGCTTGGTATTGGAGATTACAGTCAAGTTCAAGTTTATTTTTGTCGTAGGGATACATATACAGTGTATACTGTATATGAGAGGGACCTTGACAAATGTGAGGTCAACAAAGAATAGGGTAATATGCTGTAACAGATTGACATTAAGAAAGAGGGTGTGCTGGAACTTTTGAAAAATATAAGGATGGTTAAGACCCTGGGGCCAGACAGGATATAACCCAGGTTACTACTGTCAGACCTGCTCTTGTAGACAGCTCCAGTCTCCATGCACACTCTTCACTCTTTCCAGACTCATCACCTGCAGCCTATTTAACCCCATCTCTCAACCAGGGTCTTTGTTCACTCATTGAACCAGCCAGCCTCAACCAGTTGTCAGTCTCCCTGTCTAAAGTTTACCTTGGTGTCTTTTGTGTTTAGTTTCTGTTCTCTCTTATTTTGTGCCCCTCACGGTTAGTGATTTTTCACTCTATTAGTAAAGTTTCTTTTACTGCTAATTTGTCTCCGCTGCTCTGCTTTTAGGACAAGCCTCCTCTCAAGTTCCTGACAGGATGAGTGAACCATCAATTGACCCATCAGAGGATGCTCACCTAAAGGAATATAGAACATAGAACATAGCAATTTACAGCACATTACAGGCCCTTCAGCCCACAATGTTGTGCCTACCAGGTAACCTACTCTAGAAACTGCCTAGAATTTCCCTAGCGCATAGCCCTCTATTTTTCTAAGCTCCATGTACCTACCTGAGAGGCTCTTAAAAGACCCTGTTGTATCTGCTGGCAGTGCATTCCATGGCCCCACCACTCTCTGTGTGAAAAACTTACCCCTGACATCCCCTTAGTACCTATTTCCAAGCACCTTAAAAGTATGCCTCCTCATGTCAGCCATTTCAGTCTTGGGGAAAAAGCCTCTGGCTATCCACACAATCAATACCCTTCATCATCTTATAAATCTCTATCAGGTCACCCCTCATCTTTTTTTTGTAATTTATTTTTTTATTGAAGTTCATCATCAAACAAACCACCTCTCATCTTCTGTTGCTCCAAGGCAAAAAGGCCAAGTTCACTCAACCTATTCTCATAAGGTACCACCCTCCAATCCAGTCAACATCCTCGTAAATCTGCTCTGTTCACCACTCCCTTGGTGCAGCAGCTCCACAACAGTCAACCTCCTCCTTCTGAGTCCCAAATTCCCGTGCCTGAACCCCCAACCCGATGCTTGAACTTCCTGCCCCAGTGTGTCTTACACTTCGAGCTCCGGCCATCTCTGCATTCTACAGATCAGGCCAAGGTCACCTTCCTCGTCTCTGTCTTGACTGAGTGAGTGGGTCTGAGGCAGCAGATCTGATACTTCACCTGTGTCAAGGCTCACAATCTGGGTTGGACTACACCGTGGAATCCAGGTCCTTGCAGGAGGATGGAGTGTGGGAGTGCTGCTGCCCCAGTACCATCACGGCCTCTCAGAGAGCTTGAGAGATGAGCTGGCTATCTGGGAGATGTCCACTGACCTCGAAAGCCTCTTTACTCTGGCCCTCCATATTGACAAGCATCTATTGGGACAACCCTCCAGATTACCAGCCAGAACCCCAGTTCTGTTCATCGAACCATTTCAGGCTGCAGGACCCTCATCAGCAATACCTCCAGAACCCATGCAGTTAGAGGGGAGCTCTCTTAACACCCCCCCCCCCAAGAACGCGAGCTTCGGTGGAGAAAGAACTTGTGTGCCCGCTGCAGAGCAACCGATCACTAACGCATCAGATGCTCATGGCATCTGGGAAATGGCACCTCGAGGTAGAGGTAGATACAAAGGGCCTCCTATCTGGCAAACTTTTCCTGGCTCCTCGTCCTTGTACCACCGTCTGTCTCACTCCTTCCACCCTCCTCTACAGTCCGTCGGATCTACTCACACAGGAGACTCCGGTGGATCCCAGCACAGCTGACAACTTTCTCAATCAGACTCTGTGTGTGCATCCCTGACTCCCTACCGAACCTATCTCTCACCTCTTCCACATCACGGCCCATGGGATCTGGGACAGCCAGAGTGTGCAGGTAGCCTATGCACAAGAGCATTGGAGAGCACCGCAAGTCCATCCAATTCCCCCTGATCGACTCATCCAATTGTTCTCTCATCCTGTGTTACCCTGATGTTGTTCCTCCGCACCTGGGCCCAGTCATTGCCAACGCACCCTATAACAGAAGGACCATTCAACACACCTGAACCTGCACCCCCATGGTGGGTGGTGATCCCGTGTACGGGGTTCAGCTTTTGCTGGGTTCACCTCGCTGTGGTTGGGGTGTGTAGTACCTGGACGACCGAGAAGGCTACAGCCTGGAGGAGAGGTCTTGGGTGCTGTCCGGTTACATCTTGGATCCATTACTCATTGATGTATTCCACTGGCCCCATCCAGATCATGGGGTGGTGGGGGTGGTGGGGGTGGTCCAGTCAGGCATGCTCCTGCAAGCATCTCTCAGTCTCCACCCAGCTAATAGGATTCACCTGCCACTCATTCCAGACTCATTATTTGCAACCTATTAATCTCAGTTCTCACCAAAGTCCTTGTTCACTCATTGAACCAGCCAGCCTCAATCAGTTGCTCCTAACCTTCACTCTCCTTGCCTAAAAGTGAACTTATTGCCTGTTGCATTTAGTTCCTGTTTTCTATCTTGTTCCGTGACCTCATCGTTTGTTATTTTGTGGTCTATTAGTAAAGTATTGTTTACTGCTAAATTGTCTCCACTGCTCTGCTTTTGGATTAAGCCTCCTCTTCAGTTCCTGACAACTACAGGAAGTGAGGAAAGAGACCGCTGCCCCTTTTGTGGCCACGGGAGTAATACCATATGATTGGAGGATGGCAAATGTTATTCCTTTGTTCAAGAAAGGGAGTAGGGATAATCCTGGGAATTATAGAATGGGTGTGTCTTGGATCAATGGTGGGCAAATTATTGGAGAAGATTCTTAGAGACAGGATTTATGAGTACTTGGAGGGGAATTTGGAGAAGTCTGATTAGGAATAATCATCAAGGCTTTGTGAGGGGCAGGTAATACCTCAAGTCTGATTGGATTCTTTGAGGAAGTGACAAAATATATCAATGAAGGTGGAGCAGTAGATGTGGTCTATATGGATATGGCTCCAAGGGTAGTCATAGCCGAAGGGTGGTATTGGGGATGAGCTCCCACTGCTAAACAAATGCTCTTCACGGCGTGCGTCTCAAACAGCCTCTGATAACCAAGTCCAACTCCTGGCCTTCACGTGTGGCATAGTTCTAATGCCCGGCAGAGCTGCCCTCACAGACAGGAGAAGGGGCAACGGCAGACCACTGGTGCCTTAAAACCAGTTGCTCCGGGCAGATGGGGCTCGTTAACCACAGATGGTAGCCGATTTCAACCTCCGCTGCCTTGTGGCTATACCTGCTCACGGAAAGGCTTTGTGAGTAAACCCCGAGGAAAAATCCGGAGTCGGAATCCTGAAGGTGGCTGACTGGCACAGCAACTCCTGCGATGCGGCTGGCACCAAACTGTATCGACTTCCGTCGTTCCTTTGGACATAGAGAGGGGAGTCCCACCATGTGGGCAACTGACGGATCTCCATATCAACTCTGCCCCCAGCTTGCACTCTGGAGAAGCCACTCCCGGTGACTACCAGAGGCACAGTACCCATGGTCAACCATGACCGACGGAGGCCACACATATGGATTTTAGCAAGGCAGTTGAAAAGGTTTCCCATGATAGGCTCATTCAGAGGTCAGGG
Source organism: Hemitrygon akajei (assembly GCF_048418815.1). NCBI lineage: Eukaryota > Metazoa > Chordata > Chondrichthyes > Myliobatiformes > Dasyatidae > Hemitrygon > Hemitrygon akajei. Next base: position 37,525,085 of record NC_133153.1, read on the forward strand.
GGTATGGGATCCAGGGAAGCTTGTCTACATGGATTCAGAATTGACTGGCCCACAGAAAGCAGAGGGTGGTATTAAATAGAGCATATTCTGTCTGGAGGTGAGTAATCCATGGTGTTCCACAGGGATCTGTTCTGGGACCCCCTCCCCTTTGTGATTTTAATAAATGTCTTCAGTAAGGAAGTTGAAGAGAGAGTTAGTAAGTCTGCAGGGGACATTAGGTTGGTGTTGTTCTGGATAGTGTAGAAGGTTATCATGGGTGATAGGATACAGAGCTGGCCTGAGAAGTGGCAGACAAAGTTAAATCTGGAACAGCATGAATTTGTTCACTTTGGAATATCAAACTTGAAGGCAAAACACAGGGTTAATGGCAGGACACTTAACAGTGTGAGAGAACAGAGGGATTGTGGGGTTGATGTTGCAGTGCAAGTTGATAAGAAGTTGCATGGTGTGCTGGCCAGGGTATGGAGTTCCAGAGCCACAAGGTAATGTTACAACTCTAAAACTTTGGTTAGACCACATTTGAAATATTGTGTTCTATCATCTCATTATAGGATGGATGTGGACATTGTATATATAAAAAAACCTACCTTTTGTACCCCCTTACTTTCCTCCCAGCAACTTAAAGTTATGCCATTTCCAACTTGGGAAATATGCACTGGCTGCCCACTTGATCTATGCTTCCTGTCATCATGTATACATCTATCAAGTCACCTCTCATCCTCCTTCTCTCCAAAGGGAAAACCCTTGGCCTCATCAAACAGACTTTCTGATCTAGGCTTCGTCCTGGTAAATTATTGCACCTTCTCCAGAACTTCCACATCCCCCTTGTAATGAGGCGACCAGAACTGACCACAATATTCCAACTGTGGTCTAAGCAGAGTGCTATGCAGCTACAACATTACCTTGTGGGCCGAATGGACTGTACTGTGTTGTACTATTCTATGCTCTATAAATGCCATGAAAATTAGCATTTTGCAGCAGCAGAACAATACTTTACAATAAAGGACAAACTTAAGTTAACATAAATCTAAATTATATACTGTATAACTTATTATACATAACTACACAAGAACAAAATAAGCAACGCACAATTCAAGATCGAGTCCCTTAAAATGTAGTCCCTTTTCCCGTTGGAGACTCTTACCTCTTCTCCTCACCTGCCTCTCACCCCCCCCCCACCTCGTACTTCTCCTTTTCCCCTTTCTCCTCTGCTCCACTGTCCTCTCCCATCATTTCATTCCTCTCCAGCCCTTTACTTTCCCATTCGCCCGACTTCACATATCTTCTTCTAGCTTGTCCTCTTCCTCCACCCCACTTTTTTTTATTCTGGCATCTTCCCCCTTTCTCTCCAGTCCTGGAGAAGAGTCTCGGCCCGAAATGTCGACTGTTTATTCATTTCCATAGATGCAGCCTGACCTGCTGAGTTCCTCCGACAATTTGTGTGTGTTCCTTACAGCGGCGGGAATTGAACCCTGATCGCTGGCGCTGTGGAGCGTTCGGCTCCCCGACGGCGCAAAATCGTGGGCCCAACGGCCTGTTCCTACGTTGTGCGTTCTAATTGCGATTTTGAGCATCTCACTGCCACTTGAAGAGCTGGGAGGCCACCCACTAACTAGAATCTGGATGAGTGGCAGATTCTACAACTACCTCAGGTGTGCTCCCGGTGCACAGTCTGCAAACATTCCAGTCTCACAACTAGGGCGAAAGAGCTGGAGAAAGATTCGCTGTCTTCTGGACGAAATTGTGTGAAAGAGCTTTTATTCTATTTTAATATTTCCAAAGTGATACCAAAGAGGAAACCTGCCAAAAATAAACATCTGGATTGAAAATGAAGCATTCCTACAGTGGCGTGAGCATTTGGGGAGTTTTTTTTCCACAGGGGATTGGATACACACGCAAGCGCGCGCACACACACAAACACACAATCTTACTCACACACATATTCATTCACACACATTCACACGCAGATACACAAACTCACACTCACACGCTCACACATTCACATATACAGACCCACTCTCGTGCATATTCACTTACACTCTTCCAGAACAAACACATTTGTATTTACATATCTCACACACGCTTACACACATATACATACATTCCCTTCAGGCATATATGTATGCATCTCTATCACACACAGTTTCACACACGTATCTCTCTGCCTGCCTCTCACACATACGCACACATCTCTCGTCACACACACACACACTGGCTCACGCATTCACTCATGCACATTCACACGCAGGTATACACGGTCTCACACTGAAATACCCATTCATATATATAGACTCACACAGAGGCACATACAGCACGCACACACACAAACACACAGATTTACCTCTCTCACACGAACACACACACACACACACATTCACCTGTCTCTCACACGAACACACACACACACACAGATTCACCTGTCTCTCACACGAACACACACACACACAGATTCACCTGTCTCTCACACGAACACACACACACACACATTCATCTGTCTCTCACACGAACACACACACACACAGATTCACCTGTCTCTCACACGAACACACACACACACAGATTCATCTATCTGTCTCTCACACGAACACACACACACAGATTCATTTGTCTCTCACACGAACACACACACGCACACACACAGATTCATCTATCTGTCTCTCACACGAACACACACACACAGTCATGTCTCTTCTCACACACACACACACACATTCATCTGTCTCTCACACGAACACACACAGTCATGTCTCTCTCTCACACGAACACACACACACAGATTCATCTATCTGTCTCTCACACGAACACACACACACAGATTCATCTGTCTCTCACACGAACACACACACACACACAGAGATTCATCTATCTGTCTCTCACACGAACACACACACACAGATTCATCTGTCTCTCACACGAATACACACATACAGTCATGTCTCTCACGCAAACATACACACACAGATTCATCTATCTCTCTCACACGAACACACACACACACACACTCACTCACTCACTCTGAAATATCTCCCTGACCCGTCCTCACTTTGAATTGTAAAATTCCCCGCCCCGCCCCGCTCAGAATGAAGCGGAGAATTCCTGGCAGGAACTTTGGTTCGGAGCTACTTTGGGTCTTTGCCATTTTCTTTTCGTTTTAGACGATATGAAAGTTGTTTCCCTGTTGGCCGTTCGATCCAAACAGACAACATATAACAAAATGATCCTAAAAGGCGTAAGATGCACAGGACATGCTATTGAAAAGTATTTAATAATCCAGTCTTTTATCATAAAATATCTCAATTTTCCTTCTTAAGTCATCATAGGCAGATTACATTTTCGTCGTCGTTTGACAGGTACCTCTGTCAAAATGTATTGATTTCGGAAACTAGTTACAGAGGGTAATACGTCACAGGCTTTTTCGTGCACGGTTTGATTATTTTACTCATAAGGAAAATCAATAGGCAGATTTTCCGAGGATTTTTTTTATAGTGTTGGTAATTTCCTGGAGTCCTAGATTTTCCCTCGTTCGAACAAAATGGAGTAAGAGTCACAGGAACTCGGGCTAGTTTTCAGGCAATTCGTTTAGAAACTATTTGTAAACTGGGCCTGTCCCCTCGGAAAAGGGTTCAGTCCCGCGAGTTGACTCTCCAAGTTTGAGTTAATATGGACCCAGAAGTGAATATGTGTTCCACTGGCTATTTATATATACATGCACCGAAAATTAGTTGTGTTTTATGCTTGGAACTTCTGTAAAGTTGACTTCCGCGGAACACGCGGTTTATTGCTTTAACTCCCAAGCATTGCAACAAAAGTTTGCTAACGAAACCACCAACGTCTTCCCTCTGAAACACACACAGAGTGCTGGAGACACTCGGCAGGTCAGGCAGCATCTATGGAAATGACGCTGACGTTTCGGGCCGAGACCCTTCCCGCGGCCCGGATCTCTTGAGTCCCTCCTGCATTCTCTGGGCGTTGCTCTGGATTTCCAGCATCTGCAGAATCTCTGCGGTTGATGTCTTTCCTCTGCACTTTTATTAAGGAAAATACCCAAACCGATAGAACAATTTGCCATGTCATTACACGTGACATAGTGAAGGCTAATCGTTACCACACTCCACCGATGCACAGGCAACGGTGTAGAAGGCTATGTCCGTTTTAAATCAGTGTGGGTCTTATAATACTGAATACTCTAAATCCTAGCCTCAATTGAGAGCATAAAATGAACAGGAAAAAATAGACTTTCGAGAGCGTTCCATCCACGGAAAACATGGCAAGCCTGCATCGTGAAGTGTTACTGTGATTGATGAGCGGTATCTAAAAATCTCTACACAATCACTCTCCTACCTCCTCTCATCCCTGTAACCCACATCAAACCTCCCCTCACGATCTCAGTTCTCCTCCTTCCAGACCCCGGCGCCCTTCCAACAAGGACGAAACGCACGCTAAACATAATCTCCTACAGAACCTCCCGCGTCTCAGTCTTGGCGTTTTCCGATCTCAAGACAATGACGGCAACGATTACCCACGCTCGCCCTGTCACCAGCACAATATAAAAACCCAGCGTTAAAATATTCAAAAGTCAAGAAAACGGTTTAAGGCCGAATTTATTTTAAGAACAAAATCACTTAACAGTTTCCAAACGGAATCTTTATACACCGAATTACCTCTTAAAGTGCTCTTGTAATAACATCGATAATATACAAAGATAGTTTTGTTTTTCCCTTGGATATCGGGAAGAGAAACGCAAATAAATAATAAATAAATCAATAAATTACAACCATTAAATACTTTACGAACGAAATCACATTACATAAAGATAAATTGCACGTAACCACTTATTCCTTATTAACAATATTTTTTTTAAATAAGTGGACATTAAAAGCCAAACAGGTAGGGTGTGTGATAGTGACCCTGAGGTCATCGATTCATTCTTTATATAGAAAATGTCGTGCCCGGAGTCTTTGTATTTATATTCACAATCTCACCGGCAGGCGCAGGTACCCTGCGCCCCTCTCGGCTGCGTTCCCTAACCTTCTATGTGTCCTGGTTTACACTTTTATATTAAAAACTTCTTTTATTTACAGTACTAAGGATATTATTTTATAACGTCGCTTTGATCGTATGTGTAAACGGCAGCTTCGTCACTGCGGAAGTAGTGGAGACTTGAAGGAGCAATTTCCAGTGCAGTGTCTTGGGGTCAGCATCTTACAGGAGAAATGGTGTAGGGCGTCGTGCGCTTCTGGTACGGAGAGGTGGAGAGGGAGCAGAGAAAGCGGTTAGAAACGATGTTCTCAGCACTCACCAAGTTCAAAAGCCAAGCAACTCGTTTGCAGAGAAGACCCGACTGTGATCGTCCGCCCGCCGTTACCCCCAACTTCTGCCAGAAGTTGCTGGACTATTCCAGCACTTTCAGGTGTTTGGATTGACTCCTCTCTAGGCGTGGGTCTCTGGCGCAGTGAGGCCCCGATCTAACTGAAACACTGTGCGAAGTATCCACTGACTTACCTATCCAGGTTCAGTTATTTCACCTCAACCACCAGACACTTCAACTAGAAGGGATAACTTCACCCCAACACTGAACTCATTTCACAAACTATGGACGCAATTTCAAGGACTCATTTTTCTCGATATTTATTATTATTTTCTCTCTCTTTGTTTGTACAATTCGTTGTCTTTTGCATATTGGATGTTTGCCCGTCTTTGTTGCGTGCAGTTTTCATCAATGTTTATTTGCATTTACTGTGAATGCCCGCGTGAAAATGAATCTCAGGGCAGCATATGGCGCCGCACATACTCTTTGATAATAAATTTACTTTGCACTTTGAACTTTAGGACTGAGTTGTGTGTTTCTCAGCCACAGTTCACGTTACGGTGCCTCGGAGTGTAGAGGTCTCCCTCCTCTGCCTCTAGAGGGGAATATTTCTCTATTTACAACAAAATCTATGAATGTCAAAATAAACACGTTCCCCGTGAGCCTTAATTTAACGCGCAGTGTGGTGTTAAATGAGTTCAGAAAGAATCGGCTGGGAGACCGTTCACCCTCCTCCCTCTTTCGTCCACTCCACCTCACAGCTCTGCAAAACAACGACTGTTTATCCTCGGCAACAGGCGCAAAGTGCTGGAGAAACTCGGCCGGGTCCCTATGGAGGGAACTGAAGTTGACTTTTTGGCCCAATGTTCTTTGGATCGCTCCCACAAATTGGATTGATTAATCAATCGGCATGTGAAGCTGGAATTCCACTAGCTTCCTTACAAGGGGTTATGATCCCAATAGGGGGGGGGGGGGAAATCTTCCGAATCTAAAGCAACACACACACACAAGATGCTGGAGGAACTCAGCAGGTCAGGCAGTATCTATGGAAATTAATAAACAGTCGACGTTTCGGGCCGAGACCCTTCATTGGGACCGGAAAAGAAGTGGGGGGGGGGGAATCAGGAATAAGAAGGTGGTGGTGGTGCTGGGGTGGGAGGGGAGAGGACACAAGCTGGCTGGCAGGTGATTGGTGAAGTCAAGTAGATTATTTATCCAACGGCCATTTTGGGAACTCTGCCTCAAACTGTTTTCGCCGCCTAACATCACTGCAACTCACTACGGTGGGTGGGTGGGGGGGGGGGGGGGAGGAGTGGATCATCTCTTTCTCTCATCAGGTGTACAATTAAGCCTTTGTCTCGTATATTTTTGGCCTAAAACTAATCTTTGTTCCCAAGCCCGCATTTCGATTTAATTTTTAACATATTACCCATCCATTTCCCTTTCCATTCGCACCTGCCTTGTATTACTTATTCTTCTTTCCTATATATATTTTCCCTGTCAATCCCGTCTCCCAGATCCTCATTCTCTCCTCCACCTGTGGCCCTCTTCGGCTAGCATAGGCATTGTGCGTGCGTCCATTGTTACTCCTCTTTGATAATCACCGCGCAGCAGACACATGACTGCGATGGAGGCTCTCCCCACCCCCCCTACCTTTCAGCTTCTGTTGAATCGCGTACCGAGCCTTCCTCTCTTGGTCCAGCTCGTTACAGAGCGTGTCTGTCAAAACCAAATGATTCCGTCACTGAGGAGAGCAGCAAGAAATGCTTGAACAAGACTAAGAGGAAAACTTTAGCCAGCCTGGCTAAATAAAAATAGCCACAGTTTGTACGTTTAAATGTCTCCTTGCAAACTCAACTGAGCTCTGGCTGAGCGTGGGTTGGGAATGGAGGGGGGGGGGCGTGGGGGGGGGGGGGTAACTAGCGCGCTATTTAGATTCGTCGTCGCGCAGCCAATTGTCCAGCGAGGTGAACGGCGCTGTAAGGCATTCCGAACAGCGTTTGAAAATTAAACCAAAGTTAGGCACTACTTCACAGGTAATTTTACGCTTCGGTTTTAATTTAGATAGCTCGAAATTGCAACGGAAGGGGAAAAAAATCAATCATTTATTTATAATGATGCCTTGCAGCCGTTTGGACATGGATTCAGAATCAGGCTTAATATAACCGGCACTTGTCGTGAAATGTGCTGTTTTTGCGGCAGCAGTACAGTGCAATACATAATGAAAATTATAAATGACATTGAGAAATACATATAATTTACATATAATTATATAATTAAGTAGTCCCGAGAGAGAGCAAAAAAAGTAGGGGGGGGGTAGTGTACGTGGGTTCATTGTCCATTCAGAAATTTGATGGGGGGGGGAGAAGCTTTTCAAATACGGAGGCTTTCCAGATTCACGCTAAAGGGAAGAGCGCGTTCTGCAATAACATATCAAAGGGTCGGTACTACTGCGGTGGGGATTACTGAAAAATTAAATTTCACTGAAAAAAAAATGATCCCGACTAATTCATTGCTATAAACACCGACACGCGATTGCCTTTTACCTCGAACGATTTGGAGTTGTTGGACCATTCCTCTCTGTAAGCCAATTCCCTCTTCATCTGATCCTGAAAACTATCTGTAGGAAAGTAGGGCAGATTTCAAGTGAATATTTATTGACACACTTTTTGTACCATCCAGAATAGATCGACTTCCAAAAAAGAACGCCTCTCCGTTTCGTTCCGCTGGGTTCAATCCTAATTAACTATTATTATTATTTCCTTGTGGTTTCACCTGTCACCAATGCCCTTCCCTTTTCTCGTCCAACGATTGTCCCATTTTATGTTTGGACTTTACATAAACTCAGTTGAATTACATTATGATCAATGGCGAAAATATATTCCTGATGTTTAGGGGAAAGCATGAGAGGGGAACTTTTTCCACTTAGAGGGCATTGTACGACCTGCCAGCCGAAGTGGCAGATACGGGTTCGATTTCAACACTGAAGAGAAATTTGGTTCAGCACATGGGCGGGAGGGATATGGTGGGCTATGGTCGGGGTGCAGCCCGATTGAACTAGGCAGATTAATAGTTGGACACGAATTAGATGGGCCGAACGGCCTGGCTCGGTGTTGTACTGTTCTATGACTTTGAAGGGCCTCGGCCCGAAAGGTCGACAGCTTATTTCCCTTCGCAGATACTGGCTAACCCGCTGAGTTCACCCTGCCCTTTGTGTGTGTGTGTTGCTCTGTATTTCCAGCAACGGCGGAATATGAAAATATATTTCTATCCCAATAACACTCAGGCATTTTTTTTTCTTTTGCGGAAATGCTTCTGTGGGCTATATCAAATATCTTAAGTTGAAATTACAGCAGATGTATCCGCAAGAAAAGCAATTCGTGAGCCACGTGAAACAAGTGGTTTTGGACCATGTGACCGCCCAGGTTAACTTTCTCGTGGAGAACAGTTTCAGATTGGCTTACCTTTCAAACTCTGAAATTCCCGCTCTAATTTCTTCCTAAGATCCATTTGTTCCAAGAGTAGTTTTTGAAGTTCCTCTGAAATATGAAAAAAAAAACACGGGGAGTAATAACTTAACAAGCTTCCAAGTTAGAGTCACAAGAAGGCCCGCGCCTATCGAGTATACTCGGGGCAGGAGGGGAATGGAAGCCTAGCGATTTGGCTCTGAAGCCCTTCAGGAGAGCGTTGACGCTGGATGGGGCTCCGGCACGAAATTTTACAACAATCCTTCCTTGAATTATTGAGGCTTTAATGCGCTCCAGTCCCCATGCAATGTGATAACAGGAATTGCCAACCATTACGAGCCACCCACATCAGCTGGCGCACTGTTAGCCGAGATGCCCCGTTAAGTAAAATATGACTTTTTTTTTAAAGTGCGGACGGTGGGAATCTGATTTAAAAACATAAATTCTGTAGAGTCTTCGACCAGAAATGTTGACCGATTCTCTTTCCTCAATTGTCTCCTGGCCTGCAGAGTTTTTCCCCTCCCCCAGCATTTTCTGTTTCTTTTTATGATGTAACCTATTTAATTGACTCACACTTAATCACATATCAACAATCAAGTACTCGTTTTGAAGCTGGAGAAATTTAAACCAGGTAGCATTGATTAACAATTCTCAACATAAAGCCTTCAGCTTGGGTTTTAATGGACAAGGGGCCAGATTCAGAGTTGCTAATAAATTAATCCGCTAATCCATTAATCATTGGTCAGGATCAATGTATAACTCCGTAAACATTTTTTTTTTGTTTGTATATAGATAATGACAGCTCATTTCTGGCTCAGTTCAATACAATTCAATATAATTTGAATTGCAAATCGAAAATCAGACGCCGGCTGGAAAATATGTGAAAACGCAAGAGATTTGAGATTTGATAACACGTGGCCACATAATGAACTAAATCCAAATTCTCTAAATCGAGTCTGCGAATAAATAAAATCAGCATTTTGAACCTGTCCGCGCAGGCGCAATGAAAGACCTTCAGGTGATTTGTTTGTTAATTTGAAGTTGATTAAAACTCTGCCTCAACTTTAAATTTTGAATCGTTCAGAAGAAAATAAAAATGTGATAAACGATTAAGGACCGACAATTGCTGACGAGATTTTAATTAATAAATATCCTGGTTCACTTTCGCGCGCACGTGACTGCAGCGGAAGTGGGAACTGTGATGCCATCGAAGAATCCTAAACCGTGTGCAACCTGGGTGACATCTAACAGTTTAGGCGCCTTAGCTGTATCAAACGTACAAAGTCAAAACTTCATACCTTTGCCCATATTCTCAATGTCTTTTTCCACCAGATGTGTTGGAGGGTTCTCCAGTGCAATCCCATCTTCACCTGTACGAGGAGAAAAAGTACAGATGAACTCGATTTACTTTATCGTCTATCTTGCTCCAAGGCACGTTAGTGAGAATTTGTTTGGTGAGAACAGAGAAACGTTAACATTACCATCTATTTAAATCAGCGCGAGCTTTCGTGTGAAGGTACTCCTAATGATCTCTCATGCACTTAACGGGTCTCAGAAATTAAAGTAACCATAAATAATACATTGCATTCTCTCCCCCACCCCTTACAAAAATAGAGAACCAAACTGCTGGGGAATTGCGCCGAAGATGAATGGCGTGTATGATGGTGCCATTAATACGTTGACATTGCAGTCTTTATATTTTCACGTTCAATACCCAAAGCAGATTTTAGGATGGTTGTGATTTGAAACACTGTGTTTGAAGTTGTTGGTCCCCAAGCCCAGGGAACTCACCCCGCTCAGTACTGGCTGCCGTTTCCTGGGAGACGCTACCCCTGCTCCTGAAACGACTTCCTGGACTCCGAGTCCTCCGCCGAGCACTGGCTGTCTTCTTTAACTTGTTCTTGGAATACAAGACACCGGGTTTTAGATTGAGCAACCCCCGGGCTCCGATTCTAAATGCAAGTCCGACAACCGATAGACAGTATCAGGCTTCCCCCCCCCCCCCCCATAACTGGCGAGCGCTTCCACACCAACTCATGCCTTACCCCTGTAGGCACGCACATCCTTTCTATCAACAGGGTTCTCGTTTACCCTTGTGATGTCCCATATTCTGTACAGTTTTTAATTACAAATTTAAAATATGAATGAACTCACGTGAATAACACCTGTAGAATGACACAGCAAAGGGCAGGCCGATCGGCCCATCGCGCATTTACCCACTCTTGGCCAAAGTACTAACTATTTCCATCCCCAAACCCCCTTAGTTTTTTAAAATGATTTGCAAGCATATTGTGAATTCAGTTCCACCACTCTCACAGTGCATTCCAGATAAATTAATTCTGCGATCTCTTTTTAAAACTTCTATAACACATCAAGGATTGATACTATGTAGAGGAATCCCACATAAACGTTCAGTCTTGTGGTTCCTCGCACACTCACGGTGATGGCGAGAACAGACTAGCAGGGAAGTTTCACATTCCTGCTACAAGATGAAACGCCATCAGTCAAATTAATGGAAGTTGGCAGGGGAGGGGGGTTGGTGAAGTGGGGCCTGGGGGTGGGGGGAGTGGTTACCGGCTGCGTCTGTTCTGCAGATGTAAATGGGCGCGAGAGCCACCGTGGCAGGATTTTTCACGCTGTGCAAGTGACCCTCCTGTTCGTGCGAAAACACCTGAAATAGACAGAACATTTCAATGCAGTCTCCAACAGAGGGTTACGGCAATGCGTTAATCCCGCGACCGCTGTAGCTGTTCAAATTCCCGCTCTGTTATCGGGGGGAGGAGGAGGAGGGGGGGGGGTTCAAATGGGAGACCAGGGATTAGCCCATCAGCTCGACCCTCGGCGCGCGACCTCCCCACAAAAGTCCTTGGGATTTAAGAAGTGACCTTCAAACCTCTAGTTGGTAATAATCTCAATTTGCGTGCATTCGTTTTAATAAATGCAATTATGAAATACTTGAAAGAAAATGACCCAAATTAAAATGCAACAGAACGTAAAAGCCCCCCTATTGATGATTTCGCTCCCTTAGTTTCAGACGTATTAAACAGAGCTTGATAATTTAGTTAATTACGCTTATTTCAATGTGACTGAATGCTAATTCTAAGGTGTCAGCGGGCCAAACCAACGTGTCAGGAATTACCTTTCAGTTACTGCTTGGAATTCTGCAAGACTTATTATATTTTAAATATTTGATCTTAGTTTATCCCTACTGGTTAGTTATCTCTCTCTGTCTCTCTCTCTCTCTACAAACTGAATGTGAACTCTCGGCAGATTTTGTTTTTTAAATTACGTAACTTGTGATTTAACAAAGTCGAGCAAAATGGGATATTTTAAAAAGTTACCTCGTGGCTCTTTTCTTCCACACTTTGTTCAACGTGTCTGGAATCTTCAGATCCCTGGTCGTTGTAAGGTGTTCCTATTGTTTCTGGGTGGGACAAGTCGTGAGCAGGTTCTGGGTTGGTGGGAGTTTCCTGGAGCGGGATTTCTGTCTCTTGAACAACCGGCGAAGCTTCATCCTCCGGACAGCGGTTGGATTCCACGTCCACCTCCGGCTCTTCTCCGTCGCTGTCCACGTCCGGGGACACTGACCCTGTAGCTCGAGGTCTCGCTCATAAAATCCGGGGACATGTAACCAGGCCTGGCGCCGTTATACACTTCCCTGTTGCCATAGAGTTTGGCGATGCTCTCCGCGTCTTTCACCACCGGCCGGAAGGCTGAGATGTAGTTCAGTTTACGCGGAGTTAGGGGCACCCCTTCTATGGACCTGGCCTCGTCTCCGGACCTCTCCTCCTCGTTTCTGGAGTGTGTGCTCGAGCACCTCTCGCTGTCCGCCAGGCTGTCCTTGGGCGTGTTGCTGCTCCGGTCGCTTTGCTCCGACGCGTCCATCTCGTTCTGCCGACCGTTTGGGTTGTCGGTGACTTTACACTGGGCCTGCGGGTACGGGGGCACCGGCAGCGTGCCGGCCGCCGGCCAAAACATGGGGAAGGATGGGTAGACACTGTCCTTGTTACCCGACCAGAACATACCAGGGAGGCTCCCCTGCGTCTTTTCTCCTACCACGTTAGCATCGTCTTTCTTCTGACACAACCCAAAAGTTGGGAACCCGTAAGGATGAGGGAACATGGGAGGGGGAATCTTCTGTAACATGCCGAAAACCCTTGCTGGGCACCGGAATGACGGGGTAACTCCGAACGTTGTTGCCGAGGTTTAAACCTCGGCCTTCCTCCTCGCACCTCATGGCCTTGTGAGGGATTTCCGAACTCCTGGGCGGGATGGCGCTGGGTCCGTGGGCTTTCAGAGCAGGCGACCCTGTGGATCCCTGGTGCGGGAGGGTCCTTTTGCGACTACCTCCGTTGAACATCGCCTTGACATCCTCCCAAGCATGCGCCAAGTATTCACTCGGTGCCTTTTCTGTAAGTTTGAGGGTGTCTCCGCCAGGAGTTGAAGTTAGCTGCATCTGGCTGTGTATATTTAGCATCCGGGACTCTGTGAGAATGGAAGATGAATTTATTTGGAGAAAAGTACATATTGCAATAACTGCATTTAATGCACTTGGCCCGAGAGCTGTTATACCTCGCTGGGATGAAGTTACCGCGACAACCCCAGGCACACGAGTGGGATACGTCAAAAGCAAAGTTCTCGGGTAGTTTGGGAGGGGTATGTTCGCCTAGAAATGACTTGCAGAGCCTTTCCGCCTCCCGTTTGGTGATCATGCCGCATCTTCGGGAGGAGATGGGCATGGCCCCAGCTCGCCGTAGGATCTCCAGCTGTACCGGGGTACACTGGACGCAAGTGATCCCGAGTGCTACCCTTCTATTGTGGATCTCGTTGTAGCTGTAGTTCTTTAGGAGCGTGTTGGAAATCTGGGCCAGACACAGTCTCTCCTGACCGTCAATCACCAGCGATACAATGGGAAGTCCGTACAGGACAGCCTCTCCGACAGAGTTGGTCTTCAGATTGCTGGACCCGGGGTGGTCGGGCTGACTGTAAGGCTGGAGTTCCTGCTTCGAGGTTGGAGAAGAGGCGGTATCGTTTACTACTGACAACTGGCTAGAAATCTTCTCCATTCCGGAGTACCTGCGAAGAGGATGCAAATAAAATGCGCCAAAATTCTATATAAATATATCTTTGCTTTAAATAACTCTTCTGTTCGAAAATGAGACACGCTTTAACACACACACAATTTCGCGACCGAAGCCTGTATATCGAACGTGAACCGTGCAAATAATTTGTGGCCAATAATTAAAATAATTCATCACGCATTGAAATAATTGAGAGAAATATTCCCGATCTAAATAAACGGGGTTCTCATTTATAAATATCCAGAACGTTATCTCTCTCTAAATGTCCATTATGCAAACATAAACCACAAACAGTTTTTTTTAAACTGCAATTTATTCTAAATGACTGAAATCTCCCCTGAATGTGGAATGTTTTAAAAATTGATAATTGTTAATTTCTTTTATACTAGAACACAAATCCCCTTAGGAGCACGTTGGCCCGCAAATGAAAAGTAGGATCCGATGCTAATCATTTATTTTATATTACAAGCGTCTTCTCCGTCGCTGAGCCCAGCGACAGTCTTGTTATATCCCAGTAATTACAAAAATAATCGTTGCCAGGTCCTACAAATACAAAACTAAAATGCGGCCACAAAAAGGGACTGGAATTTTTATTTTAAAATCCGAGTTTTTTTTTTAAATTATCGGTTCAATTCCTACCTGCTCTCTGCTTTACTCCAGGTTAGAAGAACCGCCGTGTATTGAAGGACAGGGTTATTCTGTGGTGCAGAGAAGAGAAACTGTATATTCAGCTGCACTGACTATTTCAATATTTTAAAACAAGATGTGTGTGTGTGTGTCTTTTTTAAAAAAATGCTCACTTTGAATAAACTTAGTTCGCTTCCGCTGCGGTGCCGTCCTTCAGAGGCATCATCTTGCCAAAAGGTATTTAATCCAAAAACGGCGAGCGAGAAGATGAACGAAGCGGTTTAAGTACCCCAGCGATTTTACAGTAACGATTGATACGGTCAATTAGTATTTACATCACACCGCTAGCCCGGATCAGATAAGTGAATGGGTTTAAATCGGGGATACTTCCTACATTTATGGATCACAACTACTGTTTGGGAAAGCTCCTATTTAGTGAGAGAAAATAAATTCTAGCGTGCAATGAAATTAACTTTAAACGTGACATGTTAGAACCATATTCTGGACCAGGCAAGTAAAATAGACTTACTTAAACGGACCGGAACATTAAATGTAATTATACCGTCTACACCAGAAGACCACATTATTAAGATGGAATTGTAATTAAAATCTCTCTCGCACACAAGCGGGAAATAATTTTAAATATATATATACACATATGTAAGGAATTGACTTTACCCGATATGCGTGTTCAATCCGAACGCAATGTAGCCTTCCTAAATTCGGAAAATAAAAGTTCCTGTTGTGGAGACATGAGGCGGCGGTGTTTCGTAATCACAGCCCCGGTCCTTTATCCTTTACGAGGCGGCGGGGGCTCGGAAACTCCTGTCCCGCAGTATGTAATCTCAATATCCCTCGGTCTTCTCCTCTCTCTCTCTCTCTCTCTCTCTCTCTCTCTCTCTCTCTCTCTCTCTCTCTCTCTCTCTCTCTCTCTCTCTCTCTCTCTCACTCTCTCTCTCTCTCTCTCTCTCTCTCTCTCTCTCTCTCTCTCTCTCTCTCTCTCTCTCTTTCTCTCTCTCTCTCCCTGGGAAGGGGTGGGGTGGGGGTAGAGCTATTGCTTACTTCAAAGAAGGTCTTGCATATCCATGTCCCCAAATTGTCCCTTCTCCTTAATGCAACGAAACAACCACATGGTAACTCAATGGGTACGATGCTGATCTTTAGTTGAATAGGTTTACATCGATCAAGTGACAGCTAAAATAATACGAAGACACACCCACTTAGCGCGAGCATATTTACATTAACTGTTTGTCTACGGGATGCTCCTGGACGTCAATCATTATTTTCTGTCAATCAAGTGATGTCTCATCCAGTTACACTTTGAGCAGGCCAGAGAGCGAGAAAATAGAGCGAAATCTTTAAGGTTGACACTTGAAGGTAAGCGCATGTTTTTTTTTTAAAAAAAATGAAGCTTAAGGTAGCAAAGGCGGAGGGTAGGGGCGATCATATTATTGTGTTGTTTTTTTTCTTCTTCCTATTTATTACAGAAAATCAAATGCTTCCCGATCAGCGACCATGTGCGGCTATTATTTACAATCGTGTCGAAGAATTGTCGACAGGGAAAAAAAAATGTAATCGAGTAACAAAAAAAAAAAATCCCTCCACTGCTAGTTATATTCAGCTTACGTTTTTAAGTGCTTCAAAGGAGAAGCGAAATGTCTCGGATCAGATCGCGCACACATACACACGCGCACAAACACAACGCGCACACTAACGCCATGTACTTAATAGATTTCAAATGATTTGAAATAAACGTATCGATTAAAGGAAGAAGGAGAAGACTAAGCGCGAGGGGAAGGGGGGGAACCAGCAAATTAAAAGCGAGGAAGGAACAGAGGTGATCTCTCAGTGCCACGTCCTTAGACCATTGTAGGGTTTATAAAGTGGTCTGCCAATTGATGTCATAAGAAAGGCACCATGAAATTCATCCTATTTGTATCTGCTAATAATTCTACAGGAGATAATTACGAGGCAGGAAAATCAGAATGTAGTGATTATTTTTTAACCACACGGTGTTTAGAATCACCTCGAGGGGCCGCACGCACAGTTCAGTGAGTCGTGCCTCCGGGCAAACTTTTTAAAGGGAGTCTTCCTTTGTTGGTCTTCATGAGACAGCTTTCACTGAAGATCGACGTTTGCAGAATTGTCTTTAATTAAATCTCATGTCATCGGGATAAGATCCCGTGCAGTCGCGAAGCAGAACGGCAAAATGGGGAAATGAATTGGAGAGGCGAGGCACTGGTGATAAAACTTAAAGCGGAAAATAGTCCGCTAAAGTTTTTTGCGCAGCCGTACATATTAGGAGTCCTTCAATTAAAATTACTGTAACTTAATGTTCTTTAGTGGGAAATTATGGTCTGTCTCTGTTCCTTTAATGTGCCTTTAAACGCCAGTCTGTTGCGACGTGTGGTTCGGCTGATGCTGTTCTGTGTATATAAACACTCTGATATATTTGTGCAATATTCTGCGGTAAGTGGTGGAACGCAATGCTGACTCTATTAACTATTTATACCCTGATCAATAACCATCATTTAGACCCGCTGCGGACACAACTGCGCCAGCAATGCCTCCCGACTTGCTTCATCTTAAAAATATATTTTTCCTAAAACTATTAACCCGCGTTAAGGTACAATTTTCAATTGTATCCCACGTTCAAAAACGTGTAATAAACGCAGTATTGTCTAAAGCGCAGCTTGATGTAAATGTTTGTTTTAATGTGTTGAAGATGAAAATAAAGTCGCTGGCGCTAATAGTTCTGCGTGGAGACAAAATGATACATCCGAATGTGAAGTTGTAACTTTAGAAAATAGTAATTTTGATAGAAGCAACGATACTCTTAGATTTATAGTTGGTGTTTTTTTAAAAAAACTCACAGCAATAGAAATTTCTGAGACGCAAAATGCAAATTGTCTCAGTGAGGTCTAATTTATATTTTCTGTTCGCTGATTACACGTTGAAGAATCGGGGTTTTCAATTTCTTTTCTGCAGCAGAGTGTCTGTCTTTTTATCTATTAACTTCTCTATTCCTGTATCTTTCTATCTATCTACCCACTTATCTATATAGATAGGTGTGTGTGTGTGTGTGTGTGTGTGTGTGTGTGTGTGTGTGTGTGTGTGTGTGTGTGTGTGTGTGCATACATACTGCTGTGTCTTCTGGTGTTATATCGATCACCTACCTATCTATCTGTCTATCTATTTATCTATCTATCTATCCATCTATCTTCAGTCTTTGCCTTTGTTTTTGCAACACAACGCCGTTTACAGCTCTTAATGGACACGTTAATTAAACTGTAATTAATCATACTGTCTGGATTCAAATTTGAACAGTTACACTAATCAAACAGAACTTAATAACGTCCACGAAACTGCCCCGAGCTATTACTTCTGTTAAGCAGACTTGTGTTGAACTAAAGAAGGGTTTGGCAGCAGTTCTGGCCATATGTGTTTTGCACCGCAGCTAAACAGGAGAATTTCAGGAGAAAGCAATTTGCAATTTGTAGTATAATGTAATCCCACTTTTCAACACAAACTTACAATTGCCCGTCGGTCGAAATAGAAACTAAAAGACATTTAACTCTCCTTTTTTTTTGTTGCAAAGTTTTATTTGTTTAACTGACAGTGTGGATTTGATACTCTCTCTGGGAGAAGGGGCGAATGTAAAATTTATGAAGCAAGGGCGCATCGACGTAAACCTGATATTGTATTTCGTTTCAGCTTTCTGGAGCATCCACGTTAGCCCTTTCTCTCAGCGCTCCTCAATAATTAGAATCTTATTCGGTAATTATTCGCTTCCTTTTAATTATTCAGAGGTCAGAGCGCGTGTATCATTGCGACCAATGATTCTTAGACGATAGTCATTTGAGCTTCGGACACTCAGAGAAAAGGCCCTAGTCTCTGAATAACGCTCGTAAACACAACAGCAACACCTGGGTGGTCACTTAGGTTGTGAATTAGTTCGCGACTTTTAAAATATATAAACGTATGCAAATATAGGTATATTTAAATATATATATATATTGTTCAAAGTTGATAAAATATATTGAACGGTTTAGTCCGAAAACCGTACTGGATTGAAGCCACAAGAATAGATGTAAACCAAAATGCTCCCCTTACAATGAAGATTTCCACTAATTACAGCGCATCCTCCAATGCCCCCACCCCCTCACCGACACACACAGTAAACACAGAATCGCGAACGTTTCCTGGATTTCATACGAGGTTACACTTTTACAGGTAACAGTATCTTGGGCTTAGATATCAGTCCCGATAAATCTATACAGACTGCCCGCAAAACAAAAGTTCCCCACCAGTTTAAGACTTCCAACAAACCAAAGTTATGTTTTTCTCGTTAAAAAAAAATGTTCGATGCGGATGACGGCGAGTGAAATATATTTTAAATCAAGACTTGTTAAAGAACCCACTCAAAATAGAAATAGTTATAGCAAGACGATTTGCTCCACAATAGGCAGGTGCAAGTACGTGTTTCAATACATGTGGGTGTGTTTATACAGTGTAAAGGACACACGTCCTTACAAATCCCAATTCTATTCAGTCCTAGGACGTTTAGAACAGAGCATGAATGGAGTTGGTTACGTGGGATGATTAGGCCCCATCTGTCACTAGCTCATCTCATCTCAGTCAATGGGCCTTTCTCTTTTGTGAACCCTTTCCCTTTTATCAATCCATAAATCGATCGAAATTCGTTCCCCCCCCCCCCCCCACCCTAAAGTTGTTTTGTCAGGAAACGTGAAACGGCGGCGGCGGACTTAAGACGGAAGGGCTGACACCGGGGGCCCTTGCAGAGCACGCGGAATCAAGAGGGGCTGACACTTGGCAGAGCTGGAAGTGGACGGAGATTAAGAACGTCTCCACTACTGCACACAGCTCGCACCAGCTTCTGAGAAGAAAGTTACTACCCCTGCACTCAGCTCTGTAAGAATTGGGGGGGGGGGGGGGAGCATTTCGTTAATGATTTGTCCGTAACTCATTGTTTGTTATAATCCTGGCTATTTGCCAGTCCCCATCACATGACATGTAACAGTGGGGCCCTAACAAGTAGATACATAATATCGAGAGTTTCGGGTGTTAAATCCGATTTTAAAGCGTTATTTAATTATTACATTTTAATATTAAGATTTAATAACACATTTTTTAAAACTTCGGATTTACAGAAATTCGTACGGTGCCTTTCAGAGCGCACTCTCACAAGCACACAGAGATTCACAGAGAGAAACTTGCGCATATATGTAATCCAGTGTGTTTTCACTTATGTACCAAAGAAACCGCTTCCACGACTGCCTTCGCTAAATCCCAGCACCCAGGTAGAGCGTAAAGTTGCTCGGTGGGTAGAAGCAAGCGCTGCATTAAAAATTATCCCCCCTGTTTGAAATCTCCTTTTCAAATGCGACATTTCTATATATATTTTTTCCTTATGAATTAACCACAACGTTTATCGTTGCAATGTTAAAGTGGGAATTGGAATATTTTGGGGTAGGGAAATAGATCTTTTAGACGCCATACTGTCTGTGGGAATTGCAAAGCATCAAGCGACACTCTGGGCAACACTGAACACAATATGTATTTTAATAACTGCCTGGGACTCGTACATAAACTTGAAAGAAGGAAAAACATTACTGAGTCCAGGCATGTTTTAACTGTGATTTGTGGTTTAACGATTCACAAGTGACTACTATGCGGAATCCTAATAATGGCCTTTACAGTAAGTTAAATACATATATTCCGAATTTGAAATGAAATACCTATCGATACCTGGAGGTCTGTGCGATATCAAAGACAAAGACTTTCATTGTAATGGCGCCATACTCTATCGCAGGTTGTCCCAAAGCCACTTACGGCCAATTAAGTACTCTCGACGAGTAATCACTCATTAGGTTAAGGAAACCGAATCCAATGCGAAATTACCTTGGAGCGGGGTGCGAGGAAGATGTTGCTAGGATTGGGAATTAGTGGCAAAGAGGGGAGATTCCGCAGCCGCTGTTTTCGTCGGAACGGAGGAGATTGCGGGGAGACTTACTCGAGTTGTAGAGCCTCGTCAGGGGCCTAGATCCGTTAGTAGAAGGGTGGAAAACAGGGCGGAATAAATCTAAAGTACTCTCTGGAAGAAATGAGGGAAGCGATTTCACCCAAGTGGTTTCGGTTGTCTGGAACTCGCGGCCAGAGTGCATGGGTGGCAGTGAGAGAAACCTCTCATCACTGTAGTTGAGTACTTGAAATGCTGGGACCTGCCCGGTACAGTCCAGGTGTTTGACGCTGGGAAGCGATTTTATATCGGATTCACCCAACGGCCAGAATCTGCGTCATAATTTTCCTGATTTTTTATGATTTCAAAATTCTGCCCCAATTCCATCAAAACTGACTTTTTAAAGTGCAGCTTTTCTCTCAAACTGTAACTCCTCAATTAATTTAACAAACTCTAAATTTGAATCTCTAGGTCCGGAAGTACTCCAGATTGCTGTTGGATGAGAAATCACCGGGGGGCGGGGGTGGATGTTGGGATCGTGAACCAACACCATACATTGATAAGGGCTGAATTCACCTTGTTTGGAGTTTGTGAGCTTTTACCTGCGCTCATTGTCAGGGCTTGACGTAATTGTACTGAGCACTGCCGTGAGAGGTAGTCGTAAATGAACCAGGGATATTCAGGTTAAGGTGACGAGTACTCAGCCTGAGGTGGACGCGTGGAGGGTAAACACCAGTGACTAGGAGCGCCCGGTTTCAGCATTGTAACTTCCAAATACAAGTACATACTGTTAACTTCAAAGGAATTGAGGACTGAACGTCACTGTGACTTGTTCCAAACTGTGCGTATGGAGGGGAGTTCCCAGCCCCGTTTAATAAACGCCCACTGTGTAGTCTTTGCCATCCAGATTTATACCGCTGCTTCCACGTGCCTTACAGTTAGTTATAAAGATTGACCCTAGGGTAATTATTAAGTATATGTTATTAAGACCTATTATTACAAAACTAGGCGCTGATAATTTAACTGCGCGGATTGCAAAATGATCTATTCGCCTATTCCCGCATGATGGCGTTTTAGATCTCCGCGAAGGCCTTGTGTCCAAAAAATATCCAGCACAATATCCCACAGCTCCTCTCTTTGCGAATAATTCGCCTGTGGTTCTCCAGACATAAAATATAAGGAGCATTATCCTATACGCGCATAGTTAATTAATACATCTGCTTTACATTGGCTATCTATGCAGCACTAATCCATCTAAAAGGGTAACGAGTACCGTCCTTTCTCCAGTAAAAGGACTCCACCGATCGAGTACTGTAGTCAGCAACTCTTAGATATGATTTCCAAATATTTATGGCACAAGACATAGGAGCAGAATGAGGCCGCTCGGCCCATCGAGTCTGCTGCGCTGTGCGATCATGGCTGATTTATTATCCCTCTAAATCCCATTCTCCCGTCTTCTCCCCGTAACCTTTGAAGCCCTTACCAGTCAAGAACCTGTCAACCTCCGCTTTAAATATACCCGAGAACTTGGCCTCCACAACCGTCTGTGGCAATGAATTCCACAGATTCACCACCCTCTGGCCAAAGAAATTCATCCTCGTCTTTGTTCGGGACATACTTGTATTCTGAGGCCGTGCCTTCTGGTTCTAGACTCTCCCACTGCAGGAAACCCTCTCCAGTCCTCTCAGTGTTCGGTAGGTTTCAATCAGATTGTCCCGAATGCGGTACAATCTTGGATTTTAAAAAAAAGCGGTGGGCCAGATTTGGATAGAAAATAGGTGTTTACCACCTGGGGCATACTTACGGAGAATGGATGGGTCCGCGTAAGCATTGGGTGAAAAAACAGGGCAGGCGCAGCTAGAGAGGCAGCAACCCCGCTGTGGGGTGAGGTGTGAGAGAGGAGTTTAGCACTTTCCCCAACCTATGTAGACGATTGAACTGTAATCACTAAAAGTATAGGAGGACCGATATAGGCACAGGAAATTCCCAGACACATCAAGAAGCTCACCACCGCAGCGCTCCCTCAGTACTGCAGTGAAATGTTCTCCCGGGTCTCGGGATGGAGTCTCAGAGACCGTCCAGAGGTCAATACCGTGGCCAGCATTTGTCTCGGTTAGGAGTACATGTATGAAAGGCACGGACGAGTCTCAGTCTGCTAATCAAGTTTTCTATATATTTTGGTTGTCCGTATTCTAAATCCTTTTGTTATTTTGGAGTGTAGTCTCACAGAGAAGTGCGTGTCCAAGAATAGAAACAATTTGTTAAAAGCCAATATAAATATAACTTCATCATGGTTCTATCTCTGTTAACAAAACGCAAAGTATCTATTTCCATTGTACTGTAAACATGGAAACACATTAAATATGTTTTCACCTTTCAACTACTTTTATGAAAACCATTAGAATCCAGATTTTCTCCAACTAAACCAACTTTATTATTCGCCTTGACTTAACCATTGCTCTGAGAGTGTTCGTGTGTGTGTGTGTGTGTGTGTGTGTGTGTGTGTGTGTGTGTGTGTGTGTGTGTGTGTGTGTGTTTGTGTCTGTCTGTCTTCTATCTGCGTGTGTGTCTGTGTGTGTGGGATTGCGTGAGTGTGTGTATCTGCCTGCCTTTGTGTGTGTGTGTGTGTGTGTGTGTGTGTGTGTGTGTGTGTGTGTGTGTGTGTGTGTGTGTGTGTGTATGTGATGTTTTGCTCAATATGGATGTCTGTGAATTTTTGTTACGTAGGTGTTGATTTTTTTTAACAGTGTATGAACGCCAAAAGAAATAATTCTAAGAAAAAGTTTACTACACCTAGTTGTTCTCAGGCAAACTTTAAAAAAAACCATTTTGTAACTTCGCTCTGAAAGTTGTCTTAACTCCTCCCTCCTCATCACTAAAACTCGCTCTGACCCCGTTCTATCGGACTTGGAATTCTCCCTCCTCCTCCCAACCCAAAGCCCGTAAATACTAAACTTGGAAGAATAATTAGGGGATTCAGCTCGGGCTCTTCCTCCTATAAGGACCCACTGAGTTGCAATCGGGCAGATAACAGTTAACGCAAAACTGCAAGCGGCTAAGATGAGTTTGCTTTAAAACAACCCGTCTTCATAATATTGCGCAGCCTTTCTTCAGAACGTCGGGGACGCGTCCGGTTCGGGTGGATCAGAATGAAATGAAGGGCCTTTGCATTCGCTCATTGTGATATTACATTTGAGGATCTGAATTTCTTCCATTAGATGTATTGCTTCATCCCATCAAATCCTCCCGGGATTGAAAAATCTCTCTTCTAATAATTCCCCATTTTATAATTTGACTGTACTTTTTAAAGCAAAACGACAGGTATATTTGAACTGCAAACCTATTTCTACCCAATCCTGGGCGCCAGAGAACTGTTCCATTCTACGTTAGATGGAAGCCATGTACAGACAGGGAATTAAGGGGATTAGAAGGGGTTTAAAAAGTTTTAAAAAAAAATATTCATGAACAGCATCAACTTATCCACTTACAAAGGACCTCCAAATGCAGAAACCGGACCAATGGGATTTTTATCATTTTGATTCCCAGGCATCAGCTTGAACGTGGTGGTCAACAGATATTTCAAGATTGTTGTTTTCTAGATTTTGTCATGGTTAATGTAATTTCCATTACAAGGGGGAACGAAATAATTGTTACTCCGGATCCGATGCAACACAAAAAAAGCACAATAAGTTAAAGAACACAATAATAAAACCACAATAAATATAAATACATATGATAGCTTTTATACACAGATTGCACGTACGTAAGTGACGCTAGGCACAGGAGTGTCTGTGCATAAGGTGACTGACAGGAACTGATAAAGTAGTGGTGGTGGAAGGTGTGGAGGGTGGGTTAGTGGGTGGAGGTGTTGATAAGCCTTACTGCCGGGACAAAGTAACTGTTTTTGGTTCTTGGGGTACTGGCGTGGATGCTACGTAGCCTCCTCCCTGTTGGGAATGGGACAAACAATATGTTTACATACGCCTTCATCATTATTAAAGTGGCGCACGATTCTTTGTCAAATGTGAACTGAACTCAGTAAATGCTGCCCAATCTGAAAAGGAGGATTTTTGAAGTGCCTGATGGTTACCTTATTTTATTTAAAAGTTTTATATTTTAAGATAGCATTGAATTTAGTTTTGCGTCGTTTAAGACACCAGAGGGCTGCTACAGGGCTTGGAACTGAGGCAAGCCAGTAGCTTGCTGTTTATATTCCCGGGAAGAATAGTTTTAGTTGAAGGAAATCTCTAAACATAACTTCATAACTTGTTTTCAGGTTATTTGTATAATTAGGGATATTTGTTAAACAATGCAGAAAATAGTTGTGGAGTTTTCCACTATTCCACTTGATCTTGCACACTATACACCTGCTCCCAAATTCGCAGTTGCGCCTCCTTCTTACAAACTTGCCCGCACGTTCACACCTTCGAATTTCCACTCGCTCACTCTTACACTGGCAGGTTACCAGCTCGCAGATTTACTGTCTCACATCTAACTTTCTCAAACTCGTTTACGTACCCGCACTTCTTTCTCTGGGCCGTGCGCACTCCACTCGTTCTCTGGCATTCACTCGACAGTCGGGACCACAGATGCGACCTCGCAGTCGCCTGACTCGTGGGTCTCCGGTAACCCCTCTATCCGATTCTAAATCACATCTTCCAGAAATCAATTAACAATCAGATGATAAATACACTAACGCCAGATGCCTGACTCGAAAACAACAGACTTTTTCTGCCATCTCTTTCTTTTTATTTTAACTTAACAATGTATGAGTTGTTAATTGTGGATAATTAAAACAATAATAACCACCAATTTACGGTTTAACCGAGTGGGGGTGGTGGGTGGGGGGAGGGAGGCAGATCGGATATACGGTCCCAGTAAAACATGGTTAAAATCAGGCAGTAAAAGCAATATTTGACAATCAATCACCCAAAGATATTGGCCCGGAAAATAAAGCGTGGCTGTGTTTAAGTATATGCATAAATATGTACAGGCTGTATTTAGAGGGTCGATGTTTACGGTCGATATATATTATATATGGAGAGAGGGTAGTGATTATGTAGAGGAATTATAGTGCGTTTAGGTCGATGCGTATCGTTTCTATTCAGAGCCTTTAGAGAATTGGCGTTAGTGAAGGGACTTAATGCCGGCAATGGTCCATCATCAAGGACTCTACCATCCAGACCATACTCTCTTCTCGCTGCTGCCATCGGGCTGGAGATCCTATACCAGCAGGTTCAGGAACAGTTATTATCTACAACCATCAGGCTCCTGAACCAGTGTGGATAACTTACTCACCTCAACACTGAACTGATTCCACAACCTAAGGCCTCACTTTCAACGACTCTACAACTCTTGCTCTTAACTTCATTCATGTATTTGTCTATTTATTTGTTTTTCTTGTTGTATTTGTTGTCTTTTGCACACGGGTTGTTTGTCCGCCTTCGTTTGTGTGTGCATTTTCATCGATTCTGCTCTGTTTCTTCGTATTTATTGCGAATGCCCGCAAGAAAATGAATCTCAGGGTAGTATATGGTGACGTATATGTACTCTGATAATATATATTTATTTTAAACATTGAACTTGGAGACGGATACGTCTGGGGGTCTGTGTTGATAAGTTTGTGTGTGTGTGTGTGTGTGTGTGTGTGTGTGTGTGTGTGTGTGTGTGTGTGTGTGTAGGGTCACGGGTTAAATAACTCCACATTCCCATCACCCTTTCAACCAGCCACGCCGAAGGGGCTGTCCCTTTAAGATTTTTTTTGTATGTCAGGGTCTGGGAGTGGGCCATGTGTGGGACAGGAGTCACCACTGGCTTGCAAACAGCTCCGCACTCTCTCCCCACCCGGCTTCCATTCCCCCCACCCGACCTCCTCCCCACTTCCTGCCCGGCAGCTACAGCAGCGCGTTTACTTTTGGAGCAGACGGGCGAATTATATTTCGGTTAAAACTTACAAAGCCGTGTCATATAAAAAAGCAACTCTCCCTTCCTGGAGGGCTCCTGGCGAAGATTGCAACATAAATCACGGCGGTCTAATTCAGTGGAAGTTTAATAAACGCTGCTATTCAAAATGAATGTTCTCCATTTAACCGTTGTATCAGCGGCATATAAAACCATGACCCCAATAAATTTAATTTTAGAGGCAAATCAATTCACAGTTGTATCGATTGAGCAGCCCCATACATTTAGATCACCCCTCTCTCTCCCTCCCACTTTCTGCAGGCTTCTCCCGCTCTTCGATTACAGTCTTATTAAGGGGAAAGATTACTCGAACAGAATGGGAGTCTACTGAAAATTAAACGTTGACATTTTAATTACTGTCTATCGATAAAAGAATCCCTTTAATGGCTGTTTACATGCCTAGTACAGTTTGGATGACCCGATCTGCTAATGAAGTTGGATGGGTTTGCAAAGGTCACACACTGGCAAATAGGCTGGATAGATTGTGAAGGGGGGGGAGCTGAATGAGCATTGGATGAAGGTGGGGCGGTGTGGGGGCGAGAGGGTGGGGGATGTGGCGAAACAGGTGCAATTCCAAACTGGGTCAATACTTACTCGGATTCTCCATTGCACTGGGCAGAGATGTGTTAAGTAGAATCCAATCATTCATTTGATAAGAAGGAGTTAATTCTTTGCGTTGCTGGTCTGCTGGAGCGATTTCCCCTCATAGAGTGGAAGAAAGATTGTGGCACGATTTTATCCTCAGCGACAATGGAGGTGTAGACAATCTAAAGGGACTGAGGTACACATTTGGACCCGTTACTGGGATTGGCTCTTGTCATGGGCTCCTCACTCTCCGCTCTGTCATCTGATGGATAGCAAGAAGGTGAAGCCAGATGGGTCAAGGTTCACTAGCAGTGCCCCGCCATCTTATTCTGCGTCGTACTTCTTACTGATACAAATTTCACGATATATGCCAGAGATAATTTGGGGCTTGATATGACATTGGTCAGACCGTGAGCAGTTATGGGGCCCCTTATCTAAGAAAGGATGTGCTGGCGTTGGAGAAGGCCCAGAGGAGGCTCACGAGAATGATCCGTGAATGAAATGGCTAATATATGAGGAGAGTTTGATGGCCCTAGACCTGTACTCGCTGGAGTTCCACATTGAAATCTCTCGACTATTGAAAGACTTAGAGGAGAGGACGTTTCCTGTCACGGGGAGGCAAGGACCAGGGGCACAGCCTCTGAATACAGGCACCTTCCATTAGAACAGAGATGAGGAGACATTTTTTTAGCCAAAGGGTGGTGAATCTGGAGAATTAATTGCCACAGACAGCCGTGGAGGCAGTCTTTGGGTATATTTAACATCACAAGCAAGAAAAAAATCTGCAGATGCTGGAAATCCAAACAACACACACAAAATGCTGGAGGAAATCAGCAGGCCAGGCAGCATCCTGCCGAAGGGTCTCGGCCCGAAACGTCGACTGTACTTTTTTTTCCACAGATGCTGCCTGGTCTGCTGAGTTCCTCCGGCATTTTGTGGGTGTTGTTTGGGTATATATAAAACGGAGGTTGATAGATTCTTGATTAGTCGGGGCATCAAAGGTTACAGGGAAAAGTCAGGACAATAGGCTCGAGAGGGATAATAAATCAGCCATGATGGAATGGCAGACCAGACTCAATGGACCGAATGGCCTCATTCTGCTCCTATATCCTATGGTCTTATAATAAACCTGATTCCGATTCCGATACACTGCGACCTTACTCAGGGAGACATCTCCCAAACCGCTGGTCATCGATGTTTGAAAATAGCTATCCATAATAAACCCACTATTTTATTAAATACGTTCCACAAAGCCACTATCTCCTCAGGGTACGTTCTCCAGACTGCTCACTACATGATCATGGGTCGAAGGCTCTGTTACTTCTTCCGAAATGATTTCATTCCTGTTATTCCTAATTTAAAATTACCTGCTATGAGTTCCTTCTTGAATCAATTACGCCGCTGTTTAGTGCGACTGGGTTGGCAAAATGAAATTTAACTAATCGATAGACACGAGTTTATCGATTAGGTTGGACATCAGTTCTCAGCGCTGTAACTATAGGACTGGTTAATAATCAAGACAGAATCACCCTCCCAACATCACTTCCAATGGATTTGGTAGCTCTTATCGAGTGTGTGCGCCCCAGACTGGGAGACGGGTTCCGACCACAGATCAGTGATAGATTTAATTTTCAAGCCCTCGGGAGGAGCGGAGGTTACCCGATTAAACCTTTTAAGCGCGAATCTTTCTCCCCTCAAAAAAAAAGCGGAATTCCCTGCCTTTTTACCAACTGAACTTATGCCTGCGATTTGGTGAACACAAGGGATTCTGCAGATGCTGAAAATCGCTGGGTAACACTAGCGAAGCGCTGGAGGAACTCAGCAGGTCAGGAAGCATCCATGGAACGCAGTGAACAGTCCTGATGTCGGGTCTCGGCCCGGATCGTCCTCGTCCATTCATTATTCCTTTCCGCAGATTCTGCCTGACCTGCTGAGTGTGTGTGTGTGTGTGTGTGTGTGTGTGTGTGTGTGTGTGTGTGTGTGTGTGTGTGTGTGTGTGTGTGTGTGTGTGTGTGTGTGTGTGTGTGTGTGTGTCCAAAGAACAAACAGAAAAAAAATCAGTAATTCCAAAACTTTTCTAAGTCCTGTCTCTATCGCAAGTATGTGTTGTCCAGTATTTTTGTGTTGGTGGGAAGTGTATCGAATAAGGACCAGGCCTTTCGGCAGGAACCTTTTCCTTCTCCGTCAGCTGTTAAAATCGTGAGGTGGTTCTTTCCTGAACGTATGAGCACCTCGCTTCTCCTTGCCAAAGATGCCTCTCTCTCCAATTACCCTGCTTCCCCGGCTAATTGAAGAGTTCCCGATCAAAACTTAATCTCGCTCATCCTCAGCATACACGGTGGACTGAAAACCACCCCTCCATGATAAAGCAACTCCTCACGGAAACTTCAGAACAGAAGACAGAGATGCAAAAGCAAGTGCTACAAACAGGACAGACTTACCTGACCAGGAATGTCCCCTCTTTTTTTTTGACATAGGTTTAGACAAATTCTCGGCTGGTCTCTAATAGTAGTTTCGTTCTGTCAGGCGATATCCCAAGCTTTGGTTAAAGAATGAAGTTTCCTTCCCCGTGAATCTATGAAATAAATCATGGATCCTACAGTGACAGAAGGAGCGGGTGTGTGAGAATTGAACTGAATTACAGCGTATCGTATTAAGGTTGTAAATTGATTTTCATTGATCAGATTTGGAAAATTAAACAGAGCAGTGTAAAAATATTAGGCGTTATTAAAAACTCATTTACTTACAAGGAGCGAGTCTTATTTACACTCATAAGGCATTTTGCAAGTATTTATTTAAATAATGAAATACAAAGCTGAACTGGGGGAAAAAACAGCTTCTTCTTAAGCCCTCCACTCCTCCTGGGGTATAGGTCACCAACAACAGTTCACCAGAGTCCTCTGTCCTAGGCTAATCTTTCAAGTTGTCCCCAGATGTAGCCCATCCTCGAATATTCTGCCTCTCCTAGGGGTGAGGTCTTTGGAGCTTCTGTAGTTCTGGGTTTTTAAGGGATTGGGTTGCTAGCCCCATGCCCAACTCTCCTCCTTCCAGAGCCGGGCTTGGGACTGTCCATGGCGAAGTTAATAAACAGAGCAACACGCATACAATGCTGGGGGATCTCGGCAGGTCAGGCAGCATCTATGGAAAGGAATAAGCAGTCGATGCTTCGAACCAGGACCCTTCATCAGGTCAAAGGACGAGATTTCTCTCCTTCCACCATTGCTGTAGCTCTCATCTGCACCTCCTCATTTCCAGACGTACACCCTCACCCCACCTTCCACTGCCCGAGCAGTTCCTCTTGTACACAACTATGAGCCTCCATATCCAGCATTTAACTGTTCCGCTGCAATAGTCTGATCTCTGACATGGTAAAACCTGAGAGTGATGGTGGAAAAGGCAGCGCACGAAGACAGAAGTGGCAAAATTTTGGTTTTATACTGGAAAGGACAGGCTGACTGATTGCAACTTAAGAGAAGTATAAATGTCAACTCTCAAGGGTAGTATCACCTTGACACAACAGAAGCAGAGAAGCAAGAACTCAGTGATAGAATAGTCACTGCCTGATCATCGCCTCCAACTTTTGAGTTATATTTAAAATATTCTTACCTATGCAGAAGTTACCACAAGGTTTTCCACTTGCACAAAGTTCACACATGCCCACCTCAGCTGGGGCATAGGCCACCAACAACAGATCGCCAGAGTCCTCTGTCCTGGGCCAGTCTTTCATGCGTTCCCAGGTGTAAGTCCATTTTCCTGATGTATCCTCCCTCTCCCAGGGATGAGGTCTTTGGAGCTTCAGGTTGGCGTTTCTGTAGCTCTGGGTTTTTACAGGATGGGGGTCACTAGCCCCTTGCCAAACCCTCCTCCTTTCGCAGCCGGGCTTGGGACTGTCCATGCTGGAGTTTCAGATACACCTGCCCTAGGTTTACTGCATTTTGTGTAGTTAAAACTCTTCAATGGGACATAATTTATCATCTGACTATGTGTAAGTGAATCTAAATCAGGATCTGGTACAGTACTGTGCAGAAGTCTTAGACACATGTACATAGCTATGGTGCCTAAGACTTTTGCACAGTACTGTATTTTATGTCTTTCCTGTTACCAAATAACACTTAATAATACTGAGCTAATACAAAGTTAAATAGTCTCATTTCTGTTTGCCTATCACCTTCCTATTTTAACCAATATACAGTACTGTGCAAAAGTGTTAGGCACCCTAGCTATCAATATATGCCTAAGGCTTATGCACAGTTCTGCATGTCTATTATCATTGAATTATATGACATGAATTTTTTTGTTTTGCTGTATAATTACTGTATGCTGACCCATGGTGAAATCACCACAAGGCACTTGCCCTAAGTTCAGACACATCTGCCTTAGGTTTATTGTATTTTGTGCAATTAAAACTTTTTAACGGGACATAATTTATAGTCTGACTCTGTGTCGGTGTATATTATCACTGACTTATACGACAGGTTTAACAGATAACAATGTTAGGTCCCCAAAGGTTTTTGAGAGGCGCATGGCCAAGATGACAACCTAGAATATCACCACAGCATTCACACCTGCAAGTTAGGAAGTTCAGAATCAGAATCTAGTTTAATATCACTGACACGGGGAAATCTGCAGATGCTGGAAATTCAAGCAACACGCACAAAATGCTGGTGTTCATCTTTCAAAATTCACGAAGGGTCTCGGCCCGAAATGTCGATAGCGCTTCTCCCTATAGATGCTGCCTGACCTGCTGCGTTCCACCAGCATTTTGTTAGTATCACTGACATACATTGTGAAATTCATTGCTTTGCAGTAGCAGTGCATCAAAGTACATTTTAAAAACTATAAATTACAATAAGAAATATATAATACCATGCAGAAGCCTTAGGCATATATTGATAGCTAGGGTGCCTAACACTTTTGCACAGTACTCTATATTGGTTAAAATAGGAAGGTGATAGGCAAACAGAATTGAGAGTATTTAACTTTGAATTAGCTCAGTAGTATTAAGTGTTATTTGGTAACAGGAAAGACATAGTATACACTACTGTCCAAAAGTCTTAGGCACCCTAGCTATATATATGACTTTTGCACAGTACTTTAAATAAACAATGCAGAATGAGAACAAAAATTATGAGGTAGATTTATAGGTTCATTTGAATAAGCTGATGATGTTCGTTACACAAAGACTGGGATAATCAGAGTCAGGATCAGAGACAGAATCAGAAACAGGATCAAAATCAGAAACAGAATCAAAATCACAATCAGAATCAGAAAAGAATCAGAATTAGAATCGGAATCAGAAACAGAATCAGAATCAAAATCATAGTCAAAGTCAAAGTAAATGTCTTGTCAAAGTATATATATGTCACCATATACTACCTTGAGATTCATTTTCTTGCAGGCATTTACAGGAAAATAAAGAAATACAATGGAATTTATGGAAAACTATACATAAACAAAGACTGACAAACAACCAATGTGCAGAAGAAGATGAAATGTGCAATAATATCAAAAAGTAAATAAGTAATACACTCAGTGGCCACTTTATTAGATACAGGAGTAGAACCCAATGTGGTCTTCTGCTGCTGTAGTCCATCCACTTCAAGGTTCGATGTGCCTTGTGTTCAGAGTTGCACTTCTACACACCGCTGTTGTAACGTGTGGTTATTTGAGACACTGTTGCCTTCTGTCAGCTGGATCCAGTCTGGCCATTCTCCTCTGACCTCTCTCATTGACAAGTTCTTTTCACCCACAGAGCTACCACTCACTAGATGTTTTCTTGTTTTTTTGCACCACTCTGTGTAAACTCTAGAGCAGAGGTTTCCAACCTGGGGTCCATGGACCCCTCGTAATGGTAGAGTTCCAAGACATAATAAAGGGTTGGGAACTCTTGCTCTAGAGACTTATGTGCACAAAATCCCAGGAGATCAGCAGTTTCCGAGATGTTCAAACCACCCTGTCTGGCACCAACAATCAAAGTCACTTAGATCACACTTTCTCCCTACTGTGATGTTTGGTGTGAACAACAACTGGTTCTCTTGACCATACCACATCCACATGCTTTTATGCATTGAGTTGCTGCCATGTGATAGGCTGATTAGATATTAGAATTAATGAGCCAGTGTACAGGTGTATCTAATAAAGTGGTCACTGAATGTGTTTGTGAACTTTGTTGTTTTGTGGCAACAGTGCAGTGCAATACATATAAATACTATGAATTAAAAAAGAAATATATATATATATATATATATATATATATATATATATAATTAAATAAGTAGTGCAATATGAGAGCAAAAATAGTGAGGTAGTGTTCACAAACAAGAGAAAATCTGCAGTTGCTGGAAATCCGAGCAACACACACAAAGTGCTGGAGGAACTCAGCAGGCCAGGCAGCATCTATGGAAAAGAGTACAGTCGATGTTTTGGGCAGAGGCGTCAACTGTACTCTCTTCCATAGATGCTGCCTGGCCTGCTGAGTTCCTGTGAGGTAGTGCTCATCAGTTCGTTGTCCATTCAGAAATCTGATGGTGGAGAGGAAGAAGCTGTTCCCAAAATGTTGACTGTGTGCCTTCAGGCCCCTGTACCTCCTCCCTGATGGTAGCAATGCGAAGTGAGCTCGTCTTGGGTGATGGAGGCCCTCAACGATGGATGTTGCCATGCAGAGGCACCGCCTGTTGAAGACATCCTCGATTCTGGAGAGGCTAGTGCCCATGATGAAGTCAGATGAGCTTACAACGCTCTGCAACCTTTTCCAATCCTGTGCATTGGTCCTTCCACACCAGACGGTCAAATAGTAGTTTTGGGACCATCACAAATAAAAGCATTAGATCTGACAGAAGCAGTTTGACTGTCCACCCACTTATAGTGATATCTTGTGGGATATATCTTAAGTGAACAGCACACCCTTTGCTAAATTGCTAGAAATGTAAGTTTCAGTAATGTAAGATTATTAATAATTAAGAACTAATTGGAAAATCACTTCCGAGCATTTTAGTCTCTTTTGCCTGTGACACTTGCTATTAATGAACAGCAACGATGGATGAACACTGTGGGGCAACATCTACTGCCATTAAATATTTACAACCTTGAGCTAATAGGTGAAAGCTCAGGGTTTGCTGAGCTTTACATTATGAAAGCATCCACTGCAATTAACACAGACTTTCTCTGCATGATGATAATCATCCCATGAAAACAATTTTACTGTAAATATTGAAAGCAACCTCGCTCTCAAGGTACTCGTGCATGTGGTTTACAGGAGCTTTAATTGTAGGATGCAATTAGTCACTAGGTTAATGCTTAAGTGTGGTTAAATATGACTGCCTGCAATTTCCAGCAACTGCTATTGTATGTTTAAAGAGTCTGTACTTAATTCTCCACCTTCAACCCCAGCATCTGTTAGCTGCTCCATTTCCTCTTCTATAGTCCTTAACTCTTGCGGGGTGACACTAATAATCCTCTCCCACATCAGAATGGTCCATGAACTCATGAACACTGCATTGCTATTCCTCTTATACACTACTTATTTATCTATCTATTAATTATTAATTAATTGCCCCTTACTCCACTGGCACTTAGGGCAACAATGAAGGCCCTCCATCTCCGTCTATCCTTGGCCACATAGAAGGAATCTACATTGCTGTTTCAGAAACAATTTTCATTTGACTTGTCAGCATTGTTAGTCCTGAGCTGAACCCCTGAAACTGGACGACCAGTGGATCACTCTTAGTCTGGCCTCTACCCTTTGACCTGTTTGGCATGGGTGACCCTACCACGAGCCAAAGCACAAGGCCCTGACTCCAGCCAACATAGCTCTCCGGGTCATTGAGGCTTGCAAGCTTCCAAGCCCTATGACAAGATTGTGGTCCTCTTGGAGGATCTATCAATCTATCTATCTGTCATTCTACCATTTATCTATCTTTCTATCTCTCTATTTAATTATTAGCATTTATGTAATTTAGAGATACAGCATGGTCCTTCCAGCGCAACAAGTCTAGCCGCCTAATTGCACTCATGTGACCGATAAACCCACTAATCGGTGTGTCTTTAGAATGTGGGAGGAAACTAGAGCCCCTGGAAGAAACCCACGTGGTTACGGAAAGAAAATACAATCTGCTTACAGACAGCAGCGGAATTGAACCAGGGTCACTAGTGCTGGAATAGAGCTACCGTGCCATCCAATATATAGTACTTATGTACCTCACTATTAATCCTTAACTTACCTCATTATTTTGCTACTATTTTACCCCACTATTTACCTCACTATTATGTACCTCTCACTGTTATACCTCACTATTAATTTTCTTTATTTACCTCACTATTTTCCTCTCTTTTTCACTAATTATTTATTTTTTGTGTTCTTTTTATAACTTATAGTAATTTTAATGTATTGCACTGTACTTTTGTCACAAACAATAAATTTTACAACGAATGTCAATGATAATAAACTTGATTCTCATGAACTATTACTCTACAACCATCAGACTCCTGAACCAGCATGGATAACTTCACTCAACTTAACTCTGAACTGATTTCACAACATATGGACACTTTCATGTTCACTGTATTATTTACTTATTGCATATTTTTGCATATTATTATTATTATTAGCATATTGTTTATTATATATCTAAAATTAATTCCCTTAGCTTGATCTTGGCTCCCAAGTCAGTAAATATGAAGCCTGTTATTGAGCAGCAACTAGGAAGGCAATTGGCTTGATCTGTACCATGTGACCAATTAGCCGAACTCAGGTTTGGTTTATATCAAGCAACAGTTAGCCTTAGTTAAAGAGTAAAGGTCTAGTCATGAGAATGGAGGAAGACGAGATGCCCGTGCAATGGGAAAAGTATCCGTGTGGACTTGATGGATCTATGCTGAAACTTTGAATCTATATGGATAATTTTCATTTCATTACAAACCTGCATATGCTGATATTTTATGTTCTACACCCAGTAGTCACTTTATCAAGTACCTCCTGTACCTAATAAAGTGGCCACTGAGTGTACGTTCGCGATCTTCTGCGGCTGTAGCCCATCCACTTCAAGGTTTGATATGCTTTGCATTCAGAGATGCTCTTCTGCACACCATTGTCGTAACATGTGGTCATTTCACTTATTGTTGCCTTCCTGTCAGCTTGAACCAGTCTGGCCATTCTCCTCTGATCTCCCTCATTAACAAGGTACTTTTGCCCACGGAACTGCTGCTCGCTGGATGCTTTTTGATTTTTACACCATTCTCTAGAGGCTGCTGTGCATGAAAATCCCAGGAGTTAAACAGTTTCTGAGATACTCAAACCACCCTGACTGGCACCAATGAACAATTAATGGAGAAAGTCACTTGGATCACGTTTCTTTCCCATTCTGATATTGGTCTGAACAAGATCTGAACCTCTTGACCATGTATGGATGTTTTTATACAGTACTGTGTAAAAGTCTTAGGCCCATACATATATATAGTTAAGATGCCTAAGACTTTTGCACAGTACTCTATTTGTCAACATGGAGTGGGGAGCGGGTTTGTAAATCTGGTGGGAGCAAAGGCTATTGGGAGTGGCGAGGTTGGGGTGCCATGGGATTGGTGTGGGACAGGTGGCAGAGAAGGAGCTCTGGGGGCAGGGGGTGGCACGGATGCAGGCACAGCCCCCGAGGCACCACGCAAGGTTATTTGATTCTGAACTAATTATTTAATTGATCATTACAGAATGTCTCTCTGGTGCTTCCCACTCCCTCCCCTCACCTTTTCCTTTTTCCCAACCATGATTCCCCTCTCCCTGCCCCTTTCCCACCTCAGTCCACAAGAGAGACCCACATTCGTATCAGGTTTATCATCACTCCGCATACATAATAAATTTTTTTTGTGGCAGCAGTACAGTGCAATACATAAAATTACCAAAGTACTGTACAACAGTCTTAGGCACCCTAGTTATATATACAGCTCTGTACTTTGAGTTGCTACCACATTATTGGCTCTTGAGGTATTTGCATGAACAAGCAGGTGTACAGGTGTACCTAATAAAGTGGCCAGTGAGTATATATTCACAGTGCAATTATATAATTTGGAGATGAATTACATGCATGTGTTCAGCAGATAAAGTTTTCAAAATGTTTATTTTGAGCTTATAATAGAACTACCGAGAAATTAGGGGTTTAGTTTGAAATTAAAGAGCAAATAAGGTGAAAATATTGTTCAGCTTGCAGAAGGGTAGGTAAC
Source organism: Hemitrygon akajei (assembly GCF_048418815.1). NCBI lineage: Eukaryota > Metazoa > Chordata > Chondrichthyes > Myliobatiformes > Dasyatidae > Hemitrygon > Hemitrygon akajei. The sequence goes on from NC_133153.1 coordinate 37,562,303, forward strand.
CAAAAGTCACCTACCCTTCTCAGTGTAACAGAATCAGAATTAGATTTAATATCATTAGTGTATGTCATGAAATTTGTTGTTATGCAACGGCAATACATAATAATTAAAACTGGATTACAGTAAGAAGCATATTTAAATGTTAAATTAAATAACTGGTGCAAAAAGATTTTTAAAAAGTAGTGAGGTAGTGTTCATGTGTTCAATGTCTATTCAGAAATCTGATGGCAGGGGGGAAGAAGCTGTTCCTGAATCGTTGAGTGAGTGTCTTCAGGCTCCTGTACCTTCTCCCTGATGGTAGCAATGAGAAGAGGGCACGTCCTGGGTGATGGGGTCCTTAATGATCGATGCCCCCTTTTTGAGGCATTGCTCTTTGAAGATGTCCCGGATGCTGGGGAGGCAAGTGTCCACGATGGAGCTGACCGAGTTCACAACTTTCTGCTGCTTTTTCTGATCCTGTGCAGTGCTCTCCCCCACTCCACTCCCCAAAACCAGACGGTGATGCAGCCAGTTTGATTGCTCTCCACTGTTTCTATAGTTCAGGAAGATCAGATTCGGGTAGATAAGAACCATCCAGCTCACTTCTCTTGTTCAGCGCCTGTGATGTACATTTCAGTGGTGTGTTTTTGGGCCCACCAAGCAATTGCCGAGGAAGACTGAGTGCGGAAGGCGAGGGGTGTTCAGCGCCGAATCACTCGCTGCTGCTGGAGGGAGGTGTCTGCGTATGACAGTCTCTCTCTCCCTCTCGCTTGCCGCTCCCGGAGGAAGGTCCCTGCATTTGAATGGTGCCTCTCTCTCTTGCTCCTCAAGGCTGTCGGAGGATGGTGCAGGAGCAAGGCTTAATTGACGCGGTTTGTGGATAGGACTCTGTAGTTCACGTTACGAAGTGTTTCTGGTTTCTGGTCGCTCCTTTTTTTGTAGCTGTTTTGGGTGATCTTGAATCAGGACGGCCTGCAGATAATGAACTGAGCTGAACTGAAGATGCCTGGACACCTTCGATTTTGTGTTTTATATCCTGTGTCTTCTCGCTTATTTTTATTTTTCTTGCCGATTGCACAGTTTGTTCTTTCTGCATGTTGGTGGGGGGAGATTGTTGTTTTTTTTTGAATGGGTTCCATGGTTTTTCCTTGTTCATGGTTGTCTGTGGGGAAGAGTAATCTCGGGGTTGTTTACTGCATACATACTTTGATAAAAAATGTTCTTTGAGTCTTTAGATGATTGGCAAAATAACCAGAGGGCAGGTTGTAGTGGGTTGCACTGGCGTACACATGCTAAAGGGGAGATGCAAGCACCTTTTAGTGGAGAATTGGATAAACATAGAGTGATAGAGTTATACAGCACTGAAACAGGCCCTTCGGCCCAACTGGTCCATGCTGACCAAGATGCTCCATCCAAGTTAGAGCCAATTGCCCGAATTTGGTCCATAATCTTCTGAACCTTTCCAATCCATGCACCTGTCCAACTGTTTTTCATAAGTTGCTATTGCACCCCAAGACAGACTTAGCCCATCTAACCCATCAAATCTGCTCGCTCAATCAATAATGGCTAATTTACCTGCCTCAACCACTTATTCTGGTAGTTCATTGCCTATCGGTACCACCCTTTGAGTATAAAAGTTGTCCCTCAAGTTCATAATAAATCTTACCCCCTCTCCCCTTAAAGCAACCTGGGGTCCACAGACCCCGTCAGTTAATGGTGAGGGTCTGTGGCCATAAAGGTTGAGAACCCCTGCCTTAAACGAATGCCCACTGGTTCTTGATTCCCCAGCCGTGGGAGTAAGACTTTCTGCATTCACCCTATCTATGCCCCACATAATTGTCTACACCTCTCAGTTTCCTCTGCCTCAAGGAATGAAGTCACAAGACCATAAGATATATGAGCAGAATTAGGCCATTTGGCCCATTGAGTCTGATCCACCATTTCATCATGGCTGATCCAATTTTCACCTCAGACCCAATCTCCTGCCTTCTCCCTGCATCCCTTCATGCCCTGACTAATCAAGAATCTATCACCCTCTGCCTCCATATACCCAATGACTCCATAGTCATCTGTGGCAGCAAATTCCACAGATTCACCACTCTCTGGCTGAAGAAATTCCTCACCATCTCCATTCTGAATGGACTTCGCTCTATTCTGAAGCTGTGTCCTCTGGTCTTAGACTCTCTCACCACAGGAAACATCTTCTCCACATCCACTCTACTGAGGCCTTTCAACACTTGATAGTTTTCAATGAAGTCATCCGTCATTCTTCCGAATTCCAGTGGGTAGAGTCCCAGAATTATAAAACGCTCCTCATATGACAAGCCTTTTATTCCTGGAATCATTTTTGTGTATCTCTTTTGAACACTCTCCAATGTCAGCAAATGCTTTCTTAAATAACGGGCCCAAAACTGCTCACAGTACTCCAAGTGATGCCTCAACAGTGCTTTATAAAGCCTCAACATTACATCGTTGTTTTTATATTCTAGTCCTCTCAAAATGAATGCTGTCATTGCATTTGCCTTCCTCACCACTGACTCAGCCTGCAAATTAACCTTCAGGGAATCCTAGTCATAGGCCAGTCCAACCTCTCCCTGCAAATCAGTCCTTCAAGTCACATCCTTATAAACTTTTTCTGCACTCTTTCCAGTTCAGTAACATCTTTCCTACAGCAGGGCAACCAGAATGCTTAAAATAAAGATCTGAGTGATATATAGCAAAAATATGAAGTTTTGTGCCTCCTCAACAGACACAAAGAAGAATGACTTTACTTCTTGTGGGTTGTGTGGTACAACCACTGGTGAAATATGCCCTTACTTGTGTATTTACCTCACTGTTACCAAAACAGCACAATCAGCAGAATATTCGAGCTGAAGAAGAAAACCTCCACTTTGATGTTTAATTTTCATAGTCTTTCATTGCTCAGAAGTCTAGAAACTTGTGTCAGCCTCAAACATACTTAATGACTCAACAGCCACAGCTCTTCAGGACAAGAGAATTACAAAAATTCCTAAGCGTCTGGGAGAAGATTTCTTTCCAGTCAAGAGCCAATCTTGTATCTTGACATGTGGAAAAATATTCTCATAGAATCTAGCTTGTCAAGCTCCTGCAGAATCTTATTTCTTTGGAATAATGTCCCTTACATCTAAACCCTGGAGAGCATAGGTTCACCAACTCAATAGTTCGTCAGTGGAAAGGATGAGTAGTTTTAACTAAGACCAAGGAATTGATTATGGACTTCAAGAAGGAAAAATCAAGGGAACACACACCAGTCCTCACTGAGGGGTCAGCGGTGGAAAGGATGAGCAGCTTCAACTTCTCTGAAGTTCTATCCTGGACTCAACATACTGATGCAATCAATAGAAGGCGCTCCAGCAGATATACCTCATCGAGTAGTTTGAGAAGATTTGGCATGTCACCAAAAACTCTTGCAAAATTATACAGATGTACCATGGCGAGCACTCTTGGTTGCATCACCATCTGGTATAGGATCAGAAAAAACTGCAGAGGGATGTAAAGTCCATCTACAAAAGGTAATGCCTCAAGGAGGGGGTATCCATTCTGAAGAACCCTCACCATCCAGGATATACCATTTTCCCAATACCACCATTAAATAAGTACATAAATACTTATTTATTATAAATTGCTATAATTGCACATTACATTTTTGAACAGAGATGTAACGTAAAGATTTTTACTCCTCATGTATTTGAAGGATGTAAGTAATAAAGTCAATTCAATTCAATACCACCATCAAGGATGGGGTACAGAAACCTGAAGACACACACACTCAACATTTCAGGAACAGCTTCTTCCTCTCCGCTCTCAGATTTCTGAATGGACCCCACGAACCCATGAACACTACCTCACTATTTTGCTCTTATTGCACTTTACTTATTTTTTGTTGTTCTCATTGTAACATAGAGTACATTTTGTGTATTTAATGTACTGCTGCCACAAATCAATACATTTCAAAATATGTCAGTTTTAATAAACCTGATTTTAATTCTGATTTTCATATACAATTCATAAGGAAATCACACAGATGCGACTGCTAAAGTAATGTTAATGTTGGTGTTAAGGTGACAATTTGCAATTCTTACCAAAGAGTTGCTTGTAATTGGCATTGGTACTGGATGGTGGGGTGGAGATATATCTCTACCAAAGGAGGTGTAAGGTGCTCCTTCCCTCCACTAGCCTGAGGGTCACCCCTCGCTACCTCCCCCCACCCCACCCCCAGATCATGGTCACGGGAAACCATGGGAGCAAGTGGTGGATGGCCGTATGAGCAGCCGGTGCACATCACAAGTCCTGGTTATGCAACCATTGATGCCGTGCAGACAGCCTGCAAAGAGTATTGATAATGGCTGGGGTCACCTGTGTTGGAAAGACACTGTGCAGAAGAAGGAAATGGCAAACCACTTCTGTAGAAAAATTTGGCAAGAACAATCATGGTCATGAAACCATGATCGCCCATGATCACATATGACACAGCACATAGTGCCGATGAGGTTATTTGGTCACATGGGTGCAATACGGCAGCGTGGGCTCAATGAACAGGAAGGGTGCGCTACAATGCTGCAACTCTTAAAAAAAAGCTTGTCTTGTACTCTGTTCATGCAGATCAAATCATTACGCAGTGCATTGAGACAGAAAACGGTAAAACAATAACAATGCTGAATGAAGTGCAGCACAGGTAAACGATAAAGTGAAAGGTACATTTTGAGGTCAAGCGTCCATCTTGTCTGATAGAAGCAGGGTAGAAGCTGTTATTGACTCTCCATCCCTGGGGTGCACGCTGTTACGCCGTTTCTAGAGACGATGCAACTGAAATGCACTCCATAATCTCTCCAGAATTCCTCCCACAAAGACCCACTAGATCTGTGGTGTAAGTGGATGAGAGATGGAGTGTAAATATGCGTCTATGTGTGTGAAAGAATGTAAGATTCTGAAAGTGAATTTAAGCACAAAATGTGTGAATATGCTGGAGGAACTCAGCATGTCAGGCAGCATCAACGGAGAGGAGTACACAGTTGGCGTTTTGGGCCAAAACTGTTCGTCAGGGTGTCAGCTTGAAATGCTGACCGCTCTTGAAACGTCGACTGCTTATTCCTCTCAGTGGATGGTGCCTGATCTGCTCAGTTCCTCCAGCATTTTGTGTGTGTCGTTCTGGATTTACAGCATCCATAGAACTTCTTGTGTTTATGTGCAAATTTGAATGTCTGTGATTGAGGTGAGAGCAATCTTTAATTCAGACACCATGGAACAGTTTACAAACCTTCACATTCAGACTCAGATCCATTTGCTTACCATGTGTACACTGAAACATACAGTGAAGTGCACAGTCTGTGCTAGCAGCCAGCACAACCCAAGGATGTGCTGGGGCAGCCCACAAGTGTTGCCACAGATTCCAGCGCCAATATAGCACCCCCCCGCAAAGCTTGGCAGAACAGCACAGAACACAACAAAACAGAACTCATCAGGCAACAGAAGGACAACAGTCGAACAAACCCCTTTCCTCCTCCCTCCTGTATGGACAGTACTCCAACCCCAGGACAGGCCTCCAGCAGACTTACAGACAACAGGCCTCCAACTCCCCTAATGAATTTCAGACTTGTCGATCCAGGGCTTGGATGCGTTCAAGCATTTTGGAAGGCTTTGGAGTTTTAAATGCAATTGTGCTATTTTCTCCAGGCTACTGGTTAGCAGTAACCCTGAGAAGATTTGGACGGGTCTAGAAAGTGGAATTTTCCTTGGTAGGAATGGTTAAAAGCATGTGAACAAGTAAATGTGCACACCGTGACAGGGCAGGCAAAATAAAAATGCTTGGAGGTTTCTCAATCGATCACCAGTGTTGCAGGCCTCACAGAGGGAGACAAGTGAATCAAAGGTTCTCCTGGGTTGAAGGAAGCACCTGACTTCTTTTGACGACTGCCAATGTGAGAGTAAAAATGCCGAAAAGTCCTCAGAATGGTGGGCCTCTGTGCACCGGCTCCAGACGACTTCCTCCGTGGCACTCCTCCAGGTTCTCTTGTTTCCACCCACATTCCGAAGATGCACAGTTAGAAGATTAATTGGTCACATGGATAAATTGGGTGGCACAGACTTATTGGGCCAGGAGGGCTTGTTACCATGCTGTATCTCTAAAAAAATAAATTTCACACTCTCATCAGCCTCCTCAGCTTCTACCACTCACCAACACCCAGAAAACAGAACACAGAACATTACAGCACAATATAGGCCCTTTGGCCCACAATGTTGTGTCAGCCTTTAGACTGCTCCATAATTAATCTAACACTTCCCTCTTGCATGGTCCTGCATCTTTTTTTTTTATCATACATGTGCCTACCTAAGAGTTTCTTTCATGTCCTTAATGTCTCTACCACCACCACTGGCAGATCATTCCATACACCCATGTAAAAACTGACCTCTGACATCTCCCTATACTTTCCTCCTATCACCTGCAAGTTATGCTTCCTTGTACTAGCCATTTCCGCCTGGGAAAAAGGCTCTGGCCATCCATTCAATCAATATCTATTATCATCTTATACACCTCCATCAAGTCACCTTTCATCCTCCTTTGCTTCAGAGAGAAAAGCCCTAGCTTGCTCAACTCATTCTCATAAGACATGCTCTTTAATCCAGGCAACATCCCGTTCAGGAGACAATGTGAGAGTTAGTTATAGCGTCATATTGAACGTGCAAACGAGGTAGCAGAGTGGTTGGAGGCAAGCAAATTCGGTAGGATGTCAGAAACAAAATTAAACAAGGTCAGGACGACATAGTACCGCACTCGTTGGAGATGTGACTTGAGTCCTTTGTACTGCTAGAGGATAAAGTGACAGAACTTTCTTTCCCACGGACTCTTTAGAGACAAGCCAAGGCTTCAAAATTAATGAGAGTGCTTCTGATTTTGGTGATTTATTTTTATGAGTGTTGAGTCTCAACCTCAGGATGTGGGTTTTGCAAAACACTACATAGCACAAAAACTCAGTGTCCATTGGGTCACGACATTCGCATCCCACAAATGTTTGTAAGACATCGGATAGCTCACTGCCCTACTTAACCAGCTTTAAATACATCGACACTGATGATTAAAATTGAAAGTTCATGTATTCATAAATAACAGGGCTATATTTAAGTAGGTGATCCACCAAGACTGTACAAGGTGGAACGTGATTGGCTTGACTTTCCAAGGCTGGGAATTAATCTGAAGAACAAGCTTTTCTGATAACCCAGAGGGGAATTATGTCACACAGTGTGATGTTGACCTACATACATAGATATACACAAAGCTAATGGGTACAATAATACCGGGTGGACTTTCGAGACCATCCCACATTCATGATGACAGAAACAGGACATTTGACTCACTATAGGATGGCCCGGTAGCATAACGGTTTGCGTACCGCTATTACAGAGGCAGCGACCCCCGGTTCAATTCACGCCGCTGTCTGGAAGGAGTTTGAAGAGTCTCCCCGTGACTGTGTGCATTTCCTCCAGGTGTTTTGGTTTCCTCCCATATTCCAAAGATGTATGGGTTAGTAGGTTAATTGGTCACGTGGATGTTATTGAGCTATGCGGGCTGGAAGACCATGCTGGATGAATTCAGCAGATCAGGCAACATCCATGGAAATGAACAAACATTCCGACATTTCAGGCCGAGACTCTTCTTCAGTAGTGGAAAGGAAGGGGGAAGATGCCAGAATAAATTCACATTCATCAGTACTTGATCCATGGCTTTCTATACCTTGGCAAATCAAGTGAAGGTCTATTCCTGGATGGTGGAGGTCTTTAATGATGGATGCTGACTTCTTGAGGCACTGAAGATGTGGTCGATGGTGGGGAGAGTTGTCCTAGTGATGGAGCTGGCTGAGTCTACAGCTCTCTGTCGCCTTTGCTGATCCTGTGGATGATGCAACCAGTTAGAATGCTCTCCACGGTCTATGGTAGAAATTTGTACTGTTTTTGTCTTGATCATTTTATTTTGATCATAGTTTTGTCTGGTGAAATTGATGCAGAATTGTTGAATGTTCTTCACTGCCAATCTGCTCAGACATCACAAGGATGAAGTGGGAACTCCATAGTCAAGCATCACCTCCCTCTAATGCAGCTTCAAATGATGTTTGAATGCTTTACACAAGAAACCCTTTCCTCTTTGCAGCCTTAACAGTGATAGAGTTCATCTTGTCCTTGCCGACCACCCCATGACCCTCCACATCCAACGGATAGTTCTCTGCAACTTCTGCCATATCCAAAGGGATCCTATCACCAAATATATCTTTACCTCTCTTCCTCCACTTTCCACAGGGAATTTTCCCTCCATGATCCCCTTGTCCATTTGTACCTCCCCATTAATCTCCCTCTCAGGCACTTATCCCTGCAAGTGACCAAAGTGACCTGTCCACTCGCCTCCTCCCTCACCTCCATTCAGGACCCCTAACAGTCCTTCCAGGTGGAGCATCACTTCACCTGTGAATATGCTGTGGTTGTCTATGGTGCCTGATGCACCCCAACGTGGCCTCCTCTATATTGGTGACACCCATCATAAATTTGGGGACTACTTTTTCAATCACCTCCTCTCCAACCACTAAAGGTGGAAATTCCCATGGCCAATCATTTTAATTCCAATTCCCACTCCCATTGTGACATGTTGGTCCATGGCCTCATCTTGTGTCACAATGAAGCCACCCTCAGGGTGCAGGAGCAACACCTTATATTCTGTCTGGGATGGCATGAATATCGAGTTCTCCTTCTGGTAAAAAAAGGTTTCCTTCCCCCTCCCCTCTTCTTCTATTCCCCTCTCTGGGCTCTTACCTCTTCCCATCTGCCTATCACCTCCTTCTGGGTCCCTTCCTCCTATGGTCCACTCTCCTCTCCTCTTTGATTCCTTCCCATCCAGCCCTTTTCTCACACACTTGGTGTCACCTGTCTCCTTCCAGCTATCCTCCTTCCCCTACCCCAACTTTTTATTCTGGTGTCTTCCCCCTTCCTCTCCAGTCCTGAAGAAGGGTCTCAGCCTGAAATGTTGACATTTGTTCATTTCCATAGAAGCTGCCTGGCCTGCTGAGCTCCTCCAGCATTTTTTGTGTGTTGCTAGGTTTCCGGCATCTGCAGAATTTCTCAAGTTTATCATTACAGATCATTCATATTTTCAATTATTGGTCATTAATAGCAAACTAATAATGGCAGGCTGTATGGGGTGTCTAGGGCTGGGGAGCACCTCTGGTGAAGGGGTCTTGTTGTGTCCATTCTGGGGCAACTCTCTCACCTTTGAACCCCACTAGGCACTCAGCTTTCACTTCTGGCTCCAAGTAGCAGTTTGCACGTGACAGCAGCCACACCCTGGAACGCTGCTTCAACAGGTGGGCTAAACCAGGCGAGGGTAGCTGGCGGATCTCATACCCCAGTGAGATAGGAACATGCCGGCTCTAGCATGCAAAATCAGCTCTGGCGGACTGCGTAGATGAGATCTACAGTGAGATCCAATGGCCAGGAAAGCGGTACGGCAATGCTGAAGGACGTGACAAGGCACAGAAGAAGTCATGGTCGTCCACTGCAACCAAGGAAGACCTCAGTTTGTGACAACTACTTGTCCCGCTGAACCTGAACTTCCCAGATTAAGAGAGGTGGAACTGCCCCAGTGCAATGGCTTTTCCACATAATATCTCTCCCACACAGGTCTTCTGTCATCGGCAACTAACCATTTTGCTCACTCTTGTGCTTTGCCTTGAAAGGAAGGAAATGGGTTTGTGGAGGATCAGTGCTTGATCGAGGATTGAAAAGTTCAAGGCCTAGTGTTTGGGGTCCCATCATCAACAGATCCGTGTTCTTGGTCTGGTGTTTGGTGATTGGTGAGTTATGGGTCAATGCCGAGGATCGAGACCCACAAGTCAAATCGGAAGTCCAGAAGATGAAGCCCACTGGCCAAAGCCAAGATTTGCAAATCTCTGCAAGTCCGCTGAGGTAGTCGAAGGCCTAATGCCTGCATGTCCATATCCAAATGAAGACAGGAATGAAGGTGTTATATATGAATGGACGCAGCATATGGAATCAGTAGATGATCTTGCAGCACAGTTAGAGATTGCGAGGTATGATGTTGTGAGCATCGCTGAGACGTGGTTGAAAGAAGATTATAGTTGGGAGCTTAATATCCAAGGATACACATCATATTGAAAGGATAGGCAGGTAGGCAGAGGGGGTGGGGTGGCTCTATTGATAAAAGAATAAAATCAAATCTTTAGGAAGAGGAGACGTAGAAATGGAAGATGTAGAATCCTTGTGGTAGAGATATAGGATATATAGATATAGAGATATAGAATTACATATAGGACTCTGAATAGTAGCCAGGATGTGGGCTACAAATTACAACAGGAAATAGAAAAGGCAATGTTACAATAGTCATGGGAGATTTCAATACGCAGGAATATTGGTAAAATCAGATTGGTGCTGGATCACAAGAGAGGGAATTTGTAGAATGCCTGTGAGATGGTTTTTTAGAGCAGCTTGTGGTTGAGCCCACCAGGGGAACGGCAGTTTTGGATTGGGTGTTATGTAATGAACCAGATTTGATCAGGGAGCTTAAGGTGAAGGAACCCTTAGGAGTGAGTGATCATAATATGACAGAATTCACCCTGCAGTTTGAGAAGGTGAAGCTAAAATCGGATGTATCAGTATTACAGTGAAGTCAAGGGAATTACAGAGGCATGAGCAAAGGGCTGGCCGAAGTTGATCAGAGGGGGACACTAGCAGGGATGACTAAAAAAGCCGTAAAGACAGAAAAGCTTAAGTCTGAAGGTAAGACAACAAATAATATATAAGAGGAAACAAAAAGTTTTTTTCAGATAGATAAAGATTAATAGAGAGACGTGAGTGGATATCGCTCCACAGGAAAATTATGCTGGCGAGGTAGTAATACAGGACAAAGAAATGACAGATGAACTTAATAAGTATTTTGCATCAGTCTTCACTGTGTTAACTTTCAGATTGAGTCAGTGGTAAGGGGGGGGGGGCAAATGCAATGCTAACATTCGTTTCAATACAAAATCGAGGCTGTAATGCGAAGGCTTTATGAGCATTAGTCAGACTGCGCTTAGTGTATTGTGAGCAGTTTTGAGCCCCTTATCTAAGAGAAATTGTGCTGGCATTGGAGAGGGCCCAGAGGAGATTCATGAGAATGATCCCAGGAATGAAAGGGTTAACATATGAGGAGAACTTTATTGCTCTGGGTTAGTACTCACTGGAGTTTAGACGAATGACAGGGAATCTTATTGAATCCTATCGAATATTGAAAGGTCTAGATAGAGTAGATGTGGAGAGGACATTTCCTATAGTGGGGGAGCCTAGGATCAGAAAGCACAGCATCAGAATAGACGGTCATCCCTCTAGAACAGAGATGAGGAACATTTTCTTTACCAAGAGGTGGTGAATCTATGGAATTTATTGCCACAGATGGCTGTGCGGACCGGTCATTGGTATATTTAAAGTGGAGTTTGATAGGTTCTTGATTAATCAGAGCATCAAAGGTTATGGAGTAAAGGCAGAAGAATGGGGATTGAGAGGGATAATAAATCAGCCATGATGGAATAGTTGAACAGACTCGACAAGCTGAATGGCTTAATTCTGCCCCTATGTCTTATTGTCTTATGGTCCAATCCAAGTCTCAATCCAGATCCCCTGGAGGCTGGAGGCTGAAAAATATGAGCTGTCTTTGGGTTAAAGGATTGTGTATGCGGGTGGATGGGTGGGAGGGAGGGGGGAATAGGGGGTTGTTTTGCTGTTGTTGCTTTGTTGCTTGTCGTGTTCTGTGTTGATCTGTTGAGCATTGTGGGTATGCTATGTTGGCATCAGAACATGAGGTGACACTTGCGGGCTGCCCCCAGCACACCCTCAGGTGTGTTGGTTGTTAATGCAAATGACTCTGCAGGCTTTGATGTACATGTGATAAGTAAACTTGAATCTTGACGGGCTAAAGGGCTTTGATGTACATGTGATAAGTAAACTTGAATCTTGACGGGCTAAAGGGCTTTGATGTACATGTGATAAGTAAACTTGAATCTTGACGGGCTAAAGGGCTTTGATGTACATGTGATAAGTAAACTTGAATCTTGACGGGCTAAAGGGCCTGCTTCCATGTTTATAACTCCGTGCAACAAAACAAAAAAGTACCACTGGATTTTTGGAAATTTCCAGCCCAGACGAGAACAAATGCTTTTTAAATGCTGTACACACAGGATACTGCAGATGCTGGAATCTGGAGCAATACATGTACTGCTGGAGGAACTCAGTGGGTCGCCCCCTCGATGCAGGGTTTCAACCTGAAATGCTGACAATTCCTTTCCTCCCACAGATGTAGCATTATGTGCGGAAAGGTGGGGGGGGGGGGGGTGGTTGGACAAATAGGGTGCTCTCCAGGGAGCAGTGGAGGCTGACAGGAGACCTGGTAGAAATCTATAGCATTAGGAGAGGTATCGAAAGCACAGACACCTGCTTTCTTTCTCTGAAGGATGATAAGTCTAATACGAGAGGCCATACACTTACAGTAATAAGGTGTAACTTCAAAGAGACGTGCGCAGCAAGCTTTTATACAGAGGGTGCTGGTGCCTGGAATGGAGGCAGAGGCAGATACAATGGAGGTGTTTAAGAGGCTCTTGGGCAGGCTCATGAATATGCAGGAAAGGCGGCACATGGACCAATGTGCAGGCAGACAGGAATAGATGTCACTACCGTGCTGTACTGGTCTATATTCTGTATTCTAGATGCTACTTGATACTCTGAGTTCCTGTAGCAGATTGTCAATTCTAAAAGCTGCAATTGCACCTGCCTCTTCCACCTCCTGTGGCAGCTCATTCCAGCTATTCGCTCCCCTCTGCGTGCAAGTGTGACAAGAGGCCTAGGTGAGGATGGTAAGGACCCAAGTGCTGGAGTGTCTGAGACTAGAATTGAGGCATGATTTTGAGACTGTGATGAGAACAGTGTTCTTGACAAGATGCTAGACATGAATGTGACGAAAGCAAGTTAATTGGTTGTTGTAAATTGTCCTGTGATTAGGCCAGGGTTTAAAAATGGGGTTGTTGGGTGCACAGCTCGAAGGGCCGGAAGTGCTCATTCCACTCTGTATCTCAATAAAAATTTTCAAAAAGTTGCTTCTGTATTCTTCTAGAAACTTCTCAGTTTTGGACACATGCTATTGAAAACATGACTGCTTTTGGACCCTGATGCTTTCAGAAGTCAAGAATGAGGCCTAAGACTTATGGCGAGCAATTTTATTAAGTGTTACAAGAACAAGGAACAAACAAAAGAAAGACGAAGGGAAAAGTGGTCACAAATGTCTCATTCTTAGACAAGAGATATTAAAAATTTCAGTAATAACAATGAACCTATAAAATAGCCAGATTCAATGGAATGACACCTGTTACGGAAACTAAGAAGGTTCTAGAAAAATACAGGTGCAACTGTACCGTAATGTCTAGAAAAATTACATGCATATACAATAGATGATTATATAAAAATACAAGCAAGCATAGGAAAGTTAAACTACAGAAAAAAAATAACAATTCCTCAGTACTGTGCAAATGTCTTAGGCATATTATATATATGTATAGATAGATAGATGGATAGATAACTGGGGTGCCTAAGACTTTTGCCCAGTAATGTATTGCACAGTACTCCTGCTGTAAAAAACAAATTTCATGACATATGTGAGTGATGATAAACCTGATTCTGATATGGGTCTCTATTGTGGACTGAGAGTGGGAAGGGACAGGGAGAGGGGAATCATGGTTGGGAAAAGTGGAAGGGAGAGGGAAGGGAGTGGGAAGCACCTGTGAGACATCCTCGGGGTTGGGTGTGTCTGCACCCACCCCTGGCACTCCTTCTCTGCCACCTGTCTGACACCCTTCCCATGGCGCTCCACCCTCACCATTCCCAGCATCCTCTGTTCCCACCAGATTTACAAACTTTCTCTCTGTGCCACATTGACAAATACAGTACTGTGCAAAAGTCTTAGCTCTATATATGTGCCTAAGACTTTTGCATAGTACTGTACATAAATACCGGAATGATAGAATCATTACATGTAAGAGACAATTAGACAGACACTTAAGCATGCATAGTATAAACGGATTCAGCCCTAATGCAGGTGCTCCACAGGGGTTAATGTTGGGTTCAGTAGTGTTCATGTTGTATGTTAATGATCTGGATGATGGAATTGATGGCCAAGTATGCAGATGATATGAAGATAGGTGGAGGTAGGTAATTTTGAGGATGCAGGGAGTCTGCAGAAGGATTTACACAGATTAGGAGGATGGATGAAGAAGGGGCAGATGGAGTACAGGGAAGTGTATGGATATACACTTTGGTAAAAGGAATAAAGGCATAGACTATTTTATAAATGCAAAGTGAATTCAGAAATTAGAGGTGAAAAGGGACTTGGGAATCCTACTGTAGGATTCCCTAAAGGTTAACTTGCAGGTTGAGTCAGTGGTAAGCCAGAAAAATGCAATGTTGACATTTATTTTGAGAGGATGAGAATATAAAAGCAAGGATGTAACGTTGAGTCTTTATAGGGCATTGGTTCCCTCTAATCTGTAATGACCAGTGTGCACAAAAATCTTGTGCTGTGCAATATTTTGCCCAGTGACACCAACATGTGCGCACCGAATACTTTCTTCAATAAAATCAGTTTAAATAAGGCAGTTCTAAAATCTGCAGACAAATCATCGCAAACTCCATGTGATCAATCCCCTCCGCATCCGAAACCGGAAAAGGAAATGTGATTGTGTACGATAGTGAAATATACTTAACGTGCCAACGAGGTAGAGGGTGACAACCTTTTGTGCACAGTTTAAATTCCTTTGTGTGCTAGTAGCAAAAGATGTGTGCGCGTGCACACACACACACACACACACACACACACACACACACACACACACACACACACACACACACACACACACACACACACACACACACACACACACACACACACACACACAGACACCTTAGAGGGAACATCGGTCAGACTATACTTGGAGCATTGTGAGAAATACACAGAAAATTCTGGAGGAACTCAGGCAGCATCTATGGAGGGGAATAAATAGTCAAAACGGCAATAGTTTATTCATTTCCATAGATACTACCAGACCTGCTGAGTTCCTCCAAAATTTCCTGTATGCTGGTCTGGAATTTTAGCATCTGCAGAACCTTTTGTGCTTTTGGAGTGTTGTGAGAAGCTTTGGACTCCTTATCTAAAAAATGTGTGTTGGCATTGGAGAGGGTCCTGAAGAGGTTTATGAGAACGATCCCAGGAGTGAAAGGGTTGACTTGAGAGTAGCATTTAATGGCTCTGGACCTGTATTTGCTGGAGTTTAGATGAACTTCTCATTGAAATCTACTAAATACTGAAAGGTTGAGATAGAACGGACAGGGTGGAGAGGATGTTTCCAATAGTGGAAAGTCCAGAATCAGAAGGCATACCCTCAGGATAGAAGGACATCCCTTTAGAACAGAGATCAGTAGGAATTTCTTCAGCCAGAGGGTGATGAATCTGTGGAATTCATTGTTAGACTGCTGTGGAGGCCAATTCATTGGGTATATTTAAAACAGAGGTTGATATCACAGTGCTTATCAGTATTGCACCCATATTGTACTGTCTCAGTACTTTTATATTTGTGTGCTGTAGCACTTACTTTTTATTCACAGTTATTTTGTAAATAATACTATTCTTTGCATTTCTGGTTAGATGCTAACTACATTGCATTTCACTTTGTATCTGTACTCGGCACAATGACAATAAAGTTCAATCTAATCTAATCTAATATGTACTCGATGCCAATACTTATGGGGAGAAGGCAGGAGAATGGGGTTGAGAGGGAACATAGAACACAGAACATAGAATAGTACAGCACATTACAGGCCCTTTGGCCCACAATGTTGTGCCGACCCTCAAACTCTGCCTCCCATATAACCCCCCACCTTAAATTCCTCCATATACCTGTCTAGTAGTCTCTTAAATTTCACTAGTGTATCTGCCTCCACCACTGACTCAGGCAGTGCATTCCACGCACCAACCACTCTCTGAGTAAAAAACCTGAGTGATAAATCAGCCATGATGGAATAGCGGAGCATATTCTGCTTCTATGTCTTATGGTCTAAATGGGAATATTATAGACGGCTAAAAAGGGTCAACATGGATTTTTTATGCAGGTTCAACTCCACAACTCTTACCTCTTTCCCAGGCTTATAAAATATAATAGCACCTTACCATCTCATCTATCGCACAGTGTTCCTAATCTCAGGCTTTCCCTGATGGGGAAATAGAGTATGGGAAGATAATACAGACAATGAAGAATAGTTTCTGAGTTTGGCTGCTGTTTGGTTCCAATCGTTGCTGCTTTGTCCTGATGTGAAATGGTTGCATTAAAAGCCATTATAAGGAAACAATTGCATTTTTAAAGCATTGAGCACAATAACACCAAACACCAGATTCTGCATCAAAGAGTAAACAGAATCAGAATCAGGTTTAACATCATCGGCATGTGCTACGAAATTTGTTAACTTTGTGGCAGCAGTACAATGCAATACATGATAATATAGAAAAAAAAACGGAATTACAGCAAGTATATAAATGTATATTAAATAGTTAAATAAATAAGTAGTCCAAAAACAGAAATAAAAAAGTCGTGCGTAGTGTTCATGGGTTCAATGCCCGTACAGAAATCAAAAGGCAGAGGGGAAGAAGCTGTTCCTGAATCACTGAGTGTGTGCCTTCAGGCTTCTGTACCTCCTTCCTGATGGTAGCAATGAGAACAAGGCATGACCTGGGTGATGGGGGTCCCTAATGATGGATGCTGCCTTATTGAGGCACCGCTCCTTGAAGATGTCTTGGATATTGCGGTGGCTAGTACCCATGATGGAGCTGACTAATTTTACAACTCTGCAGCTTATCAGGGAATGCGGATCAGGGCAAATCTTTAGTCTTACAATTGTAACCAAGAAACCTATACTGGGATGATTAAAAATAACTTAGAAAATTGACTGGGTTGACTCAACTCTTTATCACACTAAATGTGACAGCACTTTATTAGTAGACTGTGAAATCATACAAAATCATTCAAATATCCACTAATTTCCACTCCAACTACATTAGTGTCTGCACAGCAGTAAATAGCATTATCTTTCTGTTGGAGACTTCCAGTTAGATACTCTGTGATCTATTGCATAAAAATACCATTACACCAGTGCAGTTATTAGGGAGAATATTAACATTCTTAAAGTTTAATTTAAAATGGATACCCTGTGTGGCTCCTATGGGATGTTGCGATGACTTATGGCGTTACTGAGTGAACATAAAGTAGTTTGGATGAGAAAAAAAGACTGGCTTCTCTTTGATATCATCCCAATCAGCTTTATTATCACTGTCTGAGATGATGTGAAGTCTGTTGTTTTGCAGCAGTAGTACAGTACAAAGGCATAAAATCGTCATCATTTACAGAAATAAATTAATTGCGCAGAAGATGAATAACGAGGTGGTATTCATGGGTTCTTAGACCGTTAAGAAATCTAATAGCAGAGGGGAAGAAGCTGTTCCTGAATCATTGGGTGTGGGACTTCAGGCTCTTATATCTCTTCCCTGACAGTAATAATGAGAAGGGGCATGTTTAGGATGGTGAGCGTCCTTACTGATGGATACTGCCTTATTCTTCTGACATCCTTCCAGAATAAAGTTCAAAGTATGTATACATTATACAACCTTGAGATTCATCTCCTTACAGGCAGCCACAAAACATGGAAACCCAAAAGAATCCATTAAAAAAAATCAAACACCCAAAAAGTGCAGAAAAAAGAACAAATCGTGCAAACAATAAATGCAAGCAAATAGCATTCTGAACTGAAGTCCACAGAGTCCATCCATGGGCCTTTCGTTCAGCGCAGAGCTGAGTAAATGATGTAGAACAGTGAGCTGAATTGGCCCGACCCTCACCCTGGGATGGGACACCCCGACCTCTTCAATCTGGCCTGGCGCCTAATCATTGTCCAAACATCGGGTTCAGTCGTTTCAAGTATACGGTCGGCCCGGCATAGTGGCTAGTGTAATGCTATTACAGTGCCTGTCACCCCGGTTCAATTCCCGCTGCTGACTGGAAGGAGTTTGTACATTCTCCCCATGACTGCACAGGTTTCCTCCATGTGCTCTGGTTTCCGCCCACATTCTGAAGATGTACAGGTTAGGAGGATAATTGATCACTTAGGTGTCATTGGGTGGCGTGGGCTCACTGGGCCAAAAGGGCCGGTTACTATGCCATATCTCTGAATATAAAAGAAAACTAAATTGAATATATACTATAGTTACAATTGCGACATCTGTTCTTAAATCATTCCAGTGTCAATAGCTCCACCACCATACTTGGCAGGCATACCCTTTCCCACTAAAAGATTGTGTCCACCTGTCCAATAGCTCTGGTGTTTGGTTTAGCATTAAGCAAAAGCTCTGTCCAATCTTTTGTGGATATAGGTGATCTTTTGCCACTTTTAAATGGGATTTCTCCCTGCATGCCATATCTAGTATCACCAAACAGTGGATTAGTAGAGAAATCATATTGCTAAAAGAGAAACAAATAGCTGCCAAGCATTGGATATCTGGATCGTATTTTAATACACACTTCATTAACCTGTAAGATCAGCCTCAATTCCCTCTCAACAGATGCTGCCTGACCCACTGAACATTCTCAGCATCTTTATTTTTTAATTTCGTTATCAGTTTTCTCATCATGGGATCTTACTGTTTGCAGATTTTATCCTGTCTGTTCCTATGTTCCAGAGACTATACAGTGCTTATGAAAACCCAGAGTTCATGAGAGGCGCTATAGTGATGCAAGTCCTTCTTTCATTTTTATTTTCTCTAAGGTATCCACCTCGAGCGTATTCTCAGATATTTCCTCCTATAATGGAAGCACCTTTGTTTACACTCAGTGGCTACACCTGAACAGTGCTCACTAATACAAATATCTAATCAGCCAATCATGTGGCAGCAACTCAATGCATAAAAGCATGCAGACATGGTCAAGAGGTTCAGCTGTTGTTCAGGCCAAACATCAGAATGGGGAAGGAATGGATTCTGAGTGACTTTGACAGTGGAATGATTGTTACATAGAAACATAGAAAACCTACAGCACAATACAGGCCCTTCGGTCCACAAAGTTGTGCCGAACGTCCCTACCTTAGAAATTACTAGGTTTACCTTTCGCCCTCTATTTTTCTAAGCTCCATGTACCTATCCAAAAGTCTCTTTAAAGACCCTATCATATCCGCCTCCACCACCATTGCCGGCAGCCCATTCCATGCACTCACCACTCTCTGAGTAAAAAAAACTTACCCCTGACATCTCCTCTGTACCTGCTCCCCTGCACCATAAACCTGTGTCCTCTTGTGGCAACCATTTCAGCCCTGGGGAAAAGCCTCTGACTATCCACACTGTCAAATGCCTCTCATCATCTCATACGCTTCTATCAGGTCACCTCTCATACTCTGTCGCTCCAAGGAGAAAAGGCCGAGTTCACTTAACCTATTCTCATAAGGCATGCTCCCCAATCCAGGCAACATCCTTGTAAATCTCCTCTGTACCCTTTCTACGGCTTCCACATCCTTCCTGTAGTGAGGTGACCAGAACTGAGCACAGTACTTCAAGTGGGGTCTGACCAGGGTCCTATACAGCTGCAACATTACCTCTCAGATTGTTGGTGCCAGATGGGCTCAGAATCTTCTAATCTGGAATTTTTACATACAACAGTCTCCAGAGAATGGTGCAACAAACAAAAAATTATCCAGTGAGCAGCAGTTCTGTGGGCGAAACACTTTGTAATTGAGAGAGGTCAGAGGAGAATGGCCAGACTGGTTCAAGCTGACAGGAAGGCGACAGTAACTCAAATAACGACACGTTACAACAGTGGTGTGCAGAAGAGCATCTCTGAGCGCACAGCACATCAATCCTTGATGTGGATGGGCTACAGCAACAGAAGACCAGACATACACTTAGTGGCCATTTTATTAGGTACAGGAAGTATCTAATAAAGTGGCCACAGAGTGTATAAGCCCTTTGAAAGTTTCTCTTGACCTTCCACTAATTGGACAGATCAGTCAGGAGGGCACTTAAGAGTCACACATGAGGTGTAAGATTGAGTTTCACACAGGGGGCAGCAGTTTCTCAGCTCTATTTCCAACAGCAGTGACTACACTTCAAAAGCTGCTTCATTGTCAAGTGCTCTGGGACGCTCTGAGGTCAGGATAGATGCTATTTAAACACTAATCCTTTTTGTTCCTGAAGGACACAAAGACCCGTTTTTTAAACAACAATTTAGCAGCTTTTACAGTTCTTCATGGTAGCAGCTACAATTTAATAGATTTATTGAATTCAATTTTATAACTTGCCTGACTAGAATCGAACTCATGACCTTCCAGCTGCTGGTCCAGTTTCATAACTGCTACACCATCACGTCCCCACCAGAAGCAACTCATAGCCCTGGGCCTGTACTCGCAGGAGTTTAAAAAAATCGAGGGAGGATCTCAATGAAATCTATCGAATACTGAAAGGCCTAGATAGAGTGGGCGTGAAGAGAATGTTTCCTATAGTGGAGGATTGAGGACTAGAGGGCACAGCCTCAGAAAACAAGGACGACCCTTTGGAACAGAGATGAGGAGGGATTTCTCTATGGAACTCATTATCACAGATGCTGTGAAGGCTAATTCATTGGGTTTATTTAAAGAAGAGGTTGATTGGTTCTTGATTAATAAGGGTGTCAAAGGTTACAGGGAGAAGACAGGAGAATGGAATTGAGAGGGGTGATAAATCAGTCATGATGAGCAGACTCGATGGGCTGAATGGCCTAATTCTGCTCCTATATCTTATGGTCTTATAATAAATCTGATGCTAATTCTGATACTCTGAAACCTTACTCAGAGACGCCTCCCAAACTGCTGGTCATCAATATTTGAAAATAGCTATCCTTAATAGACCTATTGCTACTGAAATCTCTGCAGTTTGGGGGAAACCTTGTCAAAGGGACCCACTAAGTGAAAATCATGCACTTTTCTGCAGGGGAAGGCAGAGATGGAGGAGGGTTGGGAAGAAAAAAGAAGAGAAAGAGAGAATGGGAGCCACAAAAGTCACACTGAAAGAGATGGATGGAGGAGAGAGAAGGGAGAGGAGCAGACAGAAAAAGAGGGGAAGAGGAGACCAAGGAGTTGGGCAATAGTCAGAAAATGACGCAGTGGAGGGTACTCAATCAGTGGCATAGAAGAGATGGGAGGAAGAGAGTGAGTGTGAGAAACACACACACGCACACGCACACGCACGCACACACACACACGCACGCACACACACACGCACACACACTCACACGCACACACACGCACACACACGCACACACACGCACACACACGCACACACACACACAAACACACACTCACTCCAGAGGGTAGCAGATTTCACCTTCTGCCATTTCTGTGTGAAAAGGTTTATTCTGAATTCCATTCTGGATTTAAGGGAAACTGACTTCTGTTGGTAGCCCCCTTTGTTCTTTTAAATCAAAGTTTTTGAAGTCAAGAAGAAATCCATTTCTCACTCCATAATCTCTCATCTCAAGAGTTCTGTTCAATCTGTCTTATTAGGTACATTTTCTCAGTTCCTTTATTATCATAGGCAATATTTTGTACCTACTAAAATAAGCCATAAGAAGAGACCAGAATTATTTCTAGTACACCATGTGTGGCTGATTTGGCCAACACAAAACTGCTGCTTTTCAATGTGTCACTTTATCTGGTTAAATCAGTGGAATCAATTCTTTTAGTCTATTCCTTTCACTCTCTCTATTTTTGCTTTAGGGTCTCATGGTAGCTTCTGGTTTTCCTGAAAATATATTTTTGCCTCACTGAGGTCTGTCAGCTAGACAAGTGATGATAGACTGTCACAGGACAGTTCATTCGAACATCTTTACTTGAGGAAAAAGAACATCATGATTTTACCAGTCACTAATATGAGGAGGGATGTTAACAGAAACAGTTGTAGCTTACAAATCAATTGTAACTGGAGAATATAAAGCAAAAGACCTGTGAAAGGATCAGCCTGTACTCATCTTGAAACATCAGCCAGCTATAAATTTCACCCCAAAAGGATCTATAAAAGCAAACACTTTCTCTTGGGCTGTTCCTGCACTGCTACACAGAACTACATCTGTCAGAACTCACAAGAAATGGTAAAATGATAAATATAAACGGATTAAAACTCCGCCTAAAGAGATTCCTTCCTTCAAGGAAATAAATTTGTCACACTTTAGTCTCGTTCTGTTAGGCAATAGCTCAGAAACCTCATTCATCGTTCTGTTAGCTGCCAGCGTGTGGACTGTGACACATGGTGCGATTAAGACAAAGTTAATTCTATAACTTCCTGTCTGCAACCTTTGCGCTTCCAGTCATGACTGATAGTATTTGCGATATGATTTCAGCTGTTGTACCCTCCCCCGTGGCTGGCCCCCACCTGGTCTGCGATGCAAAAATGACCAAAAACCGATCAACATAACATTACATTAACAAGCAGCAGTTATTCTGTCAAACTACATCTCCAAAAGATTCGATACTTTGCTCCTGCTGTGACTGCAAGGAAAAGCAAATATTATTTAAAGTCCCTCTCTCTGGTGCACAAGACTGTATGTAATTTCTCCCAATGCGATAATTGGCCAGTCTGGTACTTAATTGAATGAGTGAGGTAACACGGTGACTCTGACAATGTTAATCAGATACACACATATACTTACACACACACGCACACACACACACACACACACAGATGTGTACATACATTTTATTTTATTTAGAGATACAGCAATTTTAATTACTAATTAACCTACTAACCCAAGCAATGTGGGAGGAAACCAGAGAGCCTGGAGAAATGTGTCAGAATGAGTGACAATACTTGAGGGCTGCCACCAGCACAACCTTGGCTGTGTTGGTTGTAAACGCAAGTGAGGCATTTCACTGCACGCTTCGAAGTGCACGTGATAGATAAATCAGAACCCGAATCTGCAACTCATGCGGTCACGGGGAGAAAGCACAAACTCCTTACAGGCAGAGGGGGGAATTGAACCTGGGTCACTGGTACTGTAATAGTGCGACGCTACAGTGCTAACCTCCTCCCTAACAAACACATAGAGGTTTTGTAGCTATCTTTCCCTAGAAGCCAGGTTTATGCTAATAGAGATGGAGGTGGGGTCTGTGGGAAGTGTTGTTTAATTACATATGATTCTGACCTGTCAGTCTTAGTGTTTTATTTCATTTAGAGATACAGTGTGGAATATTTGAGCCTCTCCAGCAACCCTGATATAACCCCTAGCTTAATCACAGGACAATTTACAATGATCAATTAACCTACTAACTGGTACATCTTTGGTCTATGGGAGGAAACCAGAACACCTGGAGAAAACCCACACATTCCATGGGGAGGAAGTACAAGCTCCTTACAGATGACTCCTAACTCCGATACCCCATGCTGTAATAGTATTGTGCTAATCGCTACGCTACTGTGGCGCCCAATCTTCTAATTGGAGTTAGTCTGCAGTGGTTAGTTTCAGATTCATTTACTTAACACACATAGATAGAAAAATTCAGTGAAGTGCATTGCCTGTGTTAACTACAAACACAGATATGGCAGCCCACAAGTAGTGCCACACATTCCTGCGCCAATATACTGTGCCACAATGCTTGGCAGAACAACAACCAATAAACAACAGCAAAACAAGCCCCATCCTTCCCTACCACCCACCCACCCACGTGCACACACAGACAGTCCTCCAAGCCCAGGATAGGCTGTCTCCAGTCTCCAGTCTTCAGCTTCCAGTGGACTCACACATTCTCAGACACTGGGCTTTTGACTTCTCCAATGGGTTCACAGATTTGCAGACACTAGGATTTCAGCTTCTTCAGTGGGCTCACAGATTCGCAGACACTGGGTCTTTGATATCTTCTGTGGACTCACAGACACACGACCCAGGGCTCTGACCATCAGTCCTCGAATCCCAAACTTCAGATTGACTTTTGGGCTAATGATTACAAATAAGGACCTTGAATATGGACCCCAAAACTCCAGGACTTGAACAGGTTAGCTTTTGGCAAACTTGAATTTCTCAACTGAAATTTTTCTTCTTTTGCTAAGCACTGGGTGCCATACAGTCTAAGATCCAATGTTTTGTTCTGGGAATTAATTCAATTAATTATGGATATGCATAGACTACAGGAATACCTCTATTCCTAAGGCCATCTGGAATTCAGCAGCCACATTCTTGGTTTCATCAACTTTTTTATACAAGCTGCAAAGGAGTGCATGCATTTTGTATCCAAATGTGAATCATCTGATCAATATAGTTTTATAATGACATTCGAGATTCAAGATTCCTGGTACACAAGTGTAAATGAAAACAAAATGATTGTTACTCCGGATCTGATGCAGCACAAAAAAAACCACAATAAGATAAAGAACACAACAATAATAATAGAAAAGTACAACATAAACATTATTGTGCCAAAGTCTTAGTCACACATATATAGCTAGGGACCCTAAGACTTTTGCACAGTATTGTAGTAATTTTGTGTATTGCATGTACAGTGCATGCTGCCACAAAACCTCCCCACAAATTTCATGACATTGTGTGAGTGATGATAAACCTGATTCTAATATGGGTCTCTTTTGTGGACTGAGAGTGGGAAGGGGGCAGAGAGAGGGGAATCATGGTTGGGAAAAGGGGGAGGGAGTGGGAAGCATCAGAGAGACATTCTGTAATGATCATAAACCAGTTATTTGGAATCAAATGACCTTGCCTGGTGTCTCAGTGCTGGCTGTGACTTCATCCATGCCAACTCCACCCCTCGCACTCCTCTGCCACCTGTTGCACACTCTCACTATTCCTAACATCCTTTACTCCCAGATTTACAAACTCACTCTCTGCTCCATGTTGACAAATACAGTTCTGTGCAAAAGCCTTAGGCACCCTAAATATATACTGTATATGTGTAAAAGACTTTTGCACAGTCCTGTAAAAATACATATGATAGCTAATATACGTAGATCGATTGTATATCCATAAGGTGATGTTGGACACAGGGGTGTCTGTACATACGGTGACTCTGACATGAAATGATAAAGTAGCGGTGGTGGGAGGTGTACGGGTGGATTAGTGGGTGAAGGTGTTCAGGGGTGGGTTAGTGGGTGAAGGTGTTCAGGGGTGGGTTAGTGGGTGGAGATGTACAGGGGTGGGTTAGGGGGTGAAGGTGTACAGGGGTGGGTTAGTGGGTGGAGGTGTTCAGGGGTGGGTTAGTGGGTGAAGGTGTACAGGGGTGGGTTAGTGGGTGGAGGTGTTCAGGGGTGGGTTAGGGGGTGAAGGTGTACAGGGTGGGTTAAGGGGTGAAGGTGTACAGGGGTGGGTTAGGGGGTGGAGGTGTTCAGGGGTGGGTTAGTGGGTGAAGGTGTTCAGGGGTGGGTTAGTGGGTGGAGATGTACAGGGGTGGGTTAGGGGGTGAAGGTGTACAGGGGTGGGTTAGTGGGTGGAGGTGTTCAGGGGTGGGTTAGTGGGTGAAGGTGTTCAGGGGTGGGTTAGTGGGTGGAGGTGTACAGGGGTGGGTTAGGGAGTGAAGGTGTTCAGGGGTGGGTTAGTGGGTGACAGTGTTCAGAGCTGGGTTAGGGGGTGAAGGTGTTCAGGGGTGGGTTAGTGGGTGAAGGTGTTCAGGGGTGGGTTAGTGGGTGGAGATGTACAGGGGTGGGTTAGGGGGTGAAGGTGTACAGGGGTGGGTTAGTGGGTGGAGGTGTTCAGGGGTGGGTTAGTGGGTGAAGGTGTACAGGGGTGGGTTAGTGGGTGGAGGTGTTCAGGGGTGGGTTAGGGGGTGAAGGTGTACAGGGTGGGTTAAGGGGTGAAGGTGTACAGGGGTGGGTTAGGGGGTGGAGGTGTTCAGGGGTGGGTTAGTGGGTGAAGGTGTTCAGGGGTGGGTTAGTGGGTGGAGATGTACAGGGGTGGGTTAGGGGGTGAAGGTGTACAGGGGTGGGTTAGTGGGTGGAGGTGTTCAGGGGTGGGTTAGTGGGTGAAGGTGTTCAGGGGTGGGTTAGTGGGTGGAGGTGTACAGGGGTGGGTTAGGGAGTGAAGGTGTTCAGGGGTGGGTTAGTGGGTGACAGTGTTCAGAGCTGGGTTAGGGGGTGAAGGTGTACAGGGGTGGGTTAGTGGGTGGAGGTGTTCAGGGGTGGGTTAGTGGGTGAAGGTGTACAGGGGTGGGTTAGTGGGTGGAGGTGTTCAGGGGTGGGTTAGGGGGTGAAGGTGTACAGGGTGGGTTAAGGGGTGAAGGTGTACAGGGGTGGGTTAGGGGGTGGAGGTGTTCAGGGGTGGGTTAGTGGGTGAAGGTGTTCAGGGGTGGGTTAGTGGGTGGAGATGTACAGGGGTGGGTTAGGGGGTGAAGGTGTACAGGGGTGGGTTAGTGGGTGGAGGTGTTCAGGGGTGGGTTAGTGGGTGAAGGTGTTCAGGGGTGGGTTAGTGGGTGGAGGTGTACAGGGGTGGGTTAGGGAGTGAAGGTGTTCAGGGGTGGGTTAGTGGGTGACAGTGTTCAGAGCTGGGTTAGGGGGTGAAGGTGTTCAGGGGTGGGTTAGTGGGTGAAGGTGTACAGGGGTGGGTTAGTGGGTGGAGGTGTTCAGGGGTGGATTAGTGGGTGAAGGTGTTCAGGGGTGGGTTAGTGGGTGGAGGTGTTCAGGGGTGGGTTAGTGGGTGAAGGTGTTCAGGGGTGAGTTAGTGGGTGAAGGTGTACGGGTGGATTAGTGGGTGAAGGTGTTCAGGGGTGGGTTAGTGGGTGGAGGTGTTCAGGGGTGGGTTAGTGGGTGAAGGTGTTCAGGGGTGGGTTAGTGTGTGAAGGTGTACGGGTGGATTAGTGGGTGAAGGTGTTCAGGGGTGGGTTAGTGGGTGGAGGTGTTCAGGGGTGGGTTAGGGGGTGAAGGTGTTCAGGGGTGGGTTAGGGGGTGAAGGTGTACAGGGTGGGTTAAGGGGTGAAGGTGTACAGGGGTGGGTTAGGGGGTGGAGGTGTTCAGGGGTGGGTTAGTGGGTGAAGGTGTTCAGGGGTGGATTAGTGGGTGAAGGTGTACAGGGGTGGGTTAGTGGGTGGAGGTGTTCAGGGGTGGGTTAGTGGGTGAAGGTGTTCAGGGGTGGGTTAGTGGGTGGAGGTGTTCAGGGGTGGGTTAGTGGGTGAAGGTGTTCAGGGGTGGGTTAGTGGGTGAAGGTGTACGGGTGGATTAGTGGGTGAAGGTGTTCAGGGGTGGATTAGTGGGTGGAGGTGTTCAGGGGTGGGTTAGTGGGTGAAGGTGTTCAGGGGTGGGTTAGTGCGTGAAGGTGTACGGGTGGATTAGTGGGTGAAGGTGTTCAGGGGTGGGTTAGTGGGTGAAGGTGTTCAGGGGTGGGTTAGTGGGTGGAGGTGTTCAGGGGTGGGTTAGTGCGTGAAGGTGTACGGGTGGATTAGTGGGTGAAGGTGTTCAGGGGTGGGTTAGTGGGTGGAGGTGTTCAGGG
The DNA here is from genome assembly GCF_048418815.1 of Hemitrygon akajei. NCBI lineage: Eukaryota > Metazoa > Chordata > Chondrichthyes > Myliobatiformes > Dasyatidae > Hemitrygon > Hemitrygon akajei. The sequence goes on from NC_133153.1 coordinate 37,589,857, forward strand.
GTGGGTTGGGGGTGAAGGTGTTCAGGGGTGGGTTAGTGGGTGAAGGTGTTCAGGGGTGGGTTAGTGGGTGGAGGTGTTCAGGGGTGGGTTGGGGGTGAAGGTGTTCAGGGGTGGGTTAGTGGGTGAAGGTGTTCAGGGGTGGGTTAGTGGGTGAAGATGTACGGGTGGATTAGTGGGTGAAGGTGTACAGGGGTGGGTTAGGGGGTGAAGATGTACAGGGGTGGGTTAGTGGGTGGAGGTGTTCAGGGGTGGGTTGGGGGTGAAGCTGTTCAGGGGTGGGTTAGTTGGTGAAGGTGTACAGGGGTGGGTTAGTGGGTGAAGGTGTACAGGGGTGGGTTGGGGGTGAAGGTGTTCAGGGGTGGGTTAGTGGGTGAAGGTGTTCAGGGGTGGGTTAGTGGGTGAAGGTGTACAGGGGTGGGTTAGTGGGTGAAGGTGTTCAGGGGTGGGTTAGTGGGTGAAGATGTACGGGTGGATTAGTGGGTGAAGGTGTACAGGGGTGGGTTAGTGGGTGGAGGTGTTCAGGGGTGGGTTAGTGGGTGAAGGTGTTCAGGGGTGGGTTAGTGGGTGGAGATGTTCAGGGGTGGGTTAGTGGGTGAAGGTGTTCAGGGGTGGGTTAGGGGGTGAAGGTGTTCAGGGGTGGGTTAGTGGGTGGAGGTGTTCAGGGGTGGGTTAGGGGGTGAAGGTGTTCAGGGGTGGGTTAGTGGGTGAAGGTGTTCAGGGGTGGGTTAGGGGGTGAAGGTGTTCAGGGGTTGGTTAGTGGGTGAAGGTGTACAGGGGTGGGTTAGTGGGTGGAGGTGTTCAGGGGTGGGTTAGTGGGTGGAGGTGTACAGGGGTGGGTTAGGGGGTGAAGGTGTTCAGGGGTGGGTTAGTGGGTGGAGGTGTACAGGGGTGGGTTAGGGGGTGAAGGTGTTCAGGGGTGGGTTAGTGGGTGGAGGTGTTCAGGGGTGGGTTAGGGGGTGAAGCTGTTCAGGGGTGGGTTAGTGGGTGAAGGTGTTCAGGGGTGGGTTAGGGGGTGAAGGTGTTCAGGGGTTGGTTAGTGGGTGAAGGTGTACAGGGGTGGGTTAGTGGGTGAAGGTGTTCAGGGGTGGGTTAGTGGGTGAAGATGTACGGGTGGATTAGTGGGTGAAGGTGTACAGGGGTGGGTTAGTGGGTGGAGGTGTTCAGGGGTGGGTTGGGGGTGAAGGTGTTCAGGGGTGGGTTGGGGGTGAAGGTGTTCAGGGGTGGGTTAGTGGGTGAAGGTGTACAGGGGTGGGTTAGTGGGTGAAGATGTACGGGTGGATTAGTGGGTGAAGGTGTACAGGGGTGGGTTAGTGGGTGAAGATGTACGGGTGGATTAGTGGGTGAAGGTGTACAGGGGTGGGTTAGTGGGTGAAGGTGTTCAGGGGTGGGTTAGGGGGTGAAGGTGTTCAGGGGTGGGTTAGTGGGTGGAGGTGTACAGGGGTGGGTTAGTGGGTGAAGGTGTTCAGGGGTGGGTTAGTGGGTGAAGGTGTACGGGTGGATTAGTGGGTGAAGGTGTTCAGGGGTGGGTTAGTGGGTGGAGGTGTTCAGGGGTGGGTTGGGGGTGAAGGTGTTCAGGGGTGGGTTAGTGGGTGGAGGTGTACAGGGGTGGGTTAGTGGGTGAAGGTGTTCAGGGGTGGGTTAGTGGGTGAAGATGTACAGGAGTGGGTTAGTGGGTGAAGGTGTTCAGGGGTGGATTAGTGGGTGAAGGTGTACAGGGGTGGGTTAGGGGGTGAAGATGTACAGGAGTGGGTTAGTGGGTGAAGGTGTTCAGGGGTGGGTTAGGGGGTGAAGGTGTACAGGGGTGGGTTAGTGGGTGAAGGTGTTCAGGGGTGGATTAGTGGGTGAAGGTGTTCAGGGGTGGGTTAGGGGGTGGAGGTGTTCGGGGTGGGTTAGTGGGTGAAGGTGTTCAGGTGTGGGTTAGGGGGTGAAGGTGTTCAGGGGTGGGTTAGGGGGTGAAGGTGTACAGGGGTGGGTTAGTGGGTGGAGGTGTTCAGGGGTGGGTTAGGGGGTGAAGGTGTTCAGGGGTGGGTTAGTGGGTGAAGGTGTACAGGGGTGGGTTAGGGGGTGAAGGTGTTCAGGGGTGGGTTAGTGGGTGAAGGTGTACAGGGGTGGGTTAGGGGGTGAAGGTGTTCAGGGGTGGGTTAGTGGGTGAAGGTGTACAGGGGTGGGTTAGGGGGTGAAGGTGTTCAGGGGTGGGTTAGGGGGTGAAGGTGTACAGGGGTGGGTTAGGGGGTGAAGGTGTTCAGGGGTGGGTTAGTGGGTGAAGGTGTTCAGGGGTGGGTTAGTGGGTGGAGGTGTACAGGGGTGGGTTAGTGGGTGAGGTGTTCAGGTGTGGGTTAGTGGGTGAAGGTGTTCAGGGGTGGGTTAGTGGGTGGAGGTGTTCAGGGGTGGGTTAGTGGGTGAAGGTGTACAGGGGTGGGTTAGTGGGTGAAGGTGTTCAGGGGTGGGTTAGGGGGTGAAGGTGTACAGGGGTGGGTTAGGGGGTGAAGGTGTACAGGAGTGGGTTAGGGGGTGAAGATGTACAGGAGTGGGTTAGTGGGTGAAGGTGTACAGGGGTGGGTTAGGGGGTGAAGGTGTACAGGGGTGGGTTAGGGGGTGAAGATGTACAGGGGTGGGTTAGGGGGTGAAGGTGTACAGGGGTGGGTTAGGGGGTGAAGATGTACAGGAGTGGGTTAGTGGGTGAAGGTGTACAGGGGTGGGTTAGGGGGTGAAGGTGTACAGGGGTGGGTTAGTGGGTGAAGGTGTACAGGGGTGGGTTAGGGGGTGAAGGTGTTCAGGGGTGGGTTAGGGGGTGGAGGTGTTCAGGGGTGGGTTAGGGGGTGAAGGTGTTCAGGGGTGGGTTAGTGGGTGAAGGTGTTCAGGGGTGGGTTAGGGGGTGAAGGTGTTCAGGGGTGGGTTAGTGGGTGAAGGTGTACAGGGGTGGGTTCGTGGGTGAAGGTGTTCAGGGGTGGGTTAGGGGGTGAAGGTGTTCAGGGGTGGGTTAGTGGGTGAAGGTGTACAGGGGTGGGTTAGGGGGTGAAGGTGTTCAGGGGTGGGTTAGTGGGTGGAGATGTACAGGGGTGGGTTAGGGGGTGAAGGTGTACAGGGGTGGGTTAGTGGGTGGAGGTGTTCAGGGGTGGGTTAGTGGGTGAAGGTGTTCAGGGGTGGGTTAGTGGGTGGAGGTGTTCAGGGGTGGGTTAGTGGGTGAAGGTGTTCAGGGGTGGGTTAGTGGGTGAAGGTGTACGGGTGGATTAGTGGGTGAAGGTGTTCAGGGGTGGATTAGTGGGTGGAGGTGTTCAGGGGTGGGTTAGTGGGTGAAGGTGTTCAGGGGTGGGTTAGTGCGTGAAGGTGTACGGGTGGATTAGTGGGTGAAGGTGTTCAGGGGTGGGTTAGTGGGTGAAGGTGTTCAGGGGTGGGTTAGTGGGTGGAGGTGTTCAGGGGTGGGTTAGTGCGTGAAGGTGTACGGGTGGATTAGTGGGTGAAGGTGTTCAGGGGTGGGTTAGTGGGTGGAGGTGTTCAGGGGTGGGTTGGGGGTGAAGGTGTTCAGGGGTGGGTTAGTGGGTGAAGGTGTTCAGTGGTGGGTTAGTGGGTTGAGGTGTTCAGGGGTGGGTTGGGGGTGAAGGTGTTCAGGGGTGGGTTAGTGGGTGAAGGTGTTCAGGGGTGGGTTAGTGGGTGAAGATGTACGGGTGGATTAGTGGGTGAAGGTGTACAGGGGTGGGTTAGGGGGTGAAGATGTACAGGGGTGGGTTAGTGGGTGGAGGTGTTCAGGGGTGGGTTGGGGGTGAAGGTGTTCAGGGGTGGGTTAGTAGGTGAAGGTGTACAGGGGTGGGTTAGTGGGTGAAGGTGTACAGGGGTGGGTTAGTGGGTGAAGGTGTACAGGGGTGGGTTGGGGGTGAAGGTGTTCAGGGGTGGGTTAGTGGGTGAAGGTGTTCAGGGGTGGGTTAGTGGGTGAAGGTGTACAGGGGTGGGTTAGTGGGTGAAGGTGTTCAGGGGTGGGTTAGTGGGTGAAGATGTACGGGTGGATTAGTGGGTGAAGGTGTACAGGGGTGGGTTAGTGGGTGGAGGTGTTCAGGGGTGGGTTAGTGGGTGAAGGTGTTCAGGGGTGGGTTAGTGGGTGGAGATGTTCAGGGGTGGGTTAGTGGGTGAAGGTGTTCAGGGGTGGGTTAGGGGGTGAAGGTGTTCAGGGGTGGGTTAGTGGGTGGAGGTGTTCAGGGGTGGGTTAGGGGGTGAAGGTGTTCAGGGGTGGGTTAGTGGGTGAAGGTGTTCAGGGGTGGGTTAGGGGGTGAAGGTGTTCAGGGGTTGGTTAGTGGGTGAAGGTGTGCAGGGGTGGGTTAGTGGGTGGAGGTGTTCAGGGGTGGGTTAGTGGGTGGAGGTGTACAGGGGTGGGTTAGGGGGTGAAGGTGTTCAGGGGTGGGTTAGTGGGTGGAGGTGTACAGGGGTGGGTTAGGGGGTGAAGGTGTTCAGGGGTGGGTTAGTGGGTGAAGGTGTTCAGGGGTGGGTTAGGGGGTGAAGGTGTTCAGGGGTTGGTTAGTGGGTGAAGGTGTACAGGGGTGGGTTAGTGGGTGAAGGTGTTCAGGGGTGGGTTAGTGGGTGAAGATGTACGGGTGGATTAGTGGGTGAAGGTGTACAGGGGTGGGTTAGTGGGTGGAGGTGTTCAGGGGTGGGTTGGGGGTGAAGGTGTTCAGGGGTGGGTTGGGGGTGAAGGTGTTCAGGGGTGGGTTAGTGGGTGGAGATGTACAGGGGTGGGTTAGGGGGTGGAGGTGTACAGGGGTGGGTTAGTGGGTGGAGGTGTTCAGGGGTGGGTTAGTGGGTGAAGGTGTTCAGGGGTGGGTTAGTGGGTGGAGGTGTTCAGGGGTGGGTTAGTGGGTGAAGGTGTTCAGGGGTGGGTTAGTGGGTGAAGGTGTACGGGTGGATTAGTGGGTGAAGGTGTTCAGGGGTGGATTAGTGGGTGGAGGTGTTCAGGGGTGGGTTAGTGGGTGAAGGTGTTCAGGGGTGGGTTAGTGGGTGAAGGTGTACGGGTGGATTAGTGGGTGAAGGTGTTCAGGGGTGGGTTAGTGGGTGAAGGTGTTCAGGGGTGGGTTAGTGGGTGGAGGTGTTCAGGGGTGGGTTAGTGCGTGAAGGTGTACGGGTGGATTAGTGGGTGAAGGTGTTCAGGGGTGGGTTAGTGGGTGGAGGTGTTCAGGGGTGGGTTGGGGGTGAAGGTGTTCAGGGGTGGGTTAGTGGGTGAAGGTGTTCAGGGGTGGGTTAGTGGGTGGAGGTGTTCAGGGGTGGGTTGGGGGTGAAGGTGTTCAGGGGTGGGTTAGTGGGTGAAGGTGTTCAGGGGTGGGTTAGTGGGTGAAGATGTACGGGTGGATTAGTGGGTGAAGGTGTACAGGGGTGGGTTAGGGGGTGAAGATGTACAGGGGTGGGTTAGTGGGTGGAGGTGTTCAGGGGTGGGTTGGGGGTGAAGGTGTTCAGGGGTGGGTTAGTTGGTGAAGGTGTACAGGGGTGGGTTAGTGGGTGAAGGTGTACAGGGGTGGGTTGGGGGTGAAGGTGTTCAGGGGTGGGTTAGTGGGTGAAGGTGTTCAGGGGTGGGTTAGTGGGTGAAGGTGTACAGGGGTGGGTTAGTGGGTGAAGGTGTTCAGGGGTGGGTTAGTGGGTGAAGATGTACGGGTGGATTAGTGGGTGAAGGTGTACAGGGGTGGGTTAGTGGGTGGAGGTGTTCAGGGGTGGGTTAGTGGGTGAAGGTGTTCAGGGGTGGGTTAGTGGGTGGAGATGTTCAGGGGTGGGTTAGTGGGTGAAGGTGTTCAGGGGTGGGTTAGGGGGTGAAGGTGTTCAGGGGTGGGTTAGTGGGTGGAGATGTTCAGGGGTGGGTTAGGGGGTGAAGGTGTTCAGGGGTGGGTTAGGGGGTGAAGGTGTTCAGGGGTTGGTTAGTGGGTGAAGGTGTACAGGGGTGGGTTAGTGGGTGGAGGTGTTCAGGGGTGGGTTAGTGGGTGGAGGTGTACAGGGGTGGGTTAGGGGGTGAAGGTGTTCAGGGGTGGGTTAGTGGGTGGAGGTGTACAGGGGTGGGTTAGGGGGTGAAGGTGTTCAGGGGTGGGTTAGTGGGTGGAGGTGTTCAGGGGTGGGTTGGGGGTGAAGGTGTTCAGGGGTGGGTTGGGGGTGAAGGTGTTCAGGGGTGGGTTAGTGGGTGAAGGTGTACAGGGGTGGGTTAGTGGGTGAAGATGTACGGGTGGATTAGTGGGTGAAGGTGTACAGGGGTGGGTTAGTGGGTGAAGATGTACGGGTGGATTAGTGGGTGAAGGTGTACAGGGGTGGGTTAGTGGGTGAAGGTGTTCAGGGGTGGGTTAGGGGGTGAAGGTGTTCAGGGGTGGGTTAGTGGGTGGAGGTGTACAGGGGTGGGTTAGTGGGTGAAGGTGTTCAGGGGTGGGTTAGTGGGTGAAGGTGTACGGGTGGATTAGTGGGTGAAGGTGTTCAGGGGTGGGTTAGTGGGTGGAGGTGTTCAGGGGTGGGTTGGGGGTGAAGGTGTTCAGGGGTGGGTTAGTGGGTGGAGGTGTACAGGGGTGGGTTAGTGGGTGAAGGTGTTCAGGGGTGGGTTAGTGGGTGAAGATGTACAGGAGTGGGTTAGTGGGTGAAGGTGTTCAGGGGTGGATTAGTGGGTGAAGGTGTACAGGGGTGGGTTAGGGGGTGAAGATGTACAGGAGTGGGTTAGTGGGTGAAGGTGTTCAGGGGTGGGTTAGGGGGTGAAGGTGTACAGGGGTGGGTTAGTGGGTGAAGGTGTTCAGGGGTGGATTAGTGGGTGAAGGTGTTCAGGGGTGGGTTAGGGGGTGGAGGTGTTCGGGGTGGGTTAGTGGGTGAAGGTGTTCAGGGGTGGGTTAGGGGGTGAAGGTGTTCAGGGGTGGGTTAGGGGGTGAAGGTGTACAGGGGTGGGTTAGTGGGTGGAGGTGTTCAGGGGTGGGTTAGGGGGTGAAGGTGTTCAGGGGTGGGTTAGTGGGTGAAGGTGTACAGGGGTGGGTTAGGGGGTGAAGGTGTTCAGGGGTGGGTTAGTGGGTGAAGGTGTACAGGGGTGGGTTAGGGGGTGAAGGTGTTCAGGGGTGGGTTAGTGGGTGAAGGTGTACAGGGGTGGGTTAGGGGGTGAAGGTGTTCAGGGGTGGGTTAGGGGGTGAAGGTGTACAGGGGTGGGTTAGGGGGTGAAGGTGTTCAGGGGTGGGTTAGTGGGTGAAGGTGTTCAGGGGTGGGTTAGTGGGTGGAGGTGTACAGGGGTGGGTTAGTGGGTGAGGTGTTCAGGGGTGGGTTAGTGGGTGAAGGTGTTCAGGGGTGGGTTAGTGGGTGGAGGTGTTCAGGGGTGGGTTAGTGGGTGAAGGTGTACAGGGGTGGGTTAGTGGGTGAAGGTGTTCAGGGGTGGGTTAGGGGGTGAAGGTGTACAGGGGTGGGTTAGGGGGTGAAGGTGTACAGGAGTGGGTTAGGGGGTGAAGATGTACTGGAGTGGGTTAGTGGGTGAAGGTGTACAGGGGTGGGTTAGGGGGTGAAGGTGTACAGGGGTGGGTTAGTGGGTGAAGGTGTACAGGGGTGGGTTAGGGGGTGAAGGTGTTCAGGGGTGGGTTAGGGGGTGGAGGTGTTCAGGGGTGGGTTAGGGGGTGAAGGTGTTCAGGGGTGGGTTAGTGGGTGAAGGTGTTCAGGGGTGGGTTAGGGGGTGAAGGTGTTCAGGGGTGGGTTAGTGGGTGAAGGTGTACAGGGGTGGGTTCGTGGGTGAAGGTGTTCAGGGGTGGGTTAGGGGGTGAAGGTGTTCAGGGGTGGGTTAGTGGGTGAAGGTGTACAGGGGTGGGTTAGGGGGTGAAGGTGTTCAGGGGTGGGTTAGTGGGTGAAGGTGTACAGGGGTGGGTTAGGGGGTGAAGGTGTACAGGGTGGGTTAGGGGGTGAAGGTGTTCAGGGGTGGGTTAGTGGGTGAAGGTGTACAGGGGTGGGTTAGGGGGTGAAGGTGTTCAGGGTTGGGTTAGTGGGTGAAGGTGTTCAGGGGTGGGTTAGGGGGTGAAGGTGTTCAGGGGTGGGTTAGTGGGTGAAGGTGTACAGGGGTGGGTTAGGGGGTGAAGGTGTTCAGGGGTGGGTTAGGGGGTGAAGGTGTTCAGGGGTGGGTTAGGGGGTGAAGGTGTTGATGCAGCAAACTACTGCTTAGAGAAAGTAACTGTAAATCTGGTGGACCCTGCATGGATGCTATGTAGCCTCCTCCCTGATGGGATAGGCACAAAGAGTCCATGAGCAGGATGCGTGGGATCCTTTATGGCGTTACTGACCCTTTTCCGGCACCTTTCTGTATATATGTCCTTGACTGGTGCAGATGATGGGTTGGTTGGATTGACTACCTGTCCTCCACAATGCATTTCCCATGCCATGCAGAGATGCAGCTTGTTAGGATGCCCTCTACTGTGCATCTGTAGAAGGTCATGAGTATGTTGTGTGAAGTCCAGCTCTCTTCAGCCTCCTCAGAAAGCAGAGGTGTTGGTGAGCTTTCTTGATTGTGTAGAATGTGTTTTGGGACCATGGGAGGTTGTGTGAGATGTGCACTCCCAGGTGTTTGCAACTACTTGCAGTTTCCACTGTTGTGCCACTGATGTAAAGAGTGGTGTGAGTTTTCATAAAGTCGATAACCATCTCCTTTGTCTTGTTGACATTCAGGAAGAGGTTATTTTCCTGGGATCAGGCCTCAAGCACTTTCATCCCCTTTATGTAAGCTGTCTCATCATTGTTGGTGATGATCCCTACCACTGTCGTATCATTGGCGAACTTGACAATGTAATCACTCAGGTGTTTGGCCGTGTAGTCATGTGTGTGCAGAAAGTACAGAAATGGGCTCAGCACACAGCCCTGGAGGGAGGGGACCCATGTTGAGGGTGATGGGGTGGAGGAGGAGCAGTTGTGTATCCTGACCATCTGATTAGATCCAAACACGAGGAAATCTGCAGATGCTGGAAATTCAAACAACACACGCAAAATGCTGGTGGAACACAGCAGGCCAGGCAGCATCTATAGGAAGAAGCACTGTCGACGTTTCGGGCCGAGACCCTTCGTCAGGACTAACTGAACGGAGATACTAAGAGATTTGAAAGTAGTGGGGGAAGGTGGAAATGCGAAATGATAGGAGAAGACCGGAGGGGGTGGGATGAAGCTCAGAGCTGGAAAGGTGATTGGCAAAAGTGATACAGAGCTGGAGAAGGGAAAGGATCATGGGACGGGAGGCCTCAGGAGAAAGAAAGGGGGTGTGGGGGAGCACCAGAGGGAGATGGAGAACAGGCAGGGTGATGGGCAGAGAGAGAGAAAAAAAACAAACAACTAAATATGTCAGGAATGGGGTAAGAAGGGGAGGAGGGGCAATAACGGAAGTTAGAGAAGTCAATGTTCATGCCATCAGGTTGGAGGCTACCCAGCCAGTATATAAGGTATTGTTCCTCCAACCTGAGTGTGGCTTCATCTTGACAGTAGAGGAGGCCATGGATAGACATATCAGAATTGGAATGGGACGTGGAATTAAAATGTGTTGCCACTCCTCCCCTTCTTACCCCATCCCTGACATATTTAGTTGTTTGTTTTTTTTCTCTCTCTCTGCCCATTACCCTGCCTGTTCTCCATCTCCCTCTGGTGCTCCCCCCCTCCCCCTTTCTTTCTCCTGAGGCCTCCCGTCCCATGATCCTTTCCCTTCTTCAGCTCTGTATCACTTTCGCCAATCACCTTTCCAGCTCTTAGCTTCATCCCACCCCCTCCGGTCTTCTCCTATCATTTCGCATTTCCCCCTCCCCCCACTACTTTCAAATCCCTTAGTATCTCTCCTTTCAGTTAGTCCTGACGAAGGGTCTCGGCCCGAACGTCGACAGTGCTTCTTCCTATAGATGCTGCCTGGCCTGCTGTGTTCCACCAGCATTTTGTGTGTGTTATCTGATTAGGTCCGTTGGGCAGGGCGTCCGACATCAATTTGCACAGTGTTGTATTTACACCAAGGAGTAGGAGTTTGTTCACTAAGGTTTGTGAGGCAATAGTGTTGAATGCTGAACTGAAATCCAGAAACAGCATTCTGACAAAAGTGTCTTTGTTTCCCAGGCATGTCAGGGCCAAGTGCATGGCAGTTGCTATGGCATCAATATAAATCACTAGGACGAAGGCACGAAAGATATGGTTGATAAAATCCAAATCAGATTTATTATCACTGAATTATATAACATGAAATCAGATGTTTTGCAACAACACAATGGCAAGAAAGAAATGAAATACATAATGATAAAAACAAAAAGTGCTGAAAGGAAAGTGAAGAGGATCTAATGAAGTGATATAGATAGGTATACTGAGTGGGTGTGAATCTGTCAAATGGAATATTATGTGGGAACGTAAATTTGATCATTCTAGAAGGAAAAAGCAAAGAATATTTTGATTTATGAAGGTTAATATGCCTAAAGAGAGCTTTTGGCACATTGTTAATTTCTTGTTCTAGCTGTATTCGTTCTTGTAAAAATTGTGCATAGTTTATGTTTATTTATTTATTGAGACACATTGTGGAATAGGCCCTACTGGCCCTTCAAACCACACTGCCCAGCTATCGCCAATATAAGCCTAGCCTATTCACAGGACAATTTACAACAACCAATTAAACTACCAACTGGTATGTCTTTGAACTGTGGGAGGAAACTGGAGCACCCGGAGGAAACCCACACAGTCACGGGGAGAATGTACAAACTCCTTAAAGACAGCAGTGGGAATTGAACCCAGGTCGCCTGTACCGTAAAGTGTTGCGCTAACCACCATGCTGCAATTAGTCTTTCTTGTGAATGCTGCTTATCTGATGCAATGCGCCTGTGATGCTGCTGCAAGTAAGTTTTTCATTGCACCTGTGCATACGTGTGCTTGTGCATATGACAATAAACTCCATGTTGACTTTAACTCTGAGACACAATTAAGGAACATACAGATGATATTTTCTTATTACTTCCATCAAGGGTATTTGCCTAAACCGCTCATAATATTATGTGAAAAGGCTGTGTAGACATCTCCTGCTTTACAATGCAATTGATATTTCTTCCAGCTCATCAGACAATCTACTGGAGGAACTCGGCAGCTTGGGAAGCATCTGTGTGGGTGAAGGACTTGCTAACATTTTGCATCACGACTGAGAACGAAGAGGGGTGACAGCTGGTATGAAGGTAAAAGCGGGGAGGAGTGAGACAGGGACCGGAGGTGATTGGTAGGCCAAGGTGTGGTGGAGGATGATGGGCAGACGGATCCAGATGGGGAAGGTCGGAGGGAAGGAAGTGGGAAAGAGAGGCAGGTGAGTACGGACAGAGGCTGGAGGGTGGTGAGCAGGAATACAAAGGGCTGCCAGTGCTGGAATCTGATACATAAGGAAGGTAAGAATGGAAACCATTAAGGCAGAGGTGAATGGCAGACAGAACTAGAACTAGACGGGGAAGAAGTGGGTGGAGTGCCAGAGGGTGAAATGTCTGGTGGTGGGATAGGGGTTCGAGGGGGGCGTGGGGGAGGTGAAATGGGTGATTGGGAAGAGGTTTAAGTTTCTTTCATTTTGATTGTACTTAAACTTCACAGAATTACAAATAGATCAGAATCAGGTTTAATGTCACAGGCATGTCGTGAAATATGTTGTTTTGTGGCAGCTGTACATTGCAATACACAATAATAAAAACTATCATTTACAATAGGTATATATATATATATATATATATAAAAAGAAAAATAAATAAGTAGTGCAAAAAAAAGTTGGAAAATACTGAGGTAGTGTTCATGAGTTGTCCATTCAGAAATCTGATGGCAGAGGGAAATAAATTGTTCCTGAAACATTGAGTGTGTGTCTTCAGGCTCTTGTATCTCCTCTTTGATGGTAGCAATGAAAAGAGAGCATGTCCTGGGTGATGGGGGGCTGGGGGTTCTTAATGATGGATGCCACCTTTTTGAGGATTGCCTTTTGAAGGTGCCCTGGATGCTGGGGAGGCTAGTGCCCAAGATGGAGCTGGCAGAGTTTATAACTTTCTGCAGCTTTTTCCAATCCTATAGAGTGCCAAGCGCCCCCCCCCCCCCCACACCATACCAGATGGTGATACAACCTCTTAGGATTCTCTCCACAGTACATCTGTAGAAATTTTGCGAGAGTCTTTGGTGACATACCCATTCTCCTCAAACTCGTAACGAAATATAACTGGTGTCATGCCTTCTTTGTAATTGCATCAATGTGTTGAGTCCAGAATGGATCCTCAGAGATGGTGGCACCCAGGAGTTTGAAGCTGCTCACCCTCTCCACTGCTGATCCCTCGATGAGAGCTGGTGTGTGTTCCCCCAGCCTCCCCTTCCTGAAGTCCACAATCAATTGTCTTACTGACGTTGAGTGCAAGGTTGTTGCTGTGACAAACCTCTCAACCAGCTGATCTATCTCACTCCTATACGTCTTCTCACCACCATCTGAAATTCTGCCAACAATGGTTATGCCATCGGCAAATTTATAGCCGGCATTTGAGCTGTGTATAAATTTGTCAACACCACAACTATTGTTGGCAGAATTTGAGATGGTAATGAGGAGGCATACAGTGGGGTGAGCATTGATCAATAAGTGCTTAGACAGCATGAATATTGATAATGCCTGCAAGTGTTGCCATTCTCCCAGTGCCAATATAGCATGCTCACAATTTACTAACCCTAATCTGTACACTTTAGGAATGTGGGAAGAGCCCGGAGCAGCTGGAAGAAATCCACGTGGTCATGGAGAGGGTGCATGAAATCTTTATAGACAGCGGCAGGAATTGAACCCTGATCACTAGTGCTGTATAGCGCTTCATCTGCCTCACTGCCATAACTGTCACATAAAAATGATTTGAAACAGTCCTGATGAAGGGTGTCAGCCCGAAACTTCTGCTCTTTATTCCCTTCCATAGATTCTGCCTGACCTGCTGAGTTCCTCCAGCATTTTGTGTGTGTTAGGATGATTTTAGTATGAAGTTTTAGCATCAAGTCTCACCCCTCCTTGGCGAGTCTTAGTGAGAAAGAAAGATTACGATTGATGGGATGAAGTCCACACAGCTGACATTGTCAAAAACATTTCCTAGTCTACCCCGGGTTGCCTCAGTCGGTTGTCTCCCATTAAAGCTGGCGTGTCTTCATAGCTCACCACAATGTTGGACAGCCATTCTCAATGTTTGTAACAAAGATACCAGTGCAGGAATCTGGAAAACAAACAAACTTCTGGAGGAACTCAAAAGGTCAGGCAGCATCTGTGAAGGGAAAGGGATAGTCGATGTTTCAGGTTGAGTCTCTTCATCAGGACAGGAGCAGGGACTTCAAAGTTCAAAGTAAGTTTATTCTCAAAGTTATAGGTCACTATATACTACCCTGAGAAACATGGACATAGAAACATAGAAAATAGGTGCAGGAGTAGGCCATTCGGCCCTTCGAGCCTGCACCACCATTCAGTATGATCATGGCTGATCATCCAACTCAGAACCCTGTACCTGCTTTCTCTCCATACCCCCGACCCCTTTAGCCACAAGGGCCATATCTAACTTCCTCTTAAATATAGCCAATGAACCGGCCTCAACTGTTCCCTGTGGCAGAGAATTCCACAGATTCACCACTCTCTGTGTGAAGAAGTTTCTCCTCATCTCGGTCCTAAAAGGCTTCCCCTTTATCCTGTGACACCTCATTCTGGACTTCCCCAATATCGGGAACAATCTTCCTGCATCTAGCCTGTCCAATCCCTTTAGAATTTTATACCTTTCAATAAGATCCCCCCTTAATCTTCTAAATTCCAGTGAGTATAAGCCCAGTCGATCCAGTCTTTCTTCATATGAAAGTCCTGCCATCCCAGGAATCAATCTGGTGAACCTTCTCTGTACTCCCTCTATGGCAAGAATGTCTTTCCTCAGATTAGGGGACCAAAACTGCACACAATACTCTAGGTGTGGTCTCACCAAGGCCTTGTACAACTGCAGTAGAACCTCCCTGCTCCTGTACTCGAATCCTCTTGCTATGAATGCCAACATACCATTCACCTTTTTTACCGCCTGCTGTACCTGCATGCCCACCTTCAATGACTGGTGTACAATGACACCCAGGTCTTGTTGCACCTCCCCTTTTCCTAATCGGCCACCGTTCAGATAATAATCTGTTTTCCTGTTCTTGCCACCAAAGTGGATAACCTCACATTTATCCACATTAAATTGCATCTGTCATGAATTTGCCCACTCACCTAACCTATCCAAGTCACCCTGCATCCTCTTAGCATCCTCCTTACAGCTGAGATTCATTTTCTTTCAGGCATTCACAGTAGACCAAAGAAATACAATAGAATCAATGAGAAACTACACATAAACAAAGACAGACAAACAACCAATGTGCAATATAAGGCAACTGTGGGTGCCACAGTGGTGTAGTGGTTAGCATGATGCTATTACAGTTTGGGGCATCAGAGTTCAGAGCTCACTCCCGGTGTCTGTACTACCTCACCGTGGAAAAGCTCCGGTTTCCTCCCACATTCCAAGGACAAGCAAGATAGGTTAATTGATCATTGTAAATTGTCCCGTGATGAGGTTAGGATTAAATCAGTATCGTCAGGGGTTACTGGGCGGCCCAGCGCAAAAGGCTGGAAGGGCATATTCTGTACTGTTTCTCTAACTAAATAAATAAACAAACTGTGTAAGTACAAAAACACAGATAACGATAGTAAATAAATAAATAAATAAAACCAAGGAGATGAGTTGCAGAGTCCTTGATAGTGAATCCATTCAGAGTTAAGGTGAGTGAAGTTACCAACACCAGTTCAGGAGCCTGATGGTTGAAGGGTAAGAACTATTCCTGAACTTGGCAGTGTGGGATCTAGGGCTGCCGTACCTCCTTCTCTATAACAGCAGTGAGAAGAGAGCGTGGCCTGGAAGGTGGGGATCCTTGATGACAGAGGCTGCTTTTCTATGGCAATGTTTCATGTAGATATGCTCAGTGGTTGGGAGGGTTTTACTGTGATGTACTGGGCCGAGCTCAAGCCTGTCCCACCATTGAGAACATAGGTGTTCTCAATGGTGGTTCTGGCTTGGCCTAAAACACTGACTATCTCTTCACCTCCACAGATTGCCTGACCTGCTGACTTCCTCTAGCAGCCTGATTTTTGCCCCATGTCTATAAAGTTGCATCCTGTACTCCTTTTGCCTCAAGGTCTGTGACCCTCACCAGAATGGGCTTACAGTGCAATGATGGTTTCTCATCCAATCTGTTTAAAGCCTTTTAAAACATAATTGTAGACTCCAATCTGATGGCGTGAATATTGATTTCTCCTTTGGTAAACAAATTCCCCCCCACCACCTCAATTCTTCACTCTGACCTTTTACCTCTTCTCACCTGTCTATTACTTCCCCCGGCTCCCCTCCTCCTTTCCTTTCTCCTATGGTCCACTCTCCTCTCCTATCCGATTCCTTCTTCTCCAGCCCTTGACCTTTCCTACCCACCTGGCTTCACATATCACCTTCCAGTTAGCCTCCTTCCCCTGTCCCCACATTTTTATTCTGGTATCTTCCCCCTTCCTCCTCAGTCCTGAAGAAGGGGTTTGGCCTGAGACATTGACTATCTATTTATTTCCATAGTGGCTGCCTGACCTGTCAGGTGAATCCAGCATGTTGTGTGTGTTGTTTTGGATTCCTAGCAACTGCAAACTTTCTCCTGGTTACTTTTTCACTTGAAGAGGCTGTTGGTAGGCAGAAAGTCTGTGGGCCAAAGGGCCTGTTTCTGTGCCATATGACTCTATAAACCTATTCCAGCTACAAATGGAGTAGCTATCATGCAGAACAGATCCACTTATTGCAATCAGAAGGAATGGACTGTCAGTTAAATGCATACATTTGTGTTCTTAACCCATAGGAGAGATGTGAGGAACTAAGAAATAATTGCATGTATATGATGAGAAAATTCAGCATCCATCAGGCAGTCGCTGCAGGAGCTGGACTAGGTCTGGAAGGAGACCCATTCAGTCACAAAGTTGTGTCGAAGCCTGATCCAGTGCAAATTTCAGGAAATGAAAAACCAAATGCCAGCAATCGGTGCATGGAGAGAATTACACTTTTATAAAGATAAGGATTAGTTCTACTTGTCACATGAGCAACGAAATGCTTCATTTGCATCAGATCAAATCAGCGAGGACTGAGGTGGGCAGCCCCCAAGAGTCACCGCACATAGCATGTCCACAACTTACTAACCTTAAATGGGAACCTGTGAAGGAACCGGAGCACCCAGAGGATACTCACACAGTCACGGGGAGAAAATGCCAACTTCTTCCAGATAGTATCGGAGATTGAACCCCGAACGGTAATTGCTGGCGCTGTAAAGTGATGCATTAACAGCCATGTTACCGTGCCATGTATTTGAGTTCAAACCTAAACAGACAAGAACGTGAGCCAACACTAAAGCCTGTGTGGAGATCTGGAAGCCCTGAAGTTGGTTACTACACAAGATGTGACCCGGCTTCATTTCTGCCACTATCTGTGAGGAGTTTGTATGTTTTTCCTGCGACTGCATGGGTTTCCTCCAGGTGCTCCAGTTTCCTCCCACAGTCCAAAGATGTACGGGTTAGTAGATTAGTTAGTCACATGGGTGCAATTGGGCAGTGCAGACTCCTTGGGCCTGTTTCTATGCTGTACCTCTAAATAAATACTTCAAATTATAGTTGTTCATTAAACGCCCACCTTGATAAGAAGTGTAATTGATAGTGGCACCAAAGTATTTTTCCCTAAAAGCTCAGGAGCTCAGTGTAAAGTATCTTTAAACACGGACAGGCAGTTATCGGGTAAGAGTTGAGATGCTGATTCCGACTGGACAGAGGGCTGTGTAATGTGTAACAATATTGCGGTCAGTCTGCATCACTGTTTAAAGTCTCAGTATGTGTTTTGTGTAAGAATTCTGCTTAGCAAATTACCTCTCTGGAGGTGTGCATGCACTTGTGAAAACATGGGAGAGTGAAAAAGGATCTAGTTTGTTGTGACGTTATTATCCAACATTAGAGAGCGTTGCTGTCCTCATCCAGTTTGCAATCATCAGTTTCACATCTTCCGTGAAGATAGATCGAAGAAAGGCTTGATGAAGAGATGGAGTTGGGCTGTGGAGATGAAAAAGAAACTAAAGGTGCACTCTTGGTAACTGAGGTGACTCAAAATGCTGGAGGAACTCAGCAGATAAGATCTATGGAGAGGAATAAACGATGTTTCGGGCTGAGAGCCTTCATTAGGACTGGAAACGAAAGGGGAAGGTTAAGAAGGTGGGGGGGGGAGGTGGGGGGAAGGAAGGTACAAGCTGGCAGGTGATAGGTGAAGCGTTTTGTGTGTGCGCTTGTGTATTTATGTGTTTATGAGTGTATGTGAGTGTCTGAGTGTACATGTGCAAGTGTGTATGTGCATCCAGTGCATGTGAGACATTTAATAGTCCTTGTTAGGCTCCCTCCTCACTCAAAATAGTCCAAGATTTGTTGCTTTAATAATAGCTGCTCTTTCCTAACAAGCCACCAGCTCAGAGTGATGACATCATAAATATATCAGCAAGGCAAAAGGGAGCATTGGAGTTGTGGTCTGGTACCACCCCTCCCCCCCACAACCTGCTGTAACACTTGGCTGCTGTGCTATCAAATTTGGGAGGGTGGGGTGGGGGGCAGTAAGAAAAACAAATCTTTGAAGACCTTTGCAACTGCAGTTCACTGTAGGAGGTGATTCAGACATGTGCTTGAAGGAATTTCGCACACAGCCCAGTTATAAGGATTATGGAACTGTGGTGAGGAATGACGCAGTGATTAAAGAAAGCAGATCAAGGCAGGAAAATAACATTAAAATGATGCAAGGATAGATTGAAAGAACTCCACTCTATTGTAACAGTGTTCGATCTTGTTCACACATTACAATAGAAATTAATGGTTAGGAAATTATGATTATCAGTTGCAGTGTGAAAATTACTGCACGTAAACAATGATTGTAGAATGCTTAATTAAATGTGAAAATAATGAAACTTTCCTCCCAGATAAGCAGATAATGTGACTTAAACACAGGCAGTGCTTTGAGCCGATGATATAGTAGCAATATGGTCATTCAGAAGGAAAATATAACGAGCAAAAACTGCTTCATAAACACTTTCTGTAGTGTTCTTAATGACTTATGTACATTTGGAACTCTCCACACTGCGAGGCCAAACAGGGGGCGACTCTGATCTTATCTCCCAGTGGTCGTCAAGAAATTTATTGAGAATAAGGGCTCATGAGCGAAAGTTAAATAAATAGAATTCTATTCTTCCATAAATGTGAGGAAAATTGTCCTAGGAATAATTTAAAATTAAATGAAGTAAAATGCTTTTAATATAAACAATTTTTGGAACTGCTGGAAGTGTTTACAAAGATGAAAATATAAAGTGGCATGCAAAAGTTTGGGCACCCCTGGTCAAAATTTCTGTTACTGTGAATAGCTAAGCGAGTAAAAGATGACCTGATTTCCAAAAGGCATAAAGTTAAAGATGACACATTTCTTTAAAATTTTAAGCAAGATTACTTTTTTATTTCCATCTTTTACAGTTTCAAAATAACAAAAAAGGAATAGGGCACCCTGCATGGTTAGTACTTAGTAACACCCTCTTTGGCAAGTATCACAGCTTGTAAGCGCTTTCTGTAGCCAGCTAAGAGTCTTTCAATTCTTGTTTGGGGGATTTTCGCCCATTCTTCCTTGCAAAAAGCTTCTAGTTCTGTGAGATCCTTGGGCTGTCTTGCATGCACTGCTCTTTTGAGGTCTATCCACAGATTTTTGATGATGTTTAGGTCGGGGGACTGTGAGGGCCATGGAAAAACCTTCAGCTTGCACCTCTTGAGGTAGTCCATTGTGGATTTTGAGGTGTGTTTAGGATCATTATCCTGTTGTAGAAACCATCCTCTTTTCATCTTCAGCTTTTTTTTTTACAGACGGTGTGATGCTTGCTTCCAGAATTTGCTGGTACTTAATTGAATTCATTCTTCCCTCTATCAGTGAAATGTTCCCCATGCCACTGGTTGCAACACAATCCCAAAGCATACTCAATCCAACCCCCTGCTTAACAGTTGGAGAGGTGTTCGTTTCATGAAATTCTGCACCCTTTTTTCTCCAAACATACCTTTGCTCATTGCGGCCAAAAAATTCTATTTTAACTACATCAGTCCAGAGGACTTGTTTCCAAAATGCATCAGGCTTGTTTAGACATTCCTTTGCAAACTTCTGTCGCTGAATTTTGTGGTGAGGATGCAGGAAAGGTTTTCTTCTGATGACTCTTCCATGGAGGTCATATTTGTGCAGGTGTCGCTGCACAGTAGAACAGTGCACCACCACTCCAGTGTCTGCTAAATCTACCTGAAGGTCTTTTGCAGTCAAACAGGGGTTTTGAGTTGCCTTTCTAGTGATCCTATGAACATTGCTATCTTCTTATAGCCTTCTGCTGCTTTGTGGCCATCATTTATTTTAGTTTTCAGAGTGCTAGGCAGCTGCTTAGAGGAGCTCATGGCTGCTAATTGTTGGGACAAGGTTTGAGGAGTCAGGGTATTTATAAAGCTTTGAAATTTGCATCACCTGGCCTTTCCTAATAATGACTGTGAACAAGCCATAGCCTTAACAAGCTAATTAAGGCCTGAGACCTTGGTAAAAGTTATCTGAGAGCTCGAATCTCTTGGGGTGCCCAAACTTTTACATAGTGCTCCTTTCCTTTTTCTCACTCTAAAATTGTACAAAACAAAAATAATACACTAATCTTGCTTAAAATGTTGAAAAGAATGTTTCATCTTTAACTTTATGACTTTTGGAGATCAGTTCATCTTCTACTCACTTAACTATTCACAGTAACAGAAATTTTGACCAGGGGTGCCCAAACTTTTGCATGCCACTGTAGGTGTATGTACACACACAAAACGCTGGAGGAACTCAGCAGGTCAGGCAGCATTTATTGAGAGAAATAAACAGTAAATGTTTTGAGACCCCTCATCGGGGTTGGTGAAGGGTATTTATCCTGGTGAAGGGGCTTGGTCTGAAACGTTGATGATGCAGCTGTCCCAATGCGGCCTAATCAGATTTATAGATATTTGCGATACATCTTTTCCCGCTGAGGTTTGGGTGGGACTACAACCAGAGGTCATGGGTTAAGGGTAAAAGGTGAGAAGTTTAAGAGGAACATGAGGGGAAACTTCTTCACTCAGAGGGGTGTGAGAGAGTGGATTGAGCTGCCAGCACAAGTGGTGCATGCAAGCTCAACATTTAGGAGAAGTTTGGATAGGTACGTGGATAGTAGGGGTATGGAGGGCTATGGTCCCGGTACAGGTTGATGGGAACAGGCAGTTTAAATGGTTTCAGCATGGACTAGATGTGCCGAAGAGCCTGTTTCTGTGCTGTATTTTTCTATGACTCTATATCTCCATCTTTCTGACTCTTGAACTCAAAGTCTTGACTAATAAGTATTCCATTTTTTACCACTCTATCAACTTGTGAACCACTTTCTGGGAGCCATGGATGTGGATCCTAGGATCCCTCTGCACATCAATGATGTGAGGGGTCCTGCCATTAACTGTGTATTTTCACTTTATATTTGATCTTGTCTGGGTTAAACTCCACCTGCAATTTCTCCACCCATATGTGCAGCTGATCTACAGTATATCTTGAAGCATTCTCTGGCAACCACAATGCCACCAGTCTTAGTGTCATCTACAGCCTTACTAACTCACCCATTCTCATTTTCATCCAAGTCATTTGTATAGACCACAATCAGCTGAGGTCCAAGTACAGCTCCCTGCAGAATATCTCCGATCATGGAGCTTCAGCCAGAAGTAAGTCCTGTTGACCACTACTCTCTGTCTTCAGTGAGCAGCTGATTGTGAATTCAAACAGCCCATTCACCACGGATCCCATGTAGTATCACCTTCTGGATGTGTCTCCCATGGGGACCATGTTGGCTCTCTGCTGCAAACAAGGAGAGAGTAAAGCAAGCTTTGCACTTGAAACTGACAGTATCTCGACCACGGAGCAAGGTTAAAATTGGCCTGTGACTAAATAATTCAAATTAGGAGCATACCACTTCCAGCTGTTGTCAGTGCCGGCTTTGCTGGGGTAATGTACATATTCAGAACCATTATCCTTGGACTGCCATGATGGTAATCTAATGACAATAAAAAAAACGAAAATGCACAGTATCTGATTTCAAAGTCTCTGGAAACATTTGATACCATGGTGTCATGGTAACATAACAGTTAATGTAACATTTTACAGCACCAGCAATCAACGATCAGGATTCAATTCCCACTGCTTTCTGCATGGAGTCTGCACGTTCTCCCTGGGCTCCCTCTGGGTCCTCTGGTTTCCTCCCACATTCCAAAGACGTACAGGTTAGGGTTAGTGAGTTGTGGGCTGCTCTGTTGGTGCCACAAGCGTGGTGACACTTGTGGGCTGCCCCCAGCACATCCTCAGACTGTGAAAATCTGCAGATGCTGGAAATCTGAGCAACACACACAAAATGCTGGAGGAACTCAGCAGGCCGGGCAGCATCTATGGAAATATAGTACAGTCGATGTTTCAGGCTGAAACCCTTCGGCAGGACTGTCGACGTTTCAGGCCAAAATGTCGACTGTACTTGTTTTCATAGATGCTGCCTGGCCTGCTGAGTTCCTCCAGCATTTTGTGTGTGTTCCTCACACTGTGTTGGCTGTTGACACAAATGAAGCATTTCACTGTATGTATTGATGTCCATGTGACAAACAAAGCTAATTAAAGAGCATCTTTATTTATCTTATCTTTTGGAGAAATGGACAAACTGAAATTAGAAAGGCTTACATTCTCTCAAATAGTCATTTGGACTTTGATGAATAGAGTCACCCTGAGATAAATATTTAAATAGTTCATAAAATAAAAAAAAATTCATAATGACCTTGCAAAGAATAAAGTAGTTTCACCAAGATGACACAATACAAAAAGGATCACAATACTAGGCCAGTGAGCTGGAATGTGGCTGTAATTCTGCCTGTTTCAAAGCTTGAGCGCTAATCTAATTAAGATATTTAATCTGATGGATTCAGTAGAGCAGGTAACAGGTAAGCCGTATTCTGCAAAGGGAACGGGGATGTGATGCTATAACCAGGCCATTTTAGTGTTAAGTCAGTGATGAAGAACACAAGAGATTCTGCAGATGCTGGAAATCCAGAGCAACACACACAAAATGCTGGCGGAACTCAGCAGGTCAGGCAGCATCTATGGAGGGGAATAACCAGTTGACGTTTCAGGCTGAGACCTTTCATCAGGAAAGGAAAGGGGGTTAACACACAAGAGGAAGATATTAAAGAGCACTGGTGCTAGCACACACCCCTGCCTCACTCCTGTGCGTATAAGGAAGGGCATGGACTCTTGTCCTCTTATGGTCACCCGAGCAGTCATCCCATGGTGGAACTGGCTGAGGATGTTAACAAATTTATTAGGATAGCCAAACCTGAGGAGGTCATTTCATAAGAGCTCTCTTTGCACAGTGTCGAGTGCTTTGGAGAGATCAGCAAAGGCTATAAACAGGTCCTGATGTTACTCCCAGCACTTTTCCTGAAGCTGCCGGGCTGTGAAGATCATGTCGATCGTGCTCCTGTTCTTCCTAAATCCACACTGTGATTCAGGCAACATTGACTCGGTGATGCTGCTGATGAGCCTCTGAAACATCACCTTAGCCAAGACCTTTCCAGCAACAGAAAGGAGCAATATGCCCCTACTATTGCCGCAGATGGCTTTATCATGCTTGTTCTTATAAATGACAACGATGTTCGCATTTCTTCATTGCTGTGGGATGTTCTCATTAGTCCAGGCCTTGGTGGTGTACTGCTAGAGAGTGCACATATACATGTACCCTCTGGAGTTGTCAGGGGTAAGTTTATTACGCAAAGAGTGGTGAGTGCGTGGAATGGGCCGCCGGTGATTGTGGTGGAGGCGGAAACGATAGGGTCTTTTAAGAGACTCCTGGACAGGTACATGGAGTTCTGAAAAATAGAGGGTTATGGGTAACCATTGATAATTTCTAAGGTAAAGACATGTTCGGCACAGCTTTGTGGGCCAAAGGGCCTGTATTATGCTGTAGGTTTTCTATGTTTCTATAAATGCTGCCTGACCCGCTGAGTGAGTTCCTCTAGCATTGTGTGTGTGTGTGTTACTTAGTGATGAAGATGTGTTCGCCCAACTTCCCCCAGACTGAATTCTTTGTGTAACAAAAGGAACCATGATTCTATATCAGCTGCCGTTTTCAAGATGTGAGATTCATTTTTTTTATCAATAGAAATGAAAGTCACTAGAGGGGGACAGATCTGATAACACCAATTTTATAATACCATGGAAAGTCTAAGTAGGTGTCATTAATTCCTTTCATTTTGTCATTTGAACCTTTTTTTTGGCTGTGCCACGTGAATGGTAAATATTTGATGAGATCTGTTTAGACGTTTCCAGAAGAGCAAAGTGCAGATACAGCAAAGTTACTGGGCACATTTAGTACCATATGGCAACACTGCTGGAAGCAGCCAGTACAAAACACAATTCCACAACTGGGAGGCTGAAAGTCATTGTAAATGCAGACCATCCCTGGGTTCAGATGGTTCAATTTAATATCAGAGAATGTATATAGTATCTAACCTGAAATTCTTACTCTTTGAGATATCCACAAAACAAGAAACCCCATAGAATGAATGGTAGAAACATCGGAACGCTGAAGATCCCCTCCTGCTTCCCACACATAAGCAACAGCAGAAGGATTGACCGTCCCCTTGCCTCCCCGCCCCACTTGTGCCAGTGGAAGCACTGACCCCCACCCCACCACCCAACAAGCAAGTAATAACAAAAGCCCCCAAAGAGACCTTGATCCAAAGTCCATCAAAAACTACAGTCCATAACCCAGTACTTCGGCATCTCAGGCTCTCTCTCACCAGAGAGCGGAGACCAGCAACTCGCTGTACCAATATTACAGGGTACAGGGTAGTGAATAGGTTCTGCTTCTACAGGTATCCATTTTGTCCATTAAATTGATAAAAAAAAGTGCAAAAAAAATCACCCAATATGGTGACACAGTATTGCAATGAATGGCATTAAAAGAACTGGTCAGTGCACATGCTCCTGTCTATATCAACAGCGTTGAGGCTGAGAGCTTCAAGCTCCTAGCTATGGACATCACCAATAGCCTGTCCTGGTCCAACCACATTGATGCCATGGCCAAGAAAGTTCACCCATGCCTCCACTTCCTCAGGAGGCTAAAGAAATTTGACCTTATTCACCCTCCTTCTTATTCTGGTTTCTTTTTACAAGAAATTACAAGAAGTGGAGAGAGAGGGAGAAGAAACTAAAAACTGCCATTTGTAGAAATGAATGCATGTCAGACTTCAAAATTCAAAGTAATTTATTACCGAAATACATATATAGTGCTGTGCAAAAGTCTTAGCCACATATATATGGACTTTTGCACTGTACTGTAGTAAGTTAAGTGTTGTACTATACTGCTGATCTTGCTGTCATTATGTGAGAGGCTATTGTTGTGGCACCATTCAGCTAGATTTTCAATCCTCCTATATGCTGTTGTTCCTACATCAGGTTGTCTATAAATTGGGTGTTCACAGCCTGGGAATGGCCATTTACTTCAGTATTCATTGTCCAGTTTTTTACATTTACATATTCACAGCACATCAAAGACACGTTAATTTCTATAGATGTACTGTGGAGACCATTCTGACTGGCTGCATCACCGTCTGCAATGGAGGGGCTACTGCACAGGATTAGAAATAACTGCACAAGGTTGTAAACTCAGCCAGCTCCATCATAGGCACTGGCCTCTACAGCATCAAGGGCATCTTCGAAAAGAGATGCTTCAAAAAAAAGCAACATCCATCATTAAGAACCCCCATCACCCAGGAAGAGCTCTCTTCTCATTGTTACCATCAGAGAGGAGGTACAGGAGCTTGAAGACCCACACAAATGTTTTAGGAAGAGCTTCTCCCCCTCCACCATCAGATTTCTCAACAGACAATGAACAAACCAATGAACACGATCTCACTATTTTTGCACTACTTATTTAATTTGATTTCTTATATATATATATATATATATATATATATATATATATATATATATATATATATATATATTTTTTTTTTTTTTTAAATTGTAATTTATAGTTTATTTTGTATTGCACTGTACTGTTGCCATAAAATAACAAATTTCACAACATGTAATACTGAAATTAAACATGATTTTGATTCTAATATTGTGTAACTAAAACCCAATAATCTAAACATTCTTCTCCTACAACAGAATAATATAGAACACTATAGCACAGTACAGGACCTTCAGCCCATCTTTTAGCTTACTCTAACATCAATCCAATCCTTCCTTCCTTCCCACACAGCCCTCCATTTATCCATCTCCATTTTTTGTAACATTGGGGTTTTGGCCTTCAGATACTTTGAGGCACATTAATAAAACATGCCACGGAGGAGAAGTAAACAGATAGTGGGCAGAATCTCATTCCTTTGTAAAACACTGACTGAAAATATCCTGTTGAATAAACTGTTAGAAGTTGTTAGAAAGGCCTTTGAGGCAAGTACCAAATCCTGGTTCGTGTTGGTAATGGGAATCCTTATTTAAATTGTTATTGAAAATAACATGGATGGTGATCATGGATGTGTGCTACTTGGGATGCTGGTTTTAGCAAACTCCCTAACAATACAAACAGGAATAAGAGTACATGACAGGATGTCAGGGAGGTAGTTTGTGAGGTGGTGAACCTCTTTTGTTGTTTACATGGGGCTCCTGCGGTTCTCAATATCCTTCTGCAATTTGTACGGTCACAGGTCAGGAGGTTCTGCTTCTTTTCAAGGAGGTTTTGATCCTATTGCTGAATAGGACTAGAACATAAAAGCAAGGATGTAATGCTGAGTCTTTATAAGGTATTGGCCAGACTGCACTTGGAGTATTGTGAGCAGTATTGGGCCTCTTATCTACATCATATGACATGGCACATGATGATGTGCTAAGAAAGGATGTGCTGGCATTAGAGAGGGTCCAGAGGAGGTTCACAAGAATGAACCCAGAAATGAAAGTGTTAATATATTTATGAGCATTTGATGGCTCTGGGCCTGTACTTGCTGGAGTTCAGATGAATGAAGGAGGTTCTCATTGAAACCTATCAAATACTGAAAGACCTAGTTAAAGTGCAGTGGACAGAATGTTTCCTATAGTAGGGGAGCCTAGGACCAGAGGGCACCACCTCAGAATAGAAGGACGTCCCTTTACAATAGGAAGAATTTCTTAAGCCAGGGAGTGGTGAATCTGTGGATTTCATTATCACAGATGGCTGTGGTGGCCAAGCCATTGGGTATATTTAAAGTGGTGGTTGAAAAGTCCTTGATTAGAAAGGGTGTCATGGGTTATGGGCAGAAGGCAGAAGAATAGGGTTGAGAAGGATAATGAATCAGCCATGATGAAATGGTGGAGCAGATTCAATAGGCCAAATGGCCTAATTCTGCCCCTCTGTTTAATGGTCTATTCTGCAATCTGCCAGTTAACTTCATAGAACATTACAGCACAGTACAGGCCCTTTGGCCCATAATGTTCTTCTGACCTCTTAACCTAATTTAAGATTGTTACGAACCCCGTAACTGGGTTACTTACCAGCAAAGATAGAGACGTCCGTTGGAGTCTGGTGATACTATTTTTAACAGTATTTATTAGTAAAAATACACAAAATAATATCAATGCAAATATACAGATAATATACGTCGTCAATACTAAACCTAAAAGTGCGGGTATAATAATAATCAATAAGAAATAAGCTCTATCGTTGTCTAGGGGATAATGAATTGTCCGATGGAAATATAAAGTTCGTTTCGGTTCACACAGGCTCCAGTGTTTGTTTGTCGCTGTGTTGCAATTGTTGGAGAGAGAGAGAAATAGAAGAATGGGAACAGTTACCGCTGTTGTTTTTGCCAACCTTCCCTTATGATTTCGATCCATCGGTGTCTCATTGTTGTGGCCGTTCAAGTATGACCTCTCCTTTAGCTAAACCGTTCTTCCGTGATGAGCCCGCCACCCAGGCGAGGGAGGACGCACACGAGCTCTCACCGGCTTTCGCTATAAAACGCTGTCACTGGATTTCTAGCGTTTCTCCTGGTGCGTCTAAGGGATGTTCCCCAGACCCGTCTTTTATCCTCACTCACGGGGTCTCAGATGTCAATCAGGTTGGGATGATGCAATCCCTCAACCAGACCACTCTGGTTGTCCCCTGAGGGTTTCAATGAATAGTACAGTACTCAATACACAATTCCTTCTCCAAGAGACAATAGCAGTAATCAGTGGTTCCGTTCCGCTTATGTCAGAAGACATTCCACCTGGTTGTGTATTCTGCGTCTCTCTCTCTCATTTCCTGACATGCTGTGTATCTCTCTCATTTCCTGGGTCTCAGACCCGAAATAATAGCGATCTTGCGATTCTCAAAAAGGAGGGGGCGACTTTGCACCCTTTGGCCCCTCAGAGTTGCTCCACATTCGTAAAACCCCATCCTTCTAAGGATTTTTACCACAGGTAAAAATTAACTAATACAGAGTCTTACAGGAGTTCAGAATCTAACACAATACAAAAGAGTTCTTTTTTCACTACAGTGTAATAGTTATACATTCAATTCAGCATCTAAACAGTTAGTGATTACATTGTCACTTCCTTTAATATCTTAATATCTTGTACCTTAATAAATTCCTGTAGCATCAGACTCCAATTTAATAACCACCTATTTTTATTCCTTTTCTTCAGCAAAACAAGAGTTGTGATCTTAGCTTAGTGTATATTACAAAAGTTCATGCAAATACTAATCTTTATTTTACTTTCAAACTTAACAGTCTATCTTCCATGGTGTTGTCTTTATTATTTACATGCTTCGTCGAAATCCCTTAAAACCGGATCCTGTTATTTAAGGTGGCATCCCGTCAACCCTCGCCCCTTTTCCAGTTAACTCCCACGTGGTTAGCTTGCTTACCAGTGTGGAATAGGCTTTTGCATGCTCCTTTCATAGGAGTTATTTTATCAACAGTGTTTTCCAAACTTAGCCCATTTTCTGAACTTCTACACAATTCTTTATTTTTAAGCAAGTCGTTAGTTTTATCTTCAGGACCCTTCATTCTATTAGTTTTCAGTTTAATATCTGCAAGCGATCCCTCTTTGTCCAAACAACATTTCAAATTCTGCCTCTTCACAGCACACCCTTGCATAACATTAGTGAGTGGGGCACCTTTACATTCCAAATCAAACTGTAATTGATTCGCAGGCACCTTGGTAACAAGCCATTGTTCCTTCAGCCTGGTTACTGCTTCTGACACCAATCCAGACTTTAATTTTTCTTCATTCAACTTAGGAACTACACTTTTCCCTTCTCCTTCAATAATAATATCCACATCACCACCTTTTATCTCCTCACTAACTCTTAACACACCTTCGAACACAAACAACTAGGAATTCTCACTTCCCACTATTACCAACGTTAACCCTTTCTTCACTGAACCAAGTCCCTCTGACCCACAAGGACTGCATTCTTTTTTAACTGAATCAGATACCTCAGACTTTTCCTGGGTTCCATTACTAGGTTCAGTACCACGTGCATCCACATCTTGAACACACTCAAACGGGACATCTGCCTCTTCCAGGCTTTCAATACCCGTCCCCTTTTCAAATTCTAAGTTCCCCGGATCCTCCCAGTTACTCTCTGGGCAATTCACTTCCGGAGTAAACTCAACCCTGCGGGCTGAAACAACCTCATCTGCCAACCCAGCAGACTCCTTCAAGGTAATGGCATCCTTTTAATCTAGGACTGCCCTCATTTCATTATCGGGAACACCTTTAGAATTTTCAACTTCTTCAAACAGCACTGTCAAGCCAGACAGATCATCCATGTCCAACCCTGGACCTTCTAACAGTCTTATCTGTTTCTCATTTTTACTCCGTGCCTCTATAAATTTCCTCCTGGCTAAGGGTAGGTCTACCTCCTTTCCTTTACTGTCTTTCACCTCCCTATTCTCCGTTTTACCACCCTCTAACCCCTCTTGGTACAGGGTTGGTAAAAACATCTGAGCCAAATCGATACTGGCCTGATTTAAACTGGTCGCTTTCTCAGCTGCCTTTCTCGACATGCTGTGAGTGGTCGCGCATGCGGGATAGATCTTGGAACCTAGGGGCGGGACCTCAACACCTACAGGCTGGCTCGTCAGCTTCATTGCTGACCAAACCTCACCACCAGCTAAATCGTAACCAAGAAGGACGTCCATGTCAGCTCTCGGAAATTCTGATTGCACCCCTATTTCAACTGGTCCAGATACCAGCTCACAATTTATAATGATCCTATGCAAAGGCACAGCTTCTGTCCCTTTTCCTATGCCTCTCAAAGCTACCTCTCCCGTCTCAGGACCAAAATTTAGTACCTTACTGAGAATCAATGACTGCTCAGCTCCAGTATCTCTCCAGATCCGCACTGGAACTGGTGTTTCTCCCTCTTTCACAGATACGGTCCCTTCTGAAATAAATTTCTCACGCCCCTCTCGTATTCTGTCTACCTGGGGCTTTCTCGTCGATTTACTGATCAACACAATACACCCTGTAGGGACTGCTGCTTTCCCTTTTCCTGTCTCCTTCCTCGGAGCAAAGCACTTAGATGCAATATGACGCACCTTTCCACAATTAAAACAGGTCAAGCCAGGACCCCTCCTGCCATCTTGCCTTTCTTCCTCCTTATTTTTACCACTAGCTCTCAGCTGAATCTCTGCCTCAGCCGGCAGGCTTTCTCTACCGTTCCTACTGTCTTTCTGGTAACTCTTATTTGAGGAAAACTTTGTCTTGTGGGTTAGGGCATATTCATCTGCGAATCTGGCAAATTCAGATATGGACTTATTCGGCTTCTCGTTCAAATACATTCAGATATCATCCGAAACACAACCTTTAAATTCCTCAATCAGAATTAACTCCCTGAGACGCCAAAAATCTTCTTCCACCATTTCTGCTGCACACCAGTGATCCAAGAGCACACCCTTCTCATAGGCAAACTCTGCATACGTCTGATTCCACACTTTCTTTAAATTTCTGAACTTTTGTCTATAGGCCTCAGGTACCAATTCGTAGGCCCGAAGAATGGCCTGTTTTACTTCCTTGTAATTCTCATACTCCTCCTCCTACACAGATAACACCGCATATGCCCGTTGTGCCTTCCCTTTTAACACACTTAGTAACAACGCCACCCACTGATCTCTGGGCCACTTCTGACTCACTGCCACCTTTTCAAAATGCAAGAAATAACTATCAACATGTCTCCTCGAACGGAGGTACTAACCTAAACTCCCTACTAACATAAAACCTCTCCTTTCGGTCTGGCCCTTGAGCTCTTCGCTCTTTCCTTAACGTCTCCATGTCCAGCTCATGCTGCCTCTGTTTCTCCTTCTCCTCATGCTCCCTCTGCTTTTCAGCTCTTTCCTTCTCCCTTTTCACCTCTAACTCCTTTAGCTGGAGCTCATACTCCCTCTGCTTTTCAGCTCTTTCCTTCTCCTTTTCAGCTGCTTCCAGCTGTTTTAACTTAATTTCATGTTCCAACCTTAATTTTTCCAACTCTAACTGAGCTGTCCCAATAGCTGGTACCTTTTCAGGGATACTTTCCAATACCTCAGCCGAAAACACATTCTTCTCAATATAATACTGAGTTATGGCCCGCCACATCTCCCACTTTTTCATTGACGACCTCATCTCTGCGAGATTTAGTCCTTTCGCAATATTTACCAAGTCTGACTTTGTGGCCCCCTCTAGCGCCTTCAAAGTCGGGTTTTGTGTAAATTCGTCTACGTCCATCTTTGCTGGTTTCCCTTCTGGTTACCCGCGCAACCAGATCCAAGTTTGGACTTAAAAGTCTGATTTACTGGCCCTCCAATTTGGTATCAAATCTCGAGACGAGGCTCCAAGTTGTTACGAACCCCGTAACTGGGTTACTTACCAGCAAAGATAGAGTCGTCCGTTGGAGTCTGATGATACTATTTTTAACAGTATTTATTAGTAAAAATACACAAAATAATATCAATGCAAATATACAGATAATATACGTCGTCAATACTAAACCTAAAAGTGCGGGTATAATAATAATCAATAAGAAATAAGCTCTATCGTTGTCTAGGGGATAATGAATTGTCCGATGGAAATATAAAGTTCGTTTCGGTTCACACAGGCTCCAGTGTTTGTTTGTCGCTGTGTTGCAATTGTTGGAGAGAGAGAGAAATAGAAGAATGGGAACAGTTACCGCTATTGTTTTTGCCAACCTTCTTTTATGATTTCGATCAGTCGGTGTCTCGTTGTTGTGGCCGTTCAAGTATGACCTCTCCTTTAGCTAAACCGTTCTTCCGTGATGAGCTCACCACCCAGGCAAGGGAGGACACACACGAGCTCTCACCGGCTTTCGCTATAAAACGCTGTCACTGGATTTCTAGCGTTTCTCCTGGTGCGTCTAAGGGGTGTTCCCTAGACCCGTCTTTTATCCTCACTCACGGGGTCTCAGATGTCAATCAGGTTGGGATGATGCAATCCCTCAACCAGACCACTCTGGTTGTCCCCTGAAGGGTTTCAATGAATAGTACAGTACTCAATACACAATTCCTTCTCCAAGAGACAATAGCAGTAATCAGTGGTTCCGTTCCACTTATGTCAGGAGACATTCCACCTGGTTGTGTATTCTGCGTCTCTCTCTCTCATTTCCTGACATGCTGTGTATCTCTCTCATTTCCTGGGTCTCAGACCCGAAATAATAGCGATCTTGCGATTCTCAAAAAGGAGGGGCGACTTTGCACCCTTCGGCCCCTCAGAGTCACTCCACATTCGTAACAAGATCAATCTAATTCTTCCCCCTTACCTAACCCTCCATTTGCCCGAGACGTTGGCCTTAGCAACAAAGCAGTTACTTATAACTTCAGCCTACCAAAACAAAGCAAGTTTATTGTGGAAAATTTCCACAGGATTTGTCATTGCCAATTCTAACATACCTAAAATTTTATCCATGCCTCAAAGTTCCAAGTAAATTTATTATCAAGGTACGTATGTCACCATATACTGCCCTGAGATTCATTTTCTTCTGGGAATTCACAGTAGAAACAAAGAAACAGAAAGGAATCAATGAAAGTCTCCAATGACTCTCATCATGATCTACTTAGAACCAACAACCAGTGTAGGTTTAGTTCAATTTAATACTGACTACTCTTATGTAGGTAATATCCTATATGCAAAGCATTAAAGATTTCACATGTCACTCAGGCGCAGTGCAGGTTACAGTTCCAGCTCCCTGTGCCACTAATACTTTCCATACACTGCTTTAAAGAACGCGTGTGGCAGGTGAAAAGCTCCGCTCCCAGTGGTTACATTTTAAATGTTTTGACTCTTTAAACTTTTTAATTAATTGCAGGTGAGTCTAAAGTGTTCAAGAGGATCAAGGGACCTCCCCAAGGCACTTTTTACACCTGGTTTCACATTGCATTGCATGTAAACTCTCTGTGGTTTCAGGGTCTGACTGGAGATTTTCACATTTCAAATTTAGCAGTGGTTCAAAAGAGAAGCTGTTTGGCATCGGTGATGAAAATTAAAATGCACTTAGTTACAGCTGCAAAGAAAGTACATCCCTGTAGCACAGTGCAATCAAATAAACCAGGGTGGTAGTTCATTTCCCTTTTCAAACTTCGCTTTCTTTTTTTCAAGACACATCCTACTATAGACTAGAAAATCTTTTGTACACATCTGAAAAAAACTTTTACATTTGTATACAGATGCATATAGCAGTGACAAAAATGCTATTCCATTACTTACAAGTCATCATGAACATGACAAGGATAATTAGATCCAATTTCTGATCAAACTAAAACAGTTTGCCTCAAAGCAGTATATTCTTAAAGATAACTTCAGTGTTCAATTCTTGGGTGCCTACATCTCTTGAGTATCTATCCTGGGCCCAGCATACTGATACAATTAGAATGAAGGCATGCCAGCTGCTAGATTTCATTAGGAATTTCACAAGATTTAGTATGCCTTCAGTCTTTGGCCAATTTCTACAGACGTATTGTGGAGTGGATTCTGTCTGCATCACTGTCTGATGTGCAGCCTCTAATACACAGAATCAGAAAAAAGCCACAGAAAGTTGCAAATTCAGCCAGCTCCATCATGGTCACTAGCCTCCCCACCACGGAGGACATTTTCAGAAGGTGATGCCCTAAAAGGCAGCATCCATCATTAAGGATCCCCATCACCCAGGACATGTCCTCTTTGCATTGTTACCATCAAGGAGGAGGTACAGGAGCCTGAAGGCTCACACTGAACGATTCAGGAACAGCTTTTTTCCCTCCACCATCCAATTTCAGAACAGTTCCTGAAATCACAAGCACTACCTCACTGTGTTTGCTCTCTTTTGGCATTATTTATTTTTTATATATATTTCTTATTGAAACTTATAATTTATATATACAGCATCTTACTGTAATTTATAATATATTTTACATATTGCACTGTACTGCTGCCACAAAACAACAGATTTTATGACATATGTCAGTGATAATAATCCTGATTCTGATCAATTAACAATGGGGAGCAGCTTTGAGATCTGTTCTATATTTCAAAGTAATTACACTTGCAAAGTTCTTAACTGCTGAAGACGGCATTAACTGGAAAATAAACCAAAGGGGTTACATCTCAGTGTATCATTACGTTAACCAATTATTAAGATGTGCATAAGGAGAAAAAAGAAAAACTCTAAAGTCTAGAAATATACAGGGGTTCTGTCACATCTGTGGAGTTAGAGGTCTGTACCTTTCAGCGGAAGAAATGAAGGAAGATGCCAATTTAGAAGAAAATAGGGCATCAAAGGAATTAAATCAGAGTTCTAAATAGAAGAATGAGGAGGCATTTCTTTAGTTCTTAACCTTTTGGATCCCTACCATTGACTGAGGGGTCTGTGGACCCCAAGCTGCAAACCACTGCTTTAGCTGGCAGCTGATAAAACTGTGGAATTCATTGCCAAGTTATTGGGTATACTTAAAATGGAGGTTGATAGGTTCTTAATAAGTAAGGACATCAAAGGTTATGGAGAGAAAGCTGGAGAATGGGGCTGAGGAGGAAAATAAATCAGCCATGATCAAATAGTGGAGCAGACTTGATGGGCCAAATGGCCTAATTCTGCTCCTATGTCTTATGGTCATTGTAAATACATGCTGGTGTTTATGTATTTATGAACATTTTATTCCATACCTGTACTATAACCTCTAACTTTATTTTGAAAATTTTTATTCTTTGTAATTGTCGACTGCTGTTTTTTGTTGTATGTTCACACTGACCAACACACCACAACAAATTCTTAATACATGTTAATGTATATGGCAAATAAAGTTGATTCTTGGTCTTATGGAACCTCTGAATACAATTATTTCTTAAACAATACATTTATTGCACTGCCCCATCTCTCAGCCTGGGATCAATCTAAGGGTAGATTTATCTCTTTGCAGAGTTTTACTCTTCCATAAGGGGAAGTATATTTGATATCCAAAAAATGTTTAAGTTCCTTAAAAGTCTGTGACACCAACACTGATCCTTCTATCCCAAACGGATTAACTGAGTGTTGTCCACTATAGTAAATTATTCAATTTACAATCTGGATATAACCCAGTGCCCTGCAAAATGAAAATATGGATATTAATCCCAATTGGATTTGTTAATGGATCAATCATAACCATATGTACAGTAATATGCACATATATATAGGCAGGGTGTTTAAGACTTTTGCAGAGTAATATGGTAGTTTTATGTATTGCACTGTACTGCTGCTGCAAAAAAATCATGACATATGTGAGTGATGATAAACCAGATTCTGATATGGGTCTCTATTGTGGACTGACAGTGGGAAGGGGGCAGGGAGAGGGGAATCATGGTTGGGAAAAGGGGGAGAGGGGAGGGAGTGAGAAGAACCAGAGAGACGTTCTGTAATGATCAATAAACCAATTGTTTGTAATCAACTTGCCTAGTGTCTCAGAGCCTGCAACATACGCCGCCACCCCTCCCCAGCCCCGGCACTCCTTCTCTGCCACCTGTCCCATACCTCTTCCGCGACACCCCACCCTTGTCATTCCCAACATCCATTGGTCCTGTCAGATTTACAAACTTGATCTTCACTCCACAAGTACAGTACTGTGTTAAAATCTTAGGCACTCTAGCTATATGTACAGTATATGTGTCTAAGACTTTTACAACGTAGTGTAACTGGGTTTTGCTGGGCAGGGCAGAGCAGATGCATAGAATGGAGAATGCCCCTTTATAACTATTACATGGAGGGAATTGTGCTATGGAATATAATTATGTTAACATGTCACTTTTATGGCCTTTATTTCATGAGATTAAAACTAAAGATTTCATATTAAGGGCATTCAGTTAGTATATGGGCATGTCAATGCAGGAGCATTATATACTTGGAACCTATTGTACAGAGCAGATGAAGGATCATCAACCTGAAACGTCAACTGTCCATTTACTTCCACAGATGCTGCCTGACCTGCTGGGTTGCTCCAGCAGCTTATAGTTGCTCCTAAAATACCGCATTGTTTGTTTATTGTTAGATTTTGCTGATTAATTATTTCGAAATCTTCAGCCCTGTGAGAAATGTGGCGTGAAACCCAGCTCCTTAATGTGCCTTAACTCCATTCTTCAAGATGAAATCCCAATCTTGCACAAAGCCATCTTTAGCAGATTGCAAATATAGTGCCCATCACAGGCAGTTGTTCCATTGACTAGTTTGAGCACAGATTTATTTAACAAGTTGAGAAATACAAACTTACTCCCAACATTCCAATCCCGTTTACTATCAAGTATAGATGTTTGTGATAATTATCTGTGTTGTTCGCCTCTTAAATTTTATATCTAGCACAAATCTGTAAAGATTTTTGAGGGAGTAACCAGTGCACTACACAAGGGGGGGTTGTGTGTTGATGTGGTGTACTTAGGCTTTCAGAGGGCCTTCAAGAAGGCGCCAAACAAGAAAGAATTAAGTGGAATTTGAGTCTGCATACTGGGGAAATATACTTGCGTAGATTGGTTAATGGACAGAGTAGGAATTAATGGTAAACACGAGATGTTGCAGATGTTGGAAATCCAGAGACAATGCTGGAGGAACTCAGCAAACAAACAATCAAAGTTTTGGGCCAAGACCCTTCTTCAAGACTGCATCTATGGTCACTCCTCTCCATTGATACTGCCTGACCTGCTGAGTTACTCAAGCACTTTGTGTAAGAATGAATGGATTGTTTCTGTGCTAGGAGGCTGTGGGTTGCTGTTCATAATCCATATCGATGAGGTGCACAAGGGGATTGAGAGTTGGATATCCTGGCTTGCTGAAGATATAAAGCTGGTTGGAAACATGGATTATGAGAAGGATGCACAAAAACTTCAGGCAGATAAAGAGAGGTTAAAGGAATAGGTTGAAGATGTAGCAGATGAAATATAATGAGGAAAAACCTGCACTTTGGTAGGAAAAGAACATAGAATACTGGATTAATTTCTAAATGGTGAGAATGCTGGTGTTGAGAAGGACCCGGATTTCCTTGTACACCAATCACGATGTTAGGCTTAAAGATTTGGAAATATTCAGCAGGGCAGGCAGCATATATGTAGACAATAACAGAGTTAACTGTTCTGAAATGTTTGTGATAAGATCATCCACCTGAGACCTTGCTCCTTATTGATACGAAACCTCATTTTTGCTGCAATAAACACTACCTTGGTGATTCAAAACCTTTGACACTCCTGGCAAACAGACACTGAGACGTAAATGTCACAAAAGAGCATGGGGGTGGCAGCTCCTATGTCTTAAGGTCTGATGAAATGGTTGTCCTCCCTTTTTCGATTTACCATGGCACCTCCTCCTGGCCACCATATCGCAAATTATTTTTTGTATTAGTACATTTTTCAGCTGTGTTGAGAAAACAAAACTCACTGTAATCATGAAGATAGTTTTGATACCAATATTAGATGTTTCTTTGGCCAGCCGCTGGTGTAGTGGCATCTGCACCAGACTTTGAGGCGAGTGGTCCCAGGTTTGTATCTATTCAGCTCCTTGCCTTCCATCCATGCTGGGTTGAGCGTTGAGCTAGCATCTCGGCCTTGTAAAAACAGACAAATGCTAAAGAAATGGCAAGGTTGCCACCCAATGCACTACAAGGCACAGAGAGGAACAACAATTAGGTGTTTCTAACATTTTATTTAAAGTTTAGAAAATCAACAGAAATTGGACACTAACTGAATAAAATAAGCAACTCCTTTAGAAGACAAATGCATAATGTGTGACTGCATATAATAAGTCTAGTGATTAAGTGCAATGGCTGATTTCATCAATATAAAACTGTACATATTATGGATATTTTATCCAAAATCTGCATTTCAAAAATCATACACCATAATTGAATACCATAGCTTCAGACATATTATAAATTGTATCATATTATTTCAAAGAAATGACATAAGAAAACAGATTTAAGGCCCAGTATGTTTGCATTCAAAATGCATTATAGCAACTCCAGAAATAAGCAAACAAAATTCTTACTGTCTTCCAATGCTGCAGAATGAGTGATACTTGGCTTGCTTTCCATGTTAATATAACTTCATGTACAATGATAGGATCACTCATTCTAACAGTAACATTATCGGTCTGACAAGAGGAGGCAGAATGTGTCAGAATTCACAAAGGACTAACAGGCACACATGAATGGTGCAGCGAATTAGACGTGAAACTCTGGTCTGAAGTGTAAGGACCCCCTGCCACCTAACCCTTCTCATAGACTATCTATAGATCATGTCATGATGGCAGTAATTGAGACCACCTGCCAGGGCAGAGGACAGTTACAGATGTCGTCTGCTCAGACGAGAGATAATGTAAGGCGTGCTGTGGTCACACTGATCTGGCAGGACTGGAGGGGGAGAAGTAAAATTGCTTGCTCTGTGGAGATTTTATTGTCCTGATGATATTCTTTTGTCTAACATCACTGGTGTTGAGGTTGGTCACTGGATCCCCTGTTGAGAACGTCTCTCTTCAAGCATCCTGCAAACCCACATGGAAACCACCTCGGCATTCTTGTCATTGTATTGTACAACAAATGGGTGAACCTGCAAACAGAGGTTAAGGGGAGAGAGAAAAATTAAATAGACTATAATAAAACCGATGTTACTTTGCAAGTAGCCCAAGTAGAGCAAGACACACATATGAATAAAGTGAATAACCATTGCAATTTCAGGATTTTTCTGAGATTGTTCCATATAGAAATTCTCTTTCAGAAGTGACCAGGGATGGAAGCATGCAGAGATGCATTCCCTGTAGTTTAATGTCCTAATTCAGCAATGTACTGTACACCCCTGGCATGGAGCCTGGTTTGACATGAGTGCAGGTCCCAGAACAGCCCTATAATATTAAGGGACCTATATGCGACCTAGCTCCCATTAAGTGTGGATCCACAGCAGGAGCACACCATTGCTGAAATTACCTGCTATTACACACTACAGAAAATTTTACTTACATTGCCTGACTCAAAGGATTCAAGCCTTTGCACACTGTTGAGTTGAATGGTCTTACATAGAACATCACAGCAACACTACAAGCCCTTTTGCCCATGATGTTGTGCCAACATTTTAATCTACTCTAAGATCAATCTAACTCTTCCCTCCCCCATAGCCCTCCATTTTTCTATAATCCATGTGCCTACAGAAGAGTTTCTTAAATGTTCCCAATGCATTTGCCCTCTTCCTTTCCAGCCCTGATGAAGGGTCTTGGCCCAATATGTCAACTGTTCATTGCCCTCCACAGATATTGCCAGATCTGTTGAGTTCCTCCAGCATTGTGTGTAGAACACGCTGCCCCAATCTATCGCCTCTGGAAGCGTGTTCTACGTACTCACCACTCTCCTTGTTAAAAACCTACCTCTGACATTCCCCTTCCAATCAATTTAAAACTATGTCCCCTTATATTCACCATTTCCGCCCGAGTAAAAAGTCTCTGGCTATCTACTCAATCTTTGTCTCTTATCATCTTGTACCTCTCTATCAAGTCACCTCCCATCCTCCTTCGCTCCAAATAGAAAAGCCCTAGCTCGCTCAATCTATCCTTATAAGAAGCAGCAGTGTTGCATACAACTAAACAATAACTTACAATGCACTACATTTTAAGTCAGGTGGACAAAGCGTAGACAGCTGGACGGTGAGTGGCTGGGGTGGAGACGGCATGTGTAGGCAAGTTATACATAAAGAAGCTCACACTAGATGCTGGAGGAACTCAGCAGGTCAGGCAGCATCTCTGGAAGGCAATGAATAGTTGACATATTGGACAGAGACATATTGGACATATTCATCAGGGCTGGAGAGGAAGAGGGCAGAAGTCAGAATAAAAAGGAACGGGGAGATGGAAGGGGGGAAGCACAAATAGGCAGCTGTTGGGTGAGTTCATGTGAGGGAGACAAGGTAGGTGAGTGGGAAGGTGGGAGTGATGGATGAAAGGGAATGCTGTGAGAAGCTGGGAGGTGATAGGTTGAAGAGGCAAAGGATTGAAGAAAGAATCTGATAGGAGAGGACAGTGGTCCATGGGGGAAAGTGCTCAAGACTTCCAGCATTTGAAAAATCACTTGCCTGTCCAAAGAGGCTTCTCAAAGTGCAGGGGACAGAAAATAATAGGAGGTCCAAACAGCCAAGCTAGGTCAGATTTTGAGAACCTATTGAGGTGTGGGCCAGGATTTAAGACATTTAGGTTATAAAATAGGAGCAAAACTAGGCTGTTTGTTCCATCAAGTCTGCTCCACATCGTGGCAAATTTATTTTCCTTCTTAACTCTAATCCCCTGCCTCCTCCCCGTAACCTTTGACGCACTCACTAATCACGAACCTATAAATCTCTGCTTTAAATACTCCCAATGACTTGGCCTACACAGCTGCCTATCATAATGAATTCCACAGATTCACCACCATCTGGCTAAAGAAATTCCTCCTCATCTCTGTTCTAAAGGGACATCCTTCTATTCTGAGTGTGTGCCTTCTAGTACTAGATTCCCCCACTATAGGAAACCATGTCCATTCTATCTAGGACTTTCAATATTCAAAAGATTTGGGTTGGAGTGTTTTGGAAGACTTCTATTTTGGAGGTTAGCAAGAACAGTGGATAAATATTGTAGGTGTGGGCAACAGAGAGACAGTGGTAGCGAGTGCTGATTGAGAGGAAAGGAAACAAAGAATTAATGAGTTAGATATGGGTGTGAGGTGTACGCGGACTGGGGGAAAATAGGAGAGAAATAAAGGTTCAGTTAAATAGTAAATGCAATATATACTCAGTGGCCACTTTATTAGGTACCTAATTAAGTAGCCACTGAGTGTATGTTTGTGGTCTTCTGCTACTGTAGCCCATCCACTTCAAGGTTTGACATATTGTGCATTCAGAGATGGTCATCCACACATCACTGTTGTAATGCAGCACTGTACTGTAATGTTCTATGCTCTACAAATAACTCAGTGGTCAAATAACAAGTGGTGAAAAACAGTATATGTTGGTGTTTCAGATTGAGATCCTGCATCAGTTCTGAGAGGGAAGGGGAATGATAGCCAGTTATATAACAATTTAGAGAGGGGGAGAAAACGCCAGTATATAACAGTCTACGTGAGCAATGTAACAGGCTGCCCACAGATGGGATGGCATGGTAGCTAGGGTTAGCATAGTGCATTACAGTGCCAGCAACCCGCGTTCAATTCTCCCCACTTTCTGTAAGGAGTAAGTATATTCTCCCAATAACCCAAAGACATATGGGTTAGTACAGGGGTTCCCAACATGGAGTCCACAGACCCCTTGCCTAATGGTATTGGTCCAATGCATAAAAAAGGTTGGGAACCCCTGTGTTAATAGGTTAATTGGTCACACGGGTGTAATCGGGTGGCGCAGGCTCATTGGGCAGGAAGGCCTGTTACCATGCTGTATCTCTAAGTGAGATGCTACTTCAACTGCAGAGTTCTTACGGCATCCTATTTGGTTGTGGCATAATGTTATCTGTGTGACAAATGGGGCCATTGACAGAACACTGGGGAATGAAGCAATTATGTAAGCACAAGGGCGGGAATGGCTGCAGCGCCATTTCACTCCTACAGACTGTCTCATTGCAATATCTGCAAGTCAGACTGGGGCAACAGGCACCTGGATCTCGCACTGAAATGAAAGAAACTCATCAAAGCTTAAAACAATATTAGCATTCCTCTCTTCCACACAATTTCTCCCTTTTGGGAAGTTTTACATGGGGAAATAATCAAGAGGAAGTGCTCATTTAGGGCCAGATTCATGGAAGAGGTATCTTTTTTTAACTATTTATTTTAATTTAGAGACACGCATGATAACAGGCCTTTCTGGCTCAAAGAGCCCAGGCTGCTCAATTACACCCATGTGTCTTTGGAATGTGGGAGGAAACCAGAGAACCTGGAGGAATCACCCACAGTCGTGGGGAATACATATAAACACTTTACAGGCAGTGGCAGAGTTAATCAGGATGCCTGCACTGTAATAGCATCATGGTACTGTGCTGCCTCAAAAATTATGATTAAACTCTGAGAAATCTAGTGATGGAACATTGTCCTATTTACTGAATGAAACAATCTTCACTTTGTCAGTGCTGCAGAAACCCGATTAAACCACTTTTGCATATAACAAATCACTTGGCGGTACAATTACACCCTTTATAGAAAGACAGAAAGATAATTACCGTCTAACTTTCCTCAATTCTATTAACATGATTAGGCTCATAAATTAGTCAATGTACAAGGGAACCTCTCAAATTCATTCACGGCTGGATATTAAAATGTACAAAACTGAGGTTCTATAAACAAATCAATTATTTGGGATTTTCCAAAGGGGAACTTAGTGCTGCAATCTGTTCCACTGCTCGACAGTAGATACCCACTGTCTGTGTACGTGTGGGATTCATTACAAATGTCAGAACAGATGACTCCAGATTCTGTGGGTTTCCAGCCAGGAATCAAACATTCTGGCTGGTCTAATAAAGGAAAGACACAGAACAACCAATATAATGAAAGATCCAACAATTAAACATGAATCTTTCTGTTCAGTTCTACACTATGCGAAACATTTATCCATTAAAAGAATTTAATTGGCTTTACCATATCAGAACTTCCATAGTATTTAAACAGAGTCTACTACTTCTATGAGATCATAGCTAAAACCACATTACTCTTCTTGCATGATTGGCTATGATTCAAAACAGATATTAATCGTGCTCCAGACCATGTGGTGAAGTTTGTGCCTGTTTTGAGTTTCTCCAATGGTCTACCCACAATTATAAACTATCTATTTGGAATGACTGTAAAATATGAACCCTGTTTTATCCTTCTGATTCATTTCCATATAATTTTCAGATTAATTTATTACATGCACATTGCAACATACAGTGAAATATGTTATTTGCATGAACAACTAACACAATCTAAGGATGTGCTAGGGGCAGCCTGCAAACGTCCCAACATATTCCATTGCCAACAGAGCAACACAAGCAGCA
The DNA here is from genome assembly GCF_048418815.1 of Hemitrygon akajei. Taxonomy (NCBI): domain Eukaryota; kingdom Metazoa; phylum Chordata; class Chondrichthyes; order Myliobatiformes; family Dasyatidae; genus Hemitrygon; species Hemitrygon akajei. The sequence continues at coordinate 37,632,439 of NC_133153.1, forward strand.
GCAACAACAAAACAAGCCCCATTCCCCTCTCCCTCTCAGAAGCCAGAAGACACTCACTCAACGTTTTAGTAATAGCTTCTTCCCCTCCATCATTAGATTTCTGAACAGACAATGAACCAACCGACGAACACTGCCTCATTATTTTTGCTCTTTTTTGCACTACTTACTTAATCTAATTTTTATTGTAATATTTTTATTGTAATTTACAGATATTTATGTATTGCACTGTACTGCTGCTGCAAAACAATTTCACGACATATATCAATGATATTAAACCTGATTCTGAATCTAATTTTAATGTCCTAGTTTTAAGGAAACATATTTATGGAACTATCTTTGCTTTAAATTAAACATTGGATGAAAGCAAGTGACGCTGTTTCAGGTTTACAATGGGACTTGCTCTCTGGACTTAAAGCTTCCAATACACCAGGAATGGAGTTTCAAGGAAGATATCTGGCCATTGCATTATTTTAAAAAAAGTCCAGGATGAATGGGTATTCTGATTCTTATCAAATAAACCTTCAGGATCACACATGCAGATTCTTCGCTTAGGAATCTAAATAGGCTGGAAAGAATCCATAATGAGTGGATCATGCACTATACAGGACAGAAATAAGTTTGAAATCATGATGAAAGGGGTATTGTTACTTAAAAGAATTTAGATTTTGATGTTTTTCTATCAAAAGTGGCGAATTATAAACTATGATTCATATTTGGATAACAGACCACAGCGTTAGTAAATTTTTAACAAAATAGATTTACAGTAATGTATTGTGGGTAATTACAGTAATATATCCTGCTGCTGTCTGTAAGAAGTTTGTCCATTCTCCCCATAACTGCAAGGGTTTCCTCTGCAAAGATGTGTTAAGGTTAGGAAGTTATGGGCATGCTATGTTGGCACATGGCAACACTTGTGGGCTGCCCCCAGCACATACCCCACTGATTTGATTTGACGCATATGATGCATTTCACTGTATGTTTCGATTACTGGATGTACATGTGACAAATAAAGCTGAGCTCTTTTGAAAATTTGACCTATTCAAAATCTTTTATGCTGAGTAGTACATTTAAGATCTCACTGAATGCCATATTAATTGAAATATTAAACATCAAACTATGCACCCATAAAGTGGTTCAAACATTGGATAAAATGGTATACATATTGGATAAAATAGCACAAATTTACAGTATTCTAGATGACCTTTCCATGCTCAAACAACCTACTATTGCGAGATTGGAATCATTAACCATCACACTAACCATTGAGACCATCAGCTACACTGCGAGGCCAGGCAATGTCACTTTCAGCGTATCTATTTTTTGGAGATGATCCATTATTGTTAGGACAAGGACATACTGCAAGGAGGAGTTCAAATAACACATTCCTTAAATCACAGTTTTTGAAGTAGACAGTTATAGTTTAATTACTGTCAACAAGCACTGTGCACTGGATTCAAACCAGCAGCAATATACTATTCATAGACTCAAAGATCCACTCAATACACAGGTTGAGACTAATGATCAAAGTACAAATGTGGCTTTTTACTCGATATAAATTTTAAAAATACATTTTAGAGATACAGCCCAACGAGCCTGCGCCACCCAGTTAACCTACTAATCTGTGCATCTTTGGAATGAGGAAGGAAACCGGAGCACCCAGAGGAAACCCATGCGGTCATGGGGAGAATGTACAGATTCCTTACAGACAGCAGTGGGAATTGAATCCAGGTCACCGTAGCTGTAATAGTGGTATGCTAGCCGCTATGCTACCATGCCACCCCCAAATCAATAGACCACCTCATTTTAATGCTCAATCTGAGAGTCACCCAGTTGCTCAGGAAACAACTGCCAAAGTCTCATGTGTTCTAGGTGAGACTTGAACTCGGCATTTCCCCACCTTCATATAAGTACCGCGCGGTAACTGATTGTGCCACAACAGCCCTACTAGTGCAAAGCCAATTAAATGAAAGAAGAAGTTACTACGGGAGAAGGAAACAAAAGAAGACAAATAGAAATATGCAGAAAGTTGGCTGCTGGAGGGCTGTCAATGAATGGCTCCACAGGAAGTGAAACTGCTTGGCGATTGAGCCGGAAACTACCAGGACTGCTGTGCACGTCAGGTGGTACAACTTTTCTGACTTTGATATTTCTTGATCGGCATTCAGATTAATAAAAGGTCGATGACCATTATTCCCCATGATGTCGCTTGGTGACAGGTTTGCTGGTTGAGTTCAACTGAACTAACTTCCTACTGGGTGTACAAACCTGTAATGACCAGTCTCCATAGAGAAGGAAAATTAAAACTTTGTATGTCGCTTGACTAAGTCAGCTTTTTGAAGTGATTGTTTTTAATCTTACCTCAATGTGGCTAGCAGGACAGAAGGTACATAATGAAAGTAATTGTCCCTTAATTTACCTTCAATTTATACGGTAATGCAGACAGCCGCAAGAAAAAAAAACAATTAGTTCTTTCCTTGCAATTACCGTATCTGGACTGGGTATCACTGATATCGGGAGCAGCCACTTTCTATGCATAATAACCCACAGAGTGAAATGCAAGTAATTCAGCACCTGCATTACTGAAGAATGGATTTAACTATCAAGATTGCACTCACTGAAGCCACATTAAAAAAAATAACTAGTCATGTCTGCTGATGCTTGTGAGAAATTTTGACTATTTTCCTCAAACACTGGAAGAGTTGATTCAAGAACATAAAGCATAACAGGGAGTACAGGCCCTTCAGCCCACAATGTTGTGCCAAACTTTTAACCTACTCTAAGATCAATGGAACCCTTCCCTGCTACACAGCCTACCTTTTTTCTATCTATTATGTGATAAGATTAGCTTTATATATGCCACAGGTACCATGAGATGTGTCACTTGCGTCAAAACAAATCAGCGAGAACTGAGCTAGAGGCAACCTGTAAGTGTTGCAACACTTCTGGTGCCAAGATAGCATGCCCACTACTCACTAGCCCTATCCTGTATGCTTTTTGGAATGTGAGACCAGAGCACCTGGGGAAGCCCTTGCTGTTATGAGGAAAATGTACAGATTCTTACACACAGTGGTGGGAATTGAACCCTGATCTTTCAGCTGGCGCTGGAAAGCTTTGCACTAAATGCTATGCTACCATGCCACCTAGTACGAACTGCAGAAGAAAGCTCTAAGAGGTCTCAGCTGAAGATTGTGAGTAAATGGAAATCTGTTAAGTTTGATAGCGTGAGAACCCTAACACCAGTAGCAAAATTAAATTGCTTCATTCTCTCCAGTGGTGCAGTCACAGCCGAAGAAGAAAAAGCATGAGGAACAAGCTAAGAAGCAAAAACCAAGCTAACCTGTTTTAAAATCTTAGCTTAATGAGCATGCTCACAAGTGAGTAAACACTTAGAAGGAATGCTACCACAAGAAAGCAGCATTCATCAAGAACCCCCATCATTCAGACCATGCTCTCTTCTCACTACCACCATTGGGAAGGCAGCACAGGAGCCGTACATCCCACACCGCCAGGTTCAGAAACAGTCATTACCCTACAACCATCAGGCTCCTGAACGAGGATGGATAACTTCACTCACCTCAACTTTGAACTGATTCCACAACCTATAGACTTACTTTCAAGGACTCTACAACTCATATTCTCAGTATTATTTACTTTTTTAAATGTATTATTTGCATGATTTGTCCTCTTTTACACATTGGATGTTGTCAGTCTTTGTTAAATATAGTTTTTCAGAAATTCTATTTTTTCTTTACTTTTTTGTAAATGGCTGCTAGAAAATAAATCAGAAGGTGGTAAATGGCGACATGTATGTATGTACTTTGATAATAAATTTACTTTAAACATTACTGTTCATGTGGATCATTATAAAATAACATTCATAAAATTTTCTCTTTCTTCCTTCTCCCCGTCACTGTTGACGCCCTTCTATTAACCTCTGGTTTAAATACACCCAATGACTTGGCCTCCACAGCAGTCTGTGGCAATGAATTCCACAGATTCATTATCCTCTGGTTAAAGAAGTTCCTCCTCAACTCAGTTCTAAAGGGGCATCCTTCTATTTTGTGGCGGTGCCCTCTGGTCCTAGTCTCCCCCACTATAGGAAACATATTCTCCACGTCCACTCTATCTCGCCCTTTCAATATTTGATAGGTTTCAATGAGATTTCCCCCCACATTCTTCTAAACTCCAGTGAGTACAGGCCTAGAGCCATCAAATGCCCCTCATATACTAACCCTTTCATTCCCGGAATCATCCTCTTGAACCTTCTGTGGACCCTCCCTAATACCAGCACATCCTTTCTTAGATAAGGGGCAAGAAACTGCTCACAATGATATTGTTTACTCAAATAATACAATGTTAACATTTTTTAGGCTAAGCATTTTCTAATTTATATTACTTAGCACAAAATACAAGAGTATTTCTCTGAGTAACATTCAAAACAATAAAGCTTGAACATGAATCGATTTCAGATTCAAGGAAAAATATAAAAGTCAGGTGAATCTGGTAAGAAATGTGATGGACAGTCACTTACTGAATGAAGAGGTCAGTTGGAAGAGGCAGAGTCAATGGACTGGAAAGCCGCCACAGAGTGCTAGCCAGACTAATTTTCTGTGTCAACTTTGAAAATTAGATAAACAGTGACAAACCAGCCTCTTAAAATCAACTTGTCAGTTCTCATTTTCGTGAGAAAGGGTAATCTTCAGCAACTGGCAGCCAACAGTGTTTTCTAATAGAGGTTAAACTTCAAGGCTAAAGGCACCCTACGCGGGTCATTCAGATAGTTTGAAAAAGAATGGGCAGAGTCTGCTGGATCTGGTGATATTGATCATAGGTACTTTGAAAGTCAAGATGAGGCATAAACTTGGTGGTTACAGCATTTTATTAAGTGCTACAAGAATGAACAAAAAAAAGAAGACAATGAAAAAGAAGTCGTAGTTCTCATTCTCAGACTAGAGATAAATAAAATTCCGGTTATAACAATTAACCTATAAAATAGCCAGATTCTAATGGTGTGACACCTGCTACAGAAATATTGAGCAGCTTCTAGAAAATATAGAAACAACTATACTATAATTACTAGAAAATTTACTTCATAATTACACTTTATTGGTGATTATACACATAGTTCAAAAGTCAAGAGGTTATGTTACAACTTTATAAACCTCTAGTTAGGCCATTATCTGGAGTATTGCATACATTTCTGGTCATCCCACTATAGGAAGGATGTTTAGTCTTTGGAGAGGGTGCAGAATTGGTTTACCAGGATGCTGCCTGGTTTAGAGGGCATGTACTATTACGAGAGGGTGGGTTATTTTTTGTGAGTGTCGGAGGCTGAGCAGAGATCTGATAGAGGTTTGCACGATTATGAGAGGCATAGATAGAGTGGGCAGAGAGCATCTGTTTCCCAGGTTGAAATGTCTAATACCAGGGCTCATGCATTGAAGGTGAGTGGTAGTAGGTTCAAAGGAGATGTGAGCAGTAAGATTTTTACTCAGAGTCGTGGATGCCTGGTATGGTGGTAGAGTCAAATACATTGGAGGCTTTTAAGGGTGTTAGGATAGGCACATGGATGTAAGGAAGATGGAGGAATATGGACATGTGTAGGTAGGAGGGATTAGTGTTTGTGTGTTTTTGATTTGGTTTTTAGCTGGCTCAGCACAACACTCTAGGCCGAATGGCCTGTTCTTGTGCTGTACTTGTGCTATGTTCTATAAACTACAAAGAAATACTAAAGAAATAACAATTCTATATCCTAATCTAACAAGTTCTACCCTTGCGCTTATACAATAGATATTCTAGAAACAATGCTGAGGCATCTATACTTGTTCTATCTGACTTTAATTCTATTTGCTTGTTTGAACAATTGTGAAACAAAAACATCACCTTGAACCATGTGTACTTGTATATAACTCAGATTTGAAAAGACTGGCTTTGAACTCAGTGGGTCACATTTTAAGGACACCTCCCCAACAACCTCCATCTTTTCTACATGGATTTTTACTCCAGAAAGCAGACAAATAAAGTGACACTTGCTGAAATATCTGGGTCAGGACAAGGTTACACTCCACAAATAAGCAAGAGAAGGCAAGCATCGATTGCCATTATGTTCTATGCTCTGAGTGTTCCAATCTTTCTCATAAATTTGATGGTGACCTCCAATTTTCTCATCCTCTATAAATTCCTCAAATTCTTTACCTTCACTGTAAAAAATATTTTCCTTTATCATGGTTTTGCTGCACTGAAGGCACAGACTCATGTTCAATGTAATTCAAGTGGCCATTTTTCAAGTATGAGTATGGTCAGGGTTGACTGCATGAACAGCCACTGGGACTTCACAGGTAACTCTTTCAAAACTAAGTCCACGTGCTTTGCATGAGATACTTATTTTACAAGAATTAAGTACAGAAACCCTGCATGATTCTTACCTCCGCAGCCAGGGACTACAAAGATAATTCTCGTACTTGGCACTGGGAGGCTGTTGGGCATTTCATACTTCAATAATAATTGGAATAATATTGTAAAGATATTGTTTGATTAACCATTCTTGTTCATTTAAATATTTCATTACGAGTTATGTGTAAAAGCACGAGAATGGTATATGTCATTATGCCAGCATGTCACGTGTGCATGCCTTGCTAAAGTAAAACTTAATGTACGAGAGTTATTCCTGGCTCTGTGTTTTTCTTCCTAATTTTATGTTTTGCAGTTACAAAATATAACAGTGGGAATCAAATCTGGAAAGGCTGCATGGCTCAATGGTTCTATCTAGGAATTTGATTGCATTGAGCTGTTTATTTCAGTGCAATGTGATTGAAAGTGTAGAAGTCAAATGCTATAAGGACTATTTCTAGGACATTGTGGATTACCCTGGAAATTCATCCAGGCATTTCCCACAAGTCAGATGAATGTCATTCCTCAATCAGCGCTCCCTGTGAAGCATTGCATTGGATATTATAGTAAGGTGTCCCAATACGGTAATTAAATCTACATAGCTTGGTGCTGCAATGAAACTTTGCTCCACCATCATCACCAATATTCCCAAAGGACCATCCTGCCAGCCACTGTCAGTTCTGTCTCTGATTTTTCCCACCCACATCTGCCACTCCATCTAATCAGAAGTCTGGAAACCACAAGCCAGATGGTTGAAGCCTGGAGACTAGAGGCCTGTCTGTGTGTGAGGGTGGGAAGGAATGGGGCTTGTTTTGCTGTTGCTGTTTTGCAGTTTGTTATATTCTGTAAAATCTGCCTCTGACACCCCCTATATTCTCCTCCAAACACCTTACAATTATGCCCCCTCTTATTCGCCATTTCCACCCTGGGAAAAAAGTCTCTGACTATTCACTCGATTTATGCTTCTTATCATTTTGTGCACCTCTGTCAAGTTACCTCTCATTCTCCTTTGCTCCAGAGAGGAAATCCCTACCTCACTCAAACTACCCTCATAAGGCACACTCTCTATCCAGTCAGCATCCTGGTAATTCTCCTCTGCACTTCATCTAAAACTAGAAGTTGGACCTCCAGATCCCAATGAAGCATAGGTTGCCAACCAACCCGTAACTGCGCTACCTAATCAACTTTAAAAATTTTTTTTAGCGTGTCGCACCAGTCAGCCAGCCATTTTTGTCTGGCACGTGGTGTCAGGATTGGTCTCCTTTCGGATTAACCGGGTCACAGTACGAATGTTCCTGACTCGGCCCTTGTTTTATTTTACGAGGCCAAGTGGCTAGCTTGACGCTCATCCCAGCATGGATGGAAAGTGTGCTCCGGGGCAGCCCAACTTGGATTCGAACTCAGAAGCCTTCGCTCTGGAGTCCAGCGCTGATGCCATTGCGCCACTAGCCAGCCACCTAATCAATTAAATGCTTATCACTCTGATACATTAAACTATGTTAACATGTTTGCACGAAATAAAAAAAACATTAAAGTAGGGGCAATGACATTCATATGGCACTGTTAAAAACTTATAGCAGACATCTGCACAGTGTAGGTTTAAATCTGTGGAAAAAATGGCTGGGTTTTGGAGCTGGCAAAGTTCCCACTCAATCCCATGAGAGATGGACATCATGCAGTCATGGAGGGAAGTCCCTCCAGCATGTTCAAGGACAACTGTTATTAAGACTCTTGAACTGTTCTCTAGGATGAACTCCTGATCTCCTTGTCTACCTCTTTGTGGTAAATGCCTGCTTGCACTGCACATTCTACGTAACTACAAAACTATTCTTCATTACTTTTTAGTATTTACGGATAGCAATTATGTATGGCACGATCTGTCTAGATGGCATGTAAACAAAAGCATTTCACTGTATGTTGGTACACGTGACAGTAGCAAACCAGTATCAGATACAGAAAGGAAGAAAAATAACAATAAGTAGTATTACTGATTATATTGCAATGATCTGTTTAAATCTTTAAAGCAGTTCTTTTAACTGAAGCACATTTCAATATCCTTATAGAAACCTTAAACAGGAATAGACTATGAAAAGGAATGAACGGTTAGCTTAATGTATCTGCAATGAATTCAGAACGTAATGTAAAAATGTGACCATCTGTAATAGTTCACTAAAGCAACCAGGAAATTTAAAAGTTGGCACATTAAGTTGCTACAGTTTGAGAGTGTGCACTATCTGTATCAGCACAACACAAGAAGTGAGCTTTTGTTTATATACACACACACACATATATAAGTCTTGTACACAGCAGATTATCCTTCAAACTTTCAAACTGGTACAAAACCAAATGTAAAATTACCCCAAAAATGAAAAAAAAAACAAGACATTGTGCTGATTCCTTCAAATCTGAAAACATACATTGTACTTTGAGTTGGTACAATTATTTGGATCTGCCTGGTTAGTCCCTTAAAGTGGCCTTAAAGGGCCAAGCCTGGTTGAGAAGAGTTCCATCTTACAAGTTATACAATTTTTCTCATGAGAAATGCCATGGAAGCTCTTGTAATATTCCAAAAAACAAATTCCAGTGACCACAATATTGGGCATGGTTCTTCTGTAAATAAATTTCAGCAAATCACTTTGCAGACTTATTCTTGATGTAACTGCAAGTAATTCATCTTCAGAACTAATGTCAAGTTTATTTTGTTTCAAAATTGAACCACTAATTTGGGAATACAATAAAGACAACATTCATTTAAGCAGATTTTTTAGTGTAGTAAAACATCTTAAGATGGTGATAATTAACACCAAAAATGAAAGATGGAGCATATATCAAGGTCTTCCCCTCATAGTAATATTTATGCCAAAGCAATTACTGGTAAAGGCAAAACCTGATCATACATGTCAGATCCTTTTTTTTTTAATCATTCTTCATTAACATGCTTAAATGGAAGACTTAATGTAGGTGCTGAGAATTTAATAGCATATTCACACTGTTAGTACTGGTGTGACACCAGCACAGTTTACAATCATGTATTTTACTCTCCTTTCAATAACATTGCCTTGAGGCATGAGGATTGTTGTACCACAATTCTACTCAAGTGCACAGATGTATAAGGTGACTGGGGTCTGGTGCTTACTGGCTGTATTCACACCGGCCTTTGTATGGTGGCGAGATATAACTGCGAGAACAAATCAGACTGCTGTTCATTTACTGTGCTAATATCATCTTTGTAACTGTACTCCCTTGAGATTTTGCTTTAAAAATAGTTATCTGAGAGAGGAGAAAAGGAAGTCAGCTTGCTTACTGAAAAGGAATCATTATATTTATGAAGTCTATTAAAAGATCACCTTTGTATTAAGGTATGGATTCGTATGGAGATAGCAAGCATAGTTTCAAGCCCACTGCTGTGTACAAATATAGGCTTAAATAAAAGTGACAAATAATACCATTAGACTTAGTTTTAGATCATTATCTCATTTAATTTAATATTTAAATCAATGCTCTCATTTCTTTTAATATACCCCATTGCATACAACAAGCATTAAAGTACATCAACATCATGATGCTCTCCTCAAGTACAATAATAAAATTACTTGGCTGGGCATATTATAGCAATTCTTAATTGGTCTCAGCCAGTAATAGTTTTTCACTAAAATTAATATAAGCAATTTTAAATAACTCTACTTATGATTAATAAGTTTGAAAATTAAAAAGAGTCTAAAGCAATTACAGAGTACTTTTGGTCAAGACCTCATTAGGGGAAGTAGCAAACGATATTGCAATAGAATATATAAAAGACAGATTTAGGATTATTTTACTTAAGACAAATGTACATCCTCCAAAACTGCATTGACATTTCAACAATAGGTCATTGTTAAAGAGATGCCCGCCTACATTTGCATGTTAATTATTTCATCCCAGTGCTGATGTGGGTCAGAGAGAGAAAAAAAACGTACCAATATAAAAACCATCAGCTTGCTTTGGCTTCAATAAAGCACACATGCAACTTAAACCATTAAAAAAGGTGTTAAGTAAGTTTACTGGTTCAACCACATCACAAATTAAGTACGTTGTTAATTAATCCTCTTCAATAGTAATAGATTATTTTGCCAAGCACTCATTGACATAGACATGTATATGAATGAAAGGCAGATTTCACAGTTGATCTAATCCTTTTTTATTGATTATATGCTTAGACTTTGTGCAGAAAAGCCTGAATGCCTTAGCTGGTGAGTGAGCACATTAGCACATTTATGAAGTCCATGTTGCAAAAGAAAAAAAATTAATATTAGCAACTGGGTCTAAGTTGATTGAAATGAATTGAAATTCTTGTTAAACTCGTTTGAACACAGGAGTGCTACATGGACAATTAGTTCCTCCGTTTGAATACTGAACAAACACTGGCCTGGTGACTGCTTTAAGACAGTTTACATACTGTGTCGAGCAGGAAAATAACCAAAAGCAGTCTTTATGAAATATCTTGCCTCTCAGTTGTCACAGAGGTCTGACCAGTTAAACAAGACAAAAATCGATTCTTTAGTTCCCTCAAATCAATTCTTAAAATGATTAAAGCATCTGTTTTGGTATGAATTTGTTTACTCCATCAGCTTCCTTCCTAATTGTACTTGTTTATCTCCAAACATCCCCGAGGCCATAATCTCCATCTCACTAATACTTAACACTCAATTCACATCTAAAGTATTTTCTAATTCTCAACAGGTTTTCCTTTAAAAGAGGATAGTCTGAAAATTATTGAAGCTAAACATTTGCTTCTTTTTGTCCGTTGACCAATCCACTGGTGGGGGGCAGGTATACAAAAGGTATCAGAAGGTTCTCATCAAGTAACTGTTGCTCCAAAGATGTAGTGGGAGAAAGTGAAGACATCAAATAAAAATGAAAAATAAATTGAGAAAAAAGCTCCAAAGGAAATTAATGAATGCTACTGAGCTTGGGCAACTGGGTACAAAAAATAACTGCAGCCTCTTTAATATAACATAAAAACAAAGCAGACTGTGGGTACTTGTGGGCTCTTGTCAGCAGTAACTCTTAACGAGTCCAGTTCCAGTCCTCTTATGCGATACAAATAGATCTATTATGTTATTAGCTTGAAGAAGACTGTTCTAGTGAAGGAGTACACCACGTGTTTGTTACTCTAAAAGGTTTTAGATGTAAGAGTGATGTGGCACTTGCTTCTCAATCTGAATGTTGAGGTGGAAATGATTTTCAGTATTGGATAGCAGTGCATTCAATCAATACAACATGAGAAATTATAAGCAACATTTCTGCACACTTTTATTCATTTTAATTTCAGAATTCTAGACAAACAAGTAACATAACTTAAAAGATATATATCAAGAAATACAATTTCTTGAAAGTTATATAAAATAAAAGAAAACAGACCAGCATCTCTACTTCCTTGGTAGGTTAAAGAAATTTGGTACATTGGCTTGGACCAATTTTTATACTTGCACAATAGGAAGTATCCTATCATGGCAACTACTCTGCATGTGACCGTAAGGAAACAAGCATCCCCTCCATGGACTCTGTTGCCTCAGTAAAGCAACCAGCATGATCAAAGTCCCATCCTCCCTGGAATTCTCTCTTCTACCCCCCTCCCATTGGGTAGAAGATACAAAAGCCTGAAAACACATACCAACGGGCTTAAGAACAGCTTTTATCCCACTTTTATAAGAGCACTGAACAGCTCTCCTCTACGATAAGCTGGACTCCAATCTACCTTGGCGTGGCCTTGTACTTTATTATTTGCCTACACTGCACATTCTTTGTATCTGTAACACCTTATCCTGCATCTTCCCTTGTGCTGATGTACTTAAATGATCTGTATCAAAGTTTTGCATTGTACCTTGGTACATGCAACAATAAAAAAATGATAATAATTGAGAAAAATGAAAAATCTAAGCTGTTATAAAGGGTAAAGTTTATTGGAATTGATTTATTATTGTCACAGGCACCAAAATAAAGTGATAAGCTTGTTTACAGATGGTGTATTGAGGCAGAACAAAGTAAACTAATAGCAATGCAGAATAAAGTGCAACAGATACAGAAAAACTACAGAGCAGGTAGACAATAAAGTGGAAGATCATAACGAGATAGACTGAGGTCAAAAGCCTATTTTATTGTAATGCTCACTAGAATATTTGTAACAGAGAACTATTTAATAGTCTTACAACAATGGGGTAGAACCTGTCCTTGAGCCTGGTGGTATGTGCTTTCAGGGTTTTGTACGTTTTGCTCGATGGCAGAGATGAGAAGAGAGAATGTCTGGGGTGGGTGAGGACTTTGATTATGCTGGCTTCTTTACTGAGGCAGCGAGAAATTATGAGATTCATTTTATTGCAGGCATTCACAGTAGAACAAAGAAGTACAATAGAATCAATTAAAGACTACATACAAAGACTGACAAGCAACCATGGTGCAAAAAAGGACAAACTGCAAATTAAAAAAAAACAAATAATAATAATATTAAATAAGTAAATATATAATAAGAGATCTTCCATGGAGTGTTTTATTCCATCAGTCACAGCAGATGGCTAGAAACGATGTCAAACTGAGAGAGTCATATATTGGAGCAGAAAAATGGAAGAAGAATTACAAGCAACAAGCGATTGGAAAAGCCTCTTACCAGACAGCCCAGTGGAGTTCAAGTGTCAGATTAAGAAGTCTAAATAAAACATCTTAATTGAAATTAGCATAATAGAAAGAGTCGATTGATAAGTAGCTGCTGAAAGCTGCCTTCCTTTGTGCTGATATTGTAAGCTTCTGTTTGTTATTTGGTAATTTAATAAGTAAAACTAAGGTGGGGCATGTCAACCCTGTCAAATGTACACCTTCACTACTTGGAAGTTCTGTGATGTTTCTTATTATATTGAGAATAATGCAATCAAAGAGTACTGTTGACTCCTTAGGAACAAGATTCAGCGAGTCCAGTGTTTATGGCCTGGAGTTCAGGGTCCTGTCATCGGCTAGTCCTGGGGTTGATAGAAGATCGAAGCTTGAAGGTTGATCAGAAGTTCAGAAGTCAAAGCCCAGGGTCTACAATTCTGAATTCTAGTGGGGAAGTTGGAGCCCTATTGTCCATGACTTCACTGAAGGCCCAGAGGCCTGTCCTAAGATTATCTGTGTGGGTGGGTGGGAGGCAGGAAACCATTGTTGTTTTGTTGCTTGTTGTGTTCTGTGTCCTGCCAAGTATTGTGGGCATGCTATGTTGGCACCGGAATGTGTGGTGACACTTGCATGTGCCCCCAGCAAATGAGGCATTTCATTGTTTATTTCGATGTACATGTGATAAATATATCTGAATCTAGTCATGGGGAGAATGTACAAATTCCTTACAGACAGAGGTAGGAATTGAACTCTGATCAGTGGTAAAGCATTACAATAACTGCTACACTACTGTGTCACCCAAGTTTAAACAAGCTTAGCTGAGGATTGGGAGCCTGTGTAAGGATTTGGAAGGGAGAGAAGCAACATTACAAATGGAAAACACAGAACTGGTAGATAACGAGTTGATAACTAGTAGTAGAGAATATAAGAGTTTATAAAACATAGGCATTTGTGACTTTTCAAACCAAGAAATGATGTGAAGAAGGTGGAATTGCTAAGAGCACAGTAAACACAGCGATCATGGTTATATGGTTTTCACAGGATCATGGCTTAAAGTACAGGGACTGCAAATCAATATTCATGGTTAGCACATTTTCAGATGAGATAAAGGGTTAGTAAAAAGACTGTGTTCACAATATTTGTTAAGAAAGAAACAAGTACAGATGAAATAAGTATGATGTAGAATGAGTGACTGAAGCAGAGGTGAAAGTATGCCAGCAAAGTGTATAGGTAATTGCTGATGTAATCACTGTATTGGAAATATTAGCACCTGTAAGAAACTCAAGTTCATTCCTGAACTGAAGCCACATAAGCTGAAGTGAAAAATAATGATTGGGTAATATACTGATGGGAGTTTTCTGTAGACATCAAAACATTTGCAGCTTGAGAGGATACAAGAAAAAGTATGCTGACAAATTTATGGTAAGTGAGAGAAACAGCAGGGCATTTATAGTCGGGGATTTCTGCCCTCCTCATATTAACCCAACACAAAACCCATAAAGGCAGAGGCATAGAATTGTGTAGTTTTAAAAAAAATATATATAGCCAACTGGTAGGAAGCTGGTTTTGGAAAGTTTCAGGGATTGAGGCTGGGCAGTTTGAAAGGTATCTGTAGGACGGCATTCTGTTGAAAGCAATCACAACTCAGTTACAGTATTAAGAAAAAAACAATGATAACCAGAAGTATAATCTCTGATTCAGAGTAAGGTCAATTTTACATGACTAGGATTGATTTAGCTGAAGTGAGTTGGAAAAGAAATACACTGACTGAGAGGGTGGAGGTAGAATTTTTGTCACTTTTGTAAATTACTAGGATAAACACTTGACATTGCTGTAAACCGTAACAAGATCTGAAGGAAGGCATTTTGGTGACAGTAATGAAAATTCAATTACATTCATTTAGAATTCTGTAAAGGAGCAGACGACCAGTATGAAAATTCTTTATCTGGGGAAAACTATTATTAACTTGAGATCTGATAAAAATTAGAAACTAAAACAGTGAAGTGTTTAGCAGAAAGAACCACAAGGAAGAAATATTAAAGATCATAATATATTCAGACAAAGGAAATGTGGGATCTCTTATTTGAGAGTCCATTGACATCTAGAATCTCTTGGTAATATAAGCACTGAGAACTCAACACTACAGAAAACTTGGGGGCAATGTTCCCTCTTATTTTTTGACAGCTGTGTGGACCAACCATTGCTCTGAGCAGGAAATTTTTACATGGTCTGAAAACTGTGCTGCACTTTAAATTTTTTTTGTAATATGCACATCAAACAAACACAAACCACAACTCACAACACAAGTGAACAATGTCAGAACAGTCAAAACAACTGACAAGCACAATGGCACAGTAAAATGTTTTGAGTAGGTGGCATTGGTGTTTAGTAGGCTGGCAGTGTGTTAACAATTAGCTACTAACTTCTACTCTGTGTTTATTGTTACACAGTGTTGTAACTTGAAATACTAACAATGTAAATACATTAAAGCTCTAAAATGTTTCACAGTAAAGGTTGTGGTATGTTTACTGTCTAAAAAATTTATGAAATTATATTTATTAACACTTAATTACAGGGTATTTTACAATTATAAGTGCAAATTTCAAATTACATTAGCATAATTTCAAAATTATATGAACATATATGACAGAAAATTCCAGCTATATGGCAACACGGGCTATGCATGCGGGAGCATTTCAGTTACTGTGTGGCCACACACTAGTGCAGCTTTGAGGGAACAGTACCTAGGGGATATTGAAAGTACAGAGATTAAAGTAAAATGGAAATTCCAGATTCCAGATTGTTTATTGTCATTCTTCAGTACACAAGTGTAAAGGAGAAAAAAATGATTGTTACTCTGAAAAGTAGAGGCAATAAAGAGAGACAAGGTAAGAGACACTGGAGAGTCAAATAAAGACAATCCCTTAGATTACATCACAAAATATAAAGTGAAATACACTACTACATAGGCTATAAAGATAGATTGCATGTGGAGGTGGTAACAGTACGAAGAATACATTTTAGAAAGATAAATATGACAATGAAATGTTCAATAAATGTCAGGATATTGAGAAATGTAGAATGGGGGACCTCAGAATTCCTATCTACTATCTCAGATTATGATGGAATCATAAAATTGCTTGCAAAGTCACTCCCAGGTTTCTACGTACAGGGGAGTAACTCTGTAAGTCTTCACATTAGAGGACACATCTAATGACTGCCATGAAAGGAACAACACTTTACATGAATATTCCAAAGAGAATTATAGTCTTGAAAAGTGGATATGGTGGATTGTTTCTTTTTGCAATAAGGAGAGATTTAATTGAGATATTAAATTATGAGAAATCTAGATAGGGGAGGGGTGGGCTGGTGGGCTGGGCAGGGGTACTGGATGAAACTTAATTCCCACTGCAGACAAAAAGGATATAGATTTCAAGTACCTGAGGGGAGGATGAGAAAGGGATAAAGGCAGAATCATCACCACATTAAAAAAATACTTTTGTGCAAAGTGTCATACATGACTAGAAATTAAGAGCGTTAAAGAAGCTTCCTTGGTGGTGTGGGAAAACGTGTTTAATGGGCACGCTCTGTGCTCTAAGTTTCTTAGATTCAATGATTTATCTTAAACATAATATATAGATGTCTTCCGCTTTATGAATATTTGCTTTACGCCACTTCGCTTTTACAAAAGAAGATTTTCGCTTTTACAAAAATGTTTCCCATATAAATTAATGGTTCTTTGCTTTACGCCATTTCAGCTTAAGAAAGGTTTCATAGGAACGCTCTACCTTTGTAAAGGGGAGGGGGTCACCTGTATTTAAAAAGCCACATTCCCTACCCCAAAGAGCTCAATGCACCGTGTAATGTTTTGATCTGTACAGCAGCATGCAAGACAAACTTTTCACTGTATCTTGGTACATGTGGTAATAATAATCAGTACCAATACCAAGTACATTTGTAATTTTTTGATCATTTCTTAATAGCCAAACTAAACCTAAAAGAAAATCAAATAATGTACAATGAAAGGAGGAAAAACACCTCTTTTGGAAACAAAATTTTTGAGGTGCTAGATTTAATTTGACACAATATGTTTTTAACAATGCTAAAGTGGTTCCTGGATAAGATTAAAAACATATGGAAGAGAGAGTCTACAATGACACCATATTTGAAAAATGAAGTGCTGCCGCATTCTTTCTTAACAAATTCATCCCTAAATGATCACTAAGTCTTAAAGGTTACAACCTCAAGTTTAAACACCAGATTTAAGAGCGTAGATTATCCATTTTGTAAGCTCTCTCAAGAAAATGATAGCATGCAGACTGCAATTAGCAAATGTTACAGCTTAAGTGAATTTTAAAGTATGGGTCTTTTTGAAATCTTTATTTCTCTTTCCTCGTTTGTATTCACTCTCGCTTATTGTGCCTCAGTTATAAAGCCAGTGACAGCCTGTTATAATCACAACTTTTATGATTATATCTAAACGGTCCTTGGTAAATTTCTCTAAGAGAGGCATCATGCCTAATTCTGACTATCATGTGACATCCCGGTTATGCTTCTCAGCAGAGGTCAATGGTTGTAATCAGAAGCAGAGTGCCTGCCTGATTTATCCAGCATACTCCAACAAATCTTTGAGGCCAAATGCTGTCCTACTGGAATTAGTTAACTTAACACAGACCAGAAGTCAAACCTGGGAAATTTTGATCTATATGGTTTGGCATTACATTAGGAAGTAGTCCAGCACAGTAAGATTGTGCTGACCCTTTAACCTACTCTAAAATCATTCTAACCCTTCCCTTCCACACTGCCTTCCAATTTTCTTTCATCTCATATGGAGCCAGTGATCATTAATGGAGAATGTGTGGAGCAGGTTAAGACCTACAAGTATCTGGGAGTACAGTTAGACGAGAAGCTAGACTGGACTGCCAACACAGATGCCTTGTGCAGGAAGGCACAGAGTCGACTGTACTTCCTTAGAAGGTTGGCGTCATTCAATGTCTGTAGTGAGATGCTGAAGATGTTCTATAGGTCAGTTGTGGAGAGCGCCCTCTTCTTTGTGGTGGCGTGTTGCGGAGGAAGCATTAAGAAGAGGGACGCCTCATGTCTTAATAAGCTGGTAAGGAAGGCGGGCTCTGTCGTGGGCAAAGTACTGGAGAGTTTAACATCGGTAGCTGAGCGAAGGGCACTGAGTAGGCTACGATCAATTATGGAAAACTCTGAACATCCTCTACATAGCACCATCCAGAGACAGTTTCAGCGACAGGTTACTATCGATGCAATGCTCCTCTGACAGGATGAAGAGGTCAATACTCCCCAATGCCATTAGGCTTTACAATTCAACCGCCAGGACTTAAGAACTTTTTAAAAGCTATTATTAATGCTGTTTGAGATAGTGATTTAGATGCATATCATATTTTTTTACTGAGTTAAGTATTGTATGTTATTAGTTTTGCTACAACAAGTGTATGGGACATTGGAAAAAAAGTTGAATTTCCCCATGGGGATGAATAAAGTATCTATCTATCTATCTATGTGCCTATCTAAGTGTCTCTTAAATGTCTACTGTATCTGCCTCTTACACCATCCCTGGTAGGGCATTCCTGTGTATCCTTGACATCCACCCCTCCCATACTTTCCTCCAGTCACCTTAAAATAATGCCCTCTTGTATTAACCATAAATATGACTTCATAGCTATAAATATGAGGTTATTGTCTTATTTTGAACAACTTGATGGGCTTCTATCAAATCATTTTCTTCATGTTCAGAAGCTGGACATTATGCTTAGTACTAAAAATTTCTGCCATAAGCTTCCTATCTCAATTAGCTTAGGATTCAGGCTGGGAATTCTTGTATTATATTGGTTTTATTATAGAATATGTAAATTGCATGAGACTTGTGCTATGAAGTGGAAGGGAATACACAATGTATTTGTGGCATGCAATTTGCATCCCAGATTGACTTGACTTGGAGATAGATTAGATTAAGAATATATGTGTGCTCAGAGCTTGACAATTACATGCTGGGTGATTCTTTAGCAAAAGACAAGCTAGCAGCTCTATTTCGTTAGGAGTTTGAGGAGATTCATTATGTCACCAAACACACTTTGTCAATAGATGTACAATGGAAAACATTGAGAGGTTGCATCACAGCCTGAGTATATCACAATAACATAGTGGTTAGCATAATGCACTATAGCACCAGCAATCTGGGTTCAATTCCCGCCACTGTCTGTAAGAAGTTTGTACATTCTCTGTTTCCTCCAGTTTCCTCCCGCATTCCAAACACTTACTGGTTAAGGTTAGTAAGTTGTCGGCATGTTTTGGGAACAAGAAGCATGACAACACATGCAGGCTTCCCCCAACACATCTGCAGATTGTGCTAGTCAATGACTCAAGCAACACATTTCACTGTATGTTTCAATATACATGTGACAAATAAAGCTAATAAGCCTAATCTTTGGTAAGGAGGTTACAATGCACAGGATGGCAAGAAGTTGTAAAGGGTAGTACACTTGGCTAGTTCCATCACAGGCACAACCCCCCCACCACTGAGGACATCTTTAAGAGGTTCTATCTCAAGACAGCAACATTACTAATGATCCTCACCATTGGGACTTGTTACTACCATCGTGGAGGTGATACAGGACTCTGAAGACCCAAACTTCTTCTCTGCCATCAGATTTCTAAACAGTCCATGAACCCATGAACACTCCCTTGATATTCTCTTTTTCATTATTTATGTTTTGTAATTTATAGTAATTTTGTGTCTTTGTGTTGTACTGTTGTCACAAAACAAATTTCACGTCATCTAAGTCTGTGAAAAGTGCGATTCTGAATATGGAAGGAAGATCTTGAAGATACTGCTCAAATGAAAGAAGGTTCACTGCACTTCACCTTGCAACTATCAGAACTTCAGGACGCTCCCAAAGTGTTTTGCAACCTGTGAACTAATTTGGAAATAATGCAGGGAAACATCAGAATTGAATTCACTCACATCAAGAGCTTGCAAATGGTCAAGATTAAATGATCAGGCAATCAATCTCCCTGTAACAGTGGCTGAGGGATAAATATTGATCAGGAATTGAGACAACTTCTATTAGTACATAAATGATGTAATGGGATTTTTCTTGAAGGGCAGGCAAAGCCCCAGTTTCGCCTATTTTCTGCATGGCAGCACTGGAAACGTCAGGCTGCTGAACCAGAGTGGATAACTTCACTCACTTCAATGCTGAACTGACTCCAGAACATATAGACTCACTTTCAAAGACTCTATAACACAGTATTATTTATTTATTTTTGTTATTAATTGTACATTGATTGTTTGTCAATCTTTATTATTCATAGCTTTTCATAAATTCTATTATCGTTCTTTATTTTCCTGTAAATGCCTACAAGAAAATTAGTCTCAATGTAGTATATAGTGACATACATATACTTTGATAATAAATTTTCTTTGAATTTTGAACATTGCTGCACCATCTCAGTTTTGAAAGTCAACTTTGAGGGCCAAGTAAAAACTTTGATAGAATTATAGCATTTTTTAAATGTCA
The DNA here is from genome assembly GCF_048418815.1 of Hemitrygon akajei. Taxonomy (NCBI): domain Eukaryota; kingdom Metazoa; phylum Chordata; class Chondrichthyes; order Myliobatiformes; family Dasyatidae; genus Hemitrygon; species Hemitrygon akajei. The sequence goes on from NC_133153.1 coordinate 37,653,000, forward strand.
TTTTAGTGAAAATTAAAGGGTAAGAATGTGATTTAATACTGCAATTTGGGTCAACGAAAAGTAATTTCATTTTACTTGTCTAAACTTAGATGTCACAATTCCACTTCTTGAAAAATAATTCCTATAGGTTTGAATGTAGAAGAAAAAAAATGCCTAACAATATGAAACAAAGTTATTTTTCATATCATTATTATTGTATAAAATCAGTAAAACTTTAAATTTTTCTTTATTGTGATGCTCAAGCTTGAAACTTACTCCAAATAATTTATTTGAAGGCACCTGACACTAAGTCCAGAGAGTGACATTACATGGAACAAGATGTATTGCATCAGTTAAAATCAACATTGGTGGTAGAGTGAACTCCTGTGTGTTTTAGTTTCATCAGGTTATGGCCGAGGAGAGAGTGAAACATAGCCCCTCCCTGCATTTATGTGGCTGATCTCTGCCTAGAGACAAACTGTGATCAGGATAGGTTCAGACCTGCTATGATTTCTTCAAAGTTGAGTAAATTTATAATCAAAGTATGTATATGCCACCATATAACACTCAGAGATTCATTTTTCTTGTAGAAAAACAATAGAATCCACAAAAATCTATACACAAAGACTGACAACCAATGTGCAAAAGACAAACTGCAAATACAAAATAAATAAATAAATAAACAAGCAATACTGAGAACATGAGTTATACAGTCCTTAAAATTTCTAGGTTTGCATAGATCTACCATATTCAAAATTAAATTCATTTTCCATGTCTGACGTTAGAGGTCATAATTACACTTCTTGAAAAATAATTTCTAAATATTTGAATTCAGTGTAAAGAAAGAAATTCCGAACAACATGAAACAATAAAGTTGCCAGCACTGAGTGACCACACTGATCTGTGAATGGATACCCAACAATGAATTATTCGTTTCGGGAACAGAGGTGGAGGAAATTGCTGGTAAACAAATTTGAGTAAGACCCCTGAAAAACATAATTCTGTAAAGTGCATAAATGTACTTTGTGTTATTCTCAATGTCCTCAGCTGAGATATTAATTATAAAATAGATTATATTTCTAATGAAACAGCAAAAATGAGTTTGGTTAACACTTAAATATACAACATATTGATGTGGCATTGTGGTGAACTACATATACCTGTCTGGACACGCCCCCCCGCTGACTGCTCCTGTGGCTCCTCCCACGGACCCTGGTATAAAGGCGATTGGGGACACACCCCGGCCTCAGTCTCCAGGATGCAGTGTGGTGGTCAATTGCTGCTTGTTCTTTCTTCCAGCCAATAAAAGCCTATATCTCGCCTCACATCTCCAAGAGTTATTGATGGTGCATCAGGTATAAAGAAAGCAAGACAGCTGCTATATTTCATTAGGAGTTTGAGGAGATTGTTTGTCACCTAAAACACTCGAAAACCATCCCGGAGTTGAAGAATTTTGTAAGGAGGAATGGCCTAAAATTCCTCCAAGCCGATGCGCAGGACTGATCAACAGTTAATGGAAGCAAAGGTTCACATACTTTTTCCAACAAATACATGTAATAATGGATCATTTTTCTCAATAAATAAATGAACAAGTACAATGTTGTTTGTGTTATTTAACTGGGTTCTTCTTATCTAGTTTTAAGACATCTGAATATCTGATCATATTTTAGGTCATATTTACGTAGAAATAGAGAAAATTCTACAGGGTTCACAAAGTTTCTAGCATCACGGTATATATTATAGCTAATTAAGCACTGTTCTGTAAGTGCAGAAATAGAGGTTCAGATTTTATCACATGTACATCGAAACAAACAGTGAAATGTGTCGTTTGTGTTAAGGACACATTTAAGAATGTGCTTGGGGCCAACTGCAAGTGTTACCACACATGCCAGCACAACATAGCATAAAAATATAAAATAAAAACATAGAAATAAAACCTCAGGTTACAGAAGACTCTTGTGTGACCAAATAGGATGTCCATGTTCATAAATAACAGCATGATCTGCATTCTTATTTTATCCCTGTGTCATGTAATCAGTTTAAGATGTATAATCTCCTGCCATTTTAATCCAAAGTTTATAATATGAAATAACGATCCAACCTTAACGATTACATTTTCAAGAAACAATCCATGTTTCGTCTGACAGGGATTGAGAATAAACAGAATGCTAGGGAGCTTTGATTAATAGCGATCTTGAAAAACAGCCCAGTAGGTTAAACACAAGGGATACTGTCCTTTAAAAAAAGACAAAGTCCAGAGTTGTTGTTAAAGCCTCAAGGCAAAAACTAACGTCAATTATTGGAGCCAAGGAATGGGACTGGGATTATAGTTATGGTAAAGATTAGGTTTAGGTTTAAATCGCCCAAAAGGGAAAAAAAAAGTGGTGCAAAAGGTACTTGACCAAAATGAAGTGTTCTGACTCCGAGACAGCAATATATTATTTCTTCTAAACATGAAGGATGAAAAGTTAGCACTGAAAATGTACTAATATTTGCTGTAACTTGTGTGGAACTGACTGAAAAGGATTTTACTGGCACTACTTTCCAATGATGCACTAGATCATTTTTCATGCTGACTTCTATTAAATAAAATCAGAATTTCATGACATTTGTCAATGAAAATAAACCTGATGCAAGATTCAAGTACATTTCATTCTTGAATCAGGTTGACTTCCACTGACAAATGTCATGAAATTTGTTGTTTTGTACAGCAGTACAGTGCAATACATAAAAAGTTACTATAAGTTACAACAATAAATACTGTATATAAAAAATAAGTAATTAGTGCAAAAGGAAAGCAAGATAGTAAGGTAGTGTTCATGGACTGTTCAGAAATCAGATGACAGAGGGAAAGAAGATGCTCATAAAATGCTGAGGGTGTGTCTTCAGGATCCTGTATTTCCACCTTCACAGTAGCAATGAGAAGAGGACATGTCCTGGGTGATGGGGGTCCTTAATGATGGATGCTGCCTTTTTGAGACATTGCCTTTTAAATATTGCCTCAATGGTGGGGAGATAAAACGGTTGAGAAATAATCATCTCTTTACATTTAATAAAAAAAATACTATTTGTTCCTTCAGAAAGACCAGGGATTCCAATTTAGAAATGAGTTTATAAAAAATGATTTACAAATAGTTGTTTCTATTGCCCAAATATTGCATTCTAACTTTCATTACAATGACGATCTGAATATCTGTCAGCAAACTTTCAACAAAGATAATAAATTGCTCTTATTTTTTGCATTTCCTAGACCTGAAATAATGTTCACATTAGAATGTTTGGTCCATTCAAGACTCAAAGAATAAAAATTGATAATAAACTTAACACACACTAGGACTTGAGGGTCTATATCTACAGTGTATTGTTCTAACCATACACTGTTGGTTAGTTGTATGTACTAACCATATACACGTTACTAGGTCTTGATGCTCTTGGTAATGTCAGTTGGCTTTTAGCACTTTTTGACTTTGAAAGCGCAATTCATATGAATATTTACCCTCATTCCATTTCTTATGCCATTTTAATGTTTTATCTGTAAATTTTCACCCAATTCCTCATTGCCTATCAATGATCTTCTTTATTCCTCCTAAGCCCAATAACACCGGTTGCATCCTTGTTTGGTACAGCAATTCAAATGCGTGTGAATGTAAGAAGCCACAGAGAGTAATGGACTCTGCCCAGTACATCACAGTCACAACCTTCCCACTATCGGTAGCACCTGCAGGAGGCATCTAATATCAAAGATCTCTTTCATCTGGATCATCCCATCTTCTTATTACCAATCATGCAGGAGATACAGAAGCCTGAAGTCCGACACCACTTGGTTCAAGAACGGCTACTTCCCTTCAACCATTCGGTTCTTGAACCAACTGGGAAAACTCTAATCACTACAGATTTGCAACATTAAGGTCACATTGATCATTCTGCACTAAAATTGACATTCTTTGTTCTAATTGTGTTCTTTCTTATAAGAATTGTGTATAATTCATGTTTTTCTTGTGAATGCCATTTCTATGATGCTATGTACCTGTCTGTGAAATAAGTTTTTCCATTAACCTGTGTCATATGTACGTGTGCATATGACAATAAACTCGAATTTCCCTCTTCTAAAATCCACCATATGCTTTCCTGATGCCCCCCTTTTTATAGGTTCTAAAAAGCCACTTTGATCTTCTTACCCACTACTAGATGTCATACCAAACTGTCTTTATTATCCAATAGTCCCCTCCCCTTTCTTTGAACTTATCTCTCATGTCATGGTAACAGGTAGTAAAAATATTCAAGGTAGATGCTATTGAAATAGTCTAGAGCTGCAATATTGCAATGGTATTGTGCCTATAGGTGGTGTTAAGGAACACATTAAGTGACCCATTAAGTAAGTGTTATGCGACTACGCATTCACCAGGCACGTTCACTATATTGCACGTCAAAGCTGTTTACTCAAGCAAGCTAAAGCAATGACCTCTTAATTGATGATTTTTACAGCTGCCCTGTAGCCATTCTGATCATCTTTGTAGTGAATTGGACTTTATATACTGTTTATGCTCTGGCCGTTCTTGATTCCAGTGCAAAGCATGACACCAGCGTCACCACTGTGTAAATCTATTCCGCTGAATCCTTCTGGCCCCAAACCTGTGATGTTTGGCCAGCAATCCATTTTCTGTACAGAACGGCCAGCCTTGAATGGGACTATACCCTTAAAAACAGTAAATTGGTTTGTTTAACTTAACCCAGCAAAGTACCAGAAAATCAGTTTCTTTAAAAGCAGGACACCACATTCATGTGACTAATGAAGACCTCATTAGTGAAATAAAATTATAACTTCACAGTATTTGCTGCTTTTCGTTTTTAGTATCACTGTAAATAGCTTTGAAAATTAATTGCTAAAGATAAGACACAGTCTACCATCTTTCAAATAAATATTTAAATATGTATGTGTAATTTATGTTTGCAAATGGATTTCCGTCTCACTGTTAGTATGATTAAAACTAACCATTAGTCCTTTCAACACACTAGGGATCGAGTCATTTCTGGAGCATTAGAAACAAGATCATAAGTAAACAGCAAAGTGAGATATTAAAAAGTAAACCAAAGAGACAAAGGCATATTTACTTTCTCCAAACTGAAGTGCATATGTCTGTACTCAATCACCAAAAAATGACTAAATATCACATTTGCAACCAACAATGATAAACATTGATAGTTTTTATCTGAAGTTTGCATATCAGGATTGTTAAGTAGTAGATACAGTAATTTCAATGCTGATATCTAGATTCAAAATCTGCAGACACAATCAAACTCTGAGACATAAACTGGTAAACTCACTCAAATGCAACCAGAGCATGTCAGACCACTGAAGTGTAGAGTGCTCTTTTGAGAGTGGGACTGAACAAGAGATGGCTGTCATATCATCATAGATCACTTGATGCCATTCATCCTATCTTGGCTGTGATGGCTCTTGGAACTATTTCCCTAGTTCCCACGTAAACCATTTCCTTTTCAAGTTGCTACTGAATACTTTTCTCACCATCTTTTTAGCACTTTAAATTTGTTTCTCTGAATTATTAACACCACTTCTGAGTTCATCAAGTCTTGGGAAATGGTTGAATCTCCCCTTAATGTCTATGCTTTATGGAGCAATTGCAGATTTTACAGAAATCCATGCGAAAATCTTTTTATTCCTCATGCCATTCTAATGGAGAAAGCTTGACTGTATTTGGTTGTGCTACAGTTCATCAGAGAGAGGAGGTGAAGCATTCCCCATACAACCATTCCATCACTATTTATGACAAGTATGACATTTATTTCTTGAACATCAGGTTAATCTGCTGCTACTGTGTCCTGGCAGTGGTGTGAGTGAATGGTTGTGGATGGGTTGTCTGTGAAGTGGACGGCTATTTCCTGTTAAGTTGTCAATCTTATTGAAGCTGCACCATTTAAACAAGTGAAGAGCATTCCATCACACACTTGACTTGAGCCTTGTAGACTATGGACAGGCATTAGGGATATTATGGCTACTCCAGTTTAGTTTCTGGTCAATGGTAACCCCCAGGATACTGATTCAGTAATGGAAATGCCATTGAACATCAGGGGTTGATAGCCAGATGTTCTGTTACATCAGTGGCAAGGAAATTATTTTTTTTTTAAAATCCTATGGGATATGATTAACATACTGTGGTGAACTACATATACCTGTCTGGACACGCCCCCCCCCCCCCCCCCCCCCGCTGACTGCTCCTGTGGCTCCTCCCACGGACCCCGATATAAAGGTGATTGGGGACACTGCCCCGGCCTCAATCTCCAGGATGCAGTGTGGTGGTCAATTGCTGCTTGTTCTTTCTTCCAGCCAATAAAAGCCTATATCTTGCCTCACATCTCCAAGAGTTATTGATGGTGCATCACATACAACTGAAAAGGTAGGAGCTGATCCATTATTAAGGACCTCCAGCACCCAGGGCATGCTCTTTTCTCACTGTTACCATCAGGTAGGAGGCACAGAAGCCTGAAGGCACACACTCAGCGATTCAGGAACAGTTTCTTCTCCTCTGCCATCTGATTCTTAAATGGACATTGAACACTACCTCACTTTTAAAATATATATTATTACTGTGTTTTGCATGATTTTTAATCTATTCAATTAATGTATATTGTAATTTATTTATTTATTATCATCATCATTTTTTCTTCTATATTATGTATTGCATTGAACTGCTGCTAAGTTAACAAATTTCATGACACATGCTGCTGCTAATAAACCTGATTCTGATTCTGATCAGGAATAATTAACATGGCAGGTTAGGGTGCTTTTGAGGTTAGCACATATCACAAATAACTTCAGCAACCAATCTTCAAATCTGAATATAGACTGTAGATTAAATTTAAACTGCAGCTCTGAATAACGTGAATCACAGTTAATGGAAAGACTAGACAATGCAGATTAAAATGCAGTTAGGTATCGGTGGTGTGGGTGTGAAGCAGGAGCTGCGAAGTTTGTGTGTAGTTCAAAGGAACCATTGTGGATGCATTGTAAATATGGAAGTTTTTTTGATCTTTATCATATAAAATGTCATGTAGGGTTGGGTCGAGCAGGCCTCTTCCTCTGAAACGGGTCTCAATATGATGCCTGCGGTGCCTCATTTTGTCAAGTAAAGAGACTGCTTCAAATATACCAGTACTTAACTCCAGTGGCTTCGTTCACGCAACGACACATAGTGCAAGGAGAATCTGCTGCACTAATTGGATATCTTTCCTGTAGGTAGGCCACCAGAATTGCATACTCTAAATTCAGCCTCACTGACATGTCGTACAACTATTTGATACAAGTTTTCTGAATGAGGGAGAGAAAGGGTCAATGAGAGAAATATGATTGATGTATTATCGATGGTCTTTGAAAAAGCAGTGGGTAAGTTGCCACATTGTAGAAAGAGTGAAGACAACAGAAAACAAGAAGCTGGAACAATATATATATGTAGAAATCTGTGTAAGTAACAGGAAACATTGCAGAGAAGACTTGGGAGATCATACTGTGGTACCAGGACCACTGCTTTTTGTAATATGAGTGGGATTTGAGTGCACAGGGACCAATTCTCAAATCTTACACAAAACTTACAGTGAACTGTGGGGAGGATTCAGATTCACTTATCATATGTATATTGTAATATATATAAAGAAATGTGCCACTTGCGTTAACAACCAAAACAACGGATGTGCTGGGAGCCACAAATTCAGATGCCATAAATAGCATACCTGCCATGTTCAACACAACACAGTACACCATGAGCAGAAGCAGCAGCAGCAACAACAACAACAGAGTAAGACAACAGCAGAAAAACAAGTCCCCTTTCCAGCCTCCTACAGCCTCACACACACAGACCTCTAACCCTGCGATAGGCTGCCTGTACTCAATGGTGGGGAAGGCTTTACCCATGATGAATGGGGTCAAATCCTATTATTTTTTTTAGGATTTTCCATTCAAGGACATTGGTGTTTCCATACCAGGCTGTAATGCAACTGGTCAATATATTCTCCACTACACATCTATGGAAGATTGTCAAAGTTTTAGCTGTCATGCCGAATCTTCGCAAACTTCTAAGTAGAGGCACTGCCGTATTTTCTTCATAATTGCAGACATGTGCTAGGTCCAGGACAGGTCTTCTGAAATAATGACACCACGGGATTTAAAGTTGTTGACCCTCTCCACCTCTGATCCCTCAATAAGGACTGACTCATGTATCTCTGGTTTCCTTCTCCTGAAGTCAAAAATGAGCTCCTTGGTCTTGCTGACATTAAGTGAGAGGTTGTTGTTGTGGCACCACTCAGCCAAATTTTCAATCTCCCTCCGACATGCTCATATGAATCACCTGTGATTCAGCCAACAATACTGGTGTTGTCATCAGTTTACTGCCATGATGGAATGGCGAAACAGACTCAGTGGGCCGAATGGTCTAATTCTGCTCTTATGTCTTATGGTCTAAATAGTCGACATTTGTCCTGATGGAGGGTCTTGGACCACAACATCGACTACTTATACCATTCCAAAGATGCTGTCTGACCTGCTGAGTTCCTCAATATTTCCAGTATCTGCAGAATCTCTTGCATTCATGACTAACACAAGGAAAACATTTTTAATGCAGAGTGGTTAGGGTTTAGGATGTGCTTTCAGGAATACTAACTAAAATGTTCAAAAATGAGCTGGGTAAACAGGTGAAAGGGAAGAATTCAAGTACATGGGAAGATGGTGGGGGTATGTGACTAACTGAATAGTTCTTGCAGAAGCTTGATGACTGTATGATGTGCTCTAATCACTTTGTGATTATGTGCCTGCAAGCCCAAGGAGCAGACCAAGCATGAATCTCCCAAAATTCACCTGCAAACAATCACTTGGCCTACAAAGCATAGGTGTGAGAAACACTACAGCATCCTAACATATACTGCTTCACGAGGGTTGGAACAGTTTTGGAAAAGGAGGGAAGGTTGAGAAAAAAATGAAAGGTTGAGAAAGGGAAAAATCAAACAGGTTGCGGGTGCTGATGACCAATTAAAATTGGATGGGGGTGAGGTAGCTCCACCAAATGCATCTAATTCATACTAATCCTTTTGCCTATATGATTGAAATATCTTGGATGATCCATTGTATAAATTAAATGTGCTAGTACTCATTAAACATACTTAATATTATTAAAGAGCATGCTACATTTTTGGGCTATTTATTTAGGATAAACTAATTAATATATTAATAGTAAACAAACCTATATAAAACCTCCAGCTGTGGTTTCTTACATTTACATACAGATAGACTGATACATGTTTTTAATACGACTGCAGTGAGTATTCTGTTACAGCACAACTGTAACAAAACAGAATAGGAATAGGAATTGAATCAGCGTAAGATAATCAAATGTCTCTGATAAAGTATTAGTTGGCACATTGATCCAAACAGAAGATGCAGGCTTTCTTTGTGACCTAATTCTCTTCTGTGCACTGATTCATTAAATGGCAGCCAGTTTCTGAGAGCTTTTAGAAAATACAATACAGACATCTCAGACCATCTGATGCATAGTGTCCAGATGAATATTTATATGCAAGGCACAAAGTACACCATAGTTTAGCTGATGAAAACCTCTGATAAGGTAGAATTCCATTCTGAATGGCACAAATGGTGATGGTACCAATGGAAAGAGGGTGCTAATGGATATTGAATTGTCAAAGGAACATCTTAGAGAGATATAATTAGGAGAAGAATGAAATATGAAATTACCGAATAACTAAATGCTGGGAACATAGGATAAAAGACTGGAATAACTGATTATCTGATAGTACGTGGAACACTGCAGCACAGTACAGGCCTTTCAGCTCAGTGTTGTGCCAACTTGCAACCTACTCTAAGGTCAATCTAATCTTTCCCTCCTACACAGCCCTCCAATTTTCGATCATCCATGTGCTTAAGAATTTTTAAAAATGTCCCTAATGTAACTGACCCTACCACAAAACTTTCCACTAATATCGTTCCTATACTTTGCACCAATTATCTTAAAATTGTACCCCCTCATATTAGCCATTTCCATTATGAGAAAAAGACCTGGCTGTACACTCAACCTATGGCTTTTATCATCTTGTACACCTCTATCAAGTCACCTCTCATCCTCCTTCACTCCAAAGAGGAAAGTCTTAGCTCACTAACCTATTCTCAGAAGTCATACTCATGAATCCAGGTAGCATCCTAGTAAGGCATTCATTCTTATAATGAGGTGAACAGAAATGAACACAAAAATCAAGTTTGGTCTAACTAGGGCTTTATGAGCTGCAACATTACCTTGCAGTTTGTTGAATTCAAGTTTCTATGCTGAGTCCAGAAAGCAACAAAATGTTTCTTCAGGCTTAATTTCAGCTTCGTTGGAGAAGTATTAGAGACTAATGAAGGATTATATGGGAAGGTAGGGTGAGAATGATCTTGGAGTAGGTTAAAAAGTCAGCACATGTTAGTTAGTTGCAGTGACAGTGCAAAGGTTAATCAAAATAGCATGCTCTGTTCTTCCTTGTGAACTCCTCAATGCCCTGATAAATGAGCGTAAAAATCTGCATTTGGTTTCCCCAATGTAGTGGGGGTCACATTGTGAGCTCTGAATGCAGTATGATGAACTGGAAGTACTACAAGTTAATCACAAACACAAGAGATTCTGCAGATTCTGGAAAGCTTGAGGAACAACACACACAAAGTACTGGAGGAACACAGCAGGTCAGGCAACAACTATGGAGGGAGCCAACATTTCAGGCTGAGACCAGGACTGGAAAGGAAGGATGCAAAAACTAGAATAAGGAAGTGGGGGCAGGAGAAGGAGCACAAGCTTGCAGGTGATAGGTGAGAGCAAGTTAGTCTTTGCTTCGTCTGGATGTGTTCGGATCTCTAAATGGCCAGATGGGAGGAGGTAAAAGGGCAGGTGTTTCTTCTCCTGAATTTACTATCATTCCTGGAACTGCTTTTTAACATGTAATCATCTTGACTCGTAAAAACATGACCAATGTGGGAGATCTTAATTTTTGTTAAAGTGCTGCTCATAAAAGCCTCCTTCTTTAATTATAATTGTGCAGAAAATGTGAAATCCATTTCCACAATTTGGATGAAATCCCAGCTCAATGGAAAGCTAATGCTTCTCCATTCATTTTAGAGGGAAGTGATTTATTGTTCAACATCACCCAGTGGTAAATATCAAATTATTTTACTTGATTTTCTGCTGCATGTGAGAAACACAGCAATAATTAAAAGGCTGCAAAATTAACAGCAGAACTTTTAAGGTACCATCACCAGACTGTGGAAGCCATATTTCCATGAAGTGAAAATTATTAAATAAAAATATTTACACACCTTAAAAAATCTTATCTCCTAGGATTTCCTAAGAACCCCTTAAGAAAGAGTTCTTCTTCTTCAGCCCTTTATCTTTTCCACCTAACATCTCCGAGCCTCTCATTTCATCCCCCCACCCTCCAACACCCACTCACCTTTCCCCTCACCTGGTCTCACCTATCACCTACCAGCTTATACTCCTTCCCCTCTCCCCAACTTCTTATTCTGGTTTTTGCCCCCTTCCTTTCCAAACCTGATGCAGCGTCTTGGTCCAAGATGTTGACTCTTTATTCCTTTCTATTAGATGTTGCCTGACCTGCTGAGTTCCTCCAGCATTTTGTGTGTCTCCTAAGAATGCAACTTTAGCTAAATTATAGATCATTGGGCACAAGCAGTCCTTTACTGAGTGGCCAAGTAACAAGTGTGAGATGGATATTTAATTACAAAAAGCATCAAATTTTGAAGTGCACGCGGGGGCATTAACCAGCAGTGATGACTAGACTACAATCAGGAGTAAGAATTCTTTTCACTACCCCGACATATTGAAAGAGACAGAGGCCAGACCAAGTACTTACTCTTTCAGCCAGCCAAGCTGACAGCAGGGTAATTCAAAGCAAGCCATTTGAAACCTTCTGGTCTGTTTGGGTCAGTGAACCTATTACTGAACCATTGGGAGAGGTGTTTTGCATTGTTTCTAACCCACATCCTCATTCAGTCCTATATGAAGAGTGATGAATTTCAATGGTTAATCACATAATCTTAAAAGCAACTCCTGTAATCACTGTTTTTCCTTGTCTTTAATATCTTTCCAACAAAGCTGAAATTAAACTTGAAGAAACATCTTCTATCTAAGCATTTTGTTGCTTTCTGGACTCAACATAGAAATATGAATTCAACATCAGATAATCAGTTACTCCACCCCATGTATCCTAGATTTCCAGATGATATATTGAAACATTCTAGAGAATAGTCATGGCATAAAATCAATGAACAAGAAAGTTAGCTACTCCTTCATTGGGAATTCTGAACTGAATTCAATAAGTCTATTGACATAAGAGACTAAAGATGCTGGAATCTGGAGAAACAAACAATCAGCTAGAGGAACTCAATGGGATGAGCAGCCTCTGTGGGAGTCAGTGGGGGGGTGGTGGTGGTGAAGAAATTGTTGACATTTCAAGTTGAGATCCTGCATCTGGGCTGATTCTGATGTAACAGGATACAGGTCCTGATACAAGATCTTGGCCTGAAATGTCAAAAGTTCTTGTGTTTGTGTGTGGGCAGACAACTAATTAAAATTATCTAACAACCTCAAATCCAAACTGGTTCACGAGTAACTTTAAAAGAGAACCCACAGCCTTAGTTGTGGGTGGCACTGTAGCGTAGTGGTTAGCATAATGCTAGCATATAGCAACTAGGGTTCAATTCGCTATCTGTAAGGAGTTTGTATGTTCTCCCTGTAACTGCATGGGTTTCCTCTACGTGCTTTGGTTTCCTCCCACATTCCAAAGACGTACAGGTTATGGTTAGTGAGCTGTGGGCATGTTATGTTAGCATTGTGATAGTTGTGGGCTGTACGAGCACAATCCTCCTTAACTTGACTTGATAATGCAATTCACTGTATCTTTTGATGTACATGTGATAAACAATGATGTCTTTAAATCTTTAGCTAATCTATTCTGATCAGTTCACAATATGGAACTGCTTCTCAATATTCCTGGTAAACCCTCAAAAGAAACATAGAAAACCTACAGCACAATACAGGCCCTGTGGCCCACAATGTTGTGCCGACCATGTCCTTACCTTAGAAATTACCTAGGCTTACACGTAGCCCTCTATTTTTCTAAGCTCCATGTACCTATCCAGGAGTCTCTTAAAAGACCCTATTGTTTCCGGCTCCACCACCACCGCCGGCAGCCCATTCCACACACTCACCACTCACTGTGTAAAAAACTTAGCCCTGACATCTCCTCTGTAGCTACTCCCAAGCAACTTAAAACTATGCCCTCTTGTGCTAGCCATTTCAGCCCTGGGAAAAAGCCTCTATCAACACAATCAATGCCTCTGATCATCTTGTACACCTCTATCAGGTCACCTCTCATCCTCTGTCACTCTAAGGAGAAAAGGCCAAGTTCACTCAACTTATTCTCATAAGCATGCTCCCCAATCCAGGCAACATCCTTGTAAATCTCCTCTGCATCCTTTCTATGGTTTCCAAATCCTTCCTGTAGTGAGGCGACTAGAATTGAGCACGTGGGGTCTGACCAGGGTCCTATATAGCTGCAACATTACCTCTCGGCTCTTAAACTCAATCACACGGTTGATGAAGGCCAATGCATTCTATGCCTTCTTAACCACAGAGTCAACCTGCTCAGCAGCTTTGAGTGTCCTATGGACTCGGACCCCAAGATCCCTCTGATCCTCCACACTGCCAAGAGTCTTACCATTAATACTATATTCTGCCATCATATTTGACCTACCAAAATGAACCACCTCACGTTTATCTGGGTTGAACTCCATCTGCCACTTCTCAACCCAGTTTTGCATCCTATCAATGTCCCGCTGTAACCTCTGACAGCCCTCCACACTATCCACAACACCCCCAACCTTTGTGTGATCAGCAAATTTATTAACCCATCCATCCACTTCCTCATCCAGTTCATTTATAAAAATCATGAAGAGTAAGGGTCCCAGAAGAGATTCCTGAGGCGCACCACTGGTCACCGACCTCCATGCAGAATATGACCCGTCTACAACCATTCTTCGCCTTCTGTGGGCAAGCCAATTCTGGATCCACAAAATAAGGTCCCCTTGGATCCCATGCCTCCTTACTTTCTCAATAAGCCTTGCATGGGGTAATTATCAAATGCCTTGCTGAAATCCATATACACTACATCTACAGCTCTCCCTTCATCAATGTGTTTAGTCACATGCCCAAAAAATTCAATCAGGCTCGTAAGGCACGACCTGCCTTTGACAAAGCTGTGCTGACTATTCCCAATCATATTAAACCTCTCCAAATGTTCATAAATCCTGCCTCTCAGGATCTTCTCCATCAACTTACTAACCACTGAGGTAAGACTCACTGGTCTATAATTTCCTGGGCTATCTCTAATCCTTTTCTTGAATAAAGGAACAACATCCGCAACCCTCCGATCCTCCGGAACTTCTCCCGTCCTCATTAATGATGCAAATATCATTGCCAGAGGCTCAGCAATCTCCTCCCTCTCTTCCCACAGTAGTCTGGGGTACATCCCGTCTGGTCCCGGTGACTTATCCAACTTGATGCTTTCCAAAAGCTCCAGCACATCTTCTTCCTTAATATCTACTTGATCAAGCTTTTCAGCCCGCTGCAAGTCATCCCTACAATCGCCAAGATCCTTTTCTGTAGTTCTTCTCTCTTCTTCTTTGGCTGTCCATTGATTTCGATGTTGACTGAGACCTGGGCAAGGTTGTACGGAAGACAGGCAGTTGCCTATGCTGCAAGTCTCCCCTCTCCATGCCACCGATGTTGTCCAAGGGAAGGGCACTAGGTCAATACAGCTTGGCACTGGTGTCACTGCAGGGCAATGTGTGGTTAAGTGCCTTGCTCAAGGACACAACATGCTGCCTCAGCTGAGGCTCAAACTAGCGACCTTTAGATCACTAGTCCAATGCCTTAGCCACTTGGCCACGCGCCAACATTTTCTGTAGTAAATACTGAAGTAAAGTATTATTAAGAACCTCCGCTATCTCCTCCAGTTCCATACACACTTTTCCACTGTCACACTTGATTGGTCCTATTCTCTCACGTCTTATCCTCTTGCTCTTCACATACTTGTAGAATGCCTTTGGGTTTTCCTTAATCCTGTCCACCAAGGCCTTCTCATGGCCCCTTCTGACTCTCCTAATTTCATTCTTAAGCTCCTTCCTGCTAGCCTTATAATCTTTAAGGTCTCTATCATTACTTAGTTTTTGAACATTTCGTAAGCTCTTCTTTTCTTCTTGACTAGGTTAACAACAGCCTTTGTACACCACGGTTCCTGTACCCTACCATCCTTTTCCTGTCTCACTGGAATGTACCTAAGCAGAACCCCATGCAAATATCCCCTGAACATTTGCCACATTTGGAATGTACAAAAAATTGCAGTGTGAGATAGAAACCCACCACTTTCTTGGAACAATGAGGCAAAATTTATCCAGACCCTCAGAACTAAATAAAATTAAGCTTATTAGATGAAGATCTTAGCTGAGATCAGACCCCAAGAATCCTTACCTGCACTAACCCCTGATTTAATCCTAGCCTTAAATACGGGACAATTTACAATGACCAATTAACTAACTGGTACATTTTTGGACTGTGGGAGGAAACTGGAGGTACCTGGAGAAAGTCAATGCATTCCATGGGGAGGACATACAGACTCCTTTCAGGCGACTTTGGAATTGAACTCTGAACTCCAATGCTTTGAGCTGTAATAACATTGTGCTAACCACTACGGTACCGTAACTTTTTCACCACAGTGCATCTTGCATAAAATGTCTTTCATTCCACATTACGTTTGGTACCTTAAAAATAGCTCATTTAAACCCGTGCAACTTCCAATTTCAAACTTCTAAGGTATCTATTAGAATCAAAGTTCAATACAGTGGCTTAATCCACAAATCTCACTGAAGAACTTGAATTGTATGACAATAAAGGCTTTACCTTGGATTGATTTAATCTACTTTAGGAGGTATAAAAATGCTTCCAAATTTCATCAGCCTCCCAAGTGAATGAAAATTGTATTGCACTTATAAGCTCTGATTTATATTTATGCTCTATCTCCTATTTTAGAGACAGCATCTCTGCTGAAAAGGGGGCTTTACAGCAGAAATGTAATTAACAAACTCACAGAATGTTGCCACTTAAGATGGTCAGAACTAGTTGTATTTGAATTATAATGGCTGCCTGCCGCTTGATTACAAAGAATGACTTTGAAACAAAAGTGCTTAATACAACAGCAGCTTCAGCTGCCCCACTGAAGAAACAGTATAAATGAGTATAACAAAATAACAACAGGAGATAAAGTGAGGAGAGGCACAGTATAATTATTATTTACTAGTTCTGTTGGATGCCACAGATATTCTCAACAGCTTGTTCATTGTCAAATCAACAAACAGCAGTGAATAAATGACCTATTGGGAATTATTCTCTGGCTGCATTCCTCCCCCTTGCTAGATGTCATTTAAAATCAGTGAACGCTGCTTTGAAGCTGACAGCAGCTCCCTGAAAGCCCTCCAGATTCCAATTCTTTACCAGCTACTCCTGGATCTATCTTCAAAATGAACAGCTTAAAATTAGCGTGGGGTTTCTTGCTTTGCAAGGTTTACTTATAGATAGCAGAAACCTCATAGGATTTTGAAGAAAAAAGTGTGCTTTATTATATCTTTTGTATGATTTAGATTTTACATGTTTAGAATATGACACAATGGCATATCTAGTAGAGCTGTTGCTTCACTGTGTCAGAGAGAGACCTGACGTCAAGTATTGTCCAGTTTCACCTATCACCTTGTACTTCTTCCTCCCTTCTCCCCACCTTTTCACTCTGAATTTTCATATTTTTTCCAGTCCCGATGAAGGGCCTTGGCCCAAAACGTCGGTTTTTTACTCTTTTCCATAGATGCTGCCTGACCAGCATGTTGTGTGTGTTGCTTGGATTTCCATCATCAACAAATTTTCTCGTGTTTGTGATTGTCTGTGTGGAATTTGCTTTGTGAGTGTGTGTAGTTGCCTGCAAATCCCAGAGATGCATAAATTAAGTGAAATTGGACACTGAAAAATTGCCCTTGGTGTAGGTGAATGGTAGAACCTGGGGAAGTTGATGGGAATTTGGGGAAAATTGGAGACCCAGGTACAATCCTGACGTCAGGTGCTGTCTGTGTGGAGTTTGCATGTTCTTACTGTGACCCCTGGGTGTTCTGGTTTCCTTCCACATCCCAGAAACACATGTGGGTTTAGTTAAATGGGTGATTGATAGTTTCTGTGATATGGGGCAGCATAGTAGCATAGCAGTTAAGGTAACACTATTACAGCGCCAGCATCTGCATTCAATTCCCACCATTGTCTGTTCAATCCATGACCATGTGGATTTCCTCTGTGTGCTCCAATTTCCTCCCACATTCTAAAGATGTACAGGTTAGTAGGTTAATCAGTCATATGGGTATAATCTGGTGGAAACAGGCTTATCGGGCCTGAATGACTTATTATCGTGCTGTATCTCTAAATTAATAAAAATACACAACGGGGAGAAAAAGTGGTATGAATGTAAAATTAGGGTAAACAGGTGGTCGATGTTAGTGTGGATTCGATGGGCTGAAGGTCCTGCTGTATCTAGACTACAGCTACTCATGGAAAAAGTGAACTCACTTTATTAAAAATGCTATAAACAGGTTAGAGTTTGCATTGATTTCACAGGTAGATGACTTTAATTACCTCAAATGGCTTTTAAAAAATGTACTGTATTAATTCAAACATATTAGGTTTCTAAGTTCAAACTTCTAAGAGGTTGGTGGATACCATTGTGGTTATTCTTGTATTCAAATGTCTAACCATTCTATTGTACTTGCTAATGTATACAAAACTGAAACCCCATATTTTAGTTAAAAATCATTACCTAACAAAGGGTAAATTGTAAAACTGTAATGAAGCATACAAATTTCTGAGGAAATATGAGTTTTGCCATCTTTCTACTAGTGTGATGCAGAATCAGGTTTAACATCACCATCATATGTCATGAAACTTGCTTTGCGGCAGTAGTACAGTCATAAAAAAGCTATAAATTACAATAAGAAGTATATATTAAAAATAAAAAAGAGAAGAAAAAGTACTGAATAAGTGTTCATGGGTTCATTGAACCATTCAGTGATCTGATGGCAAAAGGGAAGAAGCTGTTCCTGAATCATTAAGTGTGTGTCTTCAGGCTCCTATACCTCCACCTTGCTGTAAAATGATCTAATACCAACTATGGATAGTAAATATAAAAACAAGAGATGTTGGAAATCCAGAAGGACACACACAAAATGCTGGAGAAACTTAGCAGGTAAGGGCAGCATGGAGGGGATTAAACAGTTGACATTTTGGGTCTAAATCCTTCATCAGGACTGGAAAGGAAGGGGAAGGAAGTCAGAAACTCTGACTTCTATATTCTGGCTTCTTTCCCCCTTTCCTTCCAGTTCTGATGAAGAGTGTCAGCCCGAAACTTCAACTGTTTATTCTTCTCCGTATGCTGCCTGACCTGCTGAGTTCCTCCAGCATTTTGAACAGCAGATATTTACTCAGAACTTCCTGCTGCTGAATTTCTGCTAACTACTGCAGTTAAAAAACTCCATCCATGCACCCCAGTAGAGAGTACAGACAAGGACATGGAGGTGAGGCAAAACACAGGGAAGAGTAATTCGGTACTCTCCGGATTTTTTTGGCATTCCACCTTCTCCCTCCCACCTCCCATTCACCACATGATAACTGGCCCAATCACCTCCTATTCCATGAGAAGCTGCAAGATACTATAAACTATATTTGATATGGGAATCCATGATCAGTGCATACAGGTCACAATTATTAATCAAAGGGCCAAGAGAGCAGCTCTGAAGCACCTGCTGGATCGAAACATATATCTTTGGAGCTGTGAGACAGCAGTGTTAATGGATGCATCACTCTGCCACCCAGTGTTTTGCTGAAATGCCCAACAATTCAGGAACATAATGGACCTCTGTAATGCAGTGACCAGAATTGTTGCTCAACATGCTGAGCACATGGAAGGTATTTTAGGCAGATATAGGACAATATGGTCAAAACCTCTGAGAAGACAAAGCAAAGCAGATGTCAAAGTATGACATTCTTAAAGCAAATGGGTTACTTCAAATAGTAACAAATTCACAAAGGTGAATGTGAAGATTTCACTTACAGTGGGATATGGCAAAACTTGTCAGAAACAAGGCAAGCAAGGTACACTTTTTACCACCTAAAAGCTGTCATAGAATCTTACATCTTTCTATACATTCAGTGACCACTTTATTAGTTACACATGTAAACTTGTTTGTTAATGCAGCCAATCATATATCAGCAACTCAGTGCAAAAAAGTGTGCAGACATGATCAAGGAGTTCAGTTATTGTTCAGACTAAATATCAGAATGGGGAAGAAATGTGATCTAGTGATTTTCACTGTGGAATGGTGCCAGATGGGGTGTTTTGAGTATCTCAGAAACCACTGATCTCCTGGGATTTCACACTCAACAGTGCCTAGAGCAGAGGATCCCAATCTTTTTTTTATATGCCATGGACTAATACCATTAAGCAAGTGGTCTATGGACCCCAAGTTGCTAACCCTGTAGAGATTACAGAGAATGGTTGGAAAAATGAAAAACAGCAGTGAGCAGCAGTTCTGTGGGCAAAAATGTCTTGTTAATGAGAGAGGTCAGAGGACAATAGTCAGAGTGGTTAACCGACAGAAGGCAACAGTAACCATGCATTTCAACAGTGGCTACAAAAGAACAGCTCTTAGCGCTCAACATGTTGAACCTTGAAGTGGATGGGCTACAGCAGCAGAAGACTATGAGTGTACACTCGGTGGCCACTTTATTAGGTACAGGTGGTTCCTTGATTTTATTTTGTTAAGTCTTTCACCTAATAACAGAACAATCGCTTCATTCTTTCTTCCACTCAGCAAGCTTTCTCTGTATCTTAAATTCATTAGACTACTACCCTTTGGACATAGAGTGGAAATTGACTTCCAAAAAATGATAAGCTTACTGGACATAATAATTATGAACAAGATTTAAAAAAATATTAAAGTCTTCTGAATACTTAGTCATCAGGTTGACATAATATGAATTCCTGACTGATTGTGGAAATGGAATTATGCATTTCAGGCCAAACTGTCAACAGTACAACTGCAAAAAGTATTTGTTGCAGCAAGGCAAGTCTGATGTCTGGGTTGATGAGTTCCACGTGAAAAGTTCTGTATGTTTGAATAACCTGAATCTTCCTCCATCAGAACATATGTGTGCTCAATGGATATTTCTTCTTGAAGAAAATGAGACAGCCACTAAAAAAAAAGTTTAAAGCAGCTGGAGGCTTCAAAATTATGTTATGGAATTCATGACCTAAGCCAGCACTGATAACTGTATTTTCATTGTTAAGACATTTTAATTGGGCTGGGTGGAGGTGAATCGGTGGGGGGAGAAGCCAGTACTAATTTTGTAAAAAGTGAGTGTAGAGAAATAGTTTATTATGCAAGTTATTAAACAAGGCTTACATCATAATTAGTTTCAATCTGCTATCAAATCTTCTCAGATTTCACCGAAATATGAAAACGCTACCTATATATCAGATGATTTCAAGTAAGTAGGACTTACCATGAGCTCTTCTGGTGCAGGCCTTTCAGTTGGTAACTTCCTCATGCTGTGGTGAACAAACACAGCAATTATTTCACAATCCCTATGACATCTCAAGGACATACACAATTTTAAGGAAAAATAAAGAATATTTGGGATAAGTACGTAGTACTTAGGTATTCTTCCTGGGAACTTGTACCTCATCTCACCTGCCTATTACCTCCACCTTAGTTACCTCCTACATTCCTTTCTCCTATGGTCCATTCTCCTCTCCTATCAGATTCCTTCCTCCACTCTTCACCTTTCCTACCCATCTGGTTTCACCTCTCACTTTCTAGCTATCTTCCTTCCCCTGCCCCCACCGTTTTATTTTGGCATCTTCTGCCTTCCTTTCCGGTCCTGAAGGAGGATCTCAACCCGAAATGTCAACTGTTTATTCATTTTCATAAATGCTGCCTCCAGTGTGTTACTTCTGAAAATATCTTGCTGAGATACATTTTTCAATTATTTACAAACAAAAGAGATTCTGCAAATTCTGGAAATCCAGAGCACAAACTCACAAAAGGCTGGAGGAACTCAGCAGGTAAACCAGCATCTATGGCGAGATAGTTTCAGAACACTGAATCCTGAAGATGGGTCTCAATCCAAGAAATTGACTGTTTATTCCTTTCCATAGATGCTGCCTGTCCTGCTCAGTTTCTTCAGCATTTTGTGTGTGTTGCTTTCAATTATTTAGTTGTCCAGGGATAGCATTAAGATACCTCAACTCAACACCAAAACTAAAAATGCTCATTCTTTAGAGTCAATGTGACAGTAATTACCAGTGAAGGTTTCATTTGCAAAGCAACTATCGTCTAGTTTTTTCTCTTTTTCTTCAAAGCAACCTCGTAGTACGTGATGCAAACACGAGGAAATCTGCAGATGCTGGAAATTCAAGCAACACACACAAAATGCTGGTGGAACGCAGCAGGCCAGGCAGCATCTATGGAAAGGAATAAACAGTTGATTTCTTGGATTGAGACCCATCTGTTTTGTCATATGCTTTTGTGATATCATTCTGGGAGAACGTTGTCTCATTTTTTAACTGCATTGCATTTGTGGTTTCTAAATGACAATAAACTGAATCTGAATCTTCAGGATTCAGTGTTCTGAAACTATCTCGCCATAGATGCTGGTCTCTAGGCCCGAAACGTCGACAGTGCTTCTCCATATAGATGCTGCCTGGCCTGCTGCATTCCACCAGCATTTTGTGTGTGTTGCTCGTAATACGTAATAATGCCTACAATGGGAAAATAGTTCTTTGATTGCATCACTTTCACGAGCAGAGAAGAGATTAAACACAGACAAAGTTTTAAAATGGACCTGTTTTACTTTATCATGCAGAGCATAAATACCTGCAGAAACAGAAGTGGAGTTACTACATGTCTAATTGCCAATTAATGTGATTACATGTCAATTAAGTTTTTTAAATTTATTTGCACAATTTGTCTTATGCACATTTGCCAGTCTTTGTTTATGTATAGTTTTCATAAATTCTATTGTGAATGCCTGCATGAAAATGAATCTCAAGGTAGTTATGGTGACATAGAGGTACTTCGATAATAAATTTACTTTGACTTTTAAGTTTTATAACTAGCTCTAACAGAGTTTGGCATCTCCCACAATGCATTTACAACCAGCTCCAGCAGATGCACAAGAGGGTCCGCATAATTTTAAGACCATTAGACCATCAGATTTTGAAGCAAAATTAGGCCATTTGGCCATTCCATCAAGGTTGATTTATTATCCCTCTCAGCCCCATTCTCCTCCCTTCTCCCCATAACCTCTGACACTCTTTCTAATCAAAACCTATTAATCTCCACTTTAAATAAACCCAATGACTTGGCCTCCACAGCTGTCTATGGCAATGAATTCCACATATTCACCACCCTCTGACTAAAGAAATTCTTCCTCATCTCTGTTCAGAAGGGTTGTCCTGGTATTTTGTCTTTGGTTGTTGTACATTGCCTTGTGATCAATTCGTTCAGAAGGGGAACTGAAATGCTGGGCACATTCCTGTGATCTTGAACTTTATTTTTGTTCCACTACAATTTTGTTTAATTATTTTCTGGACAAGTAAGGAGAGCATGTGTGGAATCAGTTAACGAAATGTCTTAATGATGGATGGCTTAAAAAAGACCATTTCCAACTTTTCTCCTACAAAGTGAGGTTTTGTTTTAAGATCTCCCTGAATTATGATAAACATGAGCGTCCTCAATGGCTTGGTTGACTTTATAGATTAACTCTATTCTGATCCTCAGGTTGTGTTATTAGCTGACTAATGACAGGGATGGGCATATGTTTGTGTGCTCTTTGTTCTATCAGGAGTAACAGAACAATTCCGAAACTTCGCAGGCTCTGCAGAAAACTTTAGGTCACTCACAGTCAGACTCAGACTGCCAGAGAAATTTGGATGGAAAGGTTAAATAAATCATGTAATTAAAAACTATCAGGGTTATTATCATAAGTTGTGAATTTTTTTTGGCAGCAGCAGAACAGTGAAATACAAAAAAAATTACTATAAATTAGAATAAGAAAAATATTTTTTAAAGTGAAAAAAGAACAAAAATAGTGGGGTAGTGTTCATGGAACATTCAGAAAACTGATGGCAGAGGAGAAGAAGCTGTTCCTAAAATGTTGCATGTGTGTCTTCAAACTGCTGTATGTCCTTCCTGATGGCAGCAATGAGAAAAGGGAATGCCCTGGGTGGTGGGGGTCCTTAATGATGGATGTTGCCTTTTTGTGCCATAGCCTTTTGAAGGTATCCCTGATGCTGGGAAGACTAGTGCCCATGATGCATTTGACTGACTCTACAACCCTCTGCAGCCTTTTCTGATCCTGTGCAGTAGCCCCTCCAAACCAGATGATGATGCAACCATATGTACTGTACATGGAGATGGATGGGGTATGGCCATAGAAATTAGTACAGTGAAGCACTAAATTGGTACAAAATTTAAAGACTTTTTTCAAAATTAAGAATTGT
Source organism: Hemitrygon akajei (assembly GCF_048418815.1). Taxonomy (NCBI): domain Eukaryota; kingdom Metazoa; phylum Chordata; class Chondrichthyes; order Myliobatiformes; family Dasyatidae; genus Hemitrygon; species Hemitrygon akajei. The sequence continues at coordinate 37,676,691 of NC_133153.1, forward strand.
TATTCATGAGAACAATTAATTGAAGTAAGTCTATGTCTGTGCAAGTTTTGCACAGACTGCGAATATTATGAGCTGCAACCTACTTTTTTACTTCATTTGTCCTCTATTTATAAGAGAATCCAATCAGAGATAAATAGATACGTTGGCCAATAGCAACATTTACTCCCCCACAACCTCATCAATGCACACAATTCTTGTGCATGTAAACAGGTTTCAAGTAACAACCTTCCATCTTGTATTCTCAGATTTAACACTGAACAGTATAGCACAGCACTGGAACAGACCCTTCAGCCCATAATTTCTGCACTGGACACAATGCCAAATTAAACTAAATCTTTCTGCCTGCACATGATCAATATAATCTCTTAACATCACAGTAGCATCTGGTTCTACCACCTTCCCTGACAGCCTGTTTCAGGTACCAAACACACTCAAAGACTTGTCCCACCTATCTCTTTTAAATTCTCCCCCTCTCAACTTAAATTCATGTCCTCTAGTATTTGACATTTCTACCTTGTGAAAAGATTCTGACTGCCCATGCTATCGATGCCTCTTGGAATATTATAAGCTTCTATCTGGCCTCCCCACGGTGCCTTATGGTCCAGAGAAAACAATGCAAGTTTGTTCAACCTCTCCTTATAGTTCATACCCTCTAATTGGGCAGCAACCTGGTAAAGTTCTTCTGCACTGTTTCCAAAGCCTCCACACCATTCCTGTAATGGGACAACCAAAACAGCACACAATACTCCAAGTTCCTGACCACCACCTTGCCCAATCTAATAGCCAAGGTCTCAAAGTTAACAACAGACAAGACAAAAAAAAATTGATGTGATCTTTCTCCTTATTGATCTAGGAAGGAGATTTGAAGAACTTTCTTATTAGCAACACTTATGAGAGACATTTTCTTGGATGCAAAAAAAGTACATGGCCATTCTAGTCAAAGCTTACATTGGCAACAACACCTGTTTTCTTTGCTCTGACATCTCTCTTCAAGATGATTTAACCGATGCCAGCTGGACTCTAGAATAAGCTTTAAATGGTCTATTCTTCATACACCAGTATGTGCTGATGGGCAAAGTGACTATGGGGACATAGCAGACGAGACCAACTCCATCTTCACGAACACATTTCAGAGAGATGCCACTGTAAAGCAATTAGAACTGGGAATGCAAGTACAATTTTTTTCCTCTTCCTTCGCCCAGGGACACATGAACCAACAGTCACGCTCTTACTGCTGCCCTCATCGAGATCACCACAGAATGATTAATGCTGAAAGCTGAGTCTATATGGTCAGTCTTCACTCTATGGCAGGGGTTCCCAACAATTTTTAATGTCATGGATTTCTACCATTAACCGAGGGTTCTATGGACCCCAGATTTTGAACCCCTGCTCTATGGGGTACCTATCCACATAGGCTTGGAAACGAAACTTTTCTTTCAAAACTAGGTAATATTCTTTGAAAACATAGCTGAAAAGGGATGAAATAGGTACACAAATCTTGCCTCTTAAAACATACTTGCACTCAAATCAGCTAATTCAGTATTACATTCCATTATCTCTGAAAGAACATCAAAATACTTCAGCTATTCTCAGAGATATAAGAAAATTACATCTCCATCTTTACAATTCCTAATTACTCAACAACTTATAAAAAATTAAAAATATAAAATATTGGAACAATTTCTAATCATGACAAAAGACAATTACTAAATTTTCTTTCTGTGTTATAAAAAATAACATTTACTTAAATTATAACATTTTATTTTGGAGACAGACAAAAAGATGACAGCTGTGATATCACTATTACTACCATCTGCTTTAATTACATTTATTTCATGTACATGCACTTTACGAGAGGGCTGGGACATGTAAAGGAACAGACTATCTGGGCTGCTTTCTCAATACTGTATTTGTTTATTTTTTTTAATCAGATGGGAAAAGGATAATGTCTGTAGTCACTCAGCAGAAAATAACTGTGAATGATTAAAAATCTAAATTACAAACAAAAATCGCTTCAGCAAACAAAAATCTCTTCAGAAACCTCTACACATATTATTTTAAAAAATCAAAAGTTTCTTTTTGCATCAAAAGATGTTTTAATGTTTTTATGATACATGGATTTTTTCTGTAAAGTGCAACTGTCATTTGAAGCAATGTATTCCCATAACATCTTATGCTAATAAAGGATGACACTCGAAAAATTAACAGACTCGAGTACTAAACAAGAAGCATAGTTATAAACCATTAACTATTGCAGAGGACAATTTGCTGTCTCCATAAACAAACATATGCACCTCTGGAATAATGCACCCATTAGCAAGCAATTCAAGCTGTCTAAAGACTTGTTTGGTAACAGTCCTAATCTATGATTCCAAAGTAGCTGCTTCTCAAGGGAAAACAAAGCTATTACCCACCATCATTTAGATTACAGCATGACATCTGTGAACATTTCACACCAGTTACCCCTTCTTCCCCTTTGTAAAACTTTTATGTGACATTTGATAATTTCAGAAGCTGCTCCATGTTACATTGTTATATGACCTTCCATGTAATAACATTCACAGAATTTAAGCAACAGCATTCATTTTCTTTTCTGCTATCCATCTGCTCACGGCCCATAGTCCCTCCCAGTCTATGGAAGGGAGTAGGAATACCATAAGGTCTCCTGGAGTCTGAGAGCTAATGGTATGTATCATTTACACTGAGGGGATGGCATGTTTGCAAACCGAGCTTACCACTGAGTGATGAAATGTACAAATGACTCAGAAAACTCTCCAACCGGAAGGACTGGTGGATCCTGGGAAGCAGCAAGACAAAGAATATATATATGAACGAGGAAAGGAAGGAGATACAGAATGATCAAACAAAAAAAAAGCTGTGGTTATTTTCTATGGAATTTTTCAGTTTAATTAAATTATCCATCTTTGATCCCAACCTGAATAATTTAGATGCTGATCAATTATTCTTTTCAATGTTTTTTGCTTTGTGCATCAATGTTATTATTGAGAGAAAATAATCACAAAAGTAATTTACATATTTGCAAAGCCCAAGATTTAATTCTTTTGACATTTAAACTCAGAAGCATTTGTTGCAAATTTTTGCAAGCGCCAACTAACAAAAAAGAATTAAAATACACAATGTCAACATTGGAATTGAAAGGAGCTGTTTAAAAGAGGAAATATATTCTAAAACTTTTCACTTAACTTCAAACTTTTAAGACGTAATTGGGACCTGTACCAATCATTAGCATACAAGAAGTAATTTTGAATATTGGAAACATATCTCTAAAAATAATCAACTTTTGGCACACAAATGGTTTACTACATAAACTCAGGAAAAACAATAAAAAAAGATTACCATTACAATTATCAGTAAACAGTTATTGCGGCAGCAATTTGACGGCAGCAAGCTGATTGCATCTCCCAGTACATATCAAATACCCTTAGATGCAATTCCTTTGCAATTTCGACAAAAAGAGTCAAATCCTACAGAATTATGCGCAGAAATTTCTTAAAATTAAGATCTGCGGGAGTTTAATGGTTGCCTCATCAAATCTGCAATTGCTAAAGAAGAACAGAATATAAAAGGCAGCTGGAAGTGACTGCATTTTCATCTGTTCTCATTTTTTCCATTAAAAATACCTTTTGGCTGCATTCTCCGTGACATCCCTGTTAAAACTACCTTGCAAAGTATGATACATGCACCTATTTAAATTAACAAAGAGATGACTTATTTTAATCTCACAGTGCTTTGGACTGCTTCAGCCATTTGGATGAGCAATATATCATTACATACAACCTTTCAATGCTTCAGGCAAAACTCAATGTGTGTAGCATTTGGTTGGAGCCAAACAATTTCTCTACTATATAACTGTGTCAAATGCACGCATGTATTCATTACGGCAAAAAAAGAAGAAAAAAAAACTGTGCAGGATGGTGGGGGCTAGAAAGGTTCAAGAGGCTTTTAAGTGATGGAAAATCAGAGGAGAAAACACCTCTGCAATTTGTGTGCTTTATTATCAATGGCAGCAAATAGATACAATCAGAGCTTCAAATGTGATTAGTAAATATACATGTAATTGCTGTAGCCAATTACAACTTCAAATTATCAGAAAAAATGAGATCAGTAATTACAAGGGAGAAAATTAAGTAGATCTCTCATCTGAGCTTTGTCTCCCATTTATATAACAGGAGGTTGCTGGAAGAATACAATCAAATCAGATAAGTAAATGAAGGGGAGACAGAGGTATGAGTAAGTCAGTGAATAAGAGTTAATTTGACAGTAAGGATCATAGTCCCAAGTTTTTAAACACAGGATCTAATTTTACTCTGGGATTTACACTGGGAACCAGGAACATCTCCAAGAGCAAGACTGAGGTCATTTTACCAACAGACTTCTACTTCTGGAGCAGTATTTGTAGTCCACTGATATTTTTATTGATTTTTTTTTGGTTGGTAAGTTATTTAAATCTTTTCTCCATTACTAGAGGCAAGTAATCATGGACTCTGGCAGAACAAGTCGTAGCAGCTGCCAGCATGAATCAAAAGAATATAAAAAGGGCCAATTAAAATTTTTATTGACTATTTTTGATACGTGTAGTTTGAGTAGGTGTGAATTTCTTTTAAGCAGGTGGGCCAGGGCCAGTATTATATATGTGTGGTTACTATACGGGGAGGGGCACAGTAGTAACATTACCATTCTTTAGTTTCTTGTGCACCAAAATTTAAAAAAAGCACAAAGAATGTCTTAAACAGAAAAAGATGTGGGTATTTATAGAATTTAGTGAAAGTTCACAACTTAATTCATGAAAATAGCTAGCATAATAAGCATAATACACGGAGTACTGTAATGTAAATTTAGGTTCAGAGGGAGCCTGGTAGTGAATCAAAGGTTGACGTCATCCCCAAATGTCTTCTACAATGTAAACTGAAGTAAGTTTAAATTTGGTCAATTTCAGATTCTGTCTTGGTGGTGTTTGAGAGTCAGCTCCCCATGTTTAAACTAAAAAAATAGCTATTTTATCCCTGCAGCAGTCTGGCTCCGTAACCTGCTACTAATGTAGAGGAATGATTCAGTGGTGCAAACACCAGGAAGAGGCTCATGAACACTGTTCCTCTTAAATCCCAATTAAATCAAGGGCAATATAAAAGCAGTTAGTACAAGTGAAGCTTGAGGAGCTAATGACTGGTATGGACCCTATTACCGAGGCATTAATTAAAATTCATCATTAGACATTTGTTATTTTATTTACATATATAGTTTGGTTAAAAACATTTCTAAAGATGAGCATTCTTTACTGACAATTTGATAAGTATGAAAAGCATAGCTTAACAGCTAAAAATGAAGACTGTACCTATAAAAGAATCCTTCATTAATTTAGTGTCTTATAATTTCAGAGCATGTCCCAAAGAGTTTAAAATACAATTAACTGCTTTGAAATTAACTATGTAGATGCACATAACCATTTAAACACAACGCATGTAAACAACAATAAGACTGAAATTGAAATAAACGTTTAACATCAATGCAGGCAGTGGATTTGGATAGAATAAATGCACATCCAATCCGTTCAAACGAACAAGGCCATTTTCATTAACATCAGTGAGCAATATTACCAGTGCTGTCCCACAAACAGTCAAGCACCAGCTTGAGAAGCTAAATTCAGAAAATCTTTTCTTTCATTCTCCTGGATTCACCCATCATCAGGAAATGAACTAGTTCTTTGGTAAGAAGGACTTCGAGGTTCTGTGCTCAATAATGTTGGGGTCCGTCAACATTAATTCTGTATGTCCGTAAGTCTCATGGCATTAGGCCATAGGAAAGGAAACTTCCTTCTGTTTGTACCTAATGGTGTGCTCAGTCCATGTTGAACGTCATCCAGAAGAACCACTGAGAGAAGAAATGGCTCAGAATGTACTCCGAGTGAGGAATCCAACATCTATCACCAAGTATGAATTAGTTCAACAACTTCTGACTGACATATCCAGAGAGGGTTTACGGCAAGTAGTGGGAAAACCACTATTACCTTGTCTTCACTAAAGACAATTTGAAATCGTACATCAAATGGGCAGACCTCCAGCCTCGACAACTTGAGGAGTCCGCAGCCAACAGGGCTGCATGGCTTGCCTTGACCAGAAAAGCTGCATCTGACTTTGAGGATGACCGAAAACAGCGCCTTGCAGCAGCACGAGACCGACACCACAAAGCTGTGTATGCACCTGTTCTAACAACTGCCATTCCACGTCCAACCTGCAACCGCATAGTGCTTCAGCTTCCGAAGGCACATGCGTATCCACAGATAACTGCACAATGTTCAGTCTTCCTTGGACCCCGAGAGACAACTACCACTAATCCACTTATTATTCTACTAAGAAAAATCATTGCACAGTTCTTGTGGAAACCAAGTTCCATCTTCAAACGAAGATCACTCTATTCTGCAATACACACAAAATGCAGGAGGCCAGGCAGCAACTATGGGAAACAGTAAACAATTGGCCCAACATCACAGTTATAGCGCTGCCATTTTTTTAAAAAGAAAATAAAATAGCTTTATTTGTCACATGTACTTTGAAATATTGTCATTTGCTTCAAATCAAAACACAGGATTGTGGTGGTAACAAGCAAGTGATGCCACGCTTCCGGTGCCAACCTAGCATACATGCTGTCAACTTACTAACTCAAACTGTTCGTCTTTGGAACATGGAAGGAGGCTGGAGTTCCCAGATGAAACCCACATGGTCACGATGAGCATGTACAAACTTCTATAAGAATTGAATCCCAATTGGTGATCGCTAGCACTGTAAAGCAATTATGCTAATTACTACACTATTGTATTAACCAAGAAGCCTAACCATCTCTCTATCACTTTCAAGAGTATTATTAGTACCAAATTCACCATCAACATAGTGGAAGTAACCATTAAGCAGAAATATAACTGAAGCAGTCACATAAATACTGCGGCTTTGGCAATGTGTGACCTATCTCATAATTCCCTGAAGCCCTGCTACCACTGACATAGTACAAATTGGGAGTATGATGAAATATTTCCCATATGAGTGCCACTTCGTTAACACTCAAGAAGCTAGGCTCTATCCAGTAGAAGACCGCCTGCTCAATTGGCAACCCATCCACTAACTTATATCATCAATTCTTCTATCACCTGTGTGCAGAATTTGCAAATTGCACTACAGCAAAACCTTCACAAAAGAAACAAGCATATCAGAACATCCCTGCTTGGATGTTTCTGAATCAGTCATGCCTGACTTGGAAATCTTTAACACAAGTGATTCTGCAGATGCTTGAAATTTTGAGTAAAATACTCAGCTGGTCAGGCAGTATCTATGGAGGAAATAAACAGTTGATATTTTGGGCTGAACCTCTTCATCAAGACTAAAAGGGAAGGGGGAAGAAGCCTGAATAAGAAGGAGTAGAGAGGTAGGGGTACAAGCTGGTAGGTGATAGGTGAAGCCAGGTGAGGGAGAAGGTGAGTGGGTGGGGATGGGGATGAAGTAAGAACCTGAGAAGGGATAAGTAGAAGAGGTAAAGGACTGAAAAAGGAATTTGATAGGAGAGGAGAGAGGACTATGGAAGAAAGGGAAGCAGGAGAACCAGAATATGGAATGAAAAAGAGAGCAGGGTGGAGGAGAGGAGAAATTACCCCAAGTGAGAGAAATTGATGCTCATGCTATCAGGTTAGAGGCTACCCAGATGGAATATGAGGTGTTGCTCCTCCTATATGAATACAGTATTATCGCGGCAGTAGAGGAAACCGATCCTTATTGATGCTGGGTCCAAGTCCTAGAATTTCTTACACAGAAGCACTAATGAGTAAATGAGTAGCTTCAACAAACAGTCTACTTCATCTCAAGAAGACACTATCAATTCATGATGAGTAATATGTGCAGACGTTTTCAGTGACACCCATATCTTCTGTGAATGAATAGAGATGTAAGACAAAGACAATATTTTTTCCCAGCTGAAAGAAATTGTATTGGTCTGGACACAGGTCTCATTTTCTTCATTTTCTTCTGGGTCACAGGAACAGGCTGACAAGGCCACGGTTTAAAGTCTCAGGCGAAGGACAGCAGTGCAGATGATAGTTTTCTCTCAGTACTTTACAGCACAGTGTCACCCTAGCTTAATCTACTTATGTCTTGAAGTGGGACTTGAACCTATGACCTTAGAATCCAGAGATGTCAATGTGACCAATCTGACAAATTCTTCATTAGCACAATTTTAGAAGCAAATAAAGAGCTCATTGATGCTCAGGACAACAGTGTTATGAATAGAGTATTACTATGCAATCACTTAATTCAGATACCCTCTCTTTTGTATAGGTTAAAGGAAGGAGGAAAGGATTTAAGAACTAGATTCCCAGGCATCAGTTCAATGCCTATACATTTCATTAAGAGTTCATGTGTGTTACTAATTTGCTTTATTTTAGGCTCAAAGTAAATGATAGGGGCAATTCTATTTTGGATTGTTTGATGACTCATTCACCAAATAATAAATGACATTAATTATTGAAGGATATTTCTGAACAAGATTCTGGAAAAAAAAACAGGATTCGGGAGATTTAAAAATGGTAGGTCAAAGAATTGTTAAGCTATCTGATATAAAAAAATTGCTTCAAGCATGGCTAAGCACACGTGAGCATAGTGCCAAAAAGTCACACTTGAATAAGGACATAGATGTGGAATTTTGACAAAATTAGCTGCCTTAGTGTATTTTGCTGTTTTGAACAAAATGGCAGATAGAGGATACAAACATTGTCCCCTTTCTCAGAGCACAAAATTCACATTATAGAAAACTTCAATTTGCTGTGGCTTAAGCAAACACTTGGTCAGCTTAAATTTAGGTGGCCTACTGAATTCTACATATGCAGCTAGGGTACAGAGAAGGGCAATGAAAAAATACTTTGAGTGATGCCTTTGCCATGTGAGTAATGAACAGTTCATGGAGGTCAACCCATTACAACTGAAACAGTTTAATTATTAATTACCTGCAATCTATGAGCTAAAGGACAAGTTCAGTATGTTTAGTGTGTGGTAACACCAACTGGACTCTCTCTTGGCATTTGGTGATTAGCACATGTCAGCAAAGTGCTCAGGCATAAAGAAAAAGGCACAGAAGCAACAAAACACACTTAATGTGTATACCGAGAAAAGACCACAGGAAAATGCAGAGGGGGAGGGGGTGGTAAAATATCCCTGATGATCTCTTATAGCCTGTGTGCAAATTTTGTTATTTTACAGTGTAATCAATATTCTATTGCCCGAGGGCGAACACAGTTGCAGTTTGCGAAAAATCTGGATAAAAATAATCAAACAATCAAAAATCAAGGGCCGCTGTGGTCATAAAGAGGCAGAGGAGGAGGGAGATGGGGCTAAACAGAGAGAAAAAAAAAATCTCCCTGTGTTTGGGAGTTGGGATAAAAACTCACAAATGATAGAAATTCATTAATATGAGCTATTTATTAACGTAAAATGTCAGTATGAGAACAGAGGAGTTCCGTCACCGTTTAGGGGCTATCTCTGGTCTCTTGTCAATTATAAACTGAGGAGGCACATCAGTACTCTTTCATAGTGCTGAAATAACCAAGGCAAGGCAGCATGAAACTGTCACAATACCTGTCACACCAAAGGGACCCGATTCAGAGGCAAAAAAAAACCTTGAAATTAGTCAACGTTTCTCTATTTTTTCCTCAGTCTCAAGCTTTTTTTTTATTGCTTTCATAAAATACCACAGCAAATAATCAAGCATGACCACTGACATCCTCTAGATTGAGTTTTAGAGCCATTAAATGAGCTGAGCCTCTTGGGAAGTCTCCCGCTCAGGTTAGTCTAAAGGTAATTATTCAGCAATTCGAGCCATGGCTCTACCTAGTTCCTGTACTGTGCCTGAATGGTGTACATGGTTAAGGTCAGCTTTGAGCTCTATACAAGTCTGGCCTGGCTGGGTCTGTTGACTAAGGGGTTGTACTGGGTGGCAGGTCTTAGGAGACTGTTCTGAGCAAAGAGCTTCATTAAGGAAAAAATAATGTGTATATTATATAAATAAAACTTTCCAGGCCATTAAGAATGACTTTAGAAGAGAAAGCACATAAGACGGTGACTCACCTCATCAACGATGCACTGCAATAACTGTAGTGGCTGAAATGGCAAGGAAGGGGGGAGGGGGTGGAATAGAGAGAAGTATTAGCGTACAAGCAGCCTTTTACAGTAGACTGAGAAAATCATTAATGCAGTAAAATGTTGCAAGATTAATCAACAGCGTGAAAGTCTTATAAAAACATTGACACCCTAGATGTTCTATTATTTCTAATGATACCTAATCTACTACAGGCACTTTAGTGCTTGTTGTAACAAAAATGCAATTTACTAAGTTTAAAGTAAAGCACTCAAGCATGCAAAAAGGCAGCCAGCAGGAAAAAAAAGTGAATTTTTTTTCTCCGCAAACTCATAAAACCTTACCATTAAAGATCCCTGGTTTTTCTGAATCTGAAAGGCAATATGTAATTAGCATGTCATAATCAAAATGACTCACTTGGACACATTACGATCACTGAGAGAAAATTATTGCATAGCTGGTGGCAATTTGTGGGCATGTGTTAACACCATTTACATAATGAAAATACACAAATGTTAATAGCTATTCTTCTCATTTATAGGGGAAAGTCAGCAGAATGTTAATTTTGCAAAACACTTTTTAGTACCCTCCAGGTTATACAAGTGAGAGGAAAAGAAAGCATAATACAGTTACAGTGCTGTTTACACCATACAATATAAATAACATTCCCTGGTTCTGGTATAAATCCAAGATTAAATGCTGCATTTGTTCCCCTGGAATTCAAATCCAGTTGTTTTCAGATTAAAAGATGTTTCAAAACACAAAACGTACTGGTTGCTTATACCCACTGAACAGGAGCACAAATTACAAATGAATTGACCAATCTTCTCCCTCCCAACACGGAGAGAATTTTCAAAGCAGCAATTTTTTTTAATTAGAATCTTCACTCATACATTCTTCCCTTATGAATTAGTTGAAATCCGAACTATGTCAGTTCCAACTGAATACTAGGGAAATTACATTTTTCTTGGATGAAAATTTCTGCTTACCAAGGCAAGGGATATCTGCACAGGGGAGTGGAATTTCCTAATTCCAGTATGCAGTGTTGACACATTCTGTGGCCCAACAGTAAACAGGTTAGCTGCATGATAAAGCCTGTTCTGTGCTACCCCACATCTACTACTGATTTTAGTAAAGATCTTGGTATTGTAGGCATATTGGAAACAAGACTGATAGTGCACTGATAGAGCTGACACCAGAGACAGCAGATGCTGGAATCTGGAGCAACACATAAAGATGCAGGAGGAACTCAGCAGATTCATCAACATCTGTGGAGGGCTATGGATTGCCAACAATTTGAGTTGAGACACTCCTTACCTCCACTTTTTTCATATTGGCTATCTCCGCTCTATCTTTCAATCCAGATGAGGGGTCACAACCCAAAATGTCAACTTATCCTTTTCCTTCACAGATGTTACCTGACCTGCAGAGTTCCTCCAGCATCTTGTGTTTATACCTGATATCCTTTGGTTCTGATGTCTGTGCCTGGAATCCAGGGCTACAATTAATGGAGAAAATGTGGTCCTCAGTGTTAGAGATGCCAAGTCAAGGTGACTTTTCAGATTCAGTAAGTAAGTTGCAAATGAGAACTGTGTGGCAATTGTTTCCACAGCAAAAATAGACATTGACCACAACCATCCCAGAACTCAAGGATTCCTGTAGGCAGCGTGGTAGCATAGCAGTTAGTGTAACGCTTCACAGCGCCAGCGATCGCAGTTCAATTCCCACTGATGATGTAAGGCATTTGTACATTCTTCCTGTGACCGCATGGGTTTCCTCCACATTCCAAAGACATAAGGCTTACGGTTAGTAAGTTGTGAGCATGCTATACTGGTGCAAGAAACATGGTGACACTTGAGGGCTTCCCCCAGTACATCTCGGACTGTGTCGGTTGTTGACAAATAACGATACATTTCACTGTATTTTTTGATGTACGTGTAACAAATAAAGCTAATCTCTTTTTTTAAAATCTCTGCCTGCTGTGAGGATTACATTCCTTGACTTCTCTAGTGCCTTTAACACCATCCAGCCCAAGATCTTAAGGCACAAACTAACGGAGATGGGAGTAGACTCTCACATGGTGGATTGGATAGTGGACTACTTGACAGATAGACCTCAGTATGTGCGGTTGGGAGACTGTAGGTCTGACACGGTGGTCAGCAGCACAGGAGCGCCGCAGGGGACCGTGCTCTCTCCGGTCCTGTTCACCCTGTACACATCAGACTTCCAATATAACTCGGAGTCCTGCCATGTGCAAAAGTTCGCTGATGACACGGCCATAGTGGGGTGTGTCAGGAATGGACAGGAGGAGGAGTATAGGAAACTGATACAGGACTTTGTGATATGGTGCAACTCAAACTACCTGCGTCTCAATATCACCAAGACCAAGGAGATGGTGGTGGACTTTAGGAGATCTAGGCCTCATATGGAGCCAGTGATCATTAACGGAGAATGTGTGGAGCAGGTTAAGACCTACAAGTATCTGGGAGTACAGTTAGACGAGAAGCTAGACTGGACTGCCAACACAGATGCCTTGTGCAGGAAGGCACAGAGTCGACTGTACTTCCTAAGAAGGTTGGCGTCATTCAATGTCTGTAGTGAGATGCTGAAGATGTTCTATAGGTCAGTTGTGGAGAGCGCCCTCTTCTTTGTGGTGGCGTGTTGGGGAGGAAGCATTAAGAAGAGGGACGCCTCACGTCTTAATAAGCTGGTAAGGAAGGCGGGCTCTGTCGTGGGCAAAGTACTGGAGAGTTTAACATCGGTAGCTGAGCGAAGGGCGCTGAGTAGGCTACGGTCAATTATGGAAAACTCTGAACATCCTCTACATAGCACCATCCAGAGACAGAGAAGCAGTTTCAGCGACAGGTTACTATCGATGCAATGCTCCTCAGACAGGATGAAGAGGTCAATACTCCCCAATGCCATTAGGCTTTACAATTCTACCGCCAGGACTTAAGAACTTTTTAAAAGCTATTATTAATGCTTTTTGAGATAGTGATTTAGATGCATATCATATTTTTTTACTGAGTTAAGTATTGTATGTAATTAGTTTTGCTACAACAAGTGTATGGGACATTGGAAAAAAGTTGAATTTCCCCATGGGGATGAATAAAGTATCTATCTATCTATCTATCTATCTATCTATCTATCTATCAGTAATTCATCTTTAATTCTTCCAATTTAGAATACCACACCAGGAGCTCACATTTTGGTTCCTTCTACACTGGAGAAAATACATTGCAAAAAAACACTCAGTTCACAAGATTGACACTGAGCTTAGTCTGCCAGTTTAACACTCCTTCCTGTCCTCACTGCTACGGGCCTTTTATGCTGTCCCAATGAAGCCTAATATAAACTTGAGGATTACCACCCAATACTTTGAGAAGGCAGACTGTAGCTTTCACAACTTAGCAATGAACTCAACAGATTCAGATAATCAGCAGTTTCAGTTTTTATTAGAAGTGGTCTGCTCTAGGTCATCAACACAGCACACAGAGCATTGCAGCACAGTATGTGACCTGCAGCCTACAATGTTGTGTCAGCCTCTATAAATTTACTTCACAATCAATCTAACCCTTCCCTCCTACACTGCCCCTACGTTTTCCTTAGATATATCTAAGGCTACGTCCACACTAGACCGGATAATTTTGAAAACACTGGTTTTGCGTAAAAACGACAGACGTCCACACCAAGCGTTTTTGAAAATACCTCCATTCACATTAAAACGGGTATTTGGGCGAATCTCCTCCTACTGGGCATGCACAGGACACATTTACAAAAAACAAGCGACATGCTTGGTGTTGAATCTCGCCGTGAAAGACTCGGTGCGCGTTTGTGCATTTGTCCAGTTACAGGCTTGAAAAACTTAAAAGGAAACTGTCAAACGACAGATAGCTGTTGGCTCTCGCGCAGGATGACTTAAAACTAAAAAAAAAAACAAATACTGGAGTGTATGGAGGCAACCGACAGGGAGTTCATGGACAGTATGACCTGGCTGATGACTAACATTGAAAAACAATTTAACTCTTTTGCATTAATAAAGCACCTTGTTAAATGTATAAATATATAGACATTTATAAATCAAAGTATTGAGTATCGAATCAAAGTACCGAATTACAGGAAGGATATTAATAAGGTTGAAAGAGTGCAGAGAAGGTTTACAAGGATGTTGCCGGGACTTGAGAAACTGAGTTATAAAGAAAGATTGAATAGGTTAGGACTTTATTCCCTGGAGCATAGAAGAATGAGGGGAGATTTGATAGAGGTATATAAAATTTTGATGGCTATAGATAAAGAGTGAATGCAAGCAGGCTTTTTCCACTGAGGTTAGGGGAGAAAAAGTCCTGACGAAGGATCTCGGCCTGAAACGTTGACTGCTCTTTTCAACGGATGCTGCCCGACCTGCTGAGTTCATCCAGCTTGTTTGTACGTGTTGAAATGCTGCCATCTGTTCTGGCATGTCATGACAGCGTTTCTAGAAATCTCCGGTTACCCCGTCCACACTGCTCGGCCCAATCGGCGTTTTCAAATTTACACACTCTGGAGGGCGTTTCAGAAAAGCTCCGTTTTTGGGGGATGAAAACGCCGTTTCAGTGTGGACGGAAGGTCAAAACGAAGAGAAAAAGCTTCGGTTACAGATTTATCTGGTCTAGTGTGGACGTAGCCTAAGAGTCTCTTAAATGTCCCTACTACATCTACCTCTACTACCACCCAGGGCTATGTGTTCCAGGCACCCACCACTCCATACAAAAAGGCTATCTCCCATAAACTTCCCCCTACTGATCTTAAATGGACGTCCTCTGGGAATGGTCATTGCTGCCATGGGAGAAAGGTGCAGGCTGTACACTCTGTGACTCACATAATCTTGTATGCCTCTATCAAGTTGCTTCTCATTCTCCTTCACTCCAAAGAGAATAGCTCTAGCTGGCTCAATCTGTAACTTTAACTCAGTTTTTCTCTCTCTCCACTGATTATAACCTGCTGAATATTTGCAGCATTTTGTTTTGATGCCCAGGAATTCATTGTTTTGTATCTCACAGTATCACTGTTTTTGCCCCCTCCCTTCTCTCCTCTGATTTAGCTCCTTCTATTTACATAGCTTCCAGTTACAGCAGCTACAACAAGCCTTCACCACAACACTCAGCCAGCACCTCCACTAAGTCTGTCACCATTCAGACTCTCTTGGTCTCACTATATCACAATCATTCCTTTGTTTTCCCCACTTCTACTTCTCTACACTTACAATAATGATTTTCAGAAATTAGCTTTATTTGTCACATGTACATTGAAATAGCGAAACATACAGTAAAATTACTTGTGTCAAATCAAATCAATGAAGATAGTGCTGGGGCAGCCTGAAAGTGTCGCCATGCATCCAGCGCCAACGTAGTTTGCCCACAACTCACTAACCTTAACTGCACGTCTTTGGAATGTGGGAAGAAGCAGGAGTAGCTGGAGGAAATCCATTTGTTCATGGGGTGAATGTGCAAACTCCTACAAGGAGTGACTGGAATTGAACCCCAATTGGTGATTGCTGATGCTGTAAAGCAATTGTGTCAAACGCTACACTACCGTGCCACCCCAAATATGTTTGATGTCCAACTATTACTAGGTCTGAGTTTTACCAGCATGCCTTCTTATTATAGATTTTCAGCTTCAGCAGTATCTTTGTGCCTTTCAAGATACTAAGATCACTGGCACTGAACTAGCAATTTTAGACCAGGCAAGTGACTTGAACTGCATGTTGCTCTAATACAAAATTTAGAGAGATTCCATGGCAATGGCATGAGACCAAATTTCCTGCATCTTTAAAGATGATGGCAGATGTGAACTCCTAGCTGAATAAATGCCATCCTCATCTGTTTTCTCCAGTAAGAATGGTATTTGAAGCTTGCAAGAGATGCAATTCTGGCTTTTGAAATTTCAGGTGTGATCTTTGGTGCTGAGTGAAGGCCAGGTGTTTGCCATTAAAAGATAACAGACAAATTGATTTTTTAAAAAAAATTATGAGAATATATGGGAGAATATATGAGAGAATTATGGGTTGGCTTTTGAAGGGACCCAGCGTCCTTGAACACAAATGACTGAAAATTAACATGATGGTACAGCAAGCAGTTTGGAAGGTAAGTGGCTTTTCTTTCAAGATGCTTTTAAGTCAACAGTAATTTAAAATATACATAGCCCAAGTGATGTTATATCTAGAATATTGTCTGCAAAGACTGTTTTCCCTAAGTAAGACTGAACGTACTCATGATAGACAGTGTGCAACAAAGATTACCAAACTGACCCTTGGAACGGTGTTTACAGCTGGAAACATTCCTGTGAGATGAGATTAAGTAAGTTGGGCCCAAACTCTCTCAAATCAGCAAAAGCAAATATTTTTGTGAAGGTTGACCAGATTGATTACTGAAATGCTGTGTTTGGTGTATGTGGAAATATTAAGCTCACTGTGTCTATATTCTTGATTTCTAAAGAATGAGAAGTGATCTCATTCAACCATATAGAATACTTATGGGTTGTGACAGTGTAGATGCAGGGAAAATGTTTCTGCTGACTCCTTCTCTAGAACCAGGGATCACACTCAAAATAAAGTGTCATTTGTATAGGACAATAATGAGAAGAAACTTCTTCAATAAGGAGATAATGAGACTTTTGAATTCTTTACCCAAGAGCTCAGTTGTACTCCAGACAGAGATTTTAATAGATTTTTGGATTTTAACAGAATCGAGGGATATGCAAGTAGTGCACACAAAGTGATGTTGAGGGAAGGATCTTTTGAAAAGGAATCAGAGTCAGAGGGCAAAAAGTCTAGTCCTCTTATTTTTTATGTTCTTAATATATAACATGACCCGGACTGAAGTTTACAGGTATTATTTCACATTGCTCTGTTTTGTTGTTTTCAGTATTGTACTGCTGGGCATGCTATATTGGCCTCACAATATGTGGCGATATCTATGGGCTGCCCCCAGCACAGCCTTGGGTTTGTTGTTTGCTAACACGAATAAGGCATTACTCTGGATGTTTCAATGTACAAGTGATAAATAAAGTTACATTCTGAATCTTTTACAAGTAATATGTGAAAATCTTATCTCTGTAGGTTCAAGAGATTCAAATTTATGCCCTTAGGATGAAGGACACTGATAAAGAAAGACTAAAAAGTTACTTTGCTGCCAACTAATTCAAAATCTATCATTAAAACAAAAGAATCTGCAGATGCTGGAGATCCTGAGTACTCAGTGGGTCAAGCAGCATCTATGAACAGTAATAAATAGTCGACGTTTCAGGCCGAGTCCCTTCACCAGGTCATGATGAAGGGTCTTGGCCCGAAATATCGGCTCTTTATTCCTCTTCATAGATGCTGCCTGACCAGCCAAGTTCCTCCAGCACTGTGTGTGTGTGTGTGTTATTCAAAATCTATCAGTCTGCCTGTATTGTCATCTTTCTTAATGAAAATACTTAAATATTTTATGATTGGTCATTTACTCATCACCAATTTGTCCAACCCAAAAGCAGCGATGATTTAAAAAAAACCTGTCAAATCACAATTCTAATGTGATATAATTATTTTCCATTATATTATGCAAAAACACAAAGCATGATCTGAATGTTTCAGTTAAATCTGACATTGTTGTAAGAGTATAATTGATTCATTCTAATAATTAAGTACAGATGTGTAGTTTTACTTTTCTCCCACTACTCCTGTCCATGTACTAGAGAGACCCGGTAGTTGGAAATATTAGCTATCAGCTCTCCTTCCCAAAAGTGCACTTGAAATTTTACTAATGTTTTAGAAAAGCCGAATTAGCCAGTTTGGAGGGGAATTTGTACCCCAGCCTCTCCTAAGCAAAGTGAAACATTCTGCTTACCCACAACTACAATTTATTATAACTGCACATATTCTATCTAAACATTGCTGGATGTTTAGATTGATCCAGACCGGCATCCTATGTAAAGAGTATTAAGAGCATGCTGTGGTCCAATGGTTTCATTATGCATAATTCCCCCATGCTGACACACTGATTGTACAGATTGCCAGTTTGGATTATACAGTTGTTTTTAGTGGTTTTTATTAAACTCCACCTCTTCTGTTCTTTCCTTTTTCTCCACTCTGTTCCTTCCCCCGACCCCAACCTTTTGCACCCCTGCCCGTCACCAATTTGATAAATGGATTAATGTGGAGCTGAAAATCTGTCCTATAAAAATATCAACACAACTAATGAGCCCTCCATAAAAAAAGCCCAATTAAATTAGAGTATTTGATCAATCTTACACACACACATATGCGTGTAAAATAAATTAATATGTACAAAATATTATGATCCTGTTTGTTAATTATCAAGTTGATTGAAATATAATTTCAACAGTTGTTTTATCAACCAGAACTAGAAATCTGTGCAGTAATCATGGTGAAAATACTTCTCTCATTCTACAACAAAGGTGTTAATTGAAGGATGGTCAATTTAAAGGGGGGGTCCAATATCATCATATTCACACATACAAATTGAACCAGTAAATGTTTGGTAGGCACAGCATGACTGCTTTAACTCTTGCATTTGTGATTTAATTTTAATTATAGGTTTGAGGTAACTACTAATGTTGTATTTATACTGGGGCAAGGTTTGGCAATGGAGCCCAACAGGATTGTAAATGAGATCAACAATAACCTCATGGAATGATCTGAGGCTATTTAGCCGGCTGCGATTTGCAAACCCCTTACTGGTTTCTCACCTGAAACATGAATATACAAGTTGGCGGTGTTGCAAAATAGTATGATATCATCACTTCAAAACTTAGCAAAGTGAAAAAAAATGATAAGTATTAGCTGTTTCTCTGCAATTTAGTTTGCTTCAAATTTCAGGAATAGACCACCCTGTTAGTTAATTAATTAATGCTAGCTTATTATCCCTAAATATCTTAACTATTAACAGGAACATGGGAGGGAGTTTAAGAGTTTCTTGAAAGCTTAATATTAATATAATTAAGACATAAAATCACTTTGAATATAAAAACAAATTCCTCAAAGGCAAAAGCAAAATCAAGAGAAAAATCCTTTGTAAGATAGGTGTCCAACAAGAAATTAAAAAGATTGAAAATTATTCAGCAGTTATTTGGTAGAAATGAAATCTTGGCAAATGTGGCTTGAGAATTGTGGAAAAATTAGATTTTTTTTGTGGATCTGTAATCTATTAAAGTCTGGCACACAGACTAAGTAAATCAGAGATTTCAGTGCCACACTCTACCTGGTTATTGGATCTAATCCCAGTTAAAGTGAGAACAGATGAGTGGAATTTTTAATCATCAGAGGACTGACTTTAAGATGCTCCCAAATAATCGATTTTAGAGTGCTAACATAAGCTTCAGAGTTAGTTAACAGCTCATCCCAGCAGCCACAGGAGTACCTAACTAAGGAAAATAAGAAAGGGAAGAAGGCAAGGCACAAATTAAAAAATAATGTGTTAAACTTTTTGGACATTACATGTAATAGTTTTATTTTAAAGAAGTATTGTTTCAGCTAACCATCCTCAAAATTTATTAAGTCTGATTAAGAAGTGGTTAAGTTATTGAGATAGAACTTCACTTCTTGCGAGTGTTAATGCACGACAAGTGGCTGGTTATGCAGTTGTTCAGTTCCTAACAAGGTTCACTCAGACTGTGAGAAAGCATAAGAATTGCAATGATACTTTTGTTTTAAGTTTACAGACTTTTCATGAAATTGAGTAAATTGAGTTAAAAGGCAGAGGTAACAAATTTATGTATTGACAAATATAACCCCTTTTACTTTCTTCCTCAAAGCAGCCCCACTTCCATTGTAAACAATTTGATATACACTTCTGCTACAGAATTTTGTAAGCTGTTCTGTGGAGGACAAAAGAGTTGGAATTAAAAAGGAATGCTTCAGTTTGTAACATTCTTAAACATGAAAATAATTAGTTATGTTTAGGAAGACAGTTTAATTTGCACCTGTTAGAACATGCAAAATTGAGTGTCACAGAAATCACATCTCCAACCTCTTAAGAATAATCACACTTTATATACTGACTTAGGTGGAGTTAATGGAGCAGTTCAAGTTATTTTTAAATCTGTGTATGATAGATGTGCGAATACTGCACTCAGTTTTTAATTTGTCCATTTTGAGGAAGTATTTAAGTAACGTGCTCGTTTTACAGAAACAGTGGGTGAATTGATTTCAACTTCAAATTTGGTTAAAGTTTTAGAATTGCTGTTACCAACAAAAGCTATACTCATGAAAGTATATAGGGAGTGATTTCATCACCTGCACCAGTTAAGGTCCTGAATTTGTAGTGATATTTTCATAATTCATCTAAATTCATTAGAATTATTTATTCTCTCCTTCTCAAAATCTTAGTTCTCCCATTCATAATTTGACTCTTTTTGTTACACATTGTTTCAAATTTGTTGTCTTGATGTTATTTATCCCCCAACATTTTTTCATAAACCAGGTTTAATATATTCTGTCAAATGAGCATTCCAAAACAACAGGCAAATCCTCAAAAGTGCCAGACTTGGTCACTGAAAGAAGAGAGGCAAACAAACATAGTGGCAGTGCAACAGGAGGCTTGTTGACAGCATTAAAAAGCAAAGCTGCATTTGTGAACCTACCACTTCATTCAGAGCTTCCCCAGGTCTTAGTACCTGCCAGTTTAAGTGCAAAAATTATCATTAGAACTATTTTGTTTATGGAGTACAGAGAATTTTATTAAAACATTATGGAACATAGGTTTCCATAAATATAAATGCCTATATATTACTTTAAGGTCTCTTTAAATATCAGAGTAGGAAGCTAATTATTATTAAAAATAATCAAAGTTTTGCTACTTACACATATAATATCAAAAGCATGTGTGTTTATGTAGCACCAAATTCTTTGAGCATCTTAAAATGTGTCATAATAAATACAGTTAGTTTCATAAGTATTAATTTCTTCAAAGGCATCTTTGATTTTAACTGGAAAGAAGTTGAAATCAGCCTGTGATTATTTCATAAGAAATGCCAAGGAAATATGAAAAATTCTTCTACAGAAAAATGCTGTTGTAATTCTAAGAAAATCAAACTTGTCTACTTCTAACTGTTATCCTTTATGTGGAATCAATCAGAACCAAGTGAAAAGCAGGGTTGATGTTTTGCATGTAGACGATATTATCAGAGGCACTAGTCCTGATAAGAATGTCTTCTGCCATAAAATTGTAACACCATTTCTCCCTTCATTTGCTGACAGGACAGCTGCACACTTCCAACATTCCGGTGCATTTTTTGTTCACATTTCTAAGTGTTTGTAGTTCTGACTTTTTATCATTCACCTTGTTTTCAATGAATCGTGTCTGCGGATTGAGCACTTTGCCAGTTTTCCCGTGGTATTTCACCATTTAATCAAAGCCCCTGGTTAAGGAGCGGGAAGAAAAAAGATGACATTTGCTGTCAGATTTCTTTCTATTTCAGTTGCCATGGTGATGCTTTTTGACAGAATGTGATGGTGCAGACCTTCCACCGTTTTCTTTTACATGATTATCAACAGCACAATCAGCGTAGTAAAATGGATTCACCTACCTGAAACGTAACTTACAGAAGAAACCAGCTATAGCTTTCATCTCTCACTTCCACACTGGAATTATGACTTGCCCTAAAGCTCTTCTCAAAGAGATTTACTAGTGACCCGGGTCAGGCCTTCCCATATCAGTTGACAAATTTTTATCTCTAATATTTTTATCACCTAGTGAAAATTCAGTGCTTTTCAAACTATTGTCTGGTTGTTCACTGAACAAGCAGCTATTTGAGTGCTCTCTAATTTACTGGTTAAATGTGTGAATTTAATACATGAGCACTTAAATATCTATCAGAGCACATCCTAAAGAGCCTTTCTGAAAAGGAATGATTAAGACTGAGCTTTGAAAATCTGTACTGTTCCTGAGCTAGGCTAGCGCTCAGTATTCTGGAAACACAACCACAGCTTCAACTTAACAAATTAATTTAGACAATCTAATTTGGTTTACACCTCATTGTGCATAGGAGAATCAGATGAAAAGGACCAGTTCAGGTTGTTTGATGACTGAGCAGCAGGAATAAAATATTTAGTCAAATTGCTGGGGAAGGAGGGATTTAATAAAAGAGACAGAAACCAAGGGGGTGAGGAAAATTGTGTGTTTTTTAAACTAAGGTACCTCCCCATCCCCTGTTAGAGAAATTAATAGTCAAGAATTATAAAATGATTTATTTCCTCCTAATCATTGACTTATTTTAATTAGTTGCCTTTATTTACAGCAGAGGATATCTCACTCTGTGACCCACACTTCCTGGAACCAGTTTGAAATCCTGGCCCAAGAGGAAAGATATGTTTCCAGAGGGTGAGCAAAACACCATTCACTTCTGTTTACATCAGTCTGTCCAGAAATTCTCCAACCGCCCAGAAATCCATGTGGTGTGAAAAGTGGCAAGGAAAACATAACCAATACAATAGATAAATAACCTGGAGGTTGGGTCAATGTCAACTAGTTTCTTTAAATGAATGTTATTATTACCCTTGGAAGTTTGGAATTAATTTAACCAAAGCTTTTCAAATTTAACCCATAATTCTGTTGTGATGATAAGCTACTAGTTCTGAAAGTAATGCTAAAACAATAGAATAGGGAAGATGGGAGAGAAGAGGAAAATGAATTGGAAATGAAGATATCAATTTTTTGTTGTGATTATTTACATATTTCTGTAACAGGACCACTTGTTAAGCATTGCTCAGATATTTTAAATGTTTCCTGTCCCTCAAGAGTATCTGAACTATAATTTTAAAAATGGTTGGACCCAGGTATAACATACTGACAAGCTCAAATTTAATGGGGTAAAATCTTATTGTAAAGGTGACTCCGAGCATTAAAGGATTGTTCAAAGGCAAGCTGGAAGTTTAGCTATTCCTACATGGCATCCTCCTGTCTGGGTCAGGCATTTAGGAGGGCAGAGCGTGAAGAGTTATGGGTAGAGGAGGAAAGGTAGAAAGAGTGATGGTGTTTTCTGAAGAGAACATTGAAATTAGAAAGGGTGCATAAAAAGAGCTGTTAACTTACGCTAAGTATTTAGTTGTGGAAAGTATATGTTCTGTAGTATGTGGAAGGGTGTGATGGGGTCAGGGGTAGCAATATAACAAGTCATACAAAGTACATCATCACCAGGTTCAGGAATGGTTTGTAACCTTAGAACCATCAGGCTCCTGAACTGGCGTAGATAACTTCACTCACTACAAGGACCCTACAACTCATGTTCTTGGTATTTTTTTTATCTGCAGAATTTGTCTACTTTTTCTCATTGCTTGTTTGTCTGTCTTGTGCATAAATTGTGTATATTTTTTCATACATTCTATCGTATTTCTTTATTTTTCTGTAAATGCCCGCAACAAAATGAATCTCAAGGTAATATATGGTAACATACATGTACTTTGGTAATGAATTTTACTTTGACCTTCGAACAATCCTTAAAAATAATTTGTAGTCAAGATTTCTATGAATCGATGTTGCCCTGTTTCATATACTGCTAGATTAGGAGGAAAGTCCAAATAGATTCATAAATAGTTGTCCACTTAATCCATGCAAAAGAGGTTCTGAGAACCTGCCAGTACATCTGTAGAAATGCTCTCAAGTGTCCCTTAATCATATCCAAGTAAGTACACCCAGACACTGATTAGTTAACTATGGACTCATCTGGACCAAAGCATCAATATGCTGCAAAGCTCTCTTGGGATGAAACATACAAAATGCAAAATAATTTGATAAGAGAGAAAAAACATTTAAAAGGAAATTGTGGGGAAAAAAAACTAAAAGCAAAGAAAAGTCAAACTTAAATAAATCCAGACAGAATTTACATCTTCAAAACTGAAGAATCAGCAAACTTCTTCTGGTTCTTCACCCAGAAATTATACAAGGGTGCAGCCAAAAATAGGTTGAACTAAGTAGTTCTTTTGCTTCCACAGCAAGCTATATAAAAATGTACATTAACACTAGTTGTTGAAGCTATATTAGGTCTGTGTGTTTCATTTAGATGCTCTATTAACATTAGGTCTAATGTTCTGTTTTCTTATAATCTAAGAAGAAAACAGAGTATCCTTCTGAACTTTCTCCTAAGCTGCTAGAGTATCATCGTACATGCTCTTCCTCTTCTGTCTCAAAGTCAAAGTAAATTTATCATCAAGGTACATATATGTCATCATATACTACCTTAAGATTAATTTTAAAATTCTAAGTAAATTTATTACCAAAGTACTTGTATGTCACTATATACTAGAGAGAGAGAGAGATTCATCTTCTTTCAAACATTTATTGGAAAATAAAGAAATACAATAGAATTTGTGAAAACCTATACATAAATAAATACTTTTTGAACTATTTTGCTGCCTTTGTCTCAATTTTTCTTTGCATCTAATTATTACCAATAGTGTTGACATTCCAACATTCTTACAGAAAAGGGTCTTATGGTGTCAGGGATGTCTAAAAATTTCAGAATTAGAATTTCAGAATCAGGTTTATTATCACCGACATGTGTCATAAAATTTATGAGTTCACATTTCTTAAATGTTTCAGTTAATGGGGAAGAGTATCTACCAGTATGTCTAATACTGAAGCACTGACACTTCAGTACTTATGTTAATAATTATCTTTAATGCATTTTTTATCAAAAGCTATAGCGCGCTAAGTTCTGTTATTAATAGTTCCTATTTTCAGCTATAGCCTAATTTCAGAGCTGAAAAAACAATGCAATGAGCTGACTGGTGATCCACTTCTAAAGCCAATTACTTGCTTCCTCACTGGATTTCAGACATTTTTCTAAAGGTGAGGGAAGCAGCAAATGTCACAGCCTATTCTGAAACTCTCTCCAGTGTAATTAGCATTTGTAGCTGTAAACAGTGGGGACAACTGGACCCTAAATAACTTGGTATTACTGTGGTCAGGTGTGAGGAAAGGCGGACAGACCTAAACTCCTTACACCAGCAGACAAGAACTCAACATTTCAGTAAAATAAGTTAAAGCTATTAATTGAGTTAATTATTGCCTCAGTTAATATTATAGAAATTCAGTCAGTACTTATTAATTCTACAGTTGCATATGCCTCACAAATTAAAATCCTTCATGTCAGGAGTACACATAATTGGAATAAAATGGACTCTTGGGAAATAATAAAAATAACATTTGCTTTAGTTTATATAAATAAAACATTAAAAAAAATCAAAATTCTTGTTTTTTTTACATTGACTTAACAGCATCAGTATCAAGTCTTCCAAGACAGACCAGATTTTCAGACAAACTAACCTTCGAGTTTCTGTTTTACATGCTTTCTGGTAGACATAATTGGTAACTAAAATTGGATTTTAACTTCTGTAAACTAGTGTGTTTGTTTCTCAGAGAGATTAAAAACACGTTCTATCTCCACATGAATTTTATGCAGAGGAATGGATTTCAATTGTGGATGTCACTTTCTTTTCCTTTACAATCCATTCCAAATAGTTTAACCGGCCAAGGAAATGCTGCACTATGCTTCAATTACTTGTAATAGGGCAATCAGAGATATCTAGGAATCAACTGAAAAACTCTATGGCAATCAATCAGGTGATTTTGTGTTCATAAATACAGGATTATAAAGTCCACACAATATGATCTTTAAAAAATCAAAATTAGACCACATTTTGATCCCTCTGGTCTTTTTACTTCAATTGACAGTTTTAAAAGTATAAAGCTCACACTGCATTCTCAATGTGCAGTGAAATTCAGAAAAGCCTTCCTAATTTTAAAACAGAGAATTATAGTTTTCCAAGATTACGTGGAATGGCATTAAAAGGTTAACTTGTTACACATTAATTTTTAAGATTTGTATCTCTTCTCTTAAATTACAACTTTTGATTTCTCAGAAAGTAAACAAGGATTGTTTAGAAACTTAGTATTCTCAAATTGTCTTATAATTTTAACAACTTTGGTGAGGTATTTCATAATATGTATATAGACAAACTGCAATTGGGGGATTGTAAATTTTACATAATGGCAGAGATTGTAAAACTCCAATGCTGTTTTGTACCTAAATTAATTAACTTTCCTTCTGAAAAGTATCCCTATATTTAAATATTCATGCTCTTTGTCAATGTTGTAATGCAATAAATTAGTTAACTAAAAATTATGACTGAATCTGCAATTCATTCATTTGCAAGTAAATACTTAAATAAGGATTTATTTTAAATTCTTAAAGGAGTCAATTTAAGTAGTTTTTTTTGTTAAATTTGCAATTGCAGCTTCCAAGTCAGACAAGCATTTGAATCCTTGAAAAGTTATCTGCATATGAATGAACATTTTCAGGGCAAGTAGTGTCAATAATATGGATTATGTGTGAAAGAAAAGAAAGAAACCTTGGTACATGCTGCTTCAGGGATTGTCCTGCATTGACTCCAATTAGTACTTGACATCTATTCAGCAAACTTTTACTTTTCATTAAATTAGGACCACATAAAGACCAAAAACATTGTTAAGTAGCAACAGAGGAGACTAACTTCCCAGAGGCTAATGTCAGCTTCTAACATAAATTCCTGTTATTTTATTCCCATTGACATAAAAATAGGGAAACACGAGTTATATATTGTATTCAAAACAGAGCAGTTGCTTAAAATAACTTGGAGAATGAAAGTGCACTATCAATCAAAACAGCATCTGCCGGCGGTTGTATAAACAGAAGATCAAATAAGATGTCTTCAAGGATTTTCAGTGTGAACCGTAAAAAACTTCATTAACTTCTGACAAAGAATGCAAATTAATCACAACATGGGGTGAAATGAAATTAAAGACTCTTTTCTAATCAATGACAAAGCAGGATGAAATATTCCAAACCTTCTTAATGTGAGGGATGTTTACAGTGTATCCGGGGAAGCCAAACTGTAAGGTTTGAGTACAGTTCCACCTATGGCGGCTATTTAGGCCCCCCAGAGCTATCTGCTTACAAGGAGTACATACATAGCACTGATACACAAACACACTAATCATCCAAATCTCAGGTGCATCCAATTTGTTATTCACACTCTCAGTGCCAACAACAAAAAAAAATGCCTGGTGCAGACAGATGCACCAGGAACCTTAACTGACAGTTTTGGCCTCCGGAAGTGCGATCACTACAGCAAAATCTAGTACAGCCTCCAGGTGAAATGTCTGGAGCTCCATATGGAGCAGGGAAAATTAACAACAAGATGAAAATCACTATTGCAGCAGGGAGTCTGAATTTAAAAAAAATGAAATTTAAAGATGAAGAAAGAGAAGTAATAAATTAATGGGGTGTGAAAACATTCAAAGCTTTACAATACCAGGGGCACTATTTGCACAGAAGTTATTTTTACTTCGGGTCATTCCAATGTAATTTATTAACCCGGCGTGCTTTCGCAGTCTAAGAGAAGTCAGTCATTCACCCCCCCCTTTTTTTTGGAAAAGGGGAGCAAGATTTCTTATACTTGCACCAGTCGATCTAGTACATCCAACATGAAATATACAATCAATCATACACTTGATTAGTATGCAGACTTGCTACAATCAGCTGAGAAGCTGTATATAACGTGCATCAGTCATTGGGAATCCTTCAGAACAGACGCAAAAATTAGTATTATTGGCATTATTTTTAAAAACTTTTGGGAAGAGGAAACAAAAGAGAAAATAGGTGCAAATCTGATTTGATTATTCAATAACCACATTTGTGACACATAGGCATAATCTAACCATGCATATATTTGTATAATGTAATATAATTCATATTAGCATAATAATAACAGCTAATGGATGCTCAAAGCGTGTAGGCCGACAACACTTTAAATCAGACAAGCCAGAGGCTGTTAAGTCTATACAGATAACGGCCTGAGGAAAGGGGGCTGGGAGGACAGAAGAAGGGGGCAAAATGGTTTCCAAAGCACTGGAAAGATAGCATATTTCAATTTAACACTGCAGCTTTATTTTTATGTGGCACAAACTTTTGAGATTGCTCCCTTGCACCTTCATACATAGGGATGAATGTCATGGTGGCAAAAGCCAGTAATGAACAATCTTACCTGAGGATATGGAAACCTCCCAAGAGCAAGCTGCAAAAGGAAATAATATTTGTCTAGTTATAGATCTGCATGTGGGGCAGAGCCAAGTCAAGAGCTTGAGTATCAGCATTAGAAAAAACAAATCAAATTAACACTCCCAAAAATGTTAATATTAAAAAAGTCATTCATACACAGCCTAATATTGGATTTTATTTTAATCATGGATAAATTCTTATGCTGATCTATTTTAACAGAGAACACTAAGGATAGTGTGTAATCTTCTAAGAAATAGCCTGCAGATATTTCACTGTACTAAATGTGCTTCAGATTTAATGAAGCTCTAATGTCCTTCTTAATTTTCCCTGTTTCAGTATCACCAGGGGTTGAAAGAGACTGTATCTCCAGAAGGATGCGGCCCTGATGAAAATTATCAACCACCGTTCCGCTTCTGAGTCCAAATCACAGCTTTCACAGACACATGAATACATTGTGTTTCCAATGCTACACAGGAACAATGCTAGTTTTATCTGTTTTGGTGAAACTCAGTTTAAAAAATATACAATGCTACAGACCATTTTCTGGAATGCGAGTTGCTAAGTAGACGATGCAAGAATTGCTTCAGGAAATAAAGTACCTTGTTGCAGAGTATGTTTAAATAAGATCATTACTGTACAAGTAATAAGAAATGAGGGAAGTTTTTTTTGTGTGGTGGTTGGAAGCACTCCATGTTAAGATTAAACAATTTAGTCTACTAATGTGTGGTCATTACTGTTTAGCAATTCTGTAAATTCAAACCCACATTTTATCGAGGCAGAAAAATGCCCATACATTTTGTTTTGTAGCTTTAATATCTCCTAAGACAGCCTTGCATTGCACAGGATACTCTAAAATTACAATGTGCACATTTTTCTTACTTGTACAAGGTAGTACTGTATATAATTAGAAGTAGCATCATTAGGTGTACATCAACTTGCAATGGAGATAAATGGAGAATTAGTTAGGACACAATTCTGTACATTCAATTATTCATTTCTCAGACACCCAGAACCATCTCACACAGGGACTCTCAGGTATTTTACCCTGTATCTAAGCACAAGCAACAAATCCCATCAGGTTATTCAAAGGTTTTGGGGCAATAAACAAGGCCAAACGCTATCTTCCTCACAACTCATACTATTCTCAACAAATAAACCATATTCAGACAGGCAAAGACTTTAATATATTGCCATTTGCTGAAGTGTACAAACTGAAAGTGGCACTCATTCACCACTGCACTGTGTGATCTGATTCTGTGTATGGGTAGCCACTTGCATGGGTACATCACCAAATAAGATATCTTTCAGGTTGTCCTAAACAAAAAAGTAGAATCGACCTTTTGGGCCAAAATTCTTCGGCAGGACGTTTCAGCCCGAAACATTGACTGTACTTTTTTAATAGATGCTGTCTGGCCTGCTGAGTCCCTCCAGCATTTTGTGTCTGTTGCTTGGATTTCCAGCATCTGCAGATTTTCTCTTGTTTTGTGTTCAGGTTGCCCTATTCAATATTCCTAACTGGGTTATCATGAAACAGAACTAAGTCAATTAGTATATAGGTTGTTTTCTGCTTTTAATGTGATTAAAGTGGCCATATCCCTACTGGACAACCACAGGTGAACATTTGAAGTAGCTTATAATACGAAGTGCTCTGGATATTTCTGAAAGCCTGATAAAATGCTTTACCAATCTTCATTTCTTCGTAGCCAGACATATCAGTCATCCAAAAGCAAACAAAAAACAATTTTATCTACATAAAATTTTGTATTAATATGTACTACTTCTCATCATATATTCTCTATTTTATATTTATAATGGGAATTGCCTATTTCAAATTAATTATATACTTGCTTAGGCAGATTCAATGCAATACAACACGTTTCAGGTGAGAGGAAATAAAACATGGTGAATTCACAAGTCAATTTCTATTGCAACTGAAGTAATACTGTTAATCTACATGCAGCAGCCACTTTATTAAGTACACTTGTACACATGCTCATTAATGCAAATATCTAATCAGCCAATCATGTGGCAGCAACTTAAATCATAAAAGCATGTGGACAAGATCAAAAGATTCAATTGTTGTTCAGACTAAACATCAGAATGGCAAAGGAATGTGATCTAATTCATTTTGACTGTGGAATGATTGTTGGTGCTAGATGGGGTGGTTTGGGTGTCTCAGAACCTGCTGATCTGGGATTTTCACACACAACAGTCTCAACAGTTTACACAGAATGGTGGGAAAAACAAAATATATCCAGCGAGCAGCAGTTCTGTGGGCAGAAATGCCTGGTTAATGAGAGAGGTCTGAGGAGAATGGCCAGACCAGTTCAAGTTGACAGGAATAACTACACTTTACAATGGTGGTGTACAGATGAGTATCTTTGAATACACAACACTTTGACCCTTGAAATTAATGGACTACAGCAGCAGAAGACCATAAAGATGAACTCAGTGGCTACTTTATCAGGTACCTAATAAAATGGACGCTGGACATTAGGACAGGATGCATAACCCTAAAAAAAAGTTAATTCCAAGTGTCTTGATCTAATTCTACTCTTCTGCCCAATACTGATACAACTGAGACCACAATAGTCTTGATTCCCCATGTACAATGCCATAAGAAATCAACCTGTTTAAAAAAAAATGAAATATCTAGCATATTTGTACAGTCAACACATTTTCATTCATGTTTTTGAGCCACAAAGTTTTTACAACCTGACCTATAATTACCCTGAGCTTCTAACTACTGTGAGGAAAGCGTACAAAATACTTTCCACATGACGTGAGGAGCTATGGCGTCATCCTGAGCTCATTTTCACTTCTAAATTACAACTCTTCATCCTTGTTCCAGGATTTTAGTGCATAATTAAACTGCCACTCTGGTGGAATACTACCGGAAATACAGTCTTTTTGGATGAGATATTACAGCTAAATCTCAGGCTGCAGTACTTGAAGGAGATCTTTCAGAATTTTGACCATCTTTTATCTATCAACAAATAAAAAGACAAATTCAACTTTCCTCAATTCTTTGTGAGACCTTGCTTTTCTGCATTTGCCAACAAACATGAATGATGTTTTAGAAGTAATTTATTGGCTGTGATGGGACATAAAAGTCTTGAAACTAGTATGCATCTGTCACACTCTAGCCATCACACTTTGTTACAGATGTAAAACAATCTATAAAAAGAAAAGCAGTTATTAACCTGAGGCCTGCAATTTACAACCAATTACAACTGCTCTTTAATTGACCTCAACAATTCACAGAGCAGTGGCCTTAAAGGCACAGTACAGGTTAACAGAACAACATCACACATGTATTCCAGATGATGAACAGTGCCATAGGAGTTCTGTAAGTATTACATACAATTAAACTTGGTTCACATGTCTGGATCCACAATGTAACCTGATAATTAATGTTTCATTGTACAATTTATTTTAAGTGGACAGCACAAAAGAAAATACATACAGTACAAAATCTGCAAACATCAATATTGAAGGCTAAAAGTTTTACAAAATAATCAGAAGTTGGTTCGTCAAACAGCAAAAATTGTAATTATTAATAAACTTTTATTGTAAATGAATTTGCTCTAATGTACAATGGCGTAAGTATTGAGATCACAGAATGCTTTTCATTTTAAATTTTGTAGGTAACAAAATTAACCAGGTATAGTTTGAAAGGCCACTCAACTTATTTCCAACAGTGTATCTCCTCTTCAATATCAAAGAGCACCTATAACCACACTGGATCATGTTATTCTACCTTCATACAACATAGAACAATACAGCTCCTTTGGCCCACATTGTTGTGCCGACCCTCTAACCTACTTTAAGATCAATCTAACCCTTCCCTCCCACATAGCGCTCCGTTTTCTTTCATCCATGTGTCAATCTAAGAGTCTCTTAAATGTCCCTAATGTATCTGCCTTTACCACCACCCACCATTGCTTGTGTAAAAAATCTACCTCTGACATCTCCCCTGCTCTTTCTGTCTACTTTATCTATGCCTCTCATCATCTTATATACCTCTAAGTCACCTCTCATTTTCCTTCACACTAAAGAGAGAAGCCCTAGCTCACTCAACCTACCCTCATAATGCATGCTCTCTAATCCAGGGAGAATACTGGTAAATCTCCTCTGCACCCTCTCTAAAGCTTCCACACCTTTTCTATAATAAGGTAACCAGTAAGGAACACAATACTCCAAGTCTGATCTACCCAGAGCTTTACAGAACTGCAACATTACCTTATGGCTAATGAATCCAATCCCCCAACTAATGAAGGCCAATGGATTAGACATTGGCTCAATGGGAGAAGTCAGAGAGTGGCAGTGGAGGATTGCTTCTCTGAGTGGAGGCCTGTGACTAGTGGTCTGTGCCACAGGGATCAGTGCTGGGTCCATTGTTATTTGTCATCTATATCAATCATCTGGATGATAATGTGGTAAATTGGATCAGCAAATTTGCTGATGATACAAAGATTGGAGGTGTAGTGGACAGTGAGGAAGGTTTTCAAAGCTTGCAGAGGGACTTGGACCAGCTGGAAAAATGGCAGATGGAGTTTAATACAGACGAGTGTGAGGTATTGCACTTTGGAAGGAAAAACCAAGGTAGAACATACAAGGTAAATGGTAGGGCACTGAGGAGTGCAGTTAGAACAGAGGGATCTGGGAATACAGATACAAAATTCCCTAAAAGTGGCATCACAGGTAGATAGAGTAGTAAAGAGAGCTTTTGGTACATTGGCCTTTATAAATCAAAGTATTGGAGTATAAGAGTTGGAATGTTACGGTGAGGTTGTATAAAGCATTGGTACGGCTGCATTTGGAGTATTCTGTGCAGTTTTGGTCACTAAATTACAGGAAGGATATTAATAAGGTTGAAAGAGTGTAGAGAAGGTTTACAAGGATGTTGCCCAGACTTGAGAAACTGAGAAAGGTTGAATAGGTTAGGACTTTATTCCCTGGAGTGTTGAAGAATGAGGGGAGATTTGATAGAGGTATATAAAATTATGATGGGTATAGATAGAGTGAATGCAAGCAGGCTTTTTCCACTGAGGCTAGGGGAGAAAAAAACCAGAGGACATGGGTTAAGGGTGAAGGGGGAAAAGTTTAAAGGGAACATTGGGGGGGGGGCTTCTTCACACAGAGAGTGGTGGAAGTGTAGAATGAGCAGCCAGATGAAGTGGTAAATGCGGGCTCACTCTTAACATTTAAGAAAACTTGGACAGGTACATGGATGACAGCTGTATGGAGGGATATGGTCCAGGTGCAGGTCAGTGGGACTAGGCAGTAAAATGGTTCGGCACAGCCAAGAAGGGCCAAAAGGCCTGTTTCTGTGCTGTAATGTTCTATGGTTCTAACATAGCATATGCCTTCTTAATTACCCTAGCAACTTGTGCTGCAATTTTGAGATGTGGACCCCAAGATCCCTCTGTCCCTCCATACTGCTAAGAATCCTGCCAATGACCCTGCACACGGCCTTCAAGTTCGACTTTCCAAAGTGAATCACTTCACACTTTTCTGAACTTAACTCTCTCTGCCATTTGTCAGGCCAGCTCTGCATCCTATTAATGTCCTGTTGTTATTTATGACAACCTTCTACACTATCCACATCACCACCAACCTCTGTGACATCTGTAAACTTACTAAGAAGCCGACAATTTAAGATTTGAGTGAGATTGACAATTTAATATTAATGTCCTGCCTCACTTATAGCTAATATAGAATTTAAAATGGTAATTTGCAGTCAGTAAAAAGAAGTAATATTTAAACTATTTGTTCAATTCTCTGCCAGATTAACACATCATATTTAATACTTCAGAGTAGGGATGTGATTTACTACTAACACAGCAGCAAGAATCTTAACTGAAAAAAAAATTGAGCACATTTCACCGGTTTTGGCATCACTAAACTGGCTGCCTGTGGCATTTAGGATCAATTTCAAAATACTGTTAATTGTATATAGGCTCTGAATACTTTAACTCTTCCATATATTTTGGAGACTCTCCCCTTACATCCCTAATTGTATTCTTAGATCTGTGAGTACTGGTTTGCTTAGTGTTCATAGAACGAAGCATAAAAGAACTGGTGATGTGGCCTTTTGCTCCTACGCATCAAGAATCTGGAATACTCTACAGACTGAGGTATGCTAGGCTAGCACTGTGGAACATTTCAAAACACTTCTAAAAACCTACTTTTTAATTTGGCCTACTTATAGGATTATTTCATGCCTGTTGATGTCAATTACATTTATATAATTAGGTATATCCCATATAACATTTGTCTTTACTTATGATTTTTAATTTTGTCTCATATTTTTATGACTTTATTGATGTACCTTTACAATCTATGGTAATCACTTCGAGCCTGCATCTTAATGTTTGAAAGGTGCTATATAAAAAAGTTATTATTATTAATCTCAAATAAATTCTTTACCTTCCTAAAGCGCATTACTCAAACAGATTTAAATGCTTTCATTCATTCCCCTGAAGTGAGTTCAAGATGCCTATAAGGAAACCTTGAGAACAAAGGGTTATGGCAATATCTTAAGAAAGTACAGAGTCAAACTTCAAGTGATGCTTCTATTAAATGTATGGACTTACTGAGGAAAGACAAGAAAACATAAAAAATTAATTTAATCTTCAGCAGCAACTTCACTGCTGCATTTGAGAAAGCAGT
The DNA here is from genome assembly GCF_048418815.1 of Hemitrygon akajei. Taxonomy (NCBI): domain Eukaryota; kingdom Metazoa; phylum Chordata; class Chondrichthyes; order Myliobatiformes; family Dasyatidae; genus Hemitrygon; species Hemitrygon akajei. The sequence continues at coordinate 37,711,569 of NC_133153.1, forward strand.
TCAGGGTTTAAGAGCAAAGCCTTGAACGAGTTGTGACAATTTTTAATATATAGCAGTCATTGGATGGTAACCTGTGGAGTCTACACATTGTGAATCAGAACACTTGCAAGTTAAAAAAAACAATGAAGTGACATATTTCCTTCATGTCTCCAATGACAGAAGGAGCTGGGTAACTAATTCTTCATCATAGCTGAAAAGAAATTTGCCTTACAACATTAGAGTTATAATGAACCAATACGAGAACACTACCTCACTACTTTTGCTCTCTTTTTGCACTATTTATTTAATTTAAAAATACATATTTTGTATTGTGATTTATAGTATTTTTAAAGCAATGCTGCTGCAAAACAACAAATTTCATGACATATTTCAGTGATATTAAACCTGATTCTGATTCTGAGGTACATTTTGAACAATTAAAATTACTTTATGATTCAATTAACTACTTTACAAAGCAAATACTATTGCACTGTAATTAAAAGTATATCTACCATCTCTTCCTTCACCAGATGCTGTTCAGCTTTTTAAAACTTTCGAACAGGGTAAGAAAAACACTTGCCTTGTAGCTTAACCGTATAAATTGTGATTGCAGTTGAAAATCATAGATTTAGAGGTCTCAACCTCCAAATTGTATGTATCTAAACGAACACTTATTTGTTGTTCGAATGAAGCTCAGTTCTAAGCTGCAACTAGTATAAGGTTACATCCCAGTGTAGCATGCAGATAAATCATTCTGGAATATTACTTCAGCAAAGTTTAGCCACGACTGGAGCATATGTGCTTCCGAGCCACTGAAGCAAGTGACCATAAAATACACTAATTACTGGAAGTTATGGTCAGTGAGTGATTGATAGCCCTCTGCGAGGCAACTTCCTCATTTCTGCTCCTATGACAGGGCTCATCCGGCACATGGCAATTATTAATTCATGACCCTCCCCTAAGGCACAAGTACCTTTACTCTTCTCATTCCCCTACTTCCAATGTTACTGCAAACTGCAATTAACGGCAGATCACGATTTCATCTGTGTTTTGGCACCTCTGGAAGATGGTGCACCATTGAACTATTTTGAATGTTTGGCATATATCCCTGGCTTTATTGTAATGTATCATTTTGAGGCTTATTGCTGCCAACTTAATTTTAACACAGGTTTTATTTTGCGATTTTTTAACCTTTTGATCTACATAATACTGGCACTTGCAAAAGAGGCTTGACAGTTATTTTGTTTATTGCTGCCCCCAAATGTTAATGTGGATGGCCTCTAGTCGAACAGCTGCTGTTAATACCATGGCCATAGCTATGTATTACAGGCATCTGCTACACTGCGAGGTTGTGCTGCCAGGAGAATTTTTAACCCTTTCTGGTGCAAACTTTACTTACTCTTTTGGCAAAACCACAAGGATTATTTTCCCACCAAAAACCTGATGCTGCTCCCTTGAAGTACTGAAAAAGTGGCCGGTAATTATTAAAGAATTATCAAAAAAAAAGTGCGATCTCAGGCAGAGTAGCTGAACAAATTATAAATGGCATCAGTATCCTTATGGGCAAGGTACCAGAGAATGTAAATACCCATAGCACAGCATCTCATCTACTAAAATGTGAACATATTTTAAAGGCAATTACTCTTCTATTTTCAGCTGTAATTAGGAGGTAACTTATCATAATGTGATCAGATTAAATGCGAGATGGCATAAATCCCTGACACAGTTATGTGTTTGAAGAACTTAAATTAGCTCTTATGAAATCAATGCTACACCTTTCCTTAAAGGGACCCAACACTTATAGTCTGGTATTGGTTACAATGAAGGGAACGCATAAGCTATATTCTGGAATGGGGACAAACTTTAGAGTTCATTAAATGTACTGTATTGGTTATTGCCTTGAGGTTTAATTAACTCTCTGTCCCCTATTTCTGACAGAACCATTGCATTTGTGCACTATATTTAGCCAGAACCAACTTAGAAGATGATTAAAATCCACAGTATTAAAAGGACCAACCTTTGCAAAATATCCTATTTGATTTATTAAATTTTTTGTTAAAACAAAAGATACTTAATATCTCTGCTCCCCAAGGTAATTAAAGATTTTTTCCTTAAAAAGCAATTTTTAAAAAGCTGTAGATCATGATTTTTCCATCTGTCTAATTGGACCTGAGGACAGGTAGATGAAAACATGCAGTTGTGCAGAAGATGAATAAGCTATTTGATCCATTACTTTGTAGACTGGTTTTGTTACACTTCGGTAATTAGTTTATTGTTGTCACATGTACTGAGATACAATTTTACAAGCCATTCACACAGATCACTTCAAAAACACAAGGATATCCAGGTAGTACAAAGGGAGATGAAATTCTCTTTTGAAGACAGAGTCTTTGCTGTTTCTATATATAACACCAGTTATGACACAAGCCTCTGTATTCCCCTATTTCTATTATGGACAAGTGCCATGCAGAGCAGAATGGACTAGGGGCATCTGCTGTTTGATCTATGGTTTGCAATCTTTCCTATCTTACCTGGGTTGGTAAGTTGCTCTAAGCAATTCTGGTTAAGAGCAACATAGGAACTGAAGAATGTATTTTAAGAACGTGTTCCTAGAAGATAAAGCTGCATACTTCTTACCCAATATTAACGTCCGTAGGCTAGAAGTGGCAGTAAGAGTCTAGTTAGCTGGCATTTTACTATCCAATACACTCTACTAACTAGCACTGAGACCTCTCAACTAAGTAGGATAATATCTGTGATTTACTCAATACAGTTTAAAGATTAGTTTTACATGTCACAGGTACATTTAAACATTAAAACATACAGTGAAATGTATGCATCAAATCAAATCAGCGAAGATTACGCTGGGCAAGTCCGCAATTGTCATCACACTTTCAGCACCAACATAACCTGTCCACGACTAACACTAACTTCGCAATGTGGAAGGAAACCAGAGCATCCAGAGGAAACCCACGCGGTTGCGGGGAGAATGCACAGACAGCAGTGAGAATTGAACTCCAATCGCTGACACTGTAAAGGGTTATGCTAACTACCACACTCCCGTACCACCCTAGTTTCTAGGGTTTGTCAAAGTGCTCAAGCCAACTACCCCCAAGGGAGTGCTCTGAGACTTGAAGGAAGTGCAACAAGATCCTGAGCAAATGCAACAACAATCTACAGCAATTTTGACTGCTGCTCCTGCATTATACATCTGGTTAATTGGCATATTTAATGGAGTCAGAGAGTCATGGAAAGGTACAGCATGAAAATATGCCCTTCAGCCCATCAGACTGTGAAATATCCATCCTATATTTTTCATTCTCATCAACTTCTCCAGATTCTACTACTAACCTATGCACTGGGGGTAATCTAAAGTGGGAGGAAGTCCCTGTGTCACAGGAGGAACACACAAGATTCACACTGGCAGCACCTGAAGTAACGTCTGTATGAGCTGCACTACTCTGCCACACAACCAGCCGGTATCGAGTCTCAAGTGCAGATAGCCAATTTTTTAAACTGAACCTGGGAACACTTTAAGATAGTTTCTGTTTCATATTAGAAATGGAGGTCAATGATAATCAGATTCCTAACATCCCCCATTCAAAAACTGTCCAAATATCCAAAATAAATTGGAGCAGAATTAGGGCATTCAACCCATGAGTCTGCTCAACCATGGCTGATTTATTTTCCCTTTTACTCTATTCTTCTGCCTTCTCTCCATAACCTTTGAAGCCCTTACTTAATAAGTAGCTATCACCCTCGGCTTTAAATATACCCAATGACTTGGCCTTCACAGTAGTCTGTAGCAATGAATTCCAAAGATGCAATAATCTATGGCTAAAAGAATCCTCCTCGTCTCTGTTCTAAAGGATCATCCTTCTACCTTGAGGCTGTACCCTCTGGTCCTAGATTCTCCCACTAATTGATACATCCTCTCCATGTATACTCTAACCAGGCCTTTCCATATCAGATAAATTTCAATGAGATTCCCCCTTACTCTTCTAACACCAGTGAGTACAGGCCTGAGCCATTTAATGCTCCTCATACATTAACCCTTTCATTCCTGGGATCATTCTTGTAAAACTTCTCTGGACCCTCTCCAATACCAGCTCATGTTTTCTTAGATATGGGGCCCAAAACTGCTCACAATATTCCAAATGTGGTCTGAACAATGCCTTATAAAGCCTCAGCATTATATTCCTACTTTTACATTCTAGTCCTCAAAATAAATGTTAACTTGCACAGTTAGCACTTTGACAGGCCACTGACTGGTAAAGGGGCAATCGTTTAAAGTTGATGGCAAAAACATCACTTTTCTTAAAATATATATCTGGCGCGTTTGTAGTATGTTTGATTCAACTGCAAAAATTATAAGAAATATTGCTTCAAACAAATATGAAGATATAACATGCCATACAAAATACGACAGACTATACTTCAGAAAAAAAATTCATTGGCTTTGGATAGCTTTGAAAAACTATAAGGATATGAAAAGTCCTAACTAAATTATATTTTATTTAAATGATGAAGCATTTCTACAAGATAAAGTAATGTAAAAATAATACGTATAATACTATGTTAGAAAGGATCACTAGAAGCAGTCTGGCAGTGGGTGTGTAGGTGATGAAAATCAGTATGTAATAGTGATGTTACATTATTAGGGAAGTATTGGCTCTATATGCAATTACTGCATTAAAATAGGCTTTCTATTTATAATGAACACTACTCAGATCCTACCAGAGACACAATTGGCATGTTAAAGCTGTTTCCTTATTCTTCCACCATTCTTATATTTTTAATTCCCTTTAACTTGGTCAAAACTTTAAACAAATCCAATAGAAACGACTTACAAGCTGCAAGTGTAGCTTAGGTGACAGAGTTTCAACTACATGTTCTAATTTTGATGGAGATATCCTGCAAAAGTGCACTTCACACATTATCTACCATCATTCAGCAAAGGAGCACACAGTTACCAAGAAAAAACATAATGAGATTATCTGCTTTTCAGTTTACCATTTTATGAACAGATGTAAAGGCTTAAAACATATCTGACCAACAGTGGTAACTACTACTGATTTTTAAATCACTAATCAGATTCCAATTTGCCACATCTGGATTCTCAATTTGCCATATGTAGCTAATGGCTAACATATTGGACAGCACCGCACTAAAGTCCGTCAGGGCATTCTCCTACTCACAACCATCACAGTGGGCTAATAATGAAGTGTTTTATTCTATATTCTATTCAAATCCAATCTAGGCTTAATAAAATTACAAGACCAACTCATGAAAGGTTTTTAAAGCTAATAGAGTAAATTTTAAATGTCTCTGATGTACTAACTGAATTATCCTCTTCTACAAGCCAACTTTATAATTTTCCAATTTCAAAGGGCCATCTTTCAAAAATATTTTAAACTTCTATATAGAAGAACACATAATGAATAGGTATTATTAATTTTATGTAAAAATTAAGATTAAAAACATGATACCTAGAATTTAGATCCAACTTTCATTCTTATTCTGACAAACACTGAAAACCATACAGTTTAAAAATAAAAACAGTCCTGACTCCATGTAAAAAGATTACATGGTGTAAAAAGAAAAGCATAAACATGGAACAAATATTAAAATTTTGTCGCTTTTGTCAGATCATTGAGAAGAAAAACACTCATAATTGTGCTATTTCTTTATGCTAAGCTTACATCAAGAAGTCACATATAATTATATTGAATAATAGTTTTAAATTGAGCTGAATATAACAAAACCTCAGCAGGTTGAGCAGCATTGTGGGTGGGATGGGTGTGGGGGGGGAATTGTTGAACTCTGCAATGCAAACTGTTGGATCCAGCTGATTTCATGATTCAGAGATTCTTTGGAGGCATAAAACTTGTTGCTTATGGCCGTTCATTGAGAGTTACAAGAGCAAAGAATGTACAAAGGAAGAAAAACAAGTTGTGTTGTCTTATAATAAAAACTAGCTCAGACTAGACATTGATAAGCCAGATAAAGTGAAGAATAATTAAGTGGCTTCTACAAAATACAGAATCAGCTAGTCATATTTCAATTACAAGAAAATTCACTGAACAATTACATATATATAGGTGATTATATAAAAATTTTAAGCAAGCATAGGAAAGAAACTACAAGAAAATTAATAACCCTAATCTAACAAAACCCTGAATCATTGTTGCATTGGTCTTTAGTCGGGCAAAGGTCTAAAATACTGCTTTGACACTATTGCATTAGCATACAGAGCTTTGAACCCTGGCATTCTAATAGAGGCTAAACCATGTTAATAAAATATTAAAAATAACTTTTATAAACTGTGGTATTTTTAGCATCTTAACAAAGCTAAAGAGGTAATTGATATGCTAAGCACTATTCTGAGTACTTGAAACTGACAAATTATGAAACTATTTCTTTTAAGTGCTAAACACAAGAGGTATGCAGATACTGGAAATCTAACGTGACACATACAAAATACTGGAGGAACTCAGTAAGTCAGGCAGGGTCTCAGCAGAAACATCAATTGTTTACTCTTTGAAGTGTTGTGGTTTACTAGAATCCAATCTGGTTGACTTAATTTCCAAGTTACTTTATATAGTTTATGTTGATACACAGCTGATTTTGGTGCAAATTTAAATGATTCTGCATCAAAATCCCACAGCTCACTTATTGATAAAGCAATTGTAACTGAACTGAGGCACAATGTTACATTAGCAAAATTGCTGAGTATTTGTGCTTGATGCAGATGCTTTCCATGTATTGTATCATTAAATCTCTATATTGCATGTTAATTAATCACAATCTCTCTTTTGAGTTAAAAGCAATGATATAAATTAAATTTTGTTAACATGAATGTTAAAATTTAAGCAAGGTGTAAGAATCTCTCCTGAAAACAACTAATTGCTTTTTGTTCAATACAGAGACTTTTCTTTTTAGCTACATTTAGTATTGACCAGAGCTTTTTTATTTAAACAAAAAGAACAATTTATTTGGTTTATGTTAAGCAAAGCTTTATAGATACATAAATCAAATTGATTAGAATAATTTATGACTTTTGCCAGTAAGAGACAGAAAAGGTTTCAAGCCCAGTTCACAGAAAAGAATACAAAAACGATTAATGTGCTCATTAGATTCACTAACTAACAGTAACCCTAAGGTTTTTATTGCCAAGGACAGGAGGATTGGACACATTATTGTAGGTGCATTACCTGAGAAGTAAGAAAAATGCAGATTATTTTTTCTATCTGTAAAGTTACTGGCATTCACATCTTGTGCTATTTGCAATATTACAACTCTACCAATGTCCTGGCCCTCATTAACACAAGATACTTTATTCAGCTTCCCTAGCAAAATGACCATAACTGAACAACAGAAATTCTATTAGTTACTAGCCTAAGGCTAGTAGCCAATAGCATTTCTGCTGTTCAGTTATCAAAACATCCTTTTATGTTCATTTATAAAATAAAAAAAGAATGTCACACCTACTAAAAAGATGGAAACAGCTTTTTTTTACATTTTTATCAACAGTAAGGCTAAGCTTTGCACAGAGGAAAATATTTTCTAAATCATAAAGGAACAAACTTATGTAGTTATAGACTTAGTTCATCTCAAAAGATCTGGAAGAAAAAAATCAATTCCTGTTTCCAAATGCTATTAGTAAATCTTACAGGAAAGTGAGTGTCTGTGCATATTGTATGAAACAACTGTGCATTTTATATGAAACAAAATACTACAGATGCACTGAAACTGAAATATCATCCTGGAAATATTCAGCTAGTTGCCCTAAAACCATTTTTGTTTGACTCCCTTAATTACCTCAACTTTTTCCTTTTGCCAGTGTCCAACATCTAACTTTCATTACTTAACCCTTAATGTGTTAAACCTGCATAGCAATATAAAGTACTGTAGCAATGTACTACATACAGAACTAAAGACGACACGCAGTCGGTAAGTCGTTTCGAGACTAGTTTATTCAAACTTCGCGGCGCTGGCATTTAATTCCTAGCGCCCGCCCTCTCCGGGCGGAAATGACGTCAGAGGTGCATTAGCAAAGTCTCTCCCAGCGCGCTAGCTATTTGTGAGCCGGTTTGCCTGTGCAGAAAGTGGGTCGCCACATAACCCCCCCCAGAACTGGCGATACACCCCCCAATGTCCACAGTCTGGATCAGCCTCTGTTTGGGAGGTCTGCCTCTGCGCCACGGTGCCTGAACCTCGACCGGCTGCGCCAAGTCCACATAAGCTGGTTTGAGTCGGTCCACCGTGAAAACCTCCTCTTTCCCCCCCAATGTCCAGAACGTACGTGGACCCGTTGTTGTTGATCACCTTCAACGGCCCCTCGTACGGCCGCTGTAGTGGTGCCCGGTGTCCGCGCCTTCGTACAAACACAAACTTACAGTCCTGCAGGTCTTTGGGTACATGGGTTGGGGTTCGTCCGTGCTGTGAAGTCGGCACGGGGGCCAGGTTGCCGAGCCTTTCGCGTAGTCTGTCCAGGACTGCTGCGGGTTCTTTCTCTTGCCGTCTTGGGGCTAGTATGAACTCTCCTGGGACGGCCAGGGGTGCGCCGTACACCAACTCAGCCGACGAGGTGTGCAGATCCTCTTCGGGCGCTGTGCGAATTCCAAGCAGGACCCAAGGAAGCTCGTCCACCCAGTTAGGTCCTCTCAGGCAGGCCATGAGAGCCGACTTCAAGTGACGGTGGAAGCGTTCCACTAGTCCGTTGGACTGTGGGTGGTAGGCAGTAGTGTGGTGTAGCTGCGTTCCCAACAGGCTGGCCACAGTCGACCACAGGCTGGAGGTGAACTGGGCGCCTCTGTTGGAGGTAATGTGGGCCGGTACCCCGAAACGTGCTACCCAGGTTGCAATCAGTGCTCGGGCGCAGGAATTGGCAGATGTGTCGGTGAGCGGGACCGCCTCTGGCCACCTCGTGAACCAGTCTACCATAGTTAGGAGGTACCGCGCTCCTCGGGACACTGCTAGGGGGCCCACGATATCCACATGAATGTGGTCGAACCTCTGGTGGGTGGGTTCGAACTGCTGCGGCAGGGCTTTAGTGTGCCGCTGCACCTTGGCTGTTTGGCACTGCGTGCACGTTCTGGCCCATTCACTGACCTGCTTGCGAAGTCTGTGCCACGCGAACTTGCTGGAGACCAGCCGGACGGTTGTCCTGATAGATGGGTGTGCCAAACCGTATATGGAGTCGAAAACTCACCGCCTCCAGGCTGCCGGGACAATGGGGCGAGGTTGGCTGGTAGCCACGTCGCACAGCAGGGTCCTCTCACCTGGGCCTATGAGAAAGTCCTGCAGCTGCAAACCCGAGACTGCGGTCCTGTAGCTGGGCATCTCGTCGTCTGCCTGCTGCGCCTCCGCCAGTGCTGCATAGTCCACCCCCAGGGACAGGGCCTGGACAGCTGGTCTGGAGAGTGCGTCCGCCACGACGTTGTCCTTTCCCGAGACATGCTGGATGTTTGTCGTATACTCGGATATGTAGGACTGATGTCGCTGCTGGCGAGCCGACCAGGGATCGGACACCTTTGTGAACGCGAAGGTCAACGGTTTGTGGTCCATGAACGCGGTGTACGGCCTGCCTTCTAAGAAGTACCTGAAATGCTGGATTGCCAGATACAGTGCCAACAGCTCCCGGTCGAAAGCACTGTACTTGAGTTCAGGTGGTCGTAGGTACTTGCTGAAGAATGCCAGGGGTTGCCAGCGCCCCTCGATGAGCTGCTCCAGCACCCCACCGACTGCTGTGTCGGATGCGTCCACTGTGAGGGCGGTCGGAACGTCCGTTCTGGGGTGCACCAGCATCGCGGCATCTGCCAAGGCTTCCTTGGCTTTAACGAAAGCGGCCGCGGCCTCCTCGTCCCAAGTAATGTCCTTGCCTTTACCCGACATCAGGGTGTACAAAGGGCGCATGATACGGGCTGCTGAGGGGAGGAAACGGTGGTAGAAGTTCACCATACCAACGAACTCCTGCAGGCCTTTGACCGTGTTGGGCCGGGCAAAGTGGCGGATCGCGTCTACCTTGGCGGGCAGAGGTGTTGCCCTGTCTTTGGTAATCCTGTGGTCCAGGAAGTCGATGGCATCGAGACTGAACTGGCATTTGGCCGGGTTGATCGTGAGGCCGAAATCACTCAGGCGGGAGTAGAGCTGGCGGAGGTGGGACAGATGCTCCTGGCGACTACTGCTGGCTATAAGGATGTCGTCCAAATAGATGAACGCAAAGTCCAGGTCGCGACCCACTGTGTCCATTAGCTGCTGGAACGTCTGTGAGACATTCTTCAGGCCGAACGGCATTCGGAGGAACTCGAACAGGCCGAATGGGGTGATGAGTGCTGTTTTGGGGATGTCTTCAGGGTGCACCAGGATTTTATGGCATCCCCGGACGAGGTCTACTTTGGAAAATATTCTTGCCCCGTGCAGGTTTGCTGCAAAGTCCTGTATGTGCGGCACGGGGTAGCGGTCTGGAGTGGTAGCCTCGTTCAGTCTGCGGTAGTCGCCGCAAGGTCTCCAACCCCCAGCTGCTTTGGGCACCATGTGCAGGGGGGAGGCCAATGGGCTGTCGGACCTCCGTACGATCCCAAATTCCTCCATCCTCTTGAACTCCTCCTTCGCCAGGCGGATCTTTTCCAGGGGGAGCCTTCATGTGCGGGCGTGGAGGGGTGGTCCCTGGGTCGGGATGTGGTGCTGAACCCCGTGTCTGGGCATGGCTGCCGTGAACTGCGGTGCCAGAATCAATGGAAAGTCCACCAGGATTCTGGTGAATTCGTTGTCCGACAGCGTGATGGAGTCTAGGTGTGGGGCCGGCAACTTGGCTTCACCCAGGGAGAACGTCTGTAAAGTCTCAGCATGTACCAGTCTTTTCCCTTGCAAGTCAACCAGCAGGCTGTGAGCTCGCAAGAAGTCCGCCCCCAGGAGTGGTTGGGCCACGGTGGCCAGTGTGAAGTCCCACGTGAACCGACTGGCACCGAACTGTAGCTGCACTGTGCGGGTGCCGTAGGTCCGTATCGTGCTGCCGTTTGCGGCCCTCAGGGTGGGTCCTGGCTTCCTGTTGTGGGAGTCGTACCCCGTCGAAGGGTAAGACGCTGATTTCTGCTGCAGTGCCGACCAAGAAGTGGCGTCTTGACTGTTTGTCCCAGACGTAAAAGAGGCTGTCCTGGTGGCCAGCTGCCATAGTCATTAGCGGCAGCCGGCCCTGGCCCTTGCAGGGCGGGCAACAACGGTGGACTTCTGTGCCCCACCGCTGGTGGTAGAAACACCACTGTTCACTGTCCTCCTCACTCCTGCCTCTGTGTTGTGTGCGCCCCCCTGCCGGGCCTGATCTGGTCTGCTGTTGGACGCGTGGCCTGGTAATCTGACTGACGGATGCCACGCTCTCCCTCTTGGCTTTCCACAGCACGTCTGCCCGGGCTGCCACCTTCTGGGGGTCGCTGAAATCTGCGTCGGCCAGCAGCAGATGTACATCCTCGGGCAGTTGCTCTAGGAACGCTTGCTCAAACATGAGGCAGGGCTTGTGTCCGTCAGCCAGGGCCAGCATCTCGTTCATCAGTGCTGATGGCAGCCTGTCTCCCAAACCATCCAGGTGAAGCAGGCGGGCACCCCGCTCACGCCGTGAGAGGCCAAAGGTCCCAATGAGCAGTGCTTTGAATGCTTCATATTTGCCTTCTTCCGGGGGCAACTGTATGAAATCCGCAACCTGGGTGGCTGTCTCCTGGTCAAGGGCACTCACCACGTGGTAGTAACGTGTGGAATCAGAGGATATCTGCCGAATCTGGAACTGGGCTTCTGCTTGGCTAAACCACACGCGTGGTCACAACATTCAGAAAGTCGGCAGTTTTAGCGAAACTGCGTGAACAGATGAAGAGTCGGTCATCTTTGGTCCAAATCCCGTTTGGACCGTCGGGGTCACCAATGTAGCGATGTACTACATACAGAGCTAGAGACGATACACAGTCGGTAAGTCGTTTCGAGACTAGTTTATCCGAACTTCGCGGCGCTGGCATTTAATCCCTAGCGCCCGCCCTCTCCGGGCGGAAATTACATCAGAGGTGCATTACCAAAGTCTCTCCTTGCGCGCTGGCTATTTGTGAGCCGGTTCGCCTGCGCAGAAAGTGGGTCGCCACAGTACGTTATTTCACTGAACATGGCCATCTTGGTCAACATAGTCAAGTTGAGCCAAAGGGCCTGTTTCTGTGCCTTGCGACTCTTATGATTTTAGATATAAAATTAAGCCTTCAATCTGTATACAATGAATCAGGCAGCTTCTCTGGGTGTGAGAAAAAAGAATTCCCATTCTAGGCGGATGACCTTTCATTTTATTTTTTAGTTAGAGATGCAGCAGGACAAGCCCTTCCAACCCAACAAGCAGCACCACCCAGCAACTCATCTATTTAACCCTTTCCTAATCACAGGACAATTTACAATGACCAATTAACCTATTAACCAGTATGTCTTTTGAACACGGGAAGAAACCGGAGCACCTGGAGGAAATCCATGTGCTCATGGGGAGTTCATACAAACTCCTTACACACAGCACCAGAATTGAACTCTGAACATGATTGCTCGGAGCTGTAATAGCACCATGCTATTTTCAGGCAGGGCAAATGAAAAGACACAAAACTGAAAAGGGATCTTTCTAAAAAAATAGTGATAATGTGTTTTCTGTATAGAATAAGCAAGTTGTGAAAGTGTGTGAGAAAATGTATGCACAAATATTCACATTATGTCCATTCTACAAATTAATATTTACTAAATACATCAAAAATAACTTGATTTTGGACTTGACTTTTTCTTGCAACCACTCTGCATTCAATTGTCACACTTCAAATGGTAGCAGCATACATAATGGAACTGACACTAACACTGTGTATCTATTATCTCTCTACCTCAATTGTTGGAATACTTTGATGGTAGTGACCTTGTCAATCCTTTTTGCCTGTTACTCACCTATCTCAAGACAATTTTTCCTGCTGAAACCTTTGTCCTTGCCTACTCTACTCACTGTATCACTCAGACTGCTTCAATAAAATAACATCATGTTGAAGGGGCCCTCTGAGAAACAACTGACATGCCAATTAACAAAATACAACAAAGCCAAATTGTTCTGTGCACTTTACTCTGGAGACAATGACTTGTGACAAAAATTAAGGGTAGAGAATGAAAGAGGACTGTAAAGACAGAGGAGGCACAGGAGAGATTTACTGTCATATCTGATACTCTCAGTTAAATCAAATGCATTATTTGAATTTCTTTAGAAAAATATATTAAACCTATCTTTGCAGTACAACACTGGGAATAGATGGGAGAAATAATGCAGCAAAAAAAAAACAATGGACAAGAGAAACTATTAAATAAGTAGCATCCTCTGTTGTCACAAAAGCTGCAAAATTACTGCTTGAAATAGTGAGGAACATACACTTAGGAGCCAACATCAAGTGTTATTGATGGGGAATGGGCCCTTACCTACTGGTCACATATCTCGGGAAATCATGGGTTGCGTGCAAGTGGTTTCAAGCTGCTTAACAGGCTTGCTATTCAGAAGCATGAACTTTTACTGCATTTGTACCACATTCCCCTCTCAACAACTTTAATAATCAAAATATTTCAAATAAAATGTGAATGCCAACATTAAATGACAGTATTATGTTGTGTACATAAATATCTCAATTATTACTACTTTAATGATTTTCGTGGAAGTCTAATGGTGACGATGTAAGACTGTGTATGTTTCTATCTAAATATATTTTACCCTTCTTTAATTGCACAGATTTAAGTGTCTTACACACACACACACACACTCTCTCTCTCTCTCTCTCTCTCCCCCTCCTTCTCTCTCACTTGATCCATAAAGCTGGACACTTCCAGTGACGTAGTGCACTGGGTATAGCTATGTAGATTAAGTACTAGTTTGAGGTTGGGTACTGCATACGAATAACTTGAGGTAATTTAGGGAAATTAACCAGAATGATTTTAGGACAATGTTTAAATGGCTAGATTGAAGTGTATTTTTCATGTATTGGTTTACTGGTACCAATAAACCAAATAAATTTACTGGCAAACACAATAAAAGCACAATCCCGATTCTCTTACACATCCATCCTGGGGCATCTATCGTTAAGAAAGTTCCTATGAGCATAGAAGATAAGGATGACAAGATTCAGGAATCTTGGATGATAAGAGAGATTGAAAGTTCAATCAAAATGAAAATGGGCAAGGTACTTTGAGAAATATGCAGGATTCAGGAAAGAACATAAACAAGGAATTAAGGCGGCTAAATGGGGCCATGAAATATCCTTGGCAAGTAGGGAAACTCCAAGACATTATTTCATGTATATGTGAGCAAGAGGGTAGTTAGGGAAAGGATAGATACACTCAAGAACAAAGGAGAGAATTCATGCCTGGAGGCAGAGGATGCGGGTGAAGTCCTAAATGAGTACTTTACATAAGTATTCACCATGTAGAAGGACATGGATGACAGGGAGATCAGGAAGGGTTATGTTGCTATTCCAAGCCATATTGATATTGAGGAAGAGATTCTGGGTGTCTTGAAAAACATTAAAGTATATACACCAAGCACTTGATGGAATCTATCCCAAGATATTGAAAGAGAGAAGGCAGGAGATTACTGGGGCCTTGGCAAAGACTGTTGTCTTTTCTTTGGCCACTGATGAGGTCCCAGTACATGAAAAATAGATCATGCTGTTTCTGGAAGGAGGAACATGAGTGTAATCCCAGAAAATGATAGGCCAGCAAGCCTTACATCAGTGGTAGAGAAATTAGAGAAGGAAAAGGATTTACTAGTATTTGGAGAAACATATATTAAGGATGTTTAACAAGCTTTTGCATGGAGGCGATCTAGTCTCATAAATTTGACTGAGCATAATACAATATGCGCCCTTTGGCCCATGATGCTTTGCTGACCCATATAAACCTACCTCACACTCAATCTAACCCTTCCTTCCTAAACAGCCCATTACCATCCACTTTTCTTCTATCCATATGCCTAAAAATGTCCCTAATGTATCTGCCTCTACCACCAGTCCTGGCAGTGTGTTTCAGACAAAACTTTTTTGATTAGGTGACAAAGATGAATGAAAGGGGATAGGGCAAAGGATCTTCCTGCATAGACTTCAGTAAACCATTCAATCAAGCTGGTCCAGAAGACAGAAAAGCTTAATGAGTTTCACACCAAATTGCTAGCAATATGCCATATTAGTGCCGACATTTAGTCCCTCCCCTAAAAGTATCAGCACTATCGGAACTTCTGGAGATTGGATGCCTACCCACGTGTAGGAGAGAGTGAGAGGGAGGATGAAAGGGATAAAAGGGGCTTGGTCTGCTGTTGTTATTTTGTTGCTTGCTGTAATCTGTTTTGTTGTGTTCTGTGTTGTTCTCCCAAGCGCTGTGAGAATGCTATGCTGGCACCAAAATGTGTGGTGACACTTGCGGGATGCCTTCAACACATACCTAGGTTGTGTTGGTTGTTGTTGCAAATAACACATTCAACTATATGTTTTGATGTACATGTGATAAATAAGTCTGAATCTGAGTCTAGCAGGAGATGTGCAACACTAATAGGGCAAACTCCTGACAGTTTGGACTAACAAAAATGGTATGATTACTACCTTGGAAATTGGTAGTCAGAAGTTAGCTGCATGGATTAAATTTCGAAGGAAGATGGAAAGCCTGGTTAGCCAGGATTGCATACAGTTTCTCGCTCCCACGTGACATCTAGTTAACATGGACTTCGGTTTAAGTATAAGGTTGTTATGCTGCCTGCTCATGTAAATGCCTCAAGGCAAATATAAATCAAAAATAGAAG
This sequence comes from Hemitrygon akajei, assembly GCF_048418815.1. Lineage (NCBI taxonomy): Eukaryota > Metazoa > Chordata > Chondrichthyes > Myliobatiformes > Dasyatidae > Hemitrygon > Hemitrygon akajei. The sequence goes on from NC_133153.1 coordinate 37,727,371, forward strand.
AGGAAAATAATTTTAGGCATATTTATTCATACATGTAGGACAACTTTTTTTAATTAGAATGTGAAAGAAAACCTGGATTATTGGCAGATTTGAAGGGACTAATTATTCTCTTCTTGTAATGTGTTTAATTGGCAGGAGGCAGCAAGTTGATAGAATAGACAGCAATTGCATCCTGGTTGATTTGAATTTGTCAGTTTATTTTGAAAACCTTTACATAAAGTTTTAAAAATAACAAAGGATAATTCAAGTTTAACCACTAATCTGATAGTGATTTTGAAATATCGACTTTTAACTGGAGTGTCCCCAGACAACTTCTGTCCGTCGAAGAGATACCATTGGTAGGATTGATGAAAGGATTGTTACTGTAGTGTGGTTGACATGATGTATGTATATGGACTTCCATAAATCTCTCTCTACACTCATGACTGTGTGGCTGGGCATAGCTCAAACGCCATTTAAAATATATTCACCTGTGACGCAACTGTTATTGGTAGAATCTCAGGTGGTGAAAAGATGTACAGGAGTGAGACAGATTGGCTGGTTGCATTAGCAACTTTGTGCTCAATGTTAGTAAGACCAAAGAATTAATTGTAGACTTCAGCAAGGGGAAGTTGGGAGAACATACACCAGTCCTCATCGAGGGGTTAGTAGTGGAAAGGGTGAGTGGCTTGAAGTTCCTGGATGTCAACATCTCTGAAGATCTATCCTGGCCCCAACATATTGATGCAATTACAAAGTACAGCAGTAGTTGTATTTCATTAGGAGTTTGAGGAGATTTGGTATGTCGCTGAAGACTCTAGCAAATTTCTAAAGGTGTACTATGAAGAGCATTGGTCTGACTGGTTACATTACTGTCTGGTATGGAGACACCAATGCACAGGATCTGAAAAAGCTCCAGAGGATCGTAAACTCAGCCAGCTCCATCAGGACCATTAGACTCCCCACTTTGAGGGCATCTTCAAGCGATGCCTCAAGAAGGGAGCATCCATCATTAGGGACCCTCACCATCCAGAACATGCCCTCTCTCATAACTCTCATCAGGAAGGAGGTACAGAAGCCTGAAGACGCATACTCAGCACTTTAGGAACAGCTTGTTTCCTCCGCATCAGATTTCTGAATGAACAATGAACCCATGAACACTACCTCATTATTTTGCTCTCTTTTTGCACTACTTTTTAAAAAAAATCTAACTGCAATTTATAGTAATATTAATGTACTGCACAAAAATACTGGATAAAATCCTGGATAATAATAATTTAAGAGATATTAATAATATCTTAATACAACTCAAACAGATAATATGTGGGATATTAAAACTGATCTATTTTTATTCACTTCTAATCAGTGCTCAATAAGAAACAAAACAATGAAAATTAGAATAGGGAGATATAAGAGAGTGCAGATGCTAGAATCCAGAGGAATTCTGGTTCAGGCAGCATCTGTAGAAGGAAATGGATTTAGTGCATCAGGCAGCATTTGTGGAAGGAAAGAGACAGAAGGCATTTTGGATCAAGAGCCTTCATCAGTACTTTCATAAATCTCAATGAAGGGCCCAACCCAAAACAATGACTTCTCATTTGCCTCCACAGAAGCCGCCTGACTCGCTGGGTTCTTCCAACTTCTTTGTGCATTGAATGAAAATTAAAAGACATGTTGACTGAAGAGAACTGCAGTATCTCATCAGAATTACAGTAACTCTGGGATTCTTAACCGGGAGTCCACAGACCCCTTGCTTATTGGTACTGGTCCATGGCATTAAATAAGGTAAAGGACCTCTGCACTATCTGAAAACACAAGACAGAATGTTACATGGTTTAGTCAAGAGAAAATTATAAGTTGTGCATTCTTTATAACTTCCAATATCTTATATCTTAATAGGTTCCAATAACTTATACCTGCAAACACCTCCAAATTTAAGCTGTACCAAATTGAAAATATGACTTTGTATCCCAGTTTCATTGTCAATATTCTTGAGATTTTAATATGAAAATTTCTACCTATTTGATACACTATCCACTGTAGGCAAGGGCTCAACCAAATTATTCTAATACAAAAAACAAAATTCTAATGCCATTTCAATATAACACTACAAGAATTATAATGTAAAAGAACTAACACCAGAAAGTGTACTAAGCCTGAATATCACAGCAATGTTTCAAGTTTGAGCACATATGTGGAAATTATAATTCGTTAATAAGGGCTTGCCTTAGGATCATAAACAGGCACTTAACATTAATTAGTATTTTAAATAAATGCTTCCTTTAATGTGATTTATGAAGACAAGAAACATGCTAAAACAGACACGGAAGGTGAACTTCTGGCTATTTTTTGCCTTAGAACTGTAATCAATCTATTAGCCTGACGGACTGTAATTGCCTGATTTAATTTCAGAAGAATATGAATTCTGCTACCAGTGGACAGGAATGTACAAAACAAACTCAAATGGTGCAACTCTACAGAATAAACAAAGCTGATGTAAAGATGCTCAGCTTTTTATTGAGTCCTATTAGGGCATCTAAATTACTAATAACCACCATTTTGTGACAGTTGAATGGAACAGTACCACAGATTTACTATATGCATCACACAGTGTAAGTATACAGACAAATCAGTGAACTGAAGTGCAGTTTTTTTTTAACTGAAAGGTTCAATGCCCTACAATAAATTGAAATATTTGAAACAACTGAAGTTGAGATACTCTAGAGATACCTGACATTTATGCACAGCAGTTCCAGCAAAGACTTTAAATGGCTGGCAGACATTGCAAGAAGTGCAAACTCCTGGGTAAATTTGATGCAATTTGTTTATTTTCCCTTAAGATTAACATTATACGACAGCTGTGAACTACTTTGCAAAATACAAAACAAGTATTTCTCCAGGATCCACATTTGGCAGTGAATCTTAATTCAATTCAAACTGGAGAGATCCTTCTCTGCTTAATTGGGATTAACAACAATAAACAAGGTTTTGAAACTAAATATGCAATCTCATTCCAAGTTTGATGCCAAAGTTTAGATTCGGACTTTACACCTGGGCCATCACCAAGATGGTTTAGTTCCATTACAATACCAACTCCCTCAGTTTATCTGTTGCCTTTGTTACCTCTAGTCATCCATTCCATAAGACATGGGAGCAAAATTAGGCTATTAGGTGATTCAAACCTGCTCCATCGTGGCTGATTTATTATTCCTCTCAACCCTATTTTCCTGCTTTCTCCCCATAACCTTTGACACCCTTACTAATCAAGAACCTATCAACCTCTGCTTTAAATATACCCAATGACTTGGGCTCCATAGAACAGCTGTGACAATGAATTGCACAGATTCACCTCTCTCTGGCTAAAGAAATTCCTCCTCAGCTCTGTTCTTCTATTCTGAGACCATGCCTCTGGTCCTAGACTCCCCCGTTATAGGAAACATCCTTTCCACCTTCTCTCTATCTAGGCCTTGCAATATTCAATAGGTTTCAATGAGACCCTTCCCCATTCTTCTAAACTCCAGTGAGTACATGCCCAGAATCATCAACTAGTCCTCACATATTAACCTTTTAATTCCCAGGATAATTCTCGTAAACCTCTTCTGGACCTTCTCCAATACCAGCACATCCTTTTGTGGATAAGGGCCAAAAACTGCTCACAACACTCCTCTCTATAACTGCAAGCTCATTCAAAATTCCACTGCTGAACTGTACCAAATTTGGTTCCTCCTATATGCTAATTAGTCATCACCTTTGATTCAGACTACCCTAGTGGTGACATGAGGAAACTTAAATATGGCCTAGGAGCTGTGCTTAGCCACATTGTCATAAGTGTAAAGCAAGTAGAGCAGGGGAGCTAAGCACATAGTGTGGTGCACCCGCGCTAATGAAGACCGTGGAGGAGATGTCCTTCCCAAAACAAACTGTCTAGGGTCTACAAGTGAGAAAATAGAGGACCCAATTGCATAGGGAGATATTGAGACCAAGGTCTTGAAGCTTATTAATTAGTTTTGAGGGGATAATAGTATTGAATGCCAAGATGTAGTCAATAAAGAGCACCTTGTTGTATGCATCTTTGTTGTCCTAATGTTCCAGGGTTAAATGAAGAGTCAATAAGATGGCATGTGCTGTGGACCTGTTGTACCAGTAGGCAAAGTGGAGTCGATCCAAGTCACTTCTCAGGCAGGAATTGATATGCTTCATCACCAACCTCTCAAAACATTTCATCACTGTGGATGTAAGTGCTACTGGATGATAGTCATTGAAGCAGGTTACCATATTCTTTCTTCTCAATCACCGGTATTAGTGAAGTCTGCCTGAAACAGGCAGGTACCTCAGACTATTGAAATGAAAGATTAAAGACCTCAGTGAATACTCCAGCCAATTGATCAGCACAAGTCTTTAGTACTTGGCCAGGTACCCCATCAGGTCTAGATGCTCTTCGTGGGTTCACTCTCTGAAGGCCACTCGCATGTCCGCTTTAGAGACTAAAATCACAGGATCATTGGGGGTGGTGGGAGTTCATGATGGTTTCTCCATGATTTGTTGGTCAAAGTGACCATAGTGAAGCTCTGCCAGGAACTGTTCATACGCAAATGTAATTGTTCTGTTATTGCCAGTTACATTTTCAGCTACTAAATCAAAAGCTACATCCACAAACCTCTTTTCCACTATTAAGAAACAACTTCAACCAAGGTTTTGGTCACGTGCACAAAAATAGTCACAAAACACCATCACAGAAACAGGCCATTCAGCTCATCTAGTCCATGCTTCAATTTATTGTTTGATATTGAACTTGCAAAGCTCTTTGGGACTCTTTGATAAGCCACAGGTATTTAATTATGCAATAAAAGTTGCTCCATTACATAATAAAATGAAATAATGAACCTGCATTTATTTACTATCTTGTGTGGCCTCCGTCGGTCGTGGTCGACCATGGGTACTGCATCTCTGGTAAACACTAGGAGTGGCTTCGTCAGGGCGCAAGCCAGGGCAGAATTGATATGGAGATCCATCTGTTGCCCATGCAGTGGGGGCCCTTTCCCCCATGCTGATGACAAGTCCAAAGGAACGATGAAAGTTGATACAGTTTTGTGCCAGCAGCATCGCAGGAGTTGCCAATCCAGTGCTGGGTACAGCAGTCAACAGCCTTCGGGACTCTGACTCCGGATTTTTCCTTGGGGTTTACTCCCAAATCCTTTCCCATGAGCGGGTATAGCCGCAAGGCAGCGGAGGTTTGAAATCGGGAGTTTTCCCTCTCCTAGATGAGCTACCATCCATGGTTAATGAGCCCCATCTGCCCGGAGCTACTGGTTTTAAGGCGCCAGTGGTCCACCTATGCCCCTTCTCCTGTCAGTGAGAATAGATCCGCCGGGCATAAGAACTATGCCAACGTGAAGGCCAGGAGTTGGACTTGGTTGTCAGAGGCTGTTTGAGACGCACGCCATGGAGAGCATTTGTTTAGCAGTGGGAGCTCGTCCCCACTACCACCCTTAGTATCTTAGCCCATTTCTTAAGGTTTTCCAAAATACAGCAGTGCACATGTAACTAAACCTCATAATGCCACACAGGAGGTTCAACATGAATTCTAACTTTTGAGCTTGTCCAGATAGTATTGGAATAAGAAGCCGTAAGATTCCAACCCTGTCCATGGGTTAAGTGCAGAGAAAAATCAAGAACTTTTTATAGTATTCACTCACATACCAGAGGTTGATCAAAAGCAGAGAACTCATCTAACCTATGCTCAGGCACCTACTAGTAGACTGGTTACTTTGTCATTTTTCATGTAAGGTTTTGTTTTGTAATAGGGAACAATTTAACAACACCCTCAAGTGTCCTGTGATTTACCCAGGTAAACCATACTTATTCACAGCCTCCATCAGTGCTGCCAAGCCAAGGTCCAGCAGATACCAATTGTGCAATTTAAAGGCAGAATAGGAAATGGTGTGAATAAAAGGAGTAGAACAGTCTTGTTCTTAGATATAACAGATAAACAGACATTCCACCTACCTCCATAAATGAGATACCAAAACTCCACACATCTGAATGTATTCCATACTGTTCACCCGCTATCCTTTCTGGCTATAAGTGAATATAATAAAACAGTTTAAGAATTACATATCTGAACCATGATCAAAAATCTAACTAAATTGATTTTATGTATTTCTATTTCATTTAAATATGCACCCTGTGATCACTTTATTCAGTACACTGCTTGTTAACACAAATATCTAATTAGCCAATCATGTGGCAGCAACTCAATGCATAAAAGCATGCAGACATGGTCAAGAGGTTCAGTTGTTGTTCAGACCAAATATCTGTACGTGGAAGAACTGTGATCTAAGTGACTTTGATTGTAGAATGATTGTTAGTGCTAGACAGAATGGTTTAAATATCTCAGGATTGCTGATCTCCTGGGATTTTCACACACAAATCTCTAGAGTTTACTGAGAATGGTGTGAAAAACAAAAAAACAAGCAGTAAACAGCAGTTCTGTGAGTGAAATCATCTTGTTTATGAGAGTGGTCAGAGAAGAATGGCCAGACTGGTTCAAGCTCACAGGAGGGCAAAAGTAACTCAAGTTAACATGCGTTACCACAGTGGTGTGCAATGGAGTATCTCTGAACACTCAAAAAATTGAATCTGAAGTGCATGGGCTAGAGCAGCACAAGATCACCAACAAACACCTAGAGGGCAATTAATTAGGTACAGGAGGTACCTAATAAAGTGGCCACTGAGTATATTAATTCTCCTATTTAATAAAGAAAGCATTACCACACAAATTGAGTTTGCTTCATGAGAAAACTCAAGGAGACCACACACTTACAGTCTCCATCAAAGCTGCTCTAATGCCAAGTACAGTGGCAGATGAAAGAATACTTCTGATTTTACCCTCTCAGGAGGTACCACAGCTCTGTGCCCCATTATGCTGCAGAGGCAACAGTGATCAGGAACTTACACGGCATTCAACTAAAACTACCACTTTAAATTCTGAATGCAGTTCACCTAGGGAAATAAATATAGAACTCAAAATATAACACAAATGTTACCAGTGAAGATTTTGAAAACTTGGATTAAAATTGGCTTCATTTACCATGGCTTGTAGAAGTCTTCAGCCCCCAACTGTTTGATCACATAAATGAGTATTACAACCCAGGATTTTGATCAATTTAACTTAGAATTTTTATCTGTGATGCACAACCAACTTTTTTCACAGTAGAGCCATATGACCATAAGATATAGGAGTGTAATTAGGCTATTTGGCCCATCAAGACTGCTCTGCTATTTTATCATGGCCGATCCATTTTTCCTCTCAGTCCCAATCTCCTGTCTTGCCCTCATATCCCTTCATACCCTGACCAATCAAGAATCCATCAATTTCTGCCTTAAAAATGCATAAGGACTTGGCGTGCCCATCTGCCTGTAGCAACAAATTCCACAGATTCACTACTCTTTGACTAAAAAAATTCCTCATCTCCATTCTAAAAGGGTGTCCCTCTATTCTGAGGCAGTGTCCTCTCATTTTAGACACTCCCACCATAGGAAACATCCTTTCCACATATCAAAACCTTTCACCATTTGATAGGTTTCAATGAGGCCACTCATTGTTCTTCTGAATTCCAGTGAATACAGGCCCAGAGCCATCAAATGCTTTTCATATGACAAGCCGTTTAATCCTGGAGTCATTTTTGTGAACCTCCTTACAAAATTCCCCAGTTTCAGCAGATCCTTTCAAAGATAACACACAAAACTGCTCACAATAGTCCAAGTGAGGCCTCACCAGTGCTTTATAAAATCTCAATATTACATCCTTGCTATTTTATTCTAGTTCTCTTGAAATGAATGCTAACATCACATTTGCCTTCCTCACCACAGAGTCAACTTGCAAATTAACTTTTAGGGAATCGTGCACAAAGACTCCCAATTCCCTTTGCGCCTCAGATTTTTGTGTTTTCACTCCATTTAGAAAATAGTCAACCCTTTCATTTCTTCTACCAAAGTACATGATAATACACTTCCTAACACCGTATTCCATCTTCCACTCCTTTGCCCATTCTCCAAATTTCTTCTGTAAATTTCTTCAAAGTCCTTCTGTAGCCTATTCCCTCTAAACTAGCTGTCCCTCCACTTACCATCGTATTGTCTGCTAACTTGGCAACAAAACCATCAATTCCATCATCCAGATCATTGACATATAATATAAAAAGTATCAGTCCCAACACACACCCCTATGGAATACCCCTAATCACCAGCAGCCACCAGAATAGTCTCCCATTATTCCCATTCTTAGCCTCCTGCCAACCAGCCACTGCTTTATCCATGTTAGAATCTTTCCTGTAGTACCACGGGCTTGTAGCTTGTTCAGCAGCCTCATGTGTGGCACCCTATCAAAGACCTTCTGAAAATCCAAGTACACAACATCAACTGATTCCCCTCTGTCTATCCTGCTTGTTGTTTCTTCAAAGAATTCCAACAGGTTTTCATGGCAATATTTTTCTTTGAGGAAACCATACTGACTATGGCCTATTTTATCACGTGCCTTCAAGTACCTCGAAACCACATCCTTTACAATTCCCAACCACTAAGGTCAGACTAACTGGCCTATAATTTCCTTTATAATGGCCTCTCTCCCTTCTTGAAGAGTGGAATGACATTTGCAATTTTCCAGTTTTCCAGAATCTAGTCATTTTTGGAAGATCATTACTAATGCCTCCGCAATCTCTTCAGCCACCTCCTTCAGGACCCTGGGGTGTTCACCACCTAGTCCAGGTGACTTATCTACCGTCACGGCTTTTCAGTTTCCCAAGAACCTTCTCCTAGTAATGGTAACTTCACACACTAGATGACCCCGAACACCTGGAACTTCCACCATAATGCTAGTGTCTTCCACAGTGCAAAATACTTACTCAGTTCGTCCACCATTTCCTTGTCCCCCATTGCTACCTCTCCAGCAACGTTTTCTAGTGGCCTGATATACACTCTCGCCTCTTATTCTTTATGTATCTGAAGAAACTTTTGGTACCTTCTTTAATATTATTGTCCAATCTGCTTACTTCCCACTAATTTTTGGTGTATTATATCCCTTCCCCTTGGCTTTTATGCTGGCTTAAGCCAAAAAAACGGGGACAATTGTAAAGCATGAAAAACTAAAAATGTCAGCAGTTCAAAAGGATTCATCTCCCTTTGCTCTGTACTTAGTTGAATCATATCTTGCAGCAATTACAGCCTTTTTGGATATCTTTACACAATGTGATAGAGCAAAATTTTCCCATTCCTCCTTGCAAGATTGCTCAAGCTGTGCCAGGTTAGTTGGGGAACAGTGATGGACAGCAATCCTGAAGTCTTTCCAGAGATGCTCAATTGGGCTAAAGTCAAGACCCTGACTGGGCCACTCAAGGACATCAATTTTCTTCATTTGAAGCCACTCTACGGTTGCTCTAGCAGTGAGTTTTGGGCCATTCTCCTGCTGAAAGATGAACTTCCTCCTCAGTTTAAGCTTTCTGGCAGAGGCTAGCAGGTTTTTAACCAGGATCTCTATGTATATAGCAGCATTCATCCTTTCATCAATCGTGACTAGACTTTCAGCTCCTGCTGGTGAAAAGCATATCCATAGCATGGTACCACCTCCACAGTACTTTACAGTAGGGATGCTGTTACCTGGATGATGTGCAGTATTACGTTTATGTCACACCTATAACTTAGTGTTGAGGTCAAAGAGTTCCACTTTAATCTCATCCCACCACAATAACTGCTTCCACATCTTTACAGTATCTTCTAAGTGGTGTTTTGCAAAGTTCTTAAAGGCAAAGATATACTTTATTTTTTAGCCAGGGGTTTTTCTATAAATACCCACTTTGTGCAAGACCTTAGAGATTGTGGAGCTATGAACTTCATCTCCAATTCCTGTTACTGACTTCTGCTGCTCACTGGAAGTGACCTGGTATGACAGTAGCCTCTCTTACAAGTGCCATTCTACCAGAACATAGTTTAGAGGGACTGCCTGATCTAGGCAGTGCTGTATGGTTTCATATTTTTTCCACTTTTTCACAATGGACTGCACTGAGCTCCAAGGTATGTTCAATGCCCTTGAGATGATCTTGTACCATTCCTCAGATTTATGCTTTGCTGAGTTGTCTTGAATGGTCTTTTGTCTTTATTTTGGTCTGTTGAAAATCTACCATACTGTTGGACATTATAGAGAGAGGGTATTTATTCTCATGAAATGATTGAAAACAGGCGATCCTCCAATTTTCTACATCAACAAATCGGGTGAGTGGGTAAGGTAAAATATAGCACCTAAGGAAAGTTAGTGTAGTAATTACAAAGGAGATGAACACTTTTTCAGCCTAAGAATTTTGGTTTTTAATTTTTAGTATATTGTTGACAGGTTTTGGAAATTTCCTTTTGATTTGATGTGATGCAGAATGTTTTGTAGATGAGCTTAAAAATCCTACTTCAATATATTTTAAATTTAGACAATGAGACAGTAAAATGTGAAAATAGTTGTGGAGGCTGAATGCTTTTTCAAGGCACTGTCTTATTTTTCAAAACTGTGGTCATTAAATCATATTATTAGAAGTGGACTGATATCTGCAACCCAGAACATGACCTCTTCTCATTCCTACCACTCTGGAGGAGGTACAGGAGTCTGAAGGCACACCCTCAATATTTTAAGAACAGCTTTTTCTTTTATGTGTTGCACTGTACCTTTGCTGCAAAACAACAAATTTCACGACATATGTCAGTGACATTAAACCTGATTCTGATTCTGAAGTCAGGCTCAAAATAATCAATGATTCATTAATGATTTAAGTCTGACTTGTTGTAGAGGAAGACTCTTTAAATCAGCCCCAGAAGATTCAAATTTCTCAGGGATGGGCTAAAATCAAACATCATCTTCGAGCATTGACAAATAGGTTGATTGGGAAAGGTTAAATTTTTGTTTCTATCGATTCCACACCCCCTCATTCTGTCAATTTTTGTAAAAGCATTCATTTGCTTTTTCCAAGTAAGAATCTGGTCAGGGAATGGTTATTGTTTTATAAAAATGGATCAGAAATATCCAAGTAAGAGAATAAGATGCCTGTGCAGTGATAAAAAAATCAAATTAGATCTACTGTTTTACAAGGAGGATGAGAAAATATGCAACTAGTTGTAATTATAGATTCTCCTACTACAGAGTACCTTCAAAACCTAATTTACATTAACCTTCAGGTTATATGATTAAATAAAGCAGTTTTTCCCATTCAATTACACAGTGATAATTGGCTATAATCAACAGTAATGAAGGGCAAAAGGGTAACCCAATAAATGCAAAACTACATTTTAAGTTCTTTGGAAGTATTACAAAAACACTCAGCAATCAATTGTTAAATGGAAGAGTTTAGGGGTTCTAACATCTTCAATTATCCTTCAATTTTCCTGTGCGAAACATATGTTTGAAGAGAGGTTGTAATTCTATTGCTATTCTGTGTTGGAATGAGTGCTTTCCTACTTCAAACCCAATCTAAATTTGGCTGATTCTATTCTCCCTTCATTTTTAATCCAGATCAGATCACAGTTCCCCTGCTGTTTTTTCTTACAGAGGTTTTACATTTATGAGGTGCTCAGGCACACAATATTATTAAGTTGCTATATTAGAGGACAAATTAAATATGAATTACTTTAAAAATCATAGTCATTCAGCATGGAAACAGGTTCTTCAGCCCAGCAAGTCTGCACTGACCATCGAACACCCAATCATATTAATCCCATTATTATTCCCTCCACATTCTTATTTAATCCTTCCAGATCAACATGGGCATGCTATGCTGGCACCAGAATGTGTGGCAACACTTAGAGGCTGCCCTGAGCACATCTGCAGGTTGTGTTGGCTGTTGACACAAACAATGCAATTTACTGTATATTTCCATGTACATGTGATAAACAAATGAATCACAAATCTGAAATCTGACAAAAATGAGTGAATGCACTCTCAGAGTTATGGAAATTTGGAATACTCTATCCCAGAAAGCAGATGAGGCTGAATCACACAGAAAACCCAGACTCTCAAATTTTGGTGTGTAGGACATTACAAGGATAATAGAGAGTAGGCAAGAACCTGCAGATAGCAATAAGATCAGGTCATTACTCAAAATATAAGGATTAGCAGCCCTAATACTCATGTTCTGAAGAATGATTCGAGCTGTTGGCTTACCACCATCTTCAAGGGCATTTGGGAATGGGCAATAACAGCCAGACTTTCCATTTATAAAGATTAACTTCATTTGTCACATGTCCATGAAAATCATCTTTGATTAAAATACAGTAAGATTTTTGGACATAATAATATTAAATAAGCAGAAGTTGAACTTGTTTGATACACCACTATTTGACAAAGAAAATGTGTGCAATTTGATTAATGAGCAAAGGTACCTTTAAGCTGGATTGTCATGAGCTATTCTTCACTCAAAGCACAAAATAAATTCCATCCAATTAAGACATTGCTGCAAAAGCCAATGTACAAAAAGAGACTTATGTGTTTGAAGTAAGCTTTACAGACTTGCCCAGCTGTGCTTTTTTCCTTTAATAAACAATATTAGGATTAGATTGTTAGAAAGTCTATTCTTGGCACTTGCACAAATGAGCAGTGACAGAAAACTTATCACTTAATAAATATATGCCTGTGTGCAACACTTAGGCCTTAAAACTAATTAAACATTCTGAAAGATTCGGTCCTATCAAATACAGTGCCTATAAAAAATATTGACCAACACTGGAAGTTTTCATGTTAATCACAGTAGATGTAATTTGGCTATTTTTTTGACACTGATCAACAGAAAAAGACTCTTCCGTGTCAAAGTACAGTATATCGCTACAAAGTGATCTAAATTAATTACAAACATAAAACACAAAATAACTGATTGCATAAGTATTCACTCCCTTCAAGTCAATATTTAGTAGCTGCACCTTTGGCAGCAATTACAGCCACGAGTCTGTGTGGATAGGTCTTTATCAGCTTTCCACTTTTGGACACTGCAATTTTTCCCCATTCTTCTTTACAAAACTGCTCAAGCTCTGTCAGATTGCATGGGGATTGTGAGTGAGTAGCCTTTTTCAAGTCCAGCCACAAGTTCTCAATTGGATTGATGTTAGGATTCTGACTTGGCCACTCCAGGATATTAACTTAGTTGTTGTTAAACCATTCCTGTGTAGCTTTGGCTTTATGTTTGGGGTCATTGTCTTGCTGGAAAACAAATCTTCTCCCAAGTTGCAGTTCTCTTACAGACTGCATCAGGTTTTCCTCCAGGACCTCCCTGTATTTTGCTGCATTCATTTCACTCTCTACCTTCACAAGCCCTCCAAGGAATGCTTCACTGAAGTATCCTCACAGTATGATGCAGCTACCACCATGCTTCACAATAAGCATGATGTATTTTTGATGACAAACAGTGTTTGGCTTATGCCAAACATAGCATTTAGTCTATTGGCCAAAAAGCTTAATTTTGGTTTCATCAGATCATCGAACCTCTTCCAGCTGACTTCAGAGTCTCCCACATGCCATCAAGTAAACTCAAGCTGAGATTTCATGAGAGTTTTTTCTACAGTGGCTTTCTCTTTGCCATTCTCCCATAAAGCTGCTACTGGTGAAGCAGCCAGGCAACAGTTGTATGCGCAGTCTCTCCTATCTCAGCCACTGAAGCTTGTAACTCTTCCAGAGCTGTCATAGGTTTCCTGGTGGCCTCCCTCACTAGTCCCCTTCTTGCACGGTCACTCAGTTTTTGAGGATAGCCTGTTCTAGGTAGATTTACAGCTGTGCCATATTCTTAACCGATTGACTTAACTGTACTCCAAGGAATATTCAGTGTCTTGGAAATTTTCTTGTATCCATCTCCTGACTTCTGTTTTTCAATAACCTTTTTGTGGAATTGCTGGGAATATTCTTTTGTCCTCCTGGTGTAGTTTTTGCCAGGATACTGACTCACCAGCAGTTGGACTTCCAGATACAGGTGTATTTTTACTACAATTAATTGAAACACCTTGACTGCACATGGTGATCTCCATTGAACTAATTAAGTGACTTCCAAAGCCATCTGACTGCACCAGTGATGATTTGGTGTGTCATATTAAAGGGGGTGAATACTTATGCAATCAACTATTTTGTGTTTTATACTTGTAATTAATTTAGATCACTTTGTAGAAATCTGTTTGCACTTCTACATGAGTCTTTTTTTCTGTTGATCAGTGTCAAAAAAGCCAAATTAAATCCACTGTGCTTCAATGTTGTAAAACAATAAAACATGAAACTTTCAGGGGGGGAATGAATACCTTTTATAAGCACTGTATATTTGGGGTAGGTTAATCTACTAATGTAGTGCTGTAACATGATTCTCTGGATAGTGCTGAGGTATAGTATTGTCTTCAGATTGTGTTATTAGATGAGCTTTATTTGTCACATGCACATCAAAACATACAGTGAAATGTATCGGTTGTGTTGGTGATGTGTTGTGGGCCACCAGCAAGTGTCACCACGCTTCTGGTGCCAATATAGCACACCCACAACTTATTGATCCTATTTGTAAATCTTTGGAATGTGTGAGGAAATCAGAGCATTCAAAAGGACCCCATGGAGTCATGGGGAGAACATACAAACCCTTTACAGGGACCCTGATCTTACCACTGAGGTTGCACTAACTGCTACACTACTGTTGACCACCAGATTTTTGTCAAATTTCTAGCTGAATAAATTTGTTCCCACCACCCCCACACATACAGAGGGCAAAAGAAAACTTGTTCTTTTAATTTCAAATGTTATCACAGTCTTAGATCCAAGGGCAATGCTCACTCTGAAATACTCAAATATCTAAACAGCAAATATTTACACCTGCACAAACAGCAATTTAATTGTGGGGAGATGTGACAAGTGTGATTTGAAGTTTATTTTCCAAATGGACAGCAGCTAGAAATCATGATCAAGAAGGTATAATGGATTTTCCATTCTGTATGCAAGGGTCAATCGCTGTACCCCTGCTGAGAGAAGTCAATACAGTCTGGAGACTGTATATTGAAATCTTCCAGTAAATACTGTAAATATTAAAGCAAGATGTAATGCTGACACTTTATAATGCATTGGTCAAACCACACTTGGATTATTGTGGACACTTTTGGGCCCCATATCTGAGTAAGGATGTGCTGATATAGGAGGAGAGGGTCCAGAGTAGGTTTACAAGAATGATCCTGGGAATTAAAGGGTTAACATATGAAAAGTGTTTGATGGTTCTCGGCCTGTACTTTCTGGTGTTTGGGGGGGGGGGGGGTGGAATCTCACTGAAACCTATTGAATATTGAAAGGCCAAGACAGAGTGGATGTAGACAGAACGCTTCCAATAGTGGGGAAATCTAGGACCAGAGTACATAGATTTACATAGTACATAGTACATGTCCACTTTCAACAGAGATAAGGGGGGATTTCTTTAGCCAGAGGGTGGTGAATCTGGAATTCATTGCCAGAGATGGCTGTGGAGGCCAAGTCATTGAGTATAATTACAGGTGCCCCCCCTCACAAAGGTAAAGCATTCCTATGAAACCTTTCTTAAGCCAAAATGGCGTAAAGCGAAGAACTATTAACTTATATGGGAAATTTTTTTGTAAAAGCGAAAATCCTCTTTGTAATGTGAAAACAGATTACTAATGTAGGTCTTTTGTAAAAGTGAAGTGGCGTACAGTGAATATTTGTAAAGCGAGGAACACCTGTAAAGTGAAGGTTGATAGAGTTTTGATTATTAAGGGCATCAACGGTTACAGGGAGAAGGCAGGAGAATGGGATTGAAAGGGAAAATAGATCAACCATCATTGAAAGGTAGAGCAGAATTAATAGGCCAAATGGCTCAATTCTAGTCCTATGTCTTATGGTTTTATAAAGCTCCTTGGGTCTGGATAAATATGCTGAGCAATGGAAAAGAGCCAGAGATGCTTAGAAAAATAGAACAGGAAGATCACATGGCTCTTGACATACTCCAATCAGTCTGTCTGAAGGTTCCCATATTAAATTGCACATTGCAGTTTAACTATGCGGAATGCAGAATTATTTGGACAAAGCAAGAGACTAAAATATTAATTCATTAAAAAGAGGCAAGTATGAGAATACTTCGTTAAAGCACAGGGTAAAATAAACAGATTGTCAAATTATTTAAAAAATTGAAAGCGCTTGCAACATACACATGCCCTTGCATTTTCAAAGGGGCCTATAGCCTCAAACATCTACCTTGCATAAACTCAAGAGATTTTGGAGATGTTGGAAATCCAAAGCAAAGCACACAAAATGCTGGAGGAGCTCAGCAGGTCAGGCAACATTCATGGAAATGAACAAAAAGTCGATATTTCAGGCTGAGATGCTTCATCAGGACTGAAAAGGAAGGGGTAAGATGCCGGAATAAAAAGGTGGGTAGAGGGGAAGGAAGATAGCTAGAAGGTGATAAGTGAAACAGGCTGAAGGGAAAGGTAAAGGGCTGGAGAGAAGGCAATCTGATAGGAGAGGAGAGTGGACCATTGGAGGAAGAGAAGAAAGAGGATCACCAGGGAGAAGAGATAGGCAGGTGAGAAGAGGAAAGAGGCCGAAGTGTAGAATAGAAGAAGAGGGGAGGGAATTCTTTTAAAACCAGAAAACTTAATTTTTTTAAATTTTAATTCAGAGAATTGCATTATTCAGATTTCAAAATGTATCATTCAAAAAAGGTAAATTTACATGTACTTGTTTAAAAGACTTCATAAACTATACCCATGTAGCCATTTTGTGGCCAGTCAATGCAATTACACCCAACAGCTGGCATAGAAAATTTTAAATGGAAATTATCATCACAACAAAGTATATTGGCAAATGGGAGAGAACTCTAAAACAAAATTGTGATAACAGAAAGAGTAACACATTATGCAAAATGCTTAATAATAGAAAGACAAGTGATAATATAGTATGGTTTTGATTTGAATATACAGGAAAAAGCCACATTTCAAAACAGCATGGTTGTCTTTTTCCAAGACCATAAATAAGAAAGAAACATCTGGAAAAGCAACCACAATC
Source organism: Hemitrygon akajei (assembly GCF_048418815.1). NCBI lineage: Eukaryota > Metazoa > Chordata > Chondrichthyes > Myliobatiformes > Dasyatidae > Hemitrygon > Hemitrygon akajei. The sequence continues at coordinate 37,744,403 of NC_133153.1, forward strand.
CCTATACAGTCTACACAAGGATGGTGGCAGAGAATGTATATTCTTTTTTTAAAAATGGTTTATTATTAATCTCTCTATTCTATTGCTTTCTTGGGTCACTGGTCAGCAAATTTGAAAATGTTGCAAGCGCACGAGAAGCTGACAGATCATTCACAGATAAAAACTGCATTATCTTCAACGCTCCAGTCTCCTGGCAGTGAAATCTGTAGAAACACAGTTAAATCCAGAAAAATACACAACCTGTGTGCACAAGATTTGGATGCCCACACAGCATGCCTCTGCAAATTAGTTATGTATTTATCAGGGGCTGATTGCACTTCTTTCTAGCATTTATATATGACTATTAAATTTTGCTTGTTAAGAGTAGCATACAGAGTTAGAAAATAAATTGAAACAATGTATTTTGTGATTGCTTTAAGAAATACAATATTGTCCAATTTATATGGGCATTACTGGGAAAGGCTCTATTCTGCAAAACTACTGACATCGGCGGATTTACTCACCGCCATATACGCATTTGTTCCCACGTAGGTTTTAGCTATCGAATTCACCAGCTGCAAGAGAAAAGGAGAGTGATGATTTAGATAGAAATTATCAATGATTCTGAGGAATATTATCAAGTTTAAAATAGGGTGACTTAGCTCAGCCACACTTATGGGAAGGTGCTATGAAACCACCCTGCCCACATTTGGTCTAATGCCACAGGACCTCATAGGGTCCAGAATTAATGTTAAACAGCCTGAGGGCCATTTCCTCCTGACCAGATACTATCAGGCTCCCACCTCTGGTAAACCTGTTCCCACCAATGTGATTGAGACGTGCAACATTGCAAGTGTATGATATTTTGAACAAGGCTGTTGCTTTGTGTCCTTTTGCCTTTCAAAAGTTTCTGCACAATTTATTTTGTTGCTCCCTGTTATTTTGTCAACAAACTGTGGATAAGGGTCTAGAAGCAAATAAGTTTTATACAGCTGAGTTTTAGATCAGTTGAACATTGTGCAGGATGGTACCTGGCCCCTCTCCTGGTCACAATCCTAATGGAGAAGGTGCAAGGTTGAGTCCCATGTGGTCATGGCAAGAACGTACAAATTCTTTATAGACAGCTGAAACACTTTTCGGCATGGAGTGGGGAGGGGAGCTGAAGGGTTTGCTTCTGTGCTGTAGTTCTCTTTGACTCTATGAATGCCACAAGAAAAATCAGCAGCTGATTGCAAATGAGCTCTCCTTGGACAGCACTTCACACCCTCAACCAACGGGAGCCATCCAGCATCTATGAAATCTAACATAACAGGCCCATGTAACTTCGGATTTTCCATAGGAAAAGTATGTACTGGTTTGATTGGGTGAAGATGATTCAGGAGTTAATTAACTACTAACATAAAGAATTCTTGGATTAAGAGCGCCTCCATTTCTTTCAAGAAAGAGCTCTATAGGCACCTAAAGGCAGATGGCCACAAGAAGTTAAAGAGTATAGGATATTAAAAAACTGCAGGAAGCTCAAAAACTTACTGACAGTTATAACATGAGTGAGTTCTTTGAAGCTCTCACTTACAGGGCCAAACGCTCAAGGTCCCACTTCACTAAGAGCATTGCACTCATTAAGTGATCCCCGCCACCCCCTCCCCCCCACTATATCACACTACCCTCTATCATTCAAGGCTGCACAGGAAAACTGTTAACTTTGGCTTTGGAGTGTACAGTAATTGTGATAATTAATATGGGTGGCACGTTAACATAGCGGTTTACAATGCTAATGATCACCAATTGAGGTTCAATTCCCATCACAGTCTGTACATTCTCCACACGGGTGTCCTCTGGGTTCTCCGGTTTCCTTTCACATTCCAAAGACATATGGTTAGGTTCAGTGAGTTGTGGGCATGTCATGTTGCCGGCAGAAGAGTGGTGACACTTGCGGGCTGTCCAGCACAAACCTCGCTGATTTGACTGGATGCAAACAATGCACTTCACCGTATGTTTCCGTGTCCGTGTGACAAATAAAGGTTATTTTTATCTTATCCTTAGTTTTATCTTAAATAGCCAACTAAATGAATGGAGTCAGAGATAAAGGTGCAGGAATGGAATGGGGTAGGATGATTTTAGTCTTCAAAATAATGTATTTGGTGTATTGGCATTTTTCACTTTTGATATTTTGCCGTAGGAACCTAATATCCCTACCACCTCTGACACAACAGGAAGCGGGTTATGCTCAGTCTCATGGCAGTATGAATATATGAGCACATTCAGTCACTTAAGGAAATTGCTGGCATCAATATTAGAGCAAATCAAGATTTTTTTAAACTTGGCCATATGAATGGAAGTTACTGGGTTGTATAACTTGAGATACTGAGTTGCAGAATGGTTACTCACGACAAAGATTTTGGAGCCAGCTATTATAAAATATCTTCCTATCCAAATGTCTTCAGCTTCAGATATTGATGTAATAGGTATTGTCAGCAGCCCATATTTTCAATCATGAAATTCTGTTTCGTTCAATGTAATACAATTGAAAATGAACGATTTCCAGAGTAAAATATGACAATAACTGTTTCTGTGTTGGAAACATCTGGAAACTCAATTATTTACTTTCTCATTTGCCGTATTGTGACCGATGCAATGCCATTCATGTGAAATGCTTTTTAATTTGGAGACATTAGTCCATTGACAGCCTGGAACAATGAGGTTTTAATTGTGTTGAACTGGGGTGGGATCCCTCTAAGATTAAATCTCAAACTTATCTTCTAGTATCACCTCAACACTCTGTCATTTACCGCACTTGCCCTGATCACTACCTACCATGATCTGTTGTTGCTCTGGATGCTTGAATAGCTTCAACAGACACCATCACCACAGTCCAGAATCTGCACAGATTCTCTAACAGTCAAAATCCTTAAACAGTCAGCATGGTGCCAGCAAACACCTATCTGACGAGAAAGTCTCCATTTATCTGCTCCCCATTATAATAGATGCACCTCCATCTTTCAGGTCCTGATCCTCTGATGGTTTTTTCTCTCAATCTCTAACAGCCTTGGATGAACAAAGCCCCTCACCATCTATAACCATATAACCATATAACAATTACAGCATGGAAACAGGCCATCTCAGTTCTTCCAGTCCGTGCCGACGCTTATTCTCACCTAGTCCCACTGGCCCACACTCAGCCCATAACCCTCCATTCCTTTCCTATCCATATACCAATCCAATTTTACTTTAAATGACAATACCGAACCTGCCTCTACCACTTCTACTGGAAGCTCATTCCACACAACTACCACTCTCTGAGTAAAGAAATTCCCCTTCGTGTTACCCCTAAACTTTTGCCCCCTAACTCTCAACTCATGTCCTCTTGTTTGAATCTCCCCTACTCTCAATTGAAAAAGCCTAACCACGTCAACTCAATCTATCCCCGTCATTATTTTAAATACCTCTATCAAGTCCCCCCTCAACCTTCTACACTCCAAAGAATAAAGACCTAACTTGTTCAACCTTTCTTTGTAACTTAGGTGCTGTAACCAGGTAACATCTAGATCTCAGATGTTCTAATACTGAAACCCCCTTTTACCTGGCCACAAAAATATCTTCTGTTTGCTTTTTAGGCTCTTATTCTCTGCACATTGAGCTAACCTTGGTCTTGCACAGAACTTTTTTTTTGGTGCTTCTGAAGATCATACCAGTGGGACCTACAATTGTAATGATCACTGAGTGCTCATTTGGCATGTCTTTTACAGTGTAATGTGATTTCCAGACCAGCATTTTTGACATTCATCTGAGTCTAATCAGAGAAATGTAACTGAAGAGGGACATAAGCAATTTTCCTCTGTATCCACCTTCAAAATCAATACCCAATGAATCAGATAACAGCCATTCAACAGCAGGAGGCTTTGTTAAATATTTCTCACAATGGTCTGGAAATCACTAGAGCCCCAAAGTACTTTGCCAGTAGCCTTTGACAAGTAAAAGCAGTGAATCCCTACCAAACTCACAGAAAATCTTCAGATAAATTAGATTTTACACCCTGTAGCAAAATAACACAATCTTCCAGTACTGCAAAATTAAGTTGTACATTTTCCAGAATTTTTGAAATCAATGGCAGAATACATGAAAGCAGAAATAATTCCATGACCTTCAATTCAGTGTGGTTATATAAAAAAAACTTTCCCCCCCATTACAACAGCTAGGATATCGCTTATAACAAAGTCAGTTTTCTGAACATCTCAGTCTGAACAAAATTTTCAGTCACAGGGGACCAGCATACTATCATGACACGAGCTGTCTGCTTATACATTGACAAAATGGAGAACATAAAATGCACTGGGGAGAATAGACTTTGACAACTTTTAATATACCACTGACCTTCTATTTCTTCAAAATCTTTGACTGAGTAAAAAGGGCGAACGCAATTCAAATCAACACCAAAGCAAGCTCACAGGTCACCACCACAACTGTCTCAAGGGCCAAAAATGGAAATTAATTAAATTTTGTGCATCGCCTTGTAAATGCCCGCCACTATTGTTGATCTCCACATTAATTTTTATTGCAGGCCTCCACAGTTCCCTAGACACGGCATGCGCTCTGCCCTTCCTATTGTCTGGCCAAACATTTCATATCAAATACGCATTTCAATGAACTGCTCTATTTTTAAATAGTAATTACAATATCAGCATTTTTTTCTGTCATTAAACAATGAACAATCATACTCTGATGAAGGAAAGTCACTCGGAGATTAAATGTGAATAAGTCTCTCCCTGAGCTGGGTGCCTCTGTTGTGGATCTCTTTGACTTGTGGCCAGGTGATTTGAATAAGGATGTCCCCCTGAGCATACCTGTGTGCTCACTCCAAAATCGCACAGCTTGACCTGTCCTCGTGTGTTCACCAACATATTAGAGGGTTTGACATCTGCAGAGGGACAAAAATAGGAGGCAGAAACAATCTCTTTTAAAAGCACCTCAGAATTTAATGATTCTGTAATTACAGCTATGACTCAGTAATGCCGAGGATGAAAGCAACACAAAAGCTATATAGATTAGAGCGACAAGCTTTGCACCTGCTGCACATATTTACAATGCTCCTGAATAACAAGTGTAAGAAAAGGGTTTGCACATAAGCAAATATTCTCATTACAACACAACCACTCAGCATTTATTTGCAAAATTAAAAAAATCAATTAATTAATATCATTGTTGATGTAACCAAGAAAAATGAATCCTGCATCATTAAAAAAATGTACATTTTTATAATGAAATTATCACCGAGCTCTGCTGGAGGTCCTTACCTCTGTTTCGGCAGCATCTCTCTCCTGCAAGGCATCAGCTCAACCACATTATAATGCAGGAGGGAGCTGTCAATTCTGAGCTAGGAACTTTCAACAGAGCTCTAGAAGCAGGAGTAACCAATGACCCTTTTTAAAAAAAAACAGCTTTATTAACAATTATTAAAATACTGCATCTTTTTTTTCCAAGGGTACAACTAGTATTATCATCAGTAAGTGGCTTGAACTCTTTAACTCAGCTCAATTCGATGAGGCAACTGAGTTAATCAGACAGCGTCATTAACCCCAAGTGCTTCAATTTTAACTCTGCATGTTAATTTATCATTTTTACATGTGGCAAAGGGATAACTTTAAGCTGATTCTCCTTTTGTGGTAGCCGTTTCAATAAAGATATCAAACAATAAGAATGCTCAAGCTAGTGGTAGCTCTTTATAGCTGATTATTTTTCTAAAGGATTCTGCTACAGGGAAACACATTTTTAAGCTTTGTTTACTGATAATAAAGTGCAAGTAAGGTAAGTTCACTAACCCATAGTTTACTTAGATTTAATTTTAAATTACCAGTTCTCCCTTCCTCCAACCCTGCAATACTCCAGTGAATAAGATGTTTCACACAATGCAGTGTTTTGTGCTTCCAAGGTATAAACAATCTTACTTTGAGGGTGCGCTTCTGGTTGGGAGTATAAGTACTAAGCATGAGTGGAATGTACAAACAAACAACAATGCAAGGCTAGTGAGCAAGATGAAATTCCAGCAACTGTAAACTTCAAGAGCAGTGTCAGAGCAAATAAACCGTTACAGATAATACACTTAGCATTTATGTAATATGATTTAATTCTTTGGCTATTTTATCCAGATCTTCACTTATTACTGTCTGTCTCTGAATACTGACATTACAGCAGACAGAATTAAGGATCTTATATAGAAACTAGTGGATCTTTTGACTGATGAGATCTCACCATACACAACTTTAGTCATTTTCTTTTCTGGGATAATAGGTCAGGGGATTAGGTGATTTTATTTATTCATTTAGAGGTACAGTGTGGAACAGGTCCATCCGGCCAAACAAGCCATGGCACCCAGCAACCCACCTATTTAACACCAGCCTCATCACAGGACCATTTACAATGACCAACTGGCCTACTAACCACTACTGTGGGAGGAAACTCACATGGTCATGGAGAGAACGCACAGACTCCTTACAGACAGTGCCAGAATTGAGCTCTGAGGCCCCAAGCTGTAATAGTGTTGGTCTATCCACTATGCCACCATGGCACCCATTTTCCAAGGCCTTTGCCAAAATCATACAATCACCTGCAAGATGCACCACCTTTATTCTAATTCTTGCCCCTTTGGGCTTCGGCCAGTACCTCTCTACATTGCTGTGGTTAATATGAGTATAAAGCATTGCTGAGGTACACTGTTGCTCCACTGATGTAATTGGATGTCTGAGAAACGCCATCAAAGCCGTTTCACTTTTAAACTTAAGTAGCAATTAGTGCCAACCAAGAGGCAGCATGGTTACAAATCGGTTAGTGTAACACTTTACTGTGCCAGCAATTGGGATTCAATTCTGCCGCTGTTTGCATGTTCTCCCTGTATTTGCATGGGTTTCCTCCCACATTCCAAATGTATGTGTTAGTGTTAGTAAGCTGTGGGCATGCTATGTTGATGCTAAGAACACATTTCACTCTATGTTTCAATGTACATGTGACCAATAAAGTTAATCTTTAAATCCTCTTTTCCTCTGTATTTATAACTTTCAAGATTATTTCACAGGACAGTAACTGGTTTGATAGTTGTTGTGATGACTACTTCACTGCAATAAAACATACTAATTCTGCAGTCAACTCAGCAAAAGTTATTTAAAACAAAACCTGAAATCTAAGTCACTTGTATCAGAAACTAAAGGAAATTTCAGTAGAATAGAATGACTGAAAATATGCTTTCTGAAACCAAAAGCTGAGAGTATCTTCCACCAAGCGCTGTCGTCACCAGTGTAGTAAATATTCTCAATCTGCCCATAAAGAATAAAGATCTCAAAAATAAATTTAATAGAAGGACTAGATCTGCCCTTTGAAGTGAAAGTTTTGGAAATTTGAAAATCAATGAAATATCTCACCGTCTCTGCTGTATACTACCAAGAAGGCATTGCCTCATATTAAATAAGGAATTAAATTTTCATTTGATGCTGACCATGTTCAGTTTTAAGTTAAATGTGTGAAAATAAATCAAGTATAATGAATTACCAACACACAGCAAAAAGAGGAAGAGATTTAAACACGTAAGTTTTTAAGAGACTCATCACCTAAGGATGAAACAACGGTGATTTGAAAGCTTGTAACTATAGCTGGCGCCATTTGATGGAGATGTGGCTAATGTGGAGGATTAGATCAATACTAATGGTCTTCGATTAATGGGAGTGATCTTATAAATGAGAGAAGTTCATTTCTACCTAAGTGTCTCAATTAATAGGCTTCAAATATAAAATGATGGTTGAAATAAGGCCTGTATTTAAGAGTCTTAGAGTTGTACAACACAGAGGTGGGTCCTTTGGATTAACACGTTCATGCAATGTTTCTGCCTATCTACACAAATTCCATTTAAGACCATAAAACCCAGGAGCAAAATTAGGTCATTCGTCCCATCAAGTCTGTTCCATCATGGCTGATATATTATGCCTCTTAACTCCATACTTCTGCCTTCTTCCCATAACCTTTGACACCCTTACTAATTCAAAGAAATAGCTCCAAATTTCATTAGAATTATCGCAGTTTTGCTTCTCTGCCTGTTCTGCCAAGCTAAACTGGAATGCTTAAAACTTTGCCCTGAATGAAGTTTGTTTGAAAGTACAAAGTGTAAATAATCTTCTTTGTTATACACAAGAATTGGCTGTTTGGCCCTTTGCACCGTCTGCCATTTAATATGATCTTTTAACCCAGATCAATTTCCCTGTATTTCGTCCATATTTCTCAATTCTCTATTTATCCAACTCATTTCTGTGCTCTACATCGGTGGTGCTGCATAAATGTAGCCTGTCACTTATACATCTCTCGGCCTGGCTGTACTCGTGGAAAGAGAAAAAGGGTTAAATTTCAGATCAAAGGCTTCCCATAGAACACAGAACAGAGACAATGCTACTGAAGCCTGGCACACTTCTCTGCACAACAAGAGGAGGCTTGGGATGGGTATATATTTCTGTTTATTCCTAACCACTATGTGACAGGTAATGATAAGATTAGGATAGTTTGTGATTTCTGTCATAGTCCATTGGCATTCCCTGTCAAGTTTTGCAGTATTTGGATAAACTGTAACACTCATAAACTGACTGACCCATGGGGCTGGATGCAGGAGTATAACATAGTACAGAAACAGACCCTTTGATCATATAATCCTCACTGTCTAGTTTGTTCTCCCTATGTTTCCATCATCTCTCCTCCATATCTGGGGTAGTTTACAATGGCCATCAACTTACCAAACTGCAATTAGTTCTTCAAAATATGGAGGAAACTGGAGCAGTCATGGAAGACATCGCTCCCTCTGGCTCCCCATCTCTTTCCCTTTATTCTATGGTCCACTGTCCTCTCCTTGCAGATTCTTCTTTCTTTAGACCTTTACTTCTTCTACCTGTGATCTCCCAGTTTCTCGCATAAGTCCCTTTCATCCGCACCATCTCCCTCGCCAACTACCTTCCTCATGTCACCCACACTAGCTGTCACCTGCCAGCCAGCAGATGACACAAAGGTAGGTACTCCAGCAACTCCCACTAACTTTTATATTCTGGCTTCTGCCCTCTTCCCTTCCAGTCCTGATGAAGGGTTGTGGCCTGAAATGTTGACTGTTAATTTCCCTCCATGGATGCTGCCTGTCTTGGTGGATTCCTCCAGCATTTTGTGTGTGTTGCAGCCAGGGAAACCCACATAGTCACATGGAAAATGTGTGGCGTCCACATGGACAGCACCAGAGGTAAGGACTAATCCTAGCTCACTGGAACTGAGGTAGCAACTCTGATAGTGGCACCACTTGTTACCCTAACATTTTTAATCAAAACATTAATTTATTGTACATCAAAATTCCACTACTAAAATTGCTGAGCATGTGGCAAAAAAACTGGCTTAACTGTGCATTTGGTTATCCAGTAACTCCAAGCAAAAGTATCTGAGATTGCTGACATTAGAGTTGAAAATCCAGTTTTATACTTACCCAGAGGGCTTAGAAGGATATCCCTTTAGAACAGAGATGAGGATGAATTTCATTAGCCAGAGGGTGGTGAATTTGTGAAATTCATTGCCACAGATGGCTGTGGAGGTCAAGTTATTGGATATACTTAAAAAGGAGGTTGATAGGTTCAGAGGGTATGGGGAGAATGGAGTTGAAAGGAAAAATAAATCAGCCATGATGGAATGGCAGAACAGATATGATGGGCTGAATAGTCTAATTCTGCTCCTATCTCTTTTGGAAACGAATAACTAAAGTGTTAACAAAAGGCATTACATACCTCGATGCAAAATCTTTAGGCTCCACAAGTAGGTAAGGCCTTTCACAACCTGGAAGATGAAGAAAGGAGAGAACATTACAAATTGACTATGTATTCCTAAAGATACAGAATTCTGCGGTAACTGCAGGAAATACTCAAGAGTTTCGTCAGTTTAAAATGAAGACTGAAGACCCACATAAACAAAAATCCAAATAATCACAATATATACCAATGCTGGCTGTACATTCGTTTATTTATGCTCTTTATGTCCTGTGGCAGTCATCAGAATTGGGAAATTGAAGACTGCTTAGCTTCATTTGTAATTCTAGGTCCAAACCTGTAAATAACCTTCCCTAAATCCAGAATAAGTGAACAAATGAAAGGTTTGTACAGGAGGAACTTCTTCATTCCTTGATGTTCCATGTACAAAAATACATTAAAAAATAAATTACTGTTTCTTAAACAGCCAGAATTTCAGACTGAATTTTTGACTTAGTGAACTTGTATTTATTTTTTAATTTAGAGATACAGCACAGTATCAGGCCCTTTTGACCCAACAAGCTCACACCAGCCAATTCCACCCATGTGACCAATTAACCTACTACAACGTATGTCTTTGGAATGAGAATGTGGGAGGAAACCAGAGTACCCAGAGGAAACACACACAGTAACGGGAAGAACATATAAACTCTTTACATACAGCAGCAATAAATGAACCCAGGCCGCTGGTGTAATAGCATTAAAATAACTGCTACGCTACAGTGCTGCACCACACATTGCCAAGTTGAGATCCACATTTTGTTCTCCTTTGCATAGTATAGCAGAAATAAGGTGTTGATGTGTTACTCTGTTAATGTTGCAATGTCATTTACAGTAATCATATCCAGGTCGGTGCTGTGAAATATTAGAGATTTGCTCTCTGAAATGATCTAAATGATCTCAATGGCCGAGTGTGTTTTGATTGAGCCAGACCCTACTAAATAAACACAGCCACTCTATACAGCCAATACAGCAAATGTTGTGACACATTCTGGAAGGGTTAAGTGACATCTATTTGATGTAGGTTAAAGCAAGCTTGATCTGGCAAGATTCCAGTGAGGCAGTACAGAATACTGCTTGGCCTTTTATGCTATGAATGAAGCTGCAACATCTAGATCGTACTTGTTTTTTCATACATTTTATCTCAGGTGTGCTGAAAAAGCACATTCTTCTAAAATTAATCTTAAACATATTATAAGGAGCTATATCCATTTATTCTCCTTTTACATTTAAGAAAACATGTCAAAAATGGCTGACGAAAATTTACGTGTTCATCTAACTAAAAGCTTTAATTTCTTAAATATTTTGTCTGTTGGAAATTCCTTCACTCTTAGCAAATCAAGGTAAATATACACTGCTTTCTGATAGATTCACTCTATCAATAGAGCAGCAATGCCAGAGATACTGTGGAGAGTTGAGGACACACCTCAACACATCATGGAAACAAACCTCCTCTCCTTGGACTCTGTCTGCACTCCCACCCACCCCAGACATGTTCTCTTCTCTCCTCTCCCATCATGTAGAAGATACAAAAGCCTGAAAGCACATACTGTCAGGCTCAAGGCAAACATCTATCCCACTCTTATGAGATTATTGAACAGTTCCTCAGTACAATAGATTCTTGACCTCACAATCTACCTCATTATGGCCTTGCACTTTATTGTCTCACTGCACTGCACTTTCTCTGTAACTGTAATACTTTATTCTGCATTAATATTTAGATTTTTTTTATCACATGCTCACCGAAACACACAGTGAAATGCATCATTTGCATTAACTACCAACACACTTGAAGATGTACGTACTGGAGTCAGCCTGCAAGTGTCATTGCACATTTTGGTGCTGACATAGCATCATCACAATGTTCAGGATAACAACTTTCTATTCTGTTATTGTTGTTCCTTGTACTACTTCAATGCATTATGGTAATAAAATTATCCTTATTAAAACCATAAGACACATGAACAGAATTAGGCCATTCAGCCCAGCAAATCTGCTTCAACATTCCATCAAGGGTGTTTATCATCCCTCTTAATCCCGTTCACCTGCTTTCTTCCCATAACTTTTGATGCCGACTAATCGTGAAACTTATTAACCTCCACTTTAAATATACCCACTCTATCTAAGCCTTTCAATATTTAATGGGTTTCAGTAAGATCCATCCTTGCGTACAGGCCCAGAGTCATCAAAGAATTAAACTTTTCATTTCAGGAATCATTCTCGTGAACCTCCAGCGGAACCTCTCGCAACGCTAGCATATCTTTTCTTAAATAAGGTGCCCAAAACAGCTCACAATACTCCAAGTGCAGTCTGACCAATGCCATATAAAGCCTTAGCATTACATCCTAGCTTTTATAGTCATGTCCTCTTGAATAGAATGCTAACATTGCATTTGCCTTTCTTACCACCGACTCAGCCTGCAAGTTAACCTTTAGAGAATTGTGCATGATTCCCAATTCCCTTTGCAGCTTAGATTTTTAATTTTCTCCCTGTTTAGAAAATAGGCTACGCCTTTATTCCTTCTACCAAAGTGCATGACCATACTCTTCCCTACACTATTCCATATGCCACTTCTTTGCGAATTTCTCCTAATCTGTCAACTTTTAAAAGTTGAAATCAAAATTGCATCCACCCCTTGCACTGGCAGTTCATTCCACATTCTCACCATCCACTGAGCAAGGAAGTTTCCCCTTATGTTCCCCTTAAACATAATCCCCTTAATATTTTTCTCCCTTAATCCATCATCTCTAGTTGTACTCTCACCTAATCTCAGTGCAAAAAACCTGCTTGCATTTACCCTAATTGTACCCTTCATAATTTTGTATACCTCTATCAAATTTCCGCTCAGTCTTCAATTTTCTAGGGAATAAATTTCCAACCTATTCAATCTTTCCTTACAACTGACCTCCAGTCCTGGCAACATTCTTGTCAATTTTTACTGTAATCTTTCCTGTAGGTAGGTGACCAAAACTGCACATAGTACTCTAAATTAGGCCTCAACAACATATTGTACAACTTCAACATAATATCACATTGCCTTACCTTCATCAACTTTCCTGGTAACTTTGTCAAAAATCTCTATCAGATTGGTTAGACACAACCTACCAGGAACAAGGCCATTCTTACTATCTTTAATCAGTCCCTATCTATCTAGATACTCGTACATCCAGACCCTTAGAATACCTTTCATTAACTTTTCCACTACTGATATCAGGCTTACCAGCCTACAATTTCCTGGTTTACTCTTAAAGCTTTTCTTAGCGGAACAACATTAACTATCCTGCAATCCTCTGGTACCTCACTTATCACTAAGGATGATTTAAATATCTCTGCCTGGGCCCCTGCAATTTCACAGGGTCCAAAGGAACTCCCCATCAGGCCCTGGAGATTCATCTACCTTAACTTAGCTCAAGGAAACAAACACTTGCTCCTGTGTAATCTGTATAGGTCCATAACCTCGCTGTTGCTTTGCCTCACTTCTATAGACTGTATCCATCTCGCAAGTAAATACAGATGCAAAACATCCATTTGAGATCTCCCTTTTGGTTCCACACATAGATTATCATTCTGATTTTCCAGGACCAATTCTGTCCCATTCAATCCTTTTGTTCTTAACATATCTGTAGAAGCCCTTAGGATTCTCTATCACCTCATCTGCCAGAGTAACCTCATGCCTTCTTTTAGCCCTCCTTACTTGTTTTTTAGTGTTCTCTTGCATTTCTTATACTCTTCAAGTACCCCCTTTGTTCCTATCTGCTATTACCTCCCTCCAGGCCCTCAATATCTCTCAAAAACCAAGGTTCTCTAAATAAATTATCCTTGCCTATATTCTGATAGGTACATACAAGCTTTGTACTCTCAAAAATTCACTTTTGAAGATCTTCTGCTTACAACATCATCAGAAAACAGCCTGTTCCAATCAAAATGAGCCTTTTCTCCAATTTGGAATCTCAACTGAGGAAAAGACCTATCCTTTTGCCATAATTACCTTGAAACTAATGGCATTATGATCACCAGATTTAAAGTGTTCCCCACACAAACTTCTGTCACCTGTCCTGTCTCATCTCATTCCCTAAAAGGAGATCAAGTATTACACATGCTCTCTTTGGGACTTCTGTGTACTGACTAAGGAAACTTTCTTGAATGCATTTGACAAACTCTATCCCATCTAGTCCTTTTACAGTATGGGAGTCCCAGTCAATATGAATTAAGTTAAAATCATCTACTATCACCTTATGTTTTTTGCAACAACCTGCAATCTCTCTACAAATTTGTTCCTCTAATTCCCACTGACTGTTGGATAATCTTTAATATAGTCCCATTAACATGGTCATACCATTCTTATGCCTCAGTTCCACACATAAAACCTCACTATACGAGTTTTCCAGTCTGTCCTGATGGAGCACTGCCATGACATTTTCCCTGACTATGAATGCCACCCTTCATCCATTAATCGTTCCCGCTCTGTCGCATCTAAAAACTGAAATATTGAGTAGCCAGTCCTGTCCCTCTTGCAAGTCTCACTAATGGCTACAATGTTATAATTCCACGTGTTGACCCATGCCCTGAGCTCATCTGTCTTTCTTGCATTGAAATATATGCAACTGAGAAGTTTGTCCCACCATGCTCAACCTTTTGATTCCTGACTTGTCTGACATCTTAACAACATCCGCCTACTCCACTATCTGTTCTGGCACTCTGGTTCCAATCCCCTTGAAAGTCTAGTTTAAATCCCACCCTCCATGCAGTACTTTTGCTCTATTTACAGAAACGGAAAAGGTACGAAAGAGTCAATTAAAAATGACACACAAAGACTAACAGCCAATGTGCAAAAGAAGACAAACCGTGAAAAAGAAAGTAAAAAAGTAATTCCGAGAACATGAGTTGCAGAGTGCTTGAAAGTGACTCGGTATCCGTTCAGAGTTGAGGTGAGTGAAGTCATCCAAGCTAGTTCAGGAGTCTGTTAGTTGAAGGGTTATAACTGTTCCTGAACTTGGTGCTGTGGGATCTAAGGCTCCTGTACCTCCTTCCCAATGGCAGCAACAAGAGGAGAGCATGGCCTGGATGATGGGGTTCCTTGATGATGTGCAATGGGAAATGTGTTTAAAGTGTAGGCAGATATACAAGCTTCAATTTTATAGTAGCTATATTGTATTCCCACAAAAAAACTCATAGCTAATCTCTAAAAGCAGCTGAACTAAGGAGCGGCAAAAAAGGAAATCAATGGTATTTCAACATTTATTCAAGATATTGGATGAAAAGCTTCCTTTAAAAATGATATCAATTTTTCTACAGTTAACATTGATTCTTCATTGAGTTCCTTCAATTTGTAATGGTTAGCTTTATGTATATCAAAGAGAGTCTGTAATTTTTTTTAAAATGGGCAATAGCAGAACATTACAATGGAAGTTCTTTACTCTATTGAAATATACAATGTAACTTGACTGAAGAGTGAATAAACTACATTCTGGAGAAGGAAAAATAATGGAAGAATATGACAAGTAAATAAGACAATTAGCTAGACCTAGGAAGAAATACCCTGTTTGGACTATAGCCTTTTCTTATGCAAAACTTATTTTGCCTGTTTAATACCCAAAATTCACTGATACAATCTCAGGACAATTTAACATAATAAACTAGATGCATTAGGTGAAAGAACACAACAACACTGACAAATATCCACAACAATATCATTTACCACAATGGCCAAATACTACTTAAGAAGGGTGAGTTGACATGGGACCCAAACCAGCATGCTTCATGTTGTTTTTGACATTTTACTGAGTTATGTGAAATAAGAAATTCTTTAAAAGTTGAAGTAAATGGAATTCAACCATCAAGGGCATCTTTAAAAGGCGATGACTCAAAAAGACTGCAAGTGTCATTAAGGACTCCACCACCCAGGCCATGCCCTCTTCTCATTCCTATCATCAGAGAGGAGCTATAGGAGGCTGAAGACACAGACTCAATGCTTTAGGGGCAGTTTCTTCTCCTCTGCCATCAGATTGCTAAACAGTTCATGAACCAAAGAATACTAACTCACTATTTTGTTCTTTTTGGTCTACTTACTTTTTATATATTTTTAAATTGTAATTTATAGCGCATTTTATGTATTGCACTGTATTGATGCTGCAAAACAACAAATTTCATGACATACGTCAGTGATAATAAACTTGATTCTGATTCGTAGCACCCAAGGGGTTAGATTCAGAGTTGGGAAGGTGCAAGTCTAATTTATGCCTGTATTTCCAATAGTAAACCTAAGGAACAATACACACATTTCTCAAGGAGTTCAACATAGTTTCTCAAAAACACCAAGCATATGGCAGAGAATGGCACCAATGCACACTGGATTATTTGCTTAATGGTCACTGTGGTTTTTTAAATGATTTTTTTTGTTTACTTTGGTGGTCAGAGAAGAATCTCCCAAGTTTTTCCCCCCAAAATTATTATTTTTTAATCAGTTCATTTAGTTCTCCCAGGGGGTTACATGCCTGGAGGTGGGAGCAAAAGGGATAATGATGTCTAATTGTAACATGACTGTATAAGACAGGCCCGATGGACCATCTAGTCTGCTCCAGTCCATCACAGTTTTAGGTTCAATTGCTCATTACCTTGGTCAGAAATAGCTATGTTTTTGTATTCAAAATTCAAGATTGTTTAATGTCATTTCCAGTACATGTTTAAGGGAGAACAAAATAATTGTTACTCGAGATCCCATGCAGTACAAAGAAAACACAATAAGATAAAGAACATAATAATAAAAAAACACAATAAATATAAATACATCTACCTTATATGCATAGATTGGTTGTATGATGTCATGATGCAAATTTCTGCATTCCTTTGTGATATATTGTGGAAAATAGAGCTGGAGCAGACTGAGCAGAAAATGCAGTCAAAGAAAATTCTGCATTGCAAATGAGATGGAAATTTGCCTAATGTTGAACTGACATTTATTAATAAATTCCCAAAGCAGAACACTGCAAGTAGAATGACAAGGGAACAGTTTGGAATAGTTCTTGTTACTGCAAGCTGTGTAAAATAAACAAAACCAGCAAGTAGATGGAAATCATGAAATTAACATCAAATGATAAAAAAAATTGAAATCATGCACAACCCTTGTACTTTCCAGCACAATTTATGGACAATACAATATTTTGAAAAGTAGGCACTGATGATGCACATATTAACCTTTACCAAAACCACTTGTGGGATTTAAACTGAAAAGTTCCCTGAATTAAAGCACACTGAATTTGTACGCTTAGAAGAAACATTTCATGAGGAAGCTTATGAAAAAGACCTGAGAAAGACCTTCTTTTGTTCATCTTGTACTGTAACTAATGCTCAGTGATATTCATCTTCAGTCCTCTCTCCTCCTTTCTTGGTGTCAAATACTTCCAAATCTTAAGTGAAAGAAATTGTTAGGACAGGTTTTATTAATCAAATATTTTCTAAAACCAGTGCCTGACCTGCCGAGCATCTCCAGCATTTGGTGTGCGTTGCTCTGGAGTTCCAGCATCTGCAGAATCTCTTGTGTTTATGAATTGCTACAGCAAACAATTATGAAGGGGATCACAAACACTTGCATTTCTTAACACAGTCTTTTCGGCATGGAAACAGGCCTTATGGACTGAAGTGTCTGTTTAGCTGTTTATTCTCCATCTACCTATTCTCAGTTTTGCAGCACCTCTAAAATTTGCCAAGTATGCCCACAGAAAAAGAATCTCAGGGTTGCAAGTTCTTTGATAATAAATTTTACTTTGAAATGTAAACACATTTCTATTTCACTTTCTCTCATGCACCTAATTTTTTTTTTGTAAATGCCTAATCTATTTACCTCACCACTTCCCGTGCTAGAAAGTTCCATTGCAATAACAAACCTCACTATGGAAGGTTATTTCTCTCAAGGTTTTATTAGTAATTACAATGTGTTTGTCTCCCTATGTGTTGGGTTCTGCCAGTACTGAAAATATTCTCCTAATCTCCCCTGTCCACAATTTTATAAGATACAGTGCCTATAAAAAGTATTCAACCACCCTTCCCACTCTGGAAGTTTTTATGTTCTATTGTTTTACAACATTGAGTCACAGTGGATTTAATTTGGCTTTTTTGTCACGGATCAACAGGAAAAAAACCCTTTTATGTCAAAGTGAAAACAGATCTCTACAAAGTGGTCTAAATTAATTACAAATATAAAACACAAAATAATTGAAAGTATGAATATTCACCCTCAAGTCAATATTTAGTAGATGTACCTTTGGCAGCAATTATAACCTTGAGTCTGTGTCGATAGGTCTCTACCAGCTTTGCACATCTGGACACTGCAACTTTTTCCCATTCTTCTTTACAAAACTTTTCAAGCTCTGTCAGATTGCATGGGGATCATGAATGAACAGCCCTCAAGTCCAGCCACAAATTCTCAATTGGATTGAGGTCTGGACTCTAACTTGGACATTAACTTTTTTGTTTTTAAGCCATTCATTCCTGTGTAGCTTTGGCTTCATGCTTGGGGTCAATGTCTTGCTGGAAAACAAATCTTCTCACAAATCGCAGTTCTCTTGTAGATGGCATCAGGTTTTCATCCAGGATTTCCCTGTATTTTGCTGCATTCATTTTACCCTCTTCCTACACAAGTCTTCCAGAACTGCTGTAGTGAAGTATCCCCACAGCATGATGCAGCCACCAACAAGCTTGAAGGTAGGATGGTGTGTTTTTAATGAAACATAGTGTGTCATCTGATGGCCAAAAAGCTCAATTTTGGTTTCATCAGATCATAGAACCTTCTTCTAGCTGACTTTAGAATCTCCCGCATGCCTTCTGGCAAACTCAAGCCAAGATTTCATGCCAGCTTTATCAATAGTCTTTCTCTTTGCCACTCTCCCATAAAGCTGGGACTGTTGAAGCACTCGGGCAACAGGTGAGTCTCTCCCATCTCAACCACTGAAGCTTTTAACTCTGCTAGATCTGTCATAGGTCTCTTGGTGGACTCCCTCACTGGTCCCCTTTTTGCATGGTCACTCAGTTTTTGAGGACGGCCTGCTTTCGGCAGATTTACAGCTGTGCCATATTCTTTCCATTTCCTGATGACTGACTTAACTGTACTTCAAGGGATATTCAGTGACTTGGAAATTTTCTTGCATCCATTTCCTGGCTTGTGCTTTTCAATAACCTTTTTTGTGGAGTTGCTTGAAGTGTTCTTTTGTCTTCATGGTGTAGTTTTTGCCAAGATACTAACTCTCCAGCAGTTGGATCTTCCAGAAGCAGGTATATTTTTACTACAATCAATTGAAACACCTTGACTGCACATGGTCTCCAAAAATGGATCTCCATTTGACTAATTATGTGACTTCTAAAACCCATTGACTGAACCAGCGATGATTTGATATGTCATTTTAAAAGGGGGGGGTGAATACTTATGCAATCAGTTACTTTGTGTTTGATATTTGCAATTATTTTAGTTCACTTTGTAGAGATCTGTTTTCACGTTGACATGAAACAGTCTTTTTCTGTTGATCAGTGTCAAAAAAGCCAAATTAAATCCACTGTGATTCAATGTTGTAAAACAATAAAACACGAAAACTTCCAAGGAAGATAGTTTATAGGCACTGTATCTATTTTTCATTTTACTTTCTTTGCCTCGGCTATATTAATAATCTTTCTAAGTTTCTATCATTGAAATAATTTTTCTATTTTCTTTTGGTTAAAAACTGAGGAAGAATAGTTATTAAATACTTCAAGCATTTGTCTGCAAGTTTATCTTGCTCATTCTATTGCAGTCCCTCAATTTCCATTTGTTATTTATGTGTCTATGGGAAAGTTTATTCTTTAACATTCTTTCATAAAGTAATTTTTAAATTTCTGTTTGCCTAATAGTATACTTTAAATGTTTTTTCTAAGTTTCTTTTATTCCATTGTTCAACTATCTATTATGTCTTTTCCTTTAGATTTGACATTATTGAACCTGCACTGACTTGTATTATTGTAGACCTAATCATACTACATCGTGATCAATATTATTACGATCAAACACAAGGAAATCTGCAGATGCTGGAAATTCAAACAACACACACAAAATGCTGGTGGAACACAGCAGGCCAGGCAGCATCTATAAGGAGAAGCACTGTCGACGTTTCAGGCCAAGACCCGAAACGTCGACAGTGTTTCTTCTTATAGATGCTGCCTGGCCTGCTGTATTCCACCAGCATTTTGTGAATATTATTACCATGCTCTCCTACTCTTCTTACATGATCTTTGTGGACCTTGGCAGACCTCTAGTATTCTTGAGCAACAAATCATTCTTCAAGGTAATGCATTTTCCAAGTTCACTGGTATTTTAAAAACATGAAAATTTGAAGTAAATAGTTTGGTTTGTGAAAATAAAATGCATATGTTTACTACTCTACAACTTCATAAAAGAGGATTATATTGTATAAATCATTCAACTGCTTTTAGGCCATCAGACAAGGCAGCCTCTGCTCCTGGACTTACCCAGTATAGGAAACATCATCTTCATATCCAGTCTATCTCAGCCTTTCAATATTCTATAGGTTTAAATGAGATCTCCTCCCTCATTCTTCTAAACCCCAATGAGTATAGGCCTAAAGCCAACATACGTGCCGCATACATACCCTTTCATTCCCCGGATTATTTTTGTGAACCTCTTCTGGACACTCTCCAATGCCATCTTTGTTACCATAATTTGGACAAGTAACTCATACTAAAATATGCTTAGCAAAAATTCTTCTGGTAAGAAAATCAAATCTTTTTCTGTGCTAAATTACTTACTAAAAACGTAACTTTCACAAAATGTGCATTGTTTGATTACTTCTAGTTATCAATTGTCATTAGAACATTAATTGTGGTACACTGCACTGTAGTTCAAAGTTAAAAAGTAAATTTATTATTAAAGTATGCATATGTCACCACATACCACCTTGAGATTCATTTTCTTGTGGGCATTCACAGTAGAACAAAGAAATACAATAGAATCAACAAAAACTACACACAAGCATTGACAAACGACAGTGCAAAAGAAGACATACTGTGCAAATACAAACTATAATAGAAAATAAATAAATAATATGAGAATGTGAGTTGTGGAGTCCTTGAAAGTGAGTCCATAGGTTGTGGAATCAGGTTAGCGTTGAGATGGGTGAAGTTATCTACTCTGGATTATTCAAGTAATCAATCCAAGAACAGGATGGAAGGGAAGCACATGAAAGTAAATAGAATGAAGGGACAGTGAAAGCTCTTGTGCAGTCTTCTAATGACTTGAGTCCTTTTTTGGCTCACGGCTCTCATACATAATCACAGTCAGCCCTGTGAAACTGCCCAAAGATGTCAACAGAGAGAAAGAAAACAAGAATAGCACCTTAAAAAACAAAGAGTTTACCCAAAAATATTTAATGTGCGTATTGAGGTGGTAATTGAGATTCACAAGTAAGATGCACTGATGCTCAAACTTTTGTTTGTCGACTCAATAATCAATATGTGTATTTAAATACTTCCATTTTGGCTGTGCAAATATATGATCTCATAAAATTATACATTAAATTACTGCAGTAACAAGCAAATCATGACCAATTTACTGACAAAAGCCAATTTTCAAAGGGAAGCTCCGTCGCCTTGGGCAGTTTCCAAAGATAATTACAGGACTTTGTGAAAATGAAGGTCTGTGAATTAGAATGAGCTGAGACTAATAGCTGTCGATGTTTGATCACTTGGATTTAAATTAATTGTCACTACAAGGGATAATGAATGTCAGAATAAGACTGCCAATGTGGAAAAAAATGCAACCTATAATTAAGTGCTCTAAATTGCAGAGCTTTTCCCCAATCCTTAGAATTATCACATCTTCTCTTATTAAAAATAAAACAAAAATTACTAGATGAAAGAAAAACCACCAACAAAATGGCAAAGTCTTTTAGATTTTAGTTTTATGCCAACTGGATATGAGAAAATGTTTTCACTATTCAAACTATGAATAAAAATATCTCAAAACATCTTTAAATAAACCACAAAGCTAACTCTGTATAAAAAATTATGCAGTATTCTACTGAAGCAAAATAATTGAATAAAAACACTTTCTGTAAATGATTTTTAGAAAAGACAGGCAATTTTCTTCTTTTTAAGTCCTCTTTCCCTGAGCAAAACTTGATTGGAAGTCATTTGTATATGTATTAGTCAGAGCTGCTCATAAATTTTATTTTTCAAGGTACAATATTCCTCTTTGGTAACCTAGGCACCTGAGCTAATACAACCATCCAGCAATCAGGAGTGTGATTGGCCAGACAGAAAAGCATGATGAAGAGAAAGAAAATACTGAGAGAAACTGAAAATTAATCCAGAATTATTTTAAATGCCTATTTTTTCTAAAAATGAAAATTCTTCAATGTGAAAGCAAAAGATAGCATGAAATTGTAAGTTATTTGCTTTAATGTAGAGTAAGCTCAGCAAACCAATTCCCCAAATCAAGTGCTGTAAAGCTACAGTAATTTTGCATTCCACTGATGGATTCCATGAGAAGTCCAGTGAAAGACCACAGTTGAGAAATCGCTAGCAAATCTGGACTTTTACATAGACATCCAGAACATGCTGGCACCTAGGCAGAGAAATGCTAGCTGTTCAGCTTGGAACTATTGTCACTACTTGAATTGGCTTCCCTTTTATAAATCTCTTGGGATTTTGAACACAAGTATTAAGTCACAACTTATCCTTTCTTTCTGCTCTAAGTTTCCATAGTTTCTTCTTTTAACTAAATTGTCAACATTCCAGGTAAATTCTTTTTGTATTCCTTGAAGTTCTTGTTATCCTTCCTAAATATATTAACCAAGCTTAACTGCTTAACAAAAACATATGCATGACATTTTAAATAAAATTAAACTTCACGAAAGTTGAGAGAAACATTCTTGCTCTATAAGCTATGACTGATTTGTAAAGCCAACAATCCCATGTATGGATTAGTGATACTTGTTTAAGTAATGAGTCAAATCATGCTTGATTGGGATTCTTTAACAATATTAATAATAAATGCCTTAACATGTTTAAATACACAAATCCATTTTTGGCAAAAATGTTAACCTGAAATAAGCAGCAGAGGAATGTTACAATATTTTTGTTTTGAGTATCATTAGTCAAGCTTTCAACCCACTTTATATGTACTACATGCCAATTAAGTAAACTGGGGAAGGGATTCCTTGTCTGGCACTTTGAATGGAAATCATTTCATTTCAAACTGAAAAAGCATATTACTTGAATCCACAATAAAGCACAATTACTTTAATATATAAAAACAAGCTAAATGGACATTGGTGAGCTAATTCCATGCTGCCAGAAGAGAAATACTGGAAGTAAGAATGGATTCAAGATTCCAGATGCAACATTATGATCTTATCTCCCACATATTATTTTTATATTTTCCCTCTGCGAATTATGCTTTGCTGAGATAGTGTTTATCTTCCCATCCATACAATACCACACAAGAATTCCCAATTTGCTCTAGACAATCCGATGGAAAAAATAATCTGATCGAAAGGGATGACAGTAGAAATGGCCAGTTCTGAGCAAGCAAGAAAGTTACGTGAAAGTATAGAATTCACTACTGAGCCCAGGATTTGTTGCTGTCTGTGGCCCTTTCCTGGAGAGGCATTTTTTATGCTTTGCTGCTTTGAGATCAAATTAAGCCTGGATCCTGTGCCCTTTGTGACTGACACACTCACCTGAAGAATGGGTGCTTTTTTAAAATCCAAAGTAAAGATATTCAAATCATAAAGGACTTACCGTGGATTGAGAGCCTACTTGTTTCCATAAAAGTCTATTCTTCACCCAAGTGTTTTGTAACGTTTGTGTAAATTATCAAATCAAACCAAAGGTTTTTGTGGGTTATTAAAAACCTGCTTAAAGTTACAATTTGAGTACCTGTTTTAATTATATATTAAATGCCATAAACAGTAAATTTAATCTTAACAAGCACACAAGAAGGTGTTTAATCCATAGACATGAATAAATAGTCAACGTTTCAGGCCAAGACCCTTCAACAGGACACGCAGTCCTGATGAAGAGTTTTGGTCCAAAATGTTGTCTGTTTATTCCTTTCCTTTGATGCTGCCTGACCTGCTGAGTTCTTCCAGCATTATGTATGTGCTACTCTGGATTTCCAACAAGTACAGAGTCTTTAATCTGCTTAATTTCATTACTTTTTAACTACTGAATTCTTAAAAAATAACACAGGAGCAAAAAGATTGTAAGGTGATAAATATTTGATGAAGCAGAGTAAAAAGAGTGACTTACATTTAAAAAGCATCTTTGAAGGATGCTCCAAAGCTTTAATTACTATTGTAATTTAAGCATCATAATATCCAAAGTGAGTCTGAGGCTGGCTCCTAGACAACTGGGCTTCTCACAGACTCTGCAACCAGCAAAGCATTATCACATAGTAGACAGCTGGGAGATTGGGAATTTGCAGAATGGCAAATCACAAGCACAAATAAATGTCCTAACACCCTGAAATGCAGAATCCCTTGAGTGTATTTCACCTTGTAAAGCCAGCCAATGAAATATTATACTAAAATGTTTTTAAGTTCTAATTATAAGTCACACTTGTACCTGCTGTTCTGGGTTCTTCAGCAAACGAAGAGTTCAGATGTAGGCAGAAAAAGGTTTTAAAAACAAACTCTATTAGGATGTCCCCAACCAGCCCAGAATTATAGAAGTGTTACATCTAATTACTTTTACAAGACTTACCTGTAATCTTTAGCCAGTTAACCGTGTCTACAATTCCAAACATCCCCTAGGCCATGATAATATGCAAATTGCAATTTGTGTCTGTCACCCAAGCTTCTTCTGGGTGTGTATAAAGATACAACATATATACAAAATAAATGACTTAATAATATCTGATGTCGTGACCTTTTCCCACAATTAACCATATTCAAGATAAAATTAATGCATATTTCCAAAATATGTCAATGTAAATTTTTTAAAATATTTAAACTTACTGCAACAGAGATTCTGCCTAGTACATGCTCGGGGATTTTTCTATATACATCCAAAGAGCCTCCTGAACAAAATAATAACATAAGGGGAAAATATCAGTTTAATAAATATTATTACAATCAACTGTGCAATTCTTAAATTAACTTTGTGCTTGTAACTGAATAATATACCAGAAAGCTATCTGGTTCAAGGTCAAATACAACAAACAATTACTTAAAGGATAAAGTTACTTAAAACATTACTACAACTGCAATTTTAGATAATTAGCAATTAATTTCTTGTCCTTAACCAAATCCAAATTAGGTTTATTGTTCCTAACTAAACCCAGCTTACTGACATATCTAAAATTGAATAGTCATGTTTGAAATACAGTGGATTCCAATTAATTGAATCATAATCAGCATTAATATCACTGCCCTACAGTAATATGTAAAAAGACTTAGGCACATGTAAAAATATTGTAAAGGGAAGATGCTTTCAAAAATAATGAAGTGAAGTCTCTAAATATCAAAAAAAATTATTATAAATAGCAGTAAACAGTAAAAACTAAATCAAATCACTATTTGGTATGATCACCTGTTAAAACTGCATTAATTCTCTGAGATACACTGTTGTGCTGTTTTATAAGAAAATTGGCTGGCAGACTTTTCCAAGCATTTTGGAAAACTTGCCACAGTTCTGCAGATTTTGGCTGTCTTGCTTGCTTCCGTCTCTCCAGGTAACCTCAGACAGTGTCAATGATGTTGAGATCAGGGCTCTCTGGAGGCTACACCATCTATTGCAGAATTCCTTGATCTTCTTTTTCCGAAGATAGTTCTTTATAACCTTGAGTGTGTGTTTGGGATCATTGTCCTTCTGCAGAATGAAGTTTGGACTGATCAAACACCTCCATGAAGACATTGCATGATAGATGAGAATCTGCTTGAACTTCTCAGTATTGAGGATTCAACTAATTCTGACAAGATTACTAACTCCATTTGCAGAAATACAGCCCAAACCTGCAGGGAATCTCCGACATACTTCACCGCTAGCTGCAGACACTCATCTACGTTGCACTCAGCAGATCTTCTAAAGACAAAGTGCCTCTTGTTTGAGCCAAAAATTTCAAATTTTGACTCGTCAGTCCAGAGCACCTGCTGCCATTGTTCACTGCATTGTTTTTGTGTGTAGGTGAACCAACAGTCCTTTGCATCATGGGAGCATTTGCCACATTTTTGGCTTTTTGCACCATTCAGGGACATTTTGTGCGTTTCACATTCTAACCTCCTTTCCTGTAGTTCTGCTGCATCCTTTGCTGCAGTCTCTAATGATACTGCAAAGGTCAATGCCCAATCAAGGTTACATCTCTTTCTGACAGTAGCCTCTTCTATCCCTTAATTGATCAGAAAGTCCATCTCTAAAGTCACAGTACTGGGAAAGTTTGTGCAGTTCTGCAATGTATTCAGAAAGGTTTTCATCTTTTGACTGGTTTCTTTTGTAAAACCTAGATCTGTCTGATATTACCAGCAGTTTAGTGCTCAGGTGATTTTGTAAAATTGTAACAATTTTGTTGAACGACTTGCTTGCTGGCTTTTCAGGGGTTACCAGGTTGTGTAAGAGACTGTGCATTCTCGGGCCCTTTCAGCTAAGCATAGGGGCTTTCCTTTGCTCCTGCATGTTGTTCACATTACAATACAGCTCAACCCTCTTCATATACGACTCCTAGCCTTCATTAGTGCTATCAAATTCATCAGCTTTCCCAACTGAAGACATCACCAGGTTACTTTCACTTTAAATTCAGCTCATCTTTCATTGTTACTATGCACTGTACTCATGCATTTCTTTGTTAGCGTCCATGATGACTTTCTGGTGCTGTTTAACTCTTGCTGTTTTGTCCAACAGCTGTCGGTGCAGTTTGTGATATTTTCCAACATTCAGGTTCGTACTCATTGTCAATTGGTTGTGTCTGTGTACAACTACATATTAATTAATAAAAAGCACGCACGCGGGAGATGGCTTTAACTGGTGTACTCACATTGTAGCAAGTGAGAGAAAGAACAATGCGCATGCACAGACAACAGTGCATGTGCACACAATAGATCTATACATAGTGCAAAGCGGGGAGGGGTCATTGCTCTAAAAGAAATAGATCCATACGTTACAGCTGTAATCAATAAACAGCATAGGTATTTCTATTGTCCAAGTAATCCAAGGCCGAGTAATCTATTAGGCAAATTGTAGCCTATTGTGGCCCAATGCAGTACAATTAGTACACTTTGGCCCAACTCAGCAGCTGCCCAATTAGCCGAAGTTTCATGGAAATGGCTAAAAAGGTATAAAAAATACAAACTACTGGTTAGCTGAGTAACAAGTCATGTATTTAAATGAACTACAGAACAACTTAGAACACTATTATACTTAGTATACATAATGGACTGTCATCATACAAATCTATCAATGACAGCATATTCCAAATCTTCATTTTCATTGTAACATTCAAGATAATTGTCAATACCTTCTAATTACTCATAGTTACTAACTTGTTGATGTAGATAAATTATTTAATTTTCACTCATGGCCATTTCTGGTATCTCCAGGCTCGAACGCTTGAAACTGCTGTAAGCAAAACAGTCCTAAGCTGTTTTACTACTTCTTTCTCACCAACTTTCAGTGACAAAAATCATTGCTTTTTGAACACAAACACAAGCAACTGATACTTAAAAACTGTTCAGTCTAAGTAGAATGTGGCATCTAACAGCCCCACAAGTGCATGCATCTGATGCTAGTTTGAAATTGTTTGGCAATAGTCATGTCACAATTAAGCAGCATAATTTCCCAAATAAACAAATGTAATCATGGCTATCTCTTCGGTTAGTTTTTGTTCTTTAAATATTGTCTAATTAAGTGGCTGACCCAATTAAATGACGGCCCAATTAACTGGAATCCATTGCATTTATTTTATGTAAACATTGCTAAACCATCAGTTTCTTGAATAAAGACATAACAAACACACAGTCATGCTGCCAATCAACTTAGTTGTAGAGTCATAGAGCACTACAGCCCTTTGGCTCATCTAGACTGTAGCAAACTGTTATTCTGCTTCATCCCATTGACCATAGCCCTCCATACCCCTCTCATTCATATACTTGTAATGGGCTATGTGTAAAAGCAGTTATCTTAGATCAGATAGCACGCTTCCATGACTGAAGGATAAAAGTAATCTATTAGGAATGCTACTCCCATATACTATAGATTCCTTTTAATTAAGCCATCAGTTAATCAGGACAGCAGCTTATTTGGGACAACTCTTAAAGAACAAAAATTAATGGAAAAAATAACTGGGATTTCCTTAATTTATTTGGGACACTATGCCACTTAATTGGTGCAAGAGACTGCTGCTGAACAGTTTCTAAGTAGCATCAGATGTGTGCATTTGTGTGGCTGTTAGACACTACATCATGCTTCCAGTGAACAGTTTTTAAATAGCGTCAGTTGTGTGTACTTGTTTTCAAGAAGCAGTCATTTTTGTCACTGAAAGTTGGCGAGAAAGAAACTGTAAGACAATTCAGAACTGTTCTGCTCACTGTGAGTTCAAGCATTCAGACATGGAGATGCCAGAAACTGCTTGGAATTAAACAAGTTAAAGTTCAAAATGCATTAATTATCAAAGTATGTATACAGTATACACCCTTGAGATTAATTTTCTTGCAGGCAAGCACAAAACAAAGAAATACTATAAAACCCACTTAAAGAAAAACCCCACACAAGACCATCAAATGTGCGGGAAAAAAAGAACAAATAACACATAGAGCATTAAGCATCAAACTGCAGAATCCCAAAAGTGAGTCCACAGTCATGAGCCGTCGAGGTGAGTGAAGCCAGTCCAGGAGCCAATGGCTGTGGCCATAGCCATCAACTCAGTGCTGTGTCGATGGCTGCAGGCTGCACTACTATGAAGAATTTGAAGATATCGATAATCATCTTGAATGTTGCAATGAAAATGAAGATTTGGAGGATGCATTCGTCGAATGCATGGTATGAAGGCAGTTCATTATCTATGCTAGGTGCCTGCGCTGATTTGGTTCATTTAGTCAACCAAAAGAACACAGCAGCATATACTGCACGAATTCCTCCATCGATAATAGATTTATAGTACTGATAATGTTTCAATTTGGTTTGTATTTTACTTAAATACATAATTTGTTACTCAGTTAAATGGTAGTTTATCTTTATATACCTTTTTCCATGAAAACCAGCTAACTGGGCAGCTGCTTTATTGGGACAAAATGTACTGGTCCTGATGTGTCCCAAATAACCGGAATTCACTGTACTTAGATATTAGGGGGAAAGAAACTGGTCTCCTTAAGGTTATGAACATCCAACTTATGTGCAGCCATATGTACGAACGAATGTTTGCGAGACTGGCAGGATGAACTAGCTCTCTGCTGTGAAGCTGCAGCCATCTTCTGCTGTGTGGGAACTTGGTTTGTGACAATATCTGAATAATTAAGGTAACTGCACCCTGGTTTAAGAGCACATTGTCTTTAGTTGACCTATGTTTTTATTTAAATATATTGCTGGGAAGCCACACTTCTAACTTAAGAACTGTTGGATTACGAACAATTCTCAGATATGGAACCCTGTCGTAACCTGTAGTGGATCCATACTCTAGACAGTTAATCTCTCAACAAAGATTTAAAAAGTAAAAGCCAAGTGAATGATCAACCTATTGTTGTCAGAAATTAATAAAGTATCACTAAAAGAAGATAATGGCAAGACACCATTCTTTGAAGGTGCATTAGCATGAACATCTGTGGGAAATCCAGTTTAATTGCAACTGCAGTTTGGAGATGGTCTTTAAAATCCACACCTGTAGCATGTGGATTCACCTATGGAATATCTCTTGCACTGGTCATTGCCTATGGAGTGATCACTCTAATATAGTGCAGGGCACCACACTATATTAGAGTGTAGGGAGCTGTAGTGGAGTGTGTATCAAGCTTCAAATTCCTTGGTGTCCACATTTCCAAGAATCTCACCTGGTCCCTGAACTCCTCCACCCTGAACAAAAAGGCGCAACAGCACCTTTATTTCCTGTGGAGTATCAAGAAAGCTCACCTCTGTCCCAGGATACTGATGGACTTTTACCACTGTACCATTGAGAGCATACTCACCAACTGCATCTCAGTGTGGTATGGCAACTGTCCCGTATCCGACCACAAAGCACTCCAGTGTGTGGTGAAAACTGGCCAGCAGATTATCGGCTTCCAATTGCCCACCACTGAGAACATCTACCATAAATGCTGCCTGGGCAGGGTGAAAAGCATTATAAAGGATGCATCTCATCCTAGCCATGGACTTTTTATTCTCCTCCCATCCAGTAGGTGCTACAGGAGCCTCCGCTCCTGCACCTGCAGGCCAGGAAGAGCTTCTTCCCTGAGGCTGAGACCCTGCTGAACCTCACATCACAGCGATAAGCAGCATTGCACCCATATTGTACTGTCCCAGTACTTTTATATTTGTGTGCTGTAGGACTTACCTTTTATTCGCAGTTATTTTGTAAATAACACTATTCTTTGCAGTTCTGGTTAAATGCTAACTGCATTTCATTTTGCTTTATATCTGTACTCGGCACAATGACAATAAAGTTGAATCTAATCTAATCTAATAATCAGAATCTGATTTATTACCATTGACTTATGTCACGAAATTTGTTGGTTTGCAGCAGCAGTTCAGTGCAAGACATAGCAATTGCTACAAGTTACGATGGATGGATGAATTGAGCAAAAGAAGAATAGCAAGATTGTGTTTATTGAGCATTCAGATACATGATGGAGGAGGGGAAGAACATTCCTAAAATGTTGAGTCGTACTCCGAACCTGAGCTACTGCCCCTGGAACTCTAATCACACACAAAAAAAATTCAGTGCCTCTGATGTAATGCTCTCAGCATTGGTTGTGGCTTTGAAATCATATTTCCAGTGTAGGTTCTACTTGTGAAAATGTAGTCCCAGCATGGGTCAGTACCCATAGAGCCATGTCTGCAGCATTGTTCAGTCCTACTGAAACCATAACCTTGGTGTTTCAGAGTGCCAGTGAGACCACACTCACTTAGATTAGATCAATGACTCAGTGGTGAACAAAATGACCCAAACTATTGGAAATCTTGTCTAACAAAATAATTTCTTTTTATCTTTACAAATGCCCAAAATATAACAAAAATGGATGAAGCTCAATTATATGAATGTTTTGTATGTTACTTAACTGTTTAACTTGAATATAACACCTACTGGTACTCAACAAATACCGTATGCCAAATGCAAATATCCACACAAGCCTAACCAACCTAACGTGATTTGAATCTGTTACAACCATCAAACATTTTATCAATCCTTTAAGCTATATTCCAAATTGAAATGTTGCCTATTTGCCATCTAAATCAGGTTTCAGCTAATAGTTCAAGTGGCATCAAATCTAGCTAGATTCACTGATAAATCCACGGTAGCTCTGCAGCTTAAGTGTAACAAGTTATTGCTGATAAAGTGAAAAGCATTTTCACAGAAGGTCGGCATACAGAATCTGGGGTTAGATTATTTTTTCTCTATTACATTATATTCCTTCTGGTGTCCTCATTTATTTTCCGATTTTCATTTACATACTTTGACAGAACGGAACATTTCATGGATTTCCACATGCCCAGGAGCTTGCAACACAAACAAAAAAGAACACCTCTATTCATTCGGGACCTTACAAATATTTTAATTTTAAAATACACTCAAACTCACCATCCATGAACTCTGTACATATTGATATCCTGTTTTCCACAAAAAATGCGCCGTAAAATCCTATTATATATGATGAGTCACACTGTAATCATTTGAAGGAAAAAAAAGAACATTTTACTAAACAGTATTACAATGAGAATAATTTAAAAACAAAGATAAATTTAGCAGTCTGGGGCTGCAAAATTACCTTATAAAGAATTTCTAATTCAGACATAATTTGTTTCTGAAGCTCCAGTGTAATGTCTAAGGGAATAACCTGGAAGAAATTAAAAAGTTAGTCAATAGGTAATTTTCTAAAAGTTGTTTCTTTAAAATAACATTAGTTAGAAATTCTAATGCATCCTGATGGTGGCTGCAGCATCACACTTCCAGTCAGGCATGCCTTTCCAAACTTCACCATCAATCTTGGGTACCACTGAAACAGCACTAAGTATTTCCATATTTTAAGATTTAGCATCCATCACCAGGAACTCCCACCACCCAAGTCACGCTCTCTTCTCACTGTTACCATCAGGAAAAAGGTACAGGAGTCTCCAGACTCTCACCACCAGGTCAGGAACAGTTATTACTCCTCAACCATCAGGCTCTTGAACTGGTGAATATAACTTCACTTGCCCCATCACTGAACTGTTCCCACAACTTATGGACTCACTTTAAAGGAATCTTCATCACATATTTTCAATATTTATTGCTTATTTACTTATTATTATTTCTTTTTATTCTTTCGTATTTGCAGTTAGTTGTCTTTCGCACATTGGTTCTTTGTTCGCCCTGTTGGATGCAGTCTTTCATTGATTCTATTATGGTTCCTGGATTTATTAAGTATGCCCACAAGAAAACAAATTTCAGGGCTGTATATGGTGACATGCATGTACTATAATTTCGTACTTTATATGTACTTTAAATTTACTTTGAACTTTTCAGTGTATCTTGGTACATGTGACAATAATAAACCAATACCAAGGAGCTTTAGGTGACTACCACAGCACAGGAACAGAATATAGACCACACCTGTGCCAAGTACAGCAAATGTGAGAAAATCTAATGCCTGATGATTAGGTTCTTGTCTACTATTGAGAGGGCGTGTCACACTCATAATTTCTGTTTTGGCTTGTCCAATTCCTGTCACATGCTCCATCTCCTCTGAACCAGCTACCCGATTCCATCAGGTAGCCAGACTTGACAGAGCAAAAATCAGCGTATCAGTTGGGTCAAATGTCAAAGAACAAGGTCACACATGCTGTGATGGACTCCAGTCCCAGAGACCACTTCAAACTGGTTACAGATGAATATATGAAAAAATTGTGAGTCCAAACATAAGATGGAGATGTCATCCATGTATAGGAATGTCCTTTGAAAGGGACTGTTAAAGCAGCATCAGGAAAATATTTCACAGAAACACAGCTGTCATTAATTCAGTCTGAACTGGGTACACAGGAACAAAATTGCAAGCTAGTTTTTCTACTTAAAATTTGCTGATGCAAATTAATTTCTGTTTCAGCTAAGTTCAGCTCAACTATGAATCAAACCCGAGGCCGTCTGCACCGTGTAATTTAATAGGAGGCACTTTTACCCACTTGGCCATCAGATTCAGCAGAAATTATACCACAATGCCTCTTAGCATGGCAAAGGCACATTGCAACTGAGAAATTTCTTCATGTAACTCCAAAGAGAAACACTGCTGTTGAAAATTTGGTTAGCTTAAAGTGGAGCAATTCTGAACCAATTTCTGAGTGACTTAGTGCCAAATGGGAAATTTAATACATGTCTTTCAACACAATTATTGCTCTAGCATCTTTTTATCAAAGGATGGGATGGTAGTGTAGCAGTTAGCATAGTATTAGTAGTGTGGTCATCTGAATCAAGTATGATGTTCTAAGGAATTATCTATTGGTGGGTCCTCAGGTGACTGTAGAGGCCAATCCGGTGCAGGGTGGGCAAAAATAAATGGTGGCTATGGTTAGTGGTTGGGTCTTTTGGTTGCTCAGTCTTTCCTTTTGCAGATTCCATTCTCTGTGGTACAGTGGAGGGTGTTTTCATGTAGCACAGCTCCCTTTTGAACGGATTTCTTCTAAGTGTATCTATTGACTATAATGTCTTCCCAGTTTATAGGTGTAATTTTGAACCTCTTCAGGCTGATTGTGATGTTATCTTTGAAGTGTCTCCTTTGCCCACCAGTGGCTCACTGACCTTCTTTCGACAGGTGTAAAGGACCTGTTTGGGGAGACACAAGTTAACCATCCAGATGACATGGCTTACGAATCGGAGTTTATATTGCTTTATCATATCAGAGGTACAGTTTATGTTGGCCTCCTGTGCTGATGTTAGTACATAGCTCCGTCTTTCCAGCTGATCCTCAAAAACTTTCACAAGGATCTTTGGTGGTACTGTTTCAGGGCTTTCAGGTGCCTACTGTAGGTGGTCCATAATACGGTAGACTGTCGAGCTCTCTGGTGTATACTATCAAGATAAGGTTGCCCTTACAAGTGCTTAGCGCAACACTTTACAGCACCAGCTGTCAGATCAGGTATAAAGTACTCCACATGACTGCGTGGGCTTCCACTGGGTGCTCTGGTTTCCTCCCACACTGCAAAAATGTAGGGGTTAGTAAGTTGTAGGCATGTTATGTTGGCACTGGAAACATGGCGACATTTGTGGGCTGCCGCAGCACATCCTCAGACTGTGTTGGTCATTGAAAAATGATGAATTTAACTATATGTTTCAATGTTTCAATGGACATGTGACAATATAGCTAATACATTTAAATTTCTTTACATGGATGTCCACAGTGGCATTAATATTCAACATGCAAAATTTAAAACCATACTGGTCTGAAGGACAAATATTATTGTTATTTACAGAACAATCAACATTTACCAACACTGTTTCGGATTCAGAATCAGACTTTTTATCACTGACATACAGAATGCCATGAAATTTGTTGCTCTGCAGTAGCAGTACAGTGCAATACTTAAAAATTACAGCAAGTTCTAAGTACATATAAAAAAATAAATAAACGGTGCAAAAAGAGCAAAATAGTGAGGCAGTGTTCATGGGACCGTACAGACGTTTGAAGGCGGAGAAGAAGCTGTTCCTAAAAAATTGAGTGTGCACTTTCAGACTCCTGGAACTTCTCTTTGATGTTAGTAATGAGAAGTATTGGATGGTGAGAGTTCTTCATGACGGATGCTGCCATCTTGAGGTATCACCTTTTGAAGATGTCCTTAATGGTGGGGAGCCTAGTGCCCATGATGAAGCTGGCTGAATCTACAACCCTCTATAGCTATTCTCAATCCTGTGCATTGGAGCCTCTATACGAGGCGGTGATGCCACCAGTCAAAATGCTCCCATGATACATCTGTACAAATCTGCTAGTCTTTAGCTTCTCTGATTACCCTGAAATCAGAGTCATACAGTACAGAAACAGTTCCTTCGGACCAATTCATCCATGTGAATAAAGATGCCCATCTAAGGTAGTCCCGTCCAGCTAAACCTTGTCTATCAACAATAAAGCAATACCAAATCTGATGGACAGATCATGTTATCCGGATGCCTAACTTGCATCTTCCTAAGCATATCCTTCATTCCCGGTTGAAGAAAGGTCAGAGTGGGTCTGGTGGGCAAAGGAAACATTTCATAGATAATATCAAAATCAGCCTGAAGAAATTCATCTAAAAACTGGGAAGACACTGCAAATGGAGGAAATCTGTTCAAAAGCAAGCTGCACTACCTGAGAATGACCTCTGCTGTGCTACAGAGAGCAAGGAGCAGCTGCAAAATGAGAGACAGAACAATCAACTCTTGCCCACACTGCACCAGAATATGTGGCTCCCAGACTGGCCTACAGCCATCTAAGGACCAACCAATAGAAGACCCCTTAGGAGAACATCATACTCAACTCGAGTGATCGCATTACTATTGTCCATGTACCTGTCTTTTAAATATTATTACTGGACTTACCTCACCCACTTCTCTGGCAGCTTATTCCATAATAGCACTATGCTCTGCATGAAGAACTTACCCCTCAAGATCCTTTAAAAAATTTTCCCCTCCCACTTTAAATCTATGTCCTCCAGTTTTTGATTCCCCAATACTAGGAAAAAGACATTCACCCTCACATCATAAAAAACAGCGATGCTTCACTCCCAGATGAGCTCAATGCCTTTTATGCTGCTTTGAAAAGCAGAATACAACTACAGCTAAGAGGATCCCTGCAACACCCAATGACGCTGTGATTTCAGTCTTAGAGGCCAACGTAAGATGTCTTTCAAGAGAGTGAACCCTTGCAAGGTGACAGGCCCTCATAGAGTACCTGGTAAGACTCTGAAAACCTGTGCCAACCAACTGGAAGGTGTGTTCAAAGACATTTTCAATCTCTCATTGCAACAGTCAGAAGTTCCCAACTGTCCCAAAAAGGGTAACAATCACACCAGTGCCCAAGAAGAGCAGGGTGAGCTGCATTAATGACTATTGTCCATCAGCATTCACATCTATGGTGGTAAGGTGCTTTGAGAGGGTTAGTTATGGCTAGAATTAACTCCTGTCTTACCAAGGACCCGGACCCACTGCAATTTGTCTATTGCCACAATAGTTCTCATTGGCTCTACACGTGGCATTGGATCATCTAGACAATACAATACTTATGCCAGTATGTTGTTTATTGACTATAGGTCAATGCTTAACAGAATCATTCCTACAGTTCTAATCGAAAAGCTCCAAAACCCGGGCCTTTGTACCTCCCTCTGCAACTGGACCCTTGACTTCCTCACCAGAAGATCATAGTCTGTGTGGATCGGAAATAACATCTTCACCTTGCTATCAACACTGATGCACCTCAAGGATGTGTGCTTAGCCCACTGCTCTACTCTCTTTACATCCACGGTTGTATGGCTAGGCACAGCTCAAATGCCATCTATAAATTTGCTGATGGCACAACTACTGCTGGCAGAATTTCAGATAATGATGAGCAGGCATGCAGGAGAGAGATGTATCAGCTGGTTGAGTGGTGCTGCAGCAACAACCTTGCACTCAATATCAGTAAGACCAAAGAATTGATTGTGGACTTCAGAAAGGGTAAGATGAGGGAACACACACCAGTCCTCTTAGAGGGATCACATGTGTAAAGAGTGAGCAATTTCATGTTCCTGGATATCAACATCTCTGAGGATCTATTCTGGGCCCTGCATATCAACGAAGGCACGACAGCAGCTATATTATCTTAGGAGTTTGAAGAGATTTGGTATGTCACCAAAGACACTAGCAAATTTCTACAGATGTACTGTAGAGAGCTTTCTACCTGGCTGCATCACTGTCTGGTATAAGGGTAGGGGGCTATTATACAGTATCTAACCCAGTCAACTCCATCATGGGCACTAGCCTCCGTAGCATTCAGGACGTCTTCAAGGAGTGATGCCTCAAAAAGGCGGCAACCATCATTAAGTACAGTAACTCCATCACTTAGGACAGAGGTGTCGAACTCAATTGCACATGGGGCCAAAACTCAAAGCACACTTTAGGTCGCGGGCCGAACAGGATAAACATTTATTGAACACACTAAAACTAAACATTTTTTGAACATAAATATGAATAAAAACAGACAGGAATATTATTCCAGAAAAAATAAACTAAAACTTTAAATAACTTAAATATTTTGCTCTCCATAAAAAATCTCCTGTCAGTATTATACAAGTTAGAAATATGAGCATGCTGCAAAAAAACCCTGAAAATATAAATAAAATTTGTGCTTTTCAGCGAAAGTTAAAACAACAACAAATCAAAACACTCAGTTTTCTTTGCTCTTATGCCGTTTTGTCAGAGCTGGATGCTTGACATCTTTTCTTGGCAATAAGTTCGTTTAGGTTTGGTGTAAGGTTCTGTGTTGTGGAGATTCTCAGGATGGACTGCAGGTGTTCATCAGTGAGACGACTCCTGTGTGATGTTTTGTTAATCTTCATCACTGAGAAAAGCTTCTCACACAGATATGTGCTACCAAACATGCACAAGGTTCGAGCCGCATGTAGACGGAGCTGAGGCATTGCTTCAGGAATGGAGCGAATAAACTGTACGGGCCCTGCAGTGTCGTATTTTGCCTTTAGTGTCCCATTACACTGCAGCTCTATCAGAATCTGTACAGGTGCAGTTTCCACGTCGACGGCAAATGGGTTGTGAAGCAGCTTGAAATTAATCTTTTGTGCTTCAAAGTCACCAAAGCGCCGTGCGAACTCAGTGCGAAGTGCGCTCAGTTTATCAGCAAAGTGCGCATTTGGGAACATCATTGCGCCGACCTGGTTCAACATTACTTGGCAACAGGGAAAATGAGGCAAGTTGCACTGGTGCATTTGTGTCTCCCATAAGAGCAGCTTCACTTGAAATGCCTTCACTGCATCATACATGTCAGTGATCATGCGGTCACGTC
Organism: Hemitrygon akajei; assembly: GCF_048418815.1. Lineage (NCBI taxonomy): Eukaryota > Metazoa > Chordata > Chondrichthyes > Myliobatiformes > Dasyatidae > Hemitrygon > Hemitrygon akajei. The sequence goes on from NC_133153.1 coordinate 37,782,360, forward strand.
CCTGGAGCTGAAGGTTTAAGACGCTGAGATGTGTTGTTATGTCAGCCACATTAGCTCCACAAATAAGACACACGGCAATGTCAGTAAACATATACTCATCAGTTTTGAAAGACTCTTTTTTTCAGAATCAACTTTTCTCTTCGCCATTGTTAGGGGTTAGCTTTGACTTCAGAATAGCGTTGTATACAGCAACAGACGCTTGACGCGGGAATGTTCCCGGGTAGCCTATCGGCAGCTGTTGCACTGCATTATGGGATCTGTAGTTTGTGTGTTATCAGCGCTTCATATCGCGGGCCATTAATAATTAAAATAATAGATCTATCTAAAATGATCTCGCGGGCCGGATATAATTGTACGCCGGGCCGGATATGGCCCGCGGGCCTTGTGTTTGACACCTATGACTTAGGACATCTGTCTTCCCATTGCTGGAGATACAGGAACCTGAAGATACACACTCATCGATTCAGTAACTGCTTCTTCCCCTCTGCCATCAGATTTCTGAACAGACATCAAAGCCATGAACACTACCTCATTACTTTTTTGCACTATTTACTTAACTATGTAATGTATATTTCACAACATATACCAGATATAATAAACCTGATACTGATTCTCAGCAAGGGGCCTTTATAGCCCCTTGTTCAAAGAACATGCCTCTTGCAGATTATGCTCTTTATCAGCATGTACTTATCCCTCTTGCACCAGAAATAACTTTTCCAATGCTTTCCATCAAAGGAGCATCCATTCATGAGGTAACTGCAAATGAAAATCCAAAAATGCTGCAGTTGTTGGGGAATCTGAAACAAAATCAGAGAATGCTGAAAAAACTCAGCATCAGTTCTCAAAAAATAAAGTCCTAACTTGTATAATTTCAGGCCCTTAAATGCAATTTTTAAAGGGCCAAGACATAAGCTGTGTTCATTGTTCTAGTGAAATGTGTGACATCCTGCAACCTCAAATGCAATGTCACATGCATGTTGTCTGCCAGTGGAGGTAAATGTCACTGTCACTCTCAGCTTCTTAGCTTCAGGATCAGTCCAGGCTGTTGTAGTTGATCCTTGTCACATTTCAATGTATTACTCACTGCTGCGTTAGCGAGGTCACCCAGATAGCACGCTCAAGGATTTTTTTTTACCTTCTGGTCACAGAAATTGACAGTGCGGACAGAGGAACTTGACGACATCACAGGCTTTCTCAAAGCACTCGCTGAGTTACTCCATACAGAATCCTTACTGACAAACTCCTATTTGGCCGTATCCCTGAAAGGCCTTTATAGCCCCTTGTTCAAAGAACATGCCTCTTGCAGATTATGCTCTTTATCAGCATGTACTTATCCCTCTGGCACCAGAAAGAACTTTTCCAATGCTTTCCATCAAAGGAGCATCCATTCATGAGGTAACTGCAAATGAAAATCCAAAAATGCTGCAGTTGTTGGGAAATCTGAAACAAAATCAGAGAATGCTGAAAAAACTCAGCATCAGTTCTCTCTGTTTATGTTCTCCCGGTGACCGTGGGGGGTTTCCTCTGGATGCTCCAGTTTCCACCTTCATTACCGAACTGTAGGTTAAATGGCCTTTGTATATTGTCCTGTGATTAAGCTAGGGTTAAAATGGATGGGTTGCTGGGTGGTGCCAGAATGGCCTGTTCCGTGCTGTATCTATAAATAAAAATAAAATCCCGAAGATGCGTGAGTTGAAATACGCTACTGCAAATTACTCCTGGTACGAAGGTGAGCGGTAGAAGTTGGGAGGAAGTCCATGAGAACTGGGGAGAATGGAAATAGGGAGTAATGTAAGATGAGTGTGAATTGGTGTTTGATGGTCTGTCTGGGCCAATGGCCTCTTTCCTGTTTCTCTCTAGGACTGTTCATAACAGGAATGCTGATAATTAAAATGCAAGCTTGGTTCCAGATGATATGTGACATGATGGTTGAACTATTGCCAGAAAGTATCTTGTAATTAAAACACAATTAAAACTTAAAATAGAAAATACATCTGAGCTAAACAAGAGAGCCAGCACATTACTGGTTAACTTGACATACAAAACCTTCATTTTTTTTAAAATGGTGGGGAACATATTTGAGATCATGTGAAAACCCATTTTTTACCTTGCTGTAGGGGGATTTATAAAAAGCAGCTCCAAATTGACTTGTAACTGTAATATCCTGCTGCCAAGGAAAATTTAAAACCACATACTTGTGAATCAATAGTCATTCGCCAACAAAATTCAACTCAGGGTCTCCCGGTGAAAAAAAAACATGGAATAATTCACCTCCACACATCCCAATGTCCCTCAATTAATCGGAATAGCGTTTAAGGCTGAGAGTGGAGTACCTGAGTAAATTTGCTCAGATTACCAATACACCTCCAGGACAAACAAGGCTGAGTTGTCAAGTTAAATACAAGCAGTCAACTGACTGAATTATAATTTACTCTTTGAGCTCAACTTAAATTAGTGCAAGGCTATTAAAATATACAGTATAAATAAGGCAATTCATCACTGGCTGACATGGATGACTTCGTCTATTTGTAGGAGCAGCGCACATTCCACTTAAGGGAAGCAGCACAGAATCACAGGTCAAATTCAGCCACTATTCCAGTTTAATTTACTGATATAATCCCTAGTTGATACTATTGTCTTTATATGGACTTTTGCAGCATCTGAGACGCATGATTATGATACAAATGATTAATCAAATTACACATTAGAAGCCCAACTGTGGTCAAAGCAAGTTACTAGAGGACAGCATGCTACTCATATCTGCATGTGTATATTAAAGATTAAAGATCAGCTTTACTTGTCACATGTAAGTTAAAACATACAGTGAAATGTATCATCTTGCATCAAGTCACATCAGTGAGGATTGTGCTTGGTACCTCGCAAATGTCACCACATTTCAGCACCCTCAGAACATGCCCAAAACTTGCTACCCCTACCTAACCTGTAAGCCTTTTGCAATGTGGGAGGGAACTGGAGCACATGGACGAAAGCCCCCACATGGAAAGAATGCACAAGCTCCTTACAGACAATAGTGGGAACTGAGCTCCTCATATATATGTAAAAAGAAAAAAATATTTAAGGAATTTTTGTAAGATTTAATTTTACCTACTTAGCTTTAAAAAATATCAAAACTTCTGATTCTGATTTTAATTCTGAAATGGACAGTTGATGTTTTGGGTTGAGATGGTTCACTTGGACTACAAAATAAAGAGGGGACATACCATTATAAAAATGTGGGCGGAGGATGTGATGAAACAAGTGCTGGCGGGTGATTGGTGGATCCATGTGATTGGAGTGATACATAGATGAGGGAGGGGTGGGAAGAGGGTACACATTTCACCTCCAAGCTTCTCTCCTCCTTCTCAGCTCTTGCTCTACCACTTTGTCATCCCCTTTTTATACTGACAGTCTCCCTCTTTCATTCCAGTCCAAATGATAGGTCTTGACTTAAAACACTGACTGTCCATTTACTTCCACAAATGCTGCCTAACCAGATGTGTGTTGCTCCAGATTTCCAATATCTGCATTCTCCTGTGCCTCCAAAGACTTTTAAGTGAACACTTTCAGATTAAGCTCTGTAAATGTCATCTATAGTTTTTACTTAGCCTAGTAAACACACATTTTTACATTTTCTGAACATCAAATTTTGAAGTAAATGCTGAAATCTATATTCAAAATAAAGGAAGAATCAAATATTCCCATTTAAGAGAAGGTAAGGTTATTTGTTATAGAGTTCAGTATAAGATTATACTGTATTAAAAAGCACACAGAAATTTAGCGGAGTTAGGTACTTTACAAGAACAGATAGTTACTACAATGAGAAAATGCAAAGCCACTTGCTTTTAGTTTCCATCTTTAGTTCAGTGTAACAGTTGTCAAATATGGTACTCTTACCATATAAATTAACATGGATTCTACTTTCTTTCAGGTAGTACACAAATCTTTGGTTAACTGAAATATATTTTCAGCTTTGGTTTTTATTCAGTTCTATTTTACATTGATATTTGCCTTATGAAAATAAATAGTTTATGGTTTTGGTTGAATGTACAATTAATTCATTATCAAGTCTCAATTTCAATTTTGTATTTTAAAAAATGCAGAGTGTTCATTTTAAAAAAGCAAGCTAATCAAAAAGAAATTCGAGTTTAAATGGCTTAAATCCAGCACATTGAAGCAGTCACAAGGAAAGTGAGCTAACACCTCTATTTATTTAGAAGGTTAGGAAGGTTTAGCATGTGACCAAATACTAACAAACCTTTACATATGTAGTATTGAAAGTATCCTGCCTAGCTGGATCATGGTCTGGTATAACAATTCAAATGTTCAGGAATCTATTTATTTACTTATTAAGATACAGCACAGAGTAGACCCTTCCAGCCCTTTATGCCGTGCCGCCTAGCACCTCCCAATTTAACCCCAGCCTAATCACATGACATACATGAAGCTGCAGTAATGGATTCTGCACAAGGGTACATCCCTCCCCACTACTGGTAGTTTCTACATGAATTGCTCCCTCAAGAAGGCAATGTCCATCAGCAACGACTCCCAGAGTCTGGACCATGCCATCTTCTTGCAGCTATCAATAAGCATGAGATGAAGAAACCTGAAATCCCACACCACCGGGTTCATGAACAGCTATTTCCCTTCAACCATTTGATTTCTTGAATTAACCTGAACAACCCTAAGCAGTATCTTAATACAGCAGCAAGATGTCTATTCACTACAATGAACTTTAATTTTATTCTAATTGTGTTCTTTCTTGTATAATTTATGTTTTCATTTTGAGTCTTGTTCATCTTGACAATAGTTGTATCTACATCAGACTACTGTTTATTGATTACAGTCCAATGTTCACACAATCATACCTTCAGTTCTAATCAACCAGCTCCCAAGCCTGGGCCTCTGTACCTCCCTCTGCAACTGGATCTTTGATTTCCTCACCAGGAAACCAGTCCATGCGGATTGGAAATAACATCTACTTCAGGCTGACAAGCAACTCTGGTGCACCACAAGGATGCATGTTTAGCCCACTGCTCTACCCTTCCCACATCCACAAACTGTGTGGCTTGGCACAGCTCAAATGCCACCCAAGCTTTCCGATGACACAACTACTGTTGGCAGAATTTCTTTCAGATGGTGGAAGAGATGTACAGGAGCTAGATAGATCAGCTGGCTGAATAGTGTCACACCAGCAACCTTGCATTCAACATCAGTAAGACCAAGGAATTGATTGTGGACTTCAGGAAAGGTTAGTCAAGGGAACGCACACCAGTCCTCATCGAAGGATCAGCAGTGAAAAGGGTGAGCAGCTTCAAGTTCCTAGGCATCTCTGAAGTTCTATCCTGGGCCCAACATATTGATATAATTACAAAAAAAGGCATGGCAGTGTCTATATTTCATTAAGAATTTGAGGAGACATAGGTATGTCACCAAAGGCACTCAAAAATTTCTACAGATGTATGGTGGACAGCATTCTAACTGGTTGCATCACTGTCTAGTGGAGGGGCCACTGAAAAGGATCAGAAAAAGCTGCAGGAAGTCGCAAATCTAGCCAGCTCCAATTTGGGCACTAGCCTAGCAAGTATCGAGGACACCTTCAACAGGCAATACCTCAAAAATGTAGCATCCATCATTAAGGACCCAGGACATGCCCTCTTCGCATTGCTACCATCAGGAAGGAGGTATAAGGCCCTGAAGACACACTGAGTGTTTCAGGAACAGCTTCTTGCCCTGCTCCATCAGATTTCTGAATGAATACACACACATACATATATATATCAATTAACTGCTGCCGCAAAATAACAAATTTCATGACATATGCCAGTAATATTAAACATGATTCTGAGTTTTGTGAATCAAGTGTCATATGCCTGTGATGCTGTGAGTTTTTCTTTGCACCTGTGCATATATGTACTTGTGTATATCAGTGAACTTGACTTTGACTATGACTTTAAACAATTGATAGTGTTTGTACTAAAAACCATATATAAATTGAAAAGACTTTTAATTTTGTATGCTTTTTAACAAATCTTATGCATGACCAAGATGGCATATAAAAAATGTTGGTATGTGGTATGCAGTGAAGCCCCTTGAGCCTTTAAATTCCACCCATAATAAAAAGATACATAATGATCAACTTGACTGCCAAATGAAGCAGTGAATGAGTTTTTACAACCTGAGAGCAGTGAGATGTTTTCACATGAAATGTCTCATGTGGCTTGGCACCAGCTAGATGGTTAAGAAAACATGGGATGTTGGATGATAATTTTTGAAATCCTTGCAGACCTAGTGTACACATCAGTATTTGGATAGTAAATAGTTGGGCCAGTTGGTATTGGCTTCGCTGCTTCATATTTTTTCTTCTGTTGTTTGTAAGTGATCATAACAGTAAATACTGTATGTAGTTTAGTACCTCCATGAATATTTTTCAACTGCATTTTAAAAGATCAACATTAATAATTTTTGAACAGGTTTTCTATAATGCTCCATTTGCTTCAATCTGTCTCTGTTATTCTTTTATTAATAGTAAAACAATGAATACGTGTAAATAAGCAACAGGACTCATTCTTTTTCCTTAAAAAGTCCATAATTATTGTTACTAATTCATTAATCAATGACAATCTGTACTCAAAATTATCATGGCATGCAAGAGAATTTTTTTTAGACTATTACTGCCAATTTGGGCACACACTCTAAAAAGGTCTGCCACCCTTGCCTTATTATATGATGTTATAAGTTGTTTTCCATAACCTCACAACTTTGCAAAGCACATACACCCTCAAGAATTTGCTCCACCTTTCAACAGCATCCACCAACTCATTCACCTTTGCATCTGCTCCTCATATGCCGATTTCCTGTGTGTGAAACTCTTATCAATCACATTCTTCAAGAACAGAGCAGACACAGCTCTCACAAGAAATTTTTCCAATTCTCAGCACCAAATGGCCAACATTTTGTCCCCTTGTTCAAAAGTTTCAAACTCAAGAAAAGACCGCACTAACATATGACCATCAAAATCACTGACATTAAAAAGCAAAATCCTATCGTGAATTTGTAAGCAAGAAACTATTGCACTATTTCACAATATTTTATTTTATTTTCCTGCACATTTATTCTTACATTAAAACACTGCGGAATACAGGCTATATAATAAAATTATGGAACACTACAAAACGATACTTTTGAAAAGACTTTAAGATTTTCCCCCATACAAAATATTTTAAGTTAACAGACATAAACTTAATTGATTTAATTACATTTCCAGGACTCAGTTCATGCAGGGGAATATGTCACAACAAGAATTCACCTTTGCCTTAATATTCTGAAATATTACTTGTGGTGTTGCTGTGTTATTTTGAAAACAGAATTGTTTATCTTGTTGGCCACTTTGCAAAGAGCTGAGAAAAATGGACTGAGAACAGTTGGAGTTTGCAACAAGATGATCACTTCTTATAGTGCAGGCAATAAACTTCCCAATTAATTTGATTCATATTTCAGCAGTGGAAATCCAACTTATAATTCTTAAATACTAACACAGGTGCCATAGCTAGTTTATTTTCAAAATATATTACTTAAAGTCTATACAATATTGCCTAACTATGACTCCCAGATGACTTGGTGAAGAAAACTGTCAGCTGGTTTGGCACTGAGTAACACCAATCACAAGATCACAATCAATCAATCAATGCCAATTTAGATAATGTCACTTGGGAAGAAAGTTGGCTTCAATACTTTTGGCTATGAAGGTCTATATATTTAAAGTAAATTTTAACTATTTAATATGTGAAATAAGCATTTGAAAAGTAAAATCATATAAAAATAATTATTTAAAGATTATTCATAAAACAAAATTTTCACCTTACCTTAACAGCTAATATTTTTCCACTTGGAACATGGTAAGCTCTGCAAAATTCAAATAAATTCACTGGTTAACCAAAATATGAAACACATAAGAAAAACAAATTGCAAATATCAAGAAATGCCTGATATTTACATTTGCACACTTACAGCAAAAATGGTTTGTAAATGACTCGAGTATGACAACAGATGTAAAATAGTGATTGTTATTTTCCAAGGTTTACAGCCAAACAAGGTGATATAGTGATAGCAGTTCAGCATTTTCCATTGTTCTTTATCCCCCTCCACAGTTGTAACTAATATTAAGCAAACCAAAATGTTACACCAATAAAATATTTAAGTCTCATGTCTATGCCCACAGGAAAATGAATCTCAGGGTAAAGTACTTTGATAATAAAATTTACTTTGAACTTTGAACTGTACTCAGGCCAATATACCAGCAAGGCAACTGAATGCAGATAGAAAGATATAGCAGAATCAGGAAAGCTCTAATAAAAATAAAAAATGCTGGAAATACTTTAGTGAGTGGAAATACTTTATTGTAGTTTTGCTACAATAAGTGTATGGGACATTGGAAAAAAATGTTGAATTTCCCCATGGGGGATGAATAAAGTATCTATCTATCTATCTACTTTGAAGGTTAGGTGACTTCTGTGGAAAGGGAAACATTTAACCTCTCAGGTCTGGGAGAACTGATATCTGAGAGGTACTGTAGAGAGCATTTGAACCAGCTACATCACCGCCTGGTATGCAGGGGGTGGGGGGGTACTACTGCAGAGAATCAAAATAAGCTGTAGAAAGTGTGAACTCAGTCCTCTCCATCACGGGCACTAGCCTCCCCAGCATTGAGGGCATCTTCAGGGAGTGATACCTCAATAAAGCAGGATCCTTCATTAAGGACCCTCATCACCCAGGACATGCCCTCTTCTCATTGCTACCAACAGGGGGGAGGTACAGGAGCCTGAAGGCACACACTCAATGATTCAGGAACATCTTCTTCCCCTCTGTCATCAGATTTCGGAATGGACATTGAACTCATGAACACTACCTCACTATTTTTCCCTCTCTTTTTGCACTACACATTTAATTTTACACATATATATATATATATATATATATATATATATATACATACACACACACACACACACACACACACACTTCTTACTGTAATTTACAGCTTTTATTATCTACTACAAAGCACTGCTGCTACATAACAACAAATTTCATGACATATACCAGTGATATTAAACTTGATTCTGATTCAGAACCCCTCATTAACCCAGTTAGTTCCTTATTCTTTTCTCTGTTTTCTCACTTTGGCAATAGATGGAGAATCTCAAAGCTGAAGTGTTAACTGTTTCTTTTTCCACAGATGTTGTCTGACCTGCTGGATATCTTCAACATTTTCTATTTTTATTTAAGACAAATATGGTGATTAGGAAATATGATCCTAATGTTGACTAGGAAACATTGAATAATTGTCGACAGAACCTGGGACCTTTTTGAACCTCCTCACTTCATTAACATTTTATGGCCATGTGACTTACGGATGTACAGCTTTACTCAGGCATTGATAATGGGAAATGTACCACCTAATTTAAATATATTTGCTTAAATAAGGGCATACAGTACATATTTATCATTAGCTGTCACTTTCAGCAGGACTCTGCCCTCTTTTCCTACAACGAGACGCACTTCTCAGCCCTGACTCTCCCAACATCTCATCTCAAAAACACCACTTCATAATAGATGTTATTAAAGTCCAGCAGGTACTTATATTGCCATTTTCAGGTAATAGTATATTGTGATGCTGGTTAATCAAATTAAGTTTTGACCAACATATTATAATTGAACATCAAGCAACAGAAAAGTCCCACTGTGCAGAAAATTGTCCTGGTCTGACATTGTCCCCCCTGGAAATTTCTGGAGAAATACAACTGATATTTAAGTACCTGGTGTGAATATGTAATTACATGCAGGTATGGAAATACAAATATAAAGCATATGAATATGGATGAAGGTAGCAGGGTTAATCATTTATAATGGTCTACAAAAGTAAGGCATGATAATAAGTGAGAAGCTTTATATACATATACATGCATTTACACAGACAACTGGGAAAAAAAGCCAGACAAAAGATCTGCACATTTCCAATAGTTTCTGCAAATAAAACCAAGTAGATGGGAGACCAAGGTTATATACTGTATTTAATTACTTCAAACGTATTGCCAAACTATACAGGATCATTAATCTATTGTAGGTTGAAAGGAGGAGATACAGTGGAGAGGATATTTAGTATAGCGGGGGAGTCTAGATCCACAGGATATAGCCTCAGAATAGAAGGATGTCCGTTTATAGCAAAAATGAGGAGGAATTTCTTTAGCCAGCAGGTGGTAATCTGTGGAATATATTGCCAGATATGGCTGAGGAGGTCAAGTCATTGGGTATATTTAAAGCAGAAGTTGAAAGATTCTTAATTAGCAAGGGTGTTGAAGGTTGCGGGAGAAGGCAGGAGATTAATGTATGTATGTACTTATTTGTTTATTTCGAGATACAGTGTGGAACAGGCACTTCCAGCCCTTTGAGCTGTGCCGCCCAGCAACCTACCAATTTAACCCTAGCCTAATCACAGGTCAATTTACCAATTAGCCTACTTACCGGTACATCTTTGGACTGTGGAAGGAAACTGGAGCACCCAGAGGAAACCACATACACATTGGAAGCAACTTATGAACTTGCTGACAGAGGATGCCAGCATTAAATTCTGACTCCCTGAGCTGTAATAGTGGCACGCTTACCACTATGCTACCATGGAGCTCAGGAGGACCAATGAGTCGCAACCCACATATTTAACCCTAGCCTAATCACAGGACAATTTACAATGAACAAATAATCTACTAACCAGTACATCTTTAGACAGTGGGAGGAAACTGGAGTGCCTGGAGGAAGCCCACACGGTCACGGAAGAAGAAATGTACAAACTTCTTACAGACAACATCTGAATTGAGTTCCAGTCCCTAATGCCCTGAGCTGTAATGGCGTTGTGCTAACCACTACACTACCATGGACCGCCAAAATAGGTTAAGTGGGCTAATGAATCAGTCATGATTGAATGGCGGAGCAGATTCGAGGGGTTGAATGGTCTAATTCTACTCCTATGTCTTATGGTAAAAGTCAACCCTGCTAAAGACTGGTGAGAAATCAAGGTTAGCATAATAAAAAACACTTTTTCAATGGACTGACACACAAACCATGACTAAATTAAACTGTAGCACACGTACAGTGGTGCTAGAAAGTTTGTGAACCCTTTAGAATTTTCTCTATTTCTGCATAAATATGGCCTAAAACTAAATAAACAGAACCCAGTTAAACAAATAACACAAAAACATTATACTTTTTCATGTATTTATTGAGAAAAATGATCCAGTATTACATGTGTTTGTTCAAAAAAGTATGTGGACCTTTGCTTTCAGTAACTGGTATGACCCCCTTGTACAGCAATAACTTCAAACAAATGCTTCTGGTAACTATTGATCAGTCTTGCACAAGGCCTGGAGAAATTTTAGGCCATTCCTCCTTACAAAACTGCTTCAACTCTGGGATGTTGGTGGGCTTCCTTGCATGAACTGCTTGCTTCAGGTCCTTCCACATCATTTCTATAGGTATAAGGTCAGGACTTTGTCTTGCCATTCCAAAATGTGGAATTTCTTTTGCTTTAACCATTCTTCAGTAGACTCACTCGTGTGTTTAAGATTGTTGTCTTGCTGCATGATCCACTTTCTCTTCAGCCTCAGTTCACGGATGGAAATCCTGACATTTTCCTGTAGAGTTTGCTGGTACAACTCAGAATTCATAGCTCCATCAAAGATGGCAAGCCGTCCTCGTCCCGAGGCAGCAAAGCAAGCCCAAACCGTGACACTGCCACCACGTTTCACAGATGGGATGCTGAAATGCAGTGTTCGTTTTTTGCCAAACATAATGCTTCTCATTTAAGTCAAAAAGTTCTATTTTGGAATCATCCATCCACAGAACATTCTTCCAATAGACTTCTGGCTTACCCACGTGGTCTTTAGCAAAGTTTAGATGGGCAGCAATGTTCTTCTTGGAGAGTAGTGGCTTTCTCCTTGCAATCCTACCATGCACACCATTGTAGTTCAGTGTTTACCTGATGGTAGACTCAGGAACACTGATATTAGCCAATGCAAGACAGGCCTGTAGCTCCTTAGATGTTACCCTGGGGTTCTTTGTGACTCCCTGGAATATTACATGCATTGATTGTGGAGTGATTTCTGTTGGTCAACTTCTCCTAGAGAGAGTAACATTTGTACACCATCTGCCTGACTGTGGATTGGTGGACCCCAAACTCTTTAGAAATGGTTTTGTATCCTTTTCCAGCCCAGTGAGCATCAACAACTTTTTTTCTGAGGTCCGCAGAAATCTCCTTTGATTAAGGCAAGGCACACTTCCAAAAACCTGTGTGGTGAAGATCAGACTTTGATAGTGAAGACCTACATTTATGTTCTTTAAATAGGGCAGGGTCGCCCACACTCACACCTGATTGTCATCCCATTAATTTCCCCTTTAAATGAATGGATAATCCTAGAGGTTCACATACTTTTTCCAATAAATATATGTAATATTGGATCAGTTTTCTCAATAAATAAATGAAGAAGTGTCACAAACAAGAGAAAATCTTCAGATGCTAGAAATCCAAGCAACACACACAAAATGCTGGAGGAACTCAGCAGGCCAGGCAGCATCTATGGAAAAGAGTGCTGTCGATGTTTCGGGCCGAGACCCTTCAGCAGTATAAATTTTTTGTGTTATTGGTTTAATTGGGTTCTTTTTATCCAGTGTTAGGACTTAAGTGAAGATCTGATCACATTTTAGGTTATATTTATACAGAAATAGAGAAAATTCTAAAGGTTTTATAAACTTTCTAGCGCCACTGTAAGGTGCAAAATGAAGGTTCTTTTCATAATGTCTCAAGCTTGCCTTGACCTAAAAAGCCACCAGTGGCATTTCTAGTTTCCATGTCAGCAAAATTCTGGGCCACTTGTATGCAAGTCCCAAATTACAACTACTTTGCTTTGAATAAAAGCCAATAAAAATTCTGAGACACATCATTTTCTCCCTACAGTCAATATAAGTAAGGAGACTTTATCAGATCATGTAATTTGAAGTCTCTACAAAGTATTCTGGATGAACTATATTGACTGTGACCTCAGATGCTGCAGGTAAATGACCCATTTCACTGCCACTGATCAGATACGACAATCATAAGTGTCTGTGTGATTTAGTACCCTGCAAGACAAATCACCAATCTATCATGGTAGGTTTCCCAGTCTGGGATATATTTGAACCTAAAAGTGCCAGCTATCAGTGATCGGGGTTCAATTCCCATTACTGTAAGGAGCATGTACGTTCTCCCTGTGACCGTGTAGGTTTCCACTGGGTGCCCTGATTTCCTCCCAGATTCCAAAGATGTATATGTTAGGGTTATTAAGTTGTCGGTATTCTATATTGGCTCTGGTAGTAAGGCGACAGTTGCGAGTTACCCCCAGCACATGCTCAGACTGCGCTGGTCATTGACACAAAACAACACTTTTCACAATATGTTTCAATGTACATGTGACAAATAAAGCTTATCGTTAATCTTTATCCTTTGAGTGAATGAACTATTTTCTCACCCATCATACCAGCTTCCAGGAAATCAGACAATTTTAAAGAATGGTCAAATCGGTATAAATCTATAGCCAATTAAAGGACAAAATCCCTATGTACCATATCTATTCAGTCCTATTACAGCTAACTGATCAGGCTGTTTTATATCATAACCCACTTACTGAATTCCCCAAACACCAAACCACTTCCTATTCCCCTAATAAAGCCCATTTGAGGTCATAAATGTTTCTAGAGCCTATTTATGCCAGGGCCTGCAGCTGTTCTGCTTCAAATTGCTCCAGGTCTTGGCCAGATTAACTTTAAAGGGTCATAATGTAAAACATACTGATGACAAAGCATTCTGCAGTATTCTTACTATTTCCACTTCAGGTCCAGTTGTCGGTTTACACTGGGGATACCAGTCTTAAAACAGCTTTGCCTTAGATGAGAGGGGTGAATTTTAATACCAGATTTATATCAGTGCAGTTTAATTCTGATTAAATTTAGGACAGATTTATACCAATACAAAGTCTCCAGTGTAAATGGAGACTCTAGGTTAAATCACCTCAATTTGCTCGTTTAACATATAAAAGCATCAAAAAGCTTTTAACACCTAGTATAAGTGTGAAATTCCCCATCTATCCTTTTAGCATATTAGCTTTAAACAGGTATGACTAGTGAATTAAATTATTTAGCTTCACTAAATGTCTTCTGTAATATTTCTATGATCTTAGCTTTACATTTCCGTTAAAACAAGTGATTCTGCAGATGCTGGAAATCCAGAGTAAAACAGAAAAGTGCTGGAGGAACTCAGGAGGTCAGGCAGTATATATGTTAAGGAATAAACAGACTAGGTTTTGGGACGAGACCCTTCATCACGACTTCAAGGTTCTTTGCCACCAACACCTGTTTGCCCTCTGTTGGCCAACTGTTCATGGACACAGTTGTGACATCATCCAGTACCTTTCTTAATTTGCTTTCCATTGACTTGATTACAGGAAATGTACAAGTTGTGGATGGGTCTCCAAGCAAGTTGTAGTTGTCTCAGACAATCATGACCCTACAACGCTGGTCCTCCTGTTTTTACCACATATAAGCCCAATGAGGCTTGTGGTTGTTGTTTTTCACTGTTACAAATGTCATTCCCACAGGAGTCATCTTTTGTACAGAATAAGTTCTTAGTTAGATACCTGCAGGCTTCTGATTAGTATCTTTGAAATGCTGTTCAAACTCATTTTGTGGAATGACAGAAACAGCTGAGCCAGTGTCCAATTCTAATTTAACTAATTGCCCATTCACTTCCGGTGTAAGCCATATTGCTTGTTTATTGTTAGTTTTCACATTGTAAATCTCAAAGCTATCCAGTCCTGCTCACTCTCATCATTATCAGATCTTTCACCAGCAGCCTGAAGATTAGTGCTCTTTTTGAAAATGCAAATTGACTTTTTATCTTTATCTCTTCCCTGTGCAGTTCATTTATGTTTGCCCAACATGCTCTTTGTATGTGTCCTACTTGGTTGCATTTTCTGCAAACTTCACCTTTTTTGCATTGGTCTGGTGTATGTGAGCCCCTGCCACAACAGTGACACAATTTGTTTGGCCGGGCAGGTTTCTGTTTAGACAATGCAATTTTGTTCACATTCACTTTCATTCTTGACCACTACTCAATTGCATCTCTATCTGCAGATTCCATTGAAACAGCAATTTAAACTGATCTTCTAAATGTAAATTATGCTTCCATTAGGAGCCATTTTTGAATGCTTTCTTTTAAGATTCCACAATGAAAGGATCTCTTAATGCATTATTAAGCGCATTCAAACTGACAATGCTCAGATCATCGCTTCAATTCAGTAATATATGCTGAAATGGACTCTTCCTTTTATGAAATCTGCTTATGAAATCTAAAGTGTTCAGCAAACAACAATGGTTTTGGTTCTACATGTTTCTGCATTACTTTCATGAAAACACCAAAGCTAATTTCAGTTGGCTTGGTTGGAGCAACATATACTGTCTGGGTTCACACATTAGAATCTCATTCACAAACATGAGAGATTCTGCAGATGCTGGAAATCTAGGCAACACACAATATGCTGGAGGAACTCAGCAGGTTAGGCAACACCCATGGAGGGGAATAACAGCTAGTGTTTTGGACTGCAACCCTTCATCCGGACCTGTTATTTAGTCCTGATGAAGGATTTTGGACCGAAACGCAACTGAGTATTCTTCGCCATAGCTATTGCCTGACCTTCTGAGTTCCACCAGCAGGTGTATGTTGCCCGGAAGGAATCTCATTCATATTGTGATTCTAAGGACAACCTGCTTCTTGTAGCTCAAATATTGCAAAAAAAAAATTGAAAAATACTGAAATAAAAATACTTAACTACATTTTTAATACATGTGTTAAATGGAAATTGCACTTATCTGTAATCTTTATTTTAAAAATTGCAAGGGATAATATACACAATCAACTTTTCTGTCGTAATTAAAGTTTTGAAGATCAACAACATAAATAAGAAATTGCATCCTATTCTGTAAATAAAGATAAACCTACAGTAAGTAAGAAGTCATTACCAGCAGATCACTAGAAGATAAGTAAATGCATTGAACTTGTAAACTTCATTCTGGCAGTTTTAAATGCTCTTCCAATGTATGATCTCAACAGGTTAATTAGTATGTCAGTTACTTGACAAGAAAGATGATCTTCCTGAAATAACAATGGGTTACTGCTACTAACTGAACAATATAAGAATGCTTGATGATTTAATTATGATGCATGTTAATTCATCCATGAAGACTTGGTTTGAGTTTCCAATGAAGATACTGGCTTTGTCTACTTTTATAAAGCATTGTCTTCCAGTTTACTATGCCAAATCAGCAGTTAATTCTCATTTGCAGAGGAACATCACAAACTTGTCCAAGGGTGAGTGCCATTCTCATTCTCTTTCTTTCGCCAAACGTGAGACTTGATGAAACAGAAGTAACTCTCCTACCTCAAACACATCTTGGGTGCTCAACTGTCTGTGCTATCAACACATTTCACCACTTCAGCTACAAAGTGATCAATGCATTTTTTTTTTGCACAGAGGTATGGTTACACTAGAATATAATCCTACACCAGCAAAATGTTAATTAACAGCAAATTGAAATTAGTGACAGTTGTCATTCTAATATTCTCTATTAATGATCAACTCCATTCTTATCCACCTAACAATAGTATCTGGGGATGGACAGAAGGTCAACTGCGGCTTACTTACCTTGTAGCCGCACATACAGGAAACCTGAGAATCTGAGAGGTACTGCATTCAACTTGTTTTCTTTCATGCCAAGCCACGAGCTAATAATATATTCATGTGCATAAGGTCAAAAGATTTCCGAAGTAATTTGTTTCAAGTCTATTCAATGCTTGATTTTTTTTTGGAGTTTATATTGCCTCAGTACCTATCTCCTTACAGTCAGGATTATATTATAAAAGGGCATCTATATCTCTAATGGATGCACATCAAGGTTGTTGATCACTAAATTAGTTCATAGTAATTTAGTATACCTTCTAATATGCCAAACTTTTCCATATTCTCCAAAGTACAGTTTAAGACAGTGGAACAGAATTAGGCTATCGGCCTATTGAATCTGGTCCACCATTCTATCATAGCTGATTTATTATCCCTCTTCACATTCTCCTGCCTTCTCCCCATATCCTTTGAAATCCTTTATAATTAAGAACCTATCAACTTTCACTTTAAATATACCCAAATGACTTGGCCTCCACAGTAATCTATGACAATGAATTCCACAGATTCACCACCGTTTGGCTACAGAAATTCCTCCTTATCTCTGTTCTAAAGGGATGTCCATCTATTCTGAGGCAGTACCCTCTGGTCTTAAGCTGCCTCACTATAGGAAAGATCCTCTCCATATCCACTCTATCTAGGCCTTTCAATATTCAATAGGTTTCAATGAGATCCCCTTTCCTTTATTCTTCTAAACTTTATCAAACCCAAGCCACCAAATGCTCCTCATATGCTATCTCACAGTAAACCTCTACTTTGCAAGTGTTTAATTTCTTCTCCAACTAGCTTCAGGTTGTTTACAGATTTATATTTTCACTTGTCCTAATGGTGTCATCAACAGTGTTATCTAATTTACTTGAGGTGGGAGGCTCAGCACCCCACAATGAGAACACATGATTGATAACTCTCTTTTCAACCCCAACATCAACTGAAAAACTAGTGCAACAGACTACTTGTGGATACATTAGGGGTGCTTAGAGACTTAGATAGACACATGGATGACAGAAACATGGAGGGCTATGTATGAGGGAAGGGTTAGAATAATTTTAAGAGTTCTTATTTTGAATTGCAGTTTGTCTTCCCTTTTAAAATAATAACTATTTGTATAGCACCTTTCATACATTAAGAAATGTATGAAATGTATGTATCTAAGTGCTTTACTTAGATTGTAAAGATACATCAATAGTCATAAAAATATGGGACAAAATTAAAAATTGTAAGACGTTATATAGAAAAAAATGTAATCGAATATACCAAATTATATAAATGTACTCAACATCAACAGGCATTAAGTAATCCCATAAGAAGGCCCAATTCAAAAAGTAGGTTTTTAGAAGTATTTTGAAATGTTCCACAATACTATCTGCTGTATCTCCATCTGTAGAGTATTCCAGATTTTTGGTGCATAAGAGCAATAGGCCACATCACCAGTTCTTATATGCTTGGCTCTAGGAATCCTAAGCAAATCAGTATTCACAGATCTAAGATTACGATTAGGGTTGTAAGGGGATAGACATTATAAAATATACAGAAGAGCTAGATTATTCCTATATACAAATTAGACACAATTAAATAAAAATTGATCCTACAGGACAACAGACAGCCAGTACAATGATGCCAAAACCAATTAAATCTGCTCAGATTTTCTTTTTTTTTTTGTTAAGATCCTTGCTGCTGCATTTTCAATAAGTTGCTACTGATTTATATCTTTCTTAGGCAGTCTTGAAGTGTGCATTACAGTATTCTTTTGCTCATTGGTTGGTTGTCAGACTGTTTTGTGTGTAGTATTTCATTAATTTTATTGTATTTCTTTGTTCTACAGTGAATGCCTGCAAGAAAACGCATCTTGGGTAGTATACGGTAACGTAAGTATTTTGATAACAAATTTACTTTGCTCTGAGTGGGTTAAAAGGTCAGCACAATGTCATAAGCCAAAGGGCCTGTATTGTACTGTAACGTTCTAACAAGGTGGCTTGCAGATTAGAACTCTTCAACTGGTCCCAGATTATGCTTATTCTGTATTTCAGTCTTTAATAAGCAGAGTTATGGTGAGAGAGATTTAAGTTCAAAGGAGATGTGAGGGGTAAGTTTTTTTTACACAGAAAGTGGCGGGTGCCTGGAATGCACTGCCTGGGGTGGTGGTAGAGGCAGATACATTAGAGACTTTTAAGAGATGTTTAGATAGGCACATGAGGGAAAAAGAAGAACATGGAAATTGTGAAGGCAGAGGAGATTAGTTTAGCTGGACACTTGATTACTAATTTAACTGGCTGGCACAGCATTACGGGCTGAAGGGCTAATTCCAGTGCTGTATGTTCTATATCCAGCAGACCAGTCTTTCAACCTACCTATTATTAAAATTATACTAAATCACTCTTTCAAATGTAAACACAAAGGAACGAATTGATCAGTAGAACTCACTTTGACCTGTCTTCCAATGCAAAGTTAAATTTGGATGAGTTTTCAAAAACAGATAGTCAGCCAGACTTAAAAATAGTGTTGCTGAGGAAAAGCGTTAAGATATTGACTTGATTTTATATGAATTCCTTTGAAAATCTTCTGTAGAATTGTACGGTCAACCCTTTCCCCTACCTTACTGAAAATGTTGGCTCTTGCTGGTTCAAAATTGCACAGAGATGTCTAGCTCTTTCTCATCAGTTGTGTCTTTATGTGTGATAGCAGGCATTTTCACAAATGTATCTCTAGATAATGGTAGTGTCCCAGCCAAGCTCACCACTGCCTTCAAAGCATTTCCTTAGAGAGGGGGTTTCCAACCTGGGGTCCATGAACCCCTTGCTTAATGCTATCGATCCATGGTGTAAAAATAGGTTGGGAATCACTGCCTTAGAGGCATGTTTTACAATTAGAAGCTTCAGTGCTTGTAACTTACTACTCAACTTCCATGTTATTTTGTTTCTGTTGAACTATATTTTAATCACAATAGCTTGATCACAACAGTCCTGCCGGAAAGAAATGTCGTAGATGTGACACACCTAACTTCAAAAGCCACATATTTCATAATCTTCAGTCACATAGACTGAAAGCCATGAAATAAACAAGGCTAGAGCAGCTTGGAGAAAAAACTGACTAAATAAGAAACAGACCTCTTGATAGAAAGATCATTGGTGACACAGCTAAAGATGGTTTAGCCTATGACACTGTCCAGATGAACTTCTGTGATTGAGATGATGGGCATCCAACAAGCAAACCAGTTTTGTGTAAAGTACAAGTCCAGCTATTGTTTTAACCCTCTAATCCCATTAATTTCAATTCTGTCAGTGTTATCTGATGTTACACATTAGGATGTCTGTCCTGACATCATGGCAGTGATTCTTAATTCACTTTTGGAATTCAGCTCTTTGATCTTCTTTGGATCAAGTCAATTTAATCTTCTTGTGAATGGGATGAATCTGAGCTATTTTCCATATTATTGGATGGATATCAGTGTTGCAACTTTACTGGGATGGAAACAGTTAAGTTTGGAGCCCAGATCTTCAGTACTGCAGCCTGGATGTTGTCTGGTGTCACAGACTTAGATTTATTCAGTACTTTCTGCTGTTGCTTGGCATCACATGGAGTGAATCAAATTAGCTAAAGACTGACTGTAACAGCAGGAATCTCAGAAGGGGGTAAAGATAGATTATCTATTTGGCATTTTAGCTGTTTTTGGCTTTAGCCTTACTGGCACTCTGTAAACTGCATCCTACAATTGTGGAGGCTGGAGATGTCGTTAGAGCCTCCTCCTGTTTTGTTTTAATTGTCCATCGCCATTCACTAGTGCATGTGGCAGGGATTCAGAAATATGATTTGACCCATTGGTTGATAGATTGATAATTCTGTTCTTGCTGTCCATCATGCATGTCAAGATGTGTTGGAGCTGATAGTTTTAATGTTACTAATTTGGGGAATAAATAACATTCTCTCTCTACAGATGCTGTCTGACCTGCTGAAAACTTTCAACACTTTCTCTTCTAATTTTCAGCAAGTTTCACTCTACCCCCTCAAATCATTTTTACATGAAAAAATCAATCCAGATGATTAAAGATTTGCTTTATTTGCCACATGTACAGTACACTGAAACATACATAGAAATGCGAGTTTGTGCTAATGGCCAGTACAGCCCAAGGATGTGTTGGAGGCAGCCCGCAAGTATCTATATGTTTCTGATACCAATATAGCATGCCCACAATTTACTAACTTTTACTAACTTGTACGTCCTTAGAATGTGAGAGGAATCCAAAACACCTCGAGGGAACCCTCAATGTCTCAGAGAAAACATACAAACTCCTTACAGATAGCAGCAGGAATTGAAACCTAGAGCGCTGGCAGTGTAAAGCATTATGTTAACCACTATAACACCGTGCTGCACTAATTTATTTCCATCTATTTTTGAATTCCAGAGAAATCATCTCTGGTTTCTGTTTTAACTCTGGAAACTATGTCATTCAGTAATAGCTACACTTCATTTTAAGAACATAAGACATCGGAGCAGAATTAGGCCATTCAGCCCATCGAGCCTACTCCACCATTCCATCATGGCTAATGCTGGATCCCACTCAACCCCATTACACCTGCCTTCTCACCATAACCTTTGATATCCTGACCAATCAGGAAACTATCAATTTTCGCTTTAAATATACCCACGGTCTTGGCCTCTACACCTGTCTGTGGCAGAACATTCCACATATTCATTACACTCTGCCTAAAAAAAATTCTCCTTACCTCTGTCCTAAAGGGTCACTCCTCAATTTTGAGGCTGTGCTCAATGGTTGTAGACACCCCCGCAATAGGAAACATCCTATCCACATCCACCTTATCTAGTTCTTTCAACATTCAATAGGTTTCAATGAGATCCCACACCTCCCCCCCCACTTTCTTCTAAATTCCAATGGGTACAGGCCCAAAGCTGCCAAACATTCCTCATATGTTAACCCCTTCATTCCTGGAATCATCCTCATGAACCTCCTCTGGACTCTCTCCAATGACAACACATCCTTTCTGAGATACTGGGCCCAAAACTGTTGACAAAATTCCAAGTGTGGCCTGACTAGAGTCTTATAAAGCCTCAGCATTGTCTCCTTGTTTTTATATTCTATTCCCCTTGAAATGAATGCCAACATTGCATTAGCCTTCTTTATCACAGATTCAAACTGTAAATGAACCTTCTGGGAGTGTTTTAATCTATCATTCCCCAGTTGAAGTCTGTAAAAGTGAATATTATGTAAGTGGAGGATATTATGTAGCCAATAGAAACATTTATCCTGTTATGCAATATGTTACTAAAAAAAATATTTAATACCTACTGGATCAAGTTTACAGACATCATTATAAGGACTAGGGACAAAAATATCAGACGTTGTCCCCTCTGTACTGAATTCACAAGTTATTTTGAGACACACCATATATGATTTTATACTGTAATTGTATGGTTCATTAAAAGCATTTACTTTATCTTTTCAAGCTGCATCTATTAAAACCATCAAGTTTTGCTGTAATAACCCCTCCTCAGGCTCTTCTGAGAACTATTTTTAAAATTCCAAATTTTTTGATTTTTATTCAGTGTCTTCTAAAGGTGATGAAAGCAAAAGATTTGAATGTATATTTTACTTAATTATGATGTCACAAATAACTTGCAATGGATGAACTTTAAAGTAATATTGGTGTAACATTGATAATTGTACAACCTACTTACACATCACAGGACTACACAAGTATCAAACAGGATGAAAAATGAGCGAATTAATTTTTGGTTATGTTGGTTAAGGGCTGAATGTTTGTCAGGCCAATGGCTCCTTTCTGAGCTTCCTTTAATAGTGCTGCAGATTGTTGCGCTTCAGCCAATCATACATGCATGATTCATTTGGAAAATGGTGCCCATGCAGAACTTCCTCCATGCCACACTCCATTCTGACCTCAATTCTTCAAACCCAAATCGTGTTTAAAATGCTATAAATTATACCAACTCAATTATGCTGACATCACTTTATGAAATAAGGTTAGGGCCAACAATCATTCAAATTGACAGCAAAGACAGTAACTGTGCCAGGGGTTATGCTGAATATGGGGCAAGTATGCTTAACAAATACCATTATAACAATTCAAAATAAAAAATAAATTGAACAATAATTTGCAGCTGATCAAAAAAAATCGAGGGCATCCTACACATTATCAATGGGCATTGTGAAATGCTTCTGAAGCATTACTGGCAGAAAGGAGCTTGATGGGAAAGGTATACCAGATGGATAATTAAAATGTAGAAATGACTGCATATAATTACTACTGATGAATAATTAATTACATTGTTTTACTTCATTAGTTATGCATATAACCCTTTACCTGTGATCAGCATTAAATATAGAATGTGATAGCAGGGAGTGATTACCAGGCTGTAACCTAATCAAGGTTGCTCAGCCAAACAGGATAAATCGCAAGAGTGAAACTTGAGCAGTCTATGAACATCCACCCGAATCTACAGATTAGATAACACTATGAAATCACTCCCTTGTATATAATATTCTACATCAGGAAGTCTTTACTTCCAATGCCTTCCAGGTCCAGTGAAGACTTGCCGAGAAATTATCATGCACTACAAGGTCACCAGCAACTATTTAATGTGGTTCCTTTTTGTTCAGGAACATCAAGGAGGATTTAGAATGACTTTAATGATTTAGATATGATGCATATTTAATCAATGACATTTCACAACCTACAGAAAAACATGAAAACCTCTAAAATTCCCAAAAAAAAATCTCCCTTGCTTGAAATGCAGTGACATGCTTGCACAGAATGGATATACTCTAGAGTAGACAACACGAAAACTGAAAAACTGAGCAGGAGTTAAGTATACTGAAGCTGAAGGTAACACAAGAAACAAGTTTGAAATAGGAATGTGCTGCCACTAAAATGTTTCTTTCCAAAAATTGTGTGAACCAATGAACAATCAGACAGATGAAGAATAACCTGCACTACACAACTGCCAAACAAAACTCTGCAAAAGTTTCAAGCTGCATGGAAAGCAGTGAAGTAGCCTAATTAAAATATACTATGTTACTTCTACATTCCTGAATATACTAAGGGAGGTCTGCTTTAAATATCTGATGACATCTTACTGAACTGTTGTTTTTGTAGATATATTTTATCTCCTGAGAGAGATGTGTATGCCATATTAGTCAAAATTATAGAACATGGAAGGTGCATACGGAAACCCAAATTTCATTCCAAATTCCAAATTATTTTGTAATTCTTGCAATTACGATAGGACAGAACTCCTCAGTAGCTTGGCAAAATTTTAAATTAAAGAGCTGAGCCAATTATTCTCAAGCAAATTTACTGTTCTCTTCATTGTTTATGTTGGTTAATCTCTTTGGCAAGATTGATCCAAACCCCAAAATGGATGCTTCTATTTATTAAGTTCTGAGGGTTAGACCTGGATAAAATGTTAGTTTGTCATTGAACTTTCTGCATTTTTCACCTAAACAGTGGTAAAAATCAGGTCTCCTGCTCAAATGCTGAAGCCCTGAACGTACTAGCTGAGATCAGCCAGTCATTTCTCAACTGTACTTTATTGCCAGACTCCATGTGGAATCTAGAACACACTGAGAATTAACTGCATTTACACTGAAGAATCTGTTCTTGGATCTTATGTCATGTTAGTCAAATGTAGAGGATCACAACTACTCATTTAGATGGCAAGAACATTCAGAAACATTTTTAAAAAACCTTCAATCTTTGCCAACCAACGAAGCTGGGAGTGAGGGTTAGCCAAATTTCTTCAGTTTCCAGAAAAAATATGGATTTCTGGCCATTGAAAACTCTTCCCATTGCTTCACTGCTCAACTTCAAAGCAGTCTGGGTAAATAAAGACCGATTTTTCACATTTGACTGCAGGAAAACATAAATGGACTGATGAGGTGGACAAAAAAACTGTCAAAAAGAATGCAGTGAAGTGTAAGATGATGTACTTGGGTACAGCAAAATAAGAAAGTACATGTTAAATTACTGAATACCAATGTAGAACAATAGAAAAATCTTGGAAGTTCAAATACAAAGACCTTTGACAACAGCAAAATGAGTCCGGAGTTTGAGGCCTGGTGTTCAGTGATTGGTGGGTTCTGTGCTCGATGCTGAGGATTGAGGCCCAAGGGTTAAATCAGAAGTTTGGAAGACAACTCCTATTGGTCGGAGCCCCAGGCATGTGAAACTTTGCGAGTCTACTGGGGTAATTGAAGGCCCAATATCTGTGTGCTCTTGACTGAATCCAAGACTGCTGGAGTAAGTGGCTAATTAAGAGGACTGTGTATGTGTATGAGTGGGAGGAAGGAATGGGACTTGTGTTGCTGTTGATGGTTGTTGTTCTGCTTTGTTGTATTCTGTGCTATTCTGCCGAGCACCATGGGAATGCAGTGTTGGCGTTGGAATGTGTGACGTCACTTGCAGGTTGCTTCCAGCACACCTTTGAGTGTGTTGGTTGTCAATGCAAATGACACATTTCAACATTTCATTGTATATTTTCATATACACGTAATAAGTAAAGTTGAACCTTGAATTTTAAAGAAATCGAGGTGGTGTATTGGATACTGACAGTTTGTCACTTGAAGAATAGAATACAACTGTAGGGAAAGCACGCTGGAGAACTGTATGTAGATCTCGGCACCACCAGATGTGACAACATTAGAAATGGTGCAGAGGAGATTTACAGAGTGTTGTCAAAGCTGAAGAGTTATTGTTATGAACAGTTACTGACTACTGCTGTTGTTTTCTTCATACAAAAGGAGAGATTTAAAATTATAACAGATTTATACAGGTTGAACAGGAGCAGCCTTAATTCTCTGGGAGAAAAAACCTTAAACTAGAATCAGATTTATTATTACTTGCATATGTCGTGAAATTAGTTGTTTTGCGGCAGCAGTACAGTGCAATACATAAAAATATATTACAATAAGAAATGTATATATAAATTTAATTAAGTAAGTAGTACAAAAAGAGAACAAAAATAGTGAAGTAGTGTTGGTTCATTGTCCGTTCAGAAATCTGATGGTGGAGGGGTAGAAGCTGTTCCTAAAACATTGAATAAATGTCTTCAGGCTCGTGTATCTCCTCTGTGATGGTAGTAATAAGAAGATGGCCTGGGTGGTGGGGGTCTTTAATGATGGATGCCATCTTTTTCAGGCATTGACTTTTGAAGATGTCCTCGATATTGGAGAAGATTGTGCCCACGATGGTCAAAGAATTAAAGGAAAAAGAGGCAAAACATTTTGCAAGAAAGAAGAAGACAAAATGATCATCACATTTAAACAGGTACTTGGGTGATCACAAGGCATTGGACCAAGTGCCAGAAAATGAGAGATTCCCAACCCCACCCCCCACCCGAAAAGATCAATTTTTCTCTGGGCATGGACACAATAAGCTGAATGGGCTCCTGGGCTCTTTCATGTGGTAAACTGCCATTAGATGATGATTCCACATTAAGAAGCACGGAGACTACAGATGGTTGGTCCATGTCTATGAAACCTGGGCCACTAAGTTAAGCTATTATGGAAAGCTGCTTGCATCATCCACTGTAGAGTTAAAAATACTTGGCTGTATCTAAAATGTTCTGCTTCTTATTTGAACTGTTGTACAATTTAAAATAAAGAACAGTGACTTTTGTTTGCCTCACTGTTAACAATTTGAGCCAATATTTATTTTAAAGTACATAGTCATTTAAATATAACTGTGCCTTGCCTGTTTAAACATTAAATTGCCATTCACCTCTGGGACCTAGATTCAATCCATCCTAGACAGACTGTTTGCAAAAATCCTGCACATATGAAAAGCTCTTTTTATGTTGACTGTATGTGTGAAAGTAGTTTCAATCCATTTCTTAAAAAAGTTATGTAACAAATGAAAAACTGAAAGAAAAATTGGCACTGTAAGTGCACACATAACTTTTTGAAAGGGGAATATAAAATTATCATATTCAAGTGCTTTGCTGATGCAGCTTTGCTCTACTAGATCTGACTCCAGGGTACTTGATATTGACAGTGATTGTCTGAAACCAAAGAAGATTTGTTTTTCAGCAAGAACATCCCTCGATAATCTGAAGGAAGTACAAAAAATGCAAATGCAACTAAAGTAGAAGAATAGCTCTTCAACCAAAAGTCACATATTAAGTTCATTAATAGAACTGAGACCATGCATATATTACACACAGGGTTCTTACAGCCAGAAGGAAAGATTTCAGTCAATTGGCTTGGCCTAGATTCAAAGCTAGAAATGAGAGCATGGAGTTAACTCAGTACATTAATCAGTACCCATTACAGAATACATCAATTTAATGTCCTCTATCTAAACTGTTTACAATCCATGGTGATTCATTGCACATTAGAATGTGGGCAGAAGATATTTTAATCCCTTTATATAAAATATTTCTGTCCCAAAATTAACATTTAAAAATATGTATTTGTAAACAGGGTACTGGAAACGTAAATAACCAAAATTGCTAACATTTCAGAGTCAAACAATGCAGCAAGATCTGGGATGTAAAACATTGGATCTGTTATCTTTGCGCTCACAAACAATTGATGCTCTAATTTTATATGGAGCAAATAAATTATAAAACAGGGTAAAATGCATCACTTCTGTAAACACAATCTTAACCAAGCTATAAATGAATACTCTCATTATTACCTCCGGTACCTATATCAAGTTGCCACTTAGTGTATGTTTGTGGTCTGCTGCTGCTGTAGCCCATCCAATTCAAGGTTCAACATGTTATGCATTTAGAGGTGCTCTTCTGCACACTGCTGTTGTAATGCATGGTTATTTGAGTTACTGTTGCCTGCTTGTCAGCTAGAACCAGTCCTCTTGACCTCTCTCTCATTAACAAGGTGTTTTCACCCACAGAAGTGCCACTCACTGGATATTTTTCTTGTTTCACACTATTCTCTGTAAACCCCAGAGATTGTTATGCATGAGAATCCCAGGAGTTCAGCAGTTTCGGAGATACGCAAACCACCCCTTCTGGCACCAACAATCATTTCACGGTCAAAGTAGCTTACATCACATTTCTTTCCCATTCTGGAGTTTGGCCTGAACAAGTGAACCGTTTGATCATGTCTGCATGTTTTTATGTAATGAATGGCTGCAACTTGATTGGCTGATTAGATATTTGCATTAACGAGCAGGTGTACAGGTATACCTAAAAAGCAGCCACTGAGTGTGTCTTGACAAACTGAACACAAAAAACAATCAGGTGCCATTGGATAAAGTCATTTAGGTGTATTTCTTAACTTATTTTAAAAAGTTAAATTTCTTATTCAGGAAGATGAGAGTCATTAAAGCTGCAAGAAGTAAAGAACGTGGTATATAAAACAGGAATATAAATAGTATATCTTAAGTCCTCTGGCGGGAAGTAGCTAGCTTTGACTTCTGGTATATAACATAGTCGTCCTTATATATTTAAATTGGTTTCATTAGTTCTGTAACCATAAAACAAATCTGAAACAAAACAGAAAATGTTGCAAAGGCTCAGCAGATTAGGGCACAGTGTGCTAAAAGGTCACAAATGCTAACTCTATTACTCTCTCCACAGATGCTGCCTGACCTACTAAGTATTTCTAACAAATTTTAAATTATTTTATTAGCCAAGACTAGTGGAATTGTTCATTAAGACATTTTAAAAACTGTTACATCTTCCTTAATCTAGTGAGCTATTAGGACTCTCAGTATAAACTTCAACACAAATAAGGAAATGTATCTAGTCTCTTTGGAATAGCACATGAGAGGTGCGAACTTTCAGAGGAAGAGATTATGAATGGAGTTGACAAAGCACATAAATTGTTAATTAAAATTTTCATCAGCATACATTGAAAATGTAGTAATCCAACTGCAAAAAAACAGTTCTGTCTAGCAAAGGTTTAGGGAGGAGTTAAAAAGTTTTCAAAAAAGTCGATATTTAGAAAACAAACATTCCTCCAATTAATGTAAATTTATGCCCCCTTCCATTATCCATTTCCGCCCTGGGAAAAAAGTCTCTGACTTTCCACTCAATCTATGCCTCTTATCATCTTGTGCACCTCTATCAAGTCACCTCATATCCTCCTTCGTTCCAAATTCTAATGATTATGACAAGTGCCCCAAATATTTTTCCAAATGGCCTTATCAGCCTCTTCTAAAGTTATCTAAGAAATGTATAGTAGTTATGGAGAGTAATTATGGAGATGGACAATTGAAACAATATTTAATTTAAGACCAGTATCTCATTTAATGATGTTCCTTATCTTCCTGATTTCTTTGCTATAAAGTACGGTAATATAGAACACTCATGAGCAGGTTACAAGTGCAATTTTATTACTGTAAGCCATGCATGTGTCTTTTGTAGATACCATGGACCTGATGCAACATAATGCTGGCTTGCCTTCAGTGGCACAGAGACAGCTGGAAAACTGAATTAAAAGCTACAAAGAAATAAACCAATGTAATTAAAAAGATAACAGATACTGCACTACGAAGGGAGTTCAAGGCTGAAATCTATTCTCAGGGCTCAGATGGTTATGAAATGCTGCAGTTTTGCTCTCCTGATTTAGGATATCTGAACTCTTTCATTAGATTACAACCTTATATCTCACTATGAAGTATCCATTGTCTATATATCTCACTAGGGGAAAAAAGGTCACTGCTCTTGACAGGTTCACCTCTAATATATTAGACAGTGAGAGCAACACAATCTCAGCAGCAAGAAAAGGAAAGGAAAACTAAGTGCTAAGGCTTGAAAAATGTCTGGAAAAGCAAAACTAGACAGCCAGCATCTCAAAGAGAAAAATTCCACTGGAAAGAAATATAGCAACAAAGGATAGAGAAAACAGTACATCATCTAAATGCTGTAGAAGGAGATTTCTACAATGTATAGAACTTCTTTCATGCTTTAGTATATTATTTTTATTTAGAGAGACAGCACGGAGGCAGACCCTTCCGGCCCCTAAGAACCCGTGCATTTCAATTATATCCATGTGACCAACTGACTTACTAAGCTATTCTTCTTTGAAATGTAGGAGGACACTGGAACTCCTGGAGGAATGGGGAGAACATACAAACTCCTGACAAACAGTGTTCCATTGTGCTAATTGCTACATTATTGTGCTGCCTCAGGTTTTGACAACACTGCCATATTTTCCTTTTTTTTGCCATCAGAGTATTTGCTTCTGATGCTGTTTGGAGCTTTAAAGTAATTTTATTTGGATGTCCTTGTATGTAATGTAATGTAATGCAATGTAATGTTATCAATTTACTTAACAGTGGAAAAAAAGCATTAACCTCCATACAATTAAAAATAATCTTGTCTATAAGTCTGTACTCTTTCTTTTGGGCAATTGTTACAGATTATATACAATGACTAAATGACTAAAATGAGTTATTGCACAGCAACAAACGTTCAAAAAGCTAACATTAAATCACTGGAGTTTAGAGTTTCATAATCCTTTGAAGGATGATTTATTTGCCTTTATTAACCCAAAATCTAAAGATCAAATACAAAACAAAGAGATGAAATAATATTTTCCAAATTTTGAGATTTTGAGATTTTGACCTTGCATTATGCTATTGGTGGGAAATTATTACATAGGAAATCAAGAATGGAGATTTTTCAGAAAACACCAACAGCCCAAATTACAAGTCAGTAGTGGGCTGCCAAATATACTGTTAAACTATGAAATAAAAAAGGACACTTACTTCTCATGATACTCCTGATGGGAGATTGTTGAGAGAAGCTACTCGGATTTTAAAGAGTAACTGCCTCATCACTCCCCCTCTCCCCTTCATACTGACCATCCAAACTCAACACTCAGTTCTGACACAAGGTTTGACCTGAAAGGTGAAACAATTCCTTTCAACCCATAGATACTCCTCAACCCGCTGAGTTCCTCCAGCAAGTGGTTTGTTGCTGCCTTTGACTAACTGCCTACACATTGTTATGTAAGAGTGATAAGGGAAAAGAGTGAAAAACACTAACAACTGTTTAAGCGACTGACTCTCCCTCATTTAGTCAGTTATAGAGTCATACAGCACAAAAACTGTCACTTCCACCTAAATGGTCCATGCTGATCAAGATCCCCACATAAACTACTCTTACTTGCCTACGTTTGGTCCATAACCCTCCAAAACTTTTCTATGTTTCAAAATCAAATGAAATATCAATATAAACTTAAGAAATTTGGATCATAAGTCCATAAGACACAGCAAAATTAGGCCAATCAGCCCATCGCTTTTGCACCACCATTCCAACATGGCTGATTTATTATCTTTCCCAAACCCATTCTCCTGCCTTCTACCCATAACTTTGATGGTTTGACTAATCAAGGATCTATCAATCTCCACTTTAAATGTACTCAATGACTTGGCCTCCACAGCTGTCCATGGCAATGAATTCCAGTTTCACCACCGTATGTCTAAAGAAATTCCTTCTCAACTCTGTTGTCCCTCCATTCTGAGGCCTTCTGGTCCTAGACTCATCCACTATAGGAAACATCCACTCCACTTCATCTCTATCTAGGCTTTCAATATTCAATAGGTTTCAATAAGATTCCTGCCTCATTCTTCTGATCTCCAGTAAGTACAGTCCAGAGGCATCAAACACTCTTCTTACATTAACCCATTCGTTCCCAGAATCATTCTTGTGAACCTCCTCTGAACCCTTGTCAATGCAAGTGCAATGTTTCTTAGATAGGTGGCCCAAAACAGCTCATAATACTCAAAGTGCAATCTGATCAATGACTTACAAAGTGCCCGCATTATATCCTTGCTCATATATTCTAGTCCTCTCGAAATGAATGTTACCATAGCAATGTATTACTTCTGCAAAGCACAAATTTCACAACATATGATGTTGAACCTGATTCTGACTCTGATTCATGCAGGGTTCCCTAAAGGTTAACTTACAGGTTGACTTAGTGCAAACAAAGGCAAATGGAGTCGTACCAATTCAAACCAAACTCCTAATGAAATACAGCCACTGTCATGCTTTCTTTATAATTGCATCAATATGTTGGGCCCAGGATAGATCTTCAGAGATGAAGACACCCAGGAACTTGAAACTGCTCACCCTTTCCAATTCTGATCCCTCAATGAGGATGCTGTGTGCTCTGTCGACTTTACCTTCCTGAAGTCCGCAATCAATTCCTTGGTCTTACTGACATTGAATGCAAAGCTATGGCATCACTCAACCAGCTGATCTACCTTGCTCCTGTATGCCTCCACATCACCATATGAAATTCTGCAAACTGTAATATCATTAGTAAATTTATGAATGGTGTTTGAGTTGTACCTAGACACACTGTCATGGGTGTAGAAGGTAGAGCAGTGGGCTAAGCATACATCCTTGAGCTGTACCACTGTTGACTGCCAGAGAGGAGATTTTACTTCCTATTGCACAGACTGTGGTCTCCCAATGAGGAAAGCTAAGACCAGTTGCAGAAGGAGATACAGGGGCCCAGATTCTGGAGCTTAATGATTAGATTTGAGGGTATAATTGTGTTGAATGTTGAGCTGTAGTCAATAAACAGCTGCCTGATATAGGTAATACTACTGTCCAGGTGATCCAAGGCAGAGTGAAGAACCAGTGAAATTGTATCTGCTGTAGCTCTATTTTGGCAATATGCAAATTACATTGGGTCCAGGTCCTTGCTTTGGGTGTCACTTGGTGACAGTCGTTGAGGCAGCTCACCTTACTCTTCTTGGGCACTGATATGTTTGCTGCCCTTTTGAAGCAGGTGAGAACCTCCAGTTGCAGCAGTGAGAGATTGAAGATATCCTTGAACACTCCCACCAGTTGGTTGGTACAGGTTTTCAGACCCTATCAGGTACACCATCAGGGCCTGATTCTTTGAAAGAAACTCTGACATCAGCCTCCAAGACAGAGATCACTGGATCACCTGTGCAGGGATTCACAGAGGTGTATTTTATTCTCCCTTTCAAAGTGTGTATAAAAGGCATTGAGCTCATTTGGGAGTAAAGCATCACAACCATTCATGATGTTAGATTTTGCCTTGTATGAAGTATTGACCTGCAAACCCTGCCAGAGCCGATGTGCATCTGATTCCGTCTCTAACCTCAACTAGAATTTTTTCACCCTTCTGATAGCCTTCCATAGGTTGTACCTGGACTTCCTGTATAGTTTTAGATCACCCATCTTGAATGCCACAGTCTACCCTAAGCAGACTACCTCCTGGATCATCCATGGCTTTTGGTTTGGGTATGTCTGGTATGATCTCAAAGGCATACACACATCCACACTGGCCTTGATGAAACCAAAGACAACTGTGGTGTATTCATTCAGACTCGAAGATGAATCTCTGAATATTGTCCAGTCCACTGACTCAAAGCAGTCCTGTAAGTGCTCCTCTGCCTCCCTTTATCATGCCTCCTCGGTCCTTACCATTGGTGCTGCAGTCTTTCATCTCTGCCTATACGGTGGGAGTAGAAGTACAGCCAGATGATCAGGTTTTCCAAAGTGAGGTTGTGGGATGGCAGTAAGTAGTCTTGATAGTGGTATAACAGTGGAGAATTGTGTTGGCTCCTCTGGTTCCACAGGTGATATGTTGGTGGTAGCTGTTCAGAGGATTATTCAAGTTGGCCTGGTTGAAATACCCTGCAATGATAGGGAAGGCACCAGAATGCATTATTACGTTGCTCATCTCCTCAGTGCCTGCCTGACATTAGCCTGAGGTAAAATGTGCACTGCTACCAGGATGATGGCAGAAAGCTCCATTGGCAGATTTTATCGCCAGATGTTCCAGATTGGATGAGCAGTTTTGAGAAAGAACCACCATTATTTGTACACTTCAATGAGGTAATAATAAAGCATAATTCACTTTCCTTGCCTTTAAAAGACTGAGTTGTCATTTCTTTGCAGAGAATGGTAGAGGTAGCGGGCTGCAACTCTGCATCTGAAATTGCCGGTGTGAGCCATGTTTCCATAAAGCAGAACTCACAGTAATCCCTGATGTTCCTCCAGTACAATAATTTTGCTCTGAGGTCTTCAGTTTTATTTTCCAGACACTGTACATTTACCAGCAGGACAGTTGGGAGCGTAAGTCTAAAGCATCAGCATTTCAATCATACTTGTAGACCAGCTCAGTTTTCCCGCTTCTGTATTCTGAAGGACAACTGCACTCATAACCTGAGTCTGCCTTCTGAGGTTCGACGATTTTGAGTATCAATAGATTTTTTAAACATCTTAAAACAATGCTGGTTACTGAAGTACCCATGGCTGTGGCTGTGGATTTCAGCAGTAGTGGTCCAGAACAGGTATATTTGATGATTCCTATTGGAACTGCAGACAAAGAATCGCCACTTAATGGCACCGTCTTACTGAAAAGAGATTCCCGAGTCCTTTTGTGCCTCTGACTTTTGAATTTTCTCCCCATTTAGAAAATAAACTATGCCTTTATTCCTTCTACCAGAGTGAAAGATCATACAATTCCCTATACTATATTCCATTTACCACATCTATGTCAATTCTCCCAAGCTAAGTCCTTCTTCAGATTCACTGCTTCCTCAACACTACCTGCCCTTCCACCTAACTTTGCATCTTGCTTAAACTTGGCCACAAAGCTATTAGTTCCATTAACCAAAGTAATGACGTATAATGTGAAAAGAAGTGGTCACAACACCGGCCCCTGTGGAACACCACTAGTCATAGATAGCCGACCAGAATTGGCCCCCTCTATTCCCACTCTTTGCCTCCTGCCAGTCAGTCAATCTTCTTCCCACTCTAGTATCTTTCCTATAATACTATTGCTCTTATCTTGTTAAGCGGCCTCTTATGCGGCGTCTTATCTAAGGCCTTCTGAAAATCCAAGTAAACAACATGCACCAGCTCTACTTTTTCTATTCTGCCTGTAATTTCCTTAAAGAATTCCAACAGATTTATCAGACAAGATTTCCCCTTAATGCTGACTTTGGCCTATGCTATCATGTGCCTCCAAGTACCCCGAAACCTCATCTTTAATAACTGACTCCAACATCTTCCCAATCACAGAAGTCAAGCTAACTGGCCTGTAATTTATCTTCTTCTGCTTCCCTCCCTTCTTAAAGAGTCGAGTGACATTGCAATTTTCCAGTCTTCTGGAACCATTTCAGAATCTAGTGATTCTTGAGAGATCATTACAAATGCCACCACAATCTCTTCAGCTACCTCCTTCAGAACCTCAGGGTGTAGTCCATCTAGTCCAGGTGACTTATCTATCTTAAGACCTTTCAGCTTCCCAAGCACTTTCTCCTTAGTTATAGCAATTACATTCACTTCTGTCCCAACACTCTTGAACATCTGGCATACTGCTAGTGTCTTCCACAGTGAAGACTGAAGCAAAATACTTATTAAGCTAGTCCGCTTTTTCTTTGACTCCCATTACTACCTCTTTAGTGTCATTTGCCAGCAGTCCGATATTGGTTCTCACCTCTCATTTACTCTGTATATATTTGAAAAAACTTTGGTATCCTCTTTCTTATTATTGGCTAGCTTATCTTCATATTTCATCTTTACTCATGGCTTTTTAAGTGCCTTCTGTTGGTTTTTAAAAGCTTCCCAATCCTCTAACTTCCCACTAATCTTTGCTATATTATATGCCCTCTCTTTGGCTTTTATGCAGTCTTTGACTTCCATTGCGTCTTTCTCCCTTTAGAATATTCCTTCATCTTTGGGACATATCTTTCCTGTACTTTTCAAATTGCTCCCAGACACTCAAGCCATTGCTGTTCTACCAGCCTCCCAGCATTATCCAAAAGGGTTTACTTGAGGCTAAGCAGAATGGTCATAGAGGAACCTTGCACTGACTGTTACATCCCCTTCTTCTCCTGGTGGTCACCCATCTACTATCTTAAGTGTGCATTCTGGGTGTGACCACCTAAGAAAAAGTCTCATCTATGTGTTTCCAGCATTCCAGATGGTTCTGAGTATATCAAGCTCCACCTCCAGTTTTTGACTTTGTTAGTCAGGAGCTGAGTTGGGTGAACTTCCTGAAGATGTAGTCATCAAGTTGTTAGGTATCCTGCAATCCCATATCTCACAGGAAGAACATTCCACTGTCTTAACTACCTTCCTGTCTACAGTTGTTATTCCTCTTACTTCTCAAACTTAGCCTGTGCCTCTTCTTGCCTAAGCCTGATGAACCAAAGCCTGGCTACTCTAACACTGGCCCACTCCACAATAGCCACTCTGCTTACACTTCACTTCTTTTTATTGGCCACTGCTGACTGCCAAAGAGATTGTTATGATTGCAGGCTGCCAAAAACTTCAGAAAACCCCAACTCTTTTTAAACCTAGCACTACCTCACCAACAAACAACTGCTCACAATGATTGCAGCCTGCCTAAAAATCCAAAAATTTAAACATCTGAGTATTCTATCGTTAGTTGATTCAAACTATGTAAAAATTAAATTAAAGAAAATATTTAAATAAACAATTGAAAAATCTGTAAGTATCCTATCTTTAGTCTTCACAGCCTTGATCTGCCATCTGAAATCAATGGGAAAGAAGCTGCATTAAATCTAATCTGACACAGCTGTTTGAACTGTTTCCACAATGTGAGAGGTGGGGATCTGTTTCACTCATGCTGAAATACAGTTGTGAAAAATAAGAACATCTACCAACAGCTTGTGTGCTTGTGCATGCATCCAGAATTTGATTTTAGATACCCAGCAAAATCTGGAATACTGAATATCATATAGATATTTCTTAGCTTTGAAGATTCAAAATTAATTTTTTTTGTCATACGTTTATCGGAACATTTAGTGAAATGCATTGTTTGCAAGTGTCGCTACACTTCCAGTGCTAACATAGCATGCCCACAATTTACTAATCCTAATCCAGACATCTTTGCAATTTGGAGGGAAAACGGAGCACCCAGAGGATACCCACGTGGTCATGGGGAGAACTTACAAACTCCTTACACAGCAGTGGGAATCAAACCCCATAGCTTCGGCTGTATTAGCATTACGCTAACCGCTTTGCTACCGTGCCATCCCTTGGCTCAGTAACTATGTACATAAACTTACCCAGACATAAAAGTTATATTCACACTGTACAAGGCTAACATTAATATCAGACTATGCCCTGTTTCACAATCTGAATATAAAACAGCTGAGGAATATTAACACCAACAGGGAAGAAGGGAGGAGCTTAGGAGGACAATGGCGCCTAACAACGAATCCTTTGTTTGCATCTTCGGAAACAGCTCTATTTCTATCTTCAATATCATGACTTTTCCCTTTCAAGGTTCTCTTGAGGACCTTGTCCCGAAGTTACATGCTGACTTCGGTTGCGAAGAAAAAGAATTTCAGGATGTATACTGTATACATTTCCCTGACATTAAATATATCTTTGAAACCAACTGAAAAAAAGGTAGCTGTATCCAGGCAGAGCAGTTTAACATTTGAACATGTGGCTCCACACAATTCACTATAAGAAACCATAAACACCAAAGTCAAAGTAAGATTTATTATCAAAATGTTATATACTACCTTGAGATTCACTTACTTGCAGGCATTTACAGGAAAATAAAGAAATACAATAGAATTTATCAAAAACCATACATAAACAAAACCTGACATACAACCAATGTGCAAAAGACAAATTCTGCAAATAAAACATCTAATACTGAGAACATAAGTTGTAAGAAAGTGGATCTTCATGTTGAGTTGTGGTGAGTAAGGTTATCCAGGCTGGTAGCAATAATTGTTGCTGAACCTGGTGGTATAGAGGATCTAAGGCTTTTGTACTTCCTGCCTGATGGTAGAAGAGAGCATGACTAGTAACGACAGGGGTCCTTGTTGATGGATGCTGCTTTATTGTGGCAGTGCTCCATGTATGGATAAAAACACAGGCAATGCTGGAAAGACTCTGACAGTTACTAGAATGAGTCTCATTTAGTGTAAAAGTATCCAGAGACTGAATTCCATTTATGTAGAGCCTCATCAGGTTTCATTTGTTTGTACATGCAAACCAAAAGTACAACTTGCAGATCAGATACCAATAAACCGATGTGACAAATGACCAATAAATGTGTTTTTAAGGTGTTACCTGAATGAGTAATATCAATCAGGAACTTGCACCTGCCACCTATCTATCAGAGTGAATGACCTTTGGTTTAAAATGTAATTTAAAGAAAGCACTTCTAACAATTTAGCACCCTCTCAGTCACGCACTTTGGTGTGATTTTAGATAATATAACAATGCTAAATAAAAACAGATGATGCAAACTTGAAAATATATATTTTTAAATCACATTTCAACAATGCTTCAGTTCTGGGCCTGGAAGCTATTTCCTTTAACCAGAAGAATTAATTTATCTGTCTATTTATTTACATAAGGAGTTTGTCTTTAGTGCAAATGGGAAAATTGGATAATTTGTTGTTTAAATATTTAAAGAAGAAAAATTTTAAGCTTCAATAGCCTGGCAAACTGCCCAAACATCTAAACAAACAGTAAAAACCCACTGTAAATAACATTTCTTTTAAACATCAGCTAAATACACACTTCAATACTGCTTTACAAAGTCTTCTGCAAAATTACTGTAACTAACAAGCAGAAATTTATCAGCTTCAGCTAAAATCAATTGCTTAAATCAATTCTAACACTGCTAGTGTGTAAGAGGCCCACTGGCAATTTAGGTAAATTACACCATGTAAATGCTTTTGCCTTAATTGAACAGTTTTATCAAGCTGGCTCTCAATGCTGTCCACACAGCTTAGACTGAATCTGTCTACATCTAAACATAAACACATTCTATAACTGGATGGAAAGGTTTTGTTTAAACTCGTCACTTGAAAGCTTCACAACTGATTACAGTGTTGCTAAAATAGTTCCATTAACAGCTAGATAGATAAACAGATGGAATATGTTCCACGAAAATTGAAAATAAATATAAATCAGCCCTAACGTGGTCATAACCTTCATTTGAATTAAACTGCCTCAAAACTTGAAGTTTAAAATTTATTGTACTCTTAAATTTTGTTCCAGAATTATCATACAAAACTTCATCAGTCTTTACAAACAGAACTGGAAATGCTGGAATCTGAAACAAAGACAAAAATATCAGAAAAACTCATCCAATTAAATAGCATCTTTAGAAATTTCTGCCAGCTCCAATGTGATCCTGCTGCCTGTCATATTCCACCGCTACTCCTCTCCACTGCTCACTTTGAAACTCCCATGTCTGATCTTCGGTCACCATTAAACATATCCACAAGAAAGCAGCACCCATTATCAAGCACCTTCGCCATGCTCTCTTCTCACTGCTGCCATTGGGAAGGAAGTACAGGAATCTTACATCCCACATGACCAGAACAGTTATTACCCTTCAGCCATCAGGCTCCTGAACCAGCGTGGACAACTTCACTCATTACAACAATAATCACTGAACACAACCTATATTTCAAGGTCACTACAACTCAAGTTCTCAATATTTATTTTCTTGGCATTTGTGCCGTTTGCCTTTTTTTTGCACCTTGGTTGTTTGTCAGTCTTTATGTAGTTTTTCATTGATTCAATTATACTTCTTCATTCTACTGTGAATGCCTGCAAGAAAATTAATCTC
Source organism: Hemitrygon akajei (assembly GCF_048418815.1). NCBI lineage: Eukaryota > Metazoa > Chordata > Chondrichthyes > Myliobatiformes > Dasyatidae > Hemitrygon > Hemitrygon akajei. Next base: position 37,821,739 of record NC_133153.1, read on the forward strand.
AGTGTAGTATATAGTGACAGATAGGTACTTTGATAATAAATTCACTTTGAACTTTGATTCTGAACTCATCAGTCCCCATCCTCTAACACTTTCCCATACAACAAGAGGAGATGCAATGTCCACTCATTCGCTTCTTCTCTACTACCATCAAGGTGCCCAAACAATCACTCTTCTACTCTGATCCATTACATGCACTACTCAGCAGAGAAACTAAAAGCTGATTGCCTCTCAGAGCACCTGCACTCAGTCTGCCACTCCTGTCGTATGCCATTTCATAATTCACACTGCTTTCTGACCTATGTCTAAGACCTCCTCTACTGATAACTGAAACTCGTAGAACATCCCCAACAGCCCATGATGTTATGCTGAATTTAAGAGCAGAGAGGTTATGCTGCAACTGTACAAGGTACTGGTGAGGCTGCAACTGCAGTACTATGTGCAGTTGTGATTTCCTTACTTGAGGAAAGATAAGTTGGTTTTGGAGGCAGTGCAGAACAGGTTCATGGAAAAAAAAAACGCCAGTGTTTGATTACATGATAAATATTAAAAAAAGAACAATTCTTGCATAGTTCTTGCATAAGAGCATTAGAGGCACATACTTTTACAACAAAAACAAAAGAGATTTTGCAGTTTCTGGAAACCTTGAGCGAACACAAAATGCTGGAGGAACTCAGCAAATATAGCAGCATTATAGAGGGGAGTAAGCAGTCAACATTTTGAGCTGGGGCCCTTCATCAGGTCTGGAAAGGAAAGGGACAGAAGCCAGAATAAAATCATCTTCGTAGTACTCTGTGGTTCATGCCTGATGATCTTGTAATTTAAAACCCCATAGACACACTTCATACAAATTGTTACAGAGTCGGAAAAGTTCCTATCGTTCAGTAGAAACAATACATATGTGGTGAGCTGCTTGTTAGTAGATCAAAGATATAGACTGATCAACAGTCTTCCGACTTCAGTTGTCAGTGAGCAAGAAGCAATGAACCCAGAATTGATTAGAGTTTAAGGTAAAAGAACCCCCAGGGACAAGTGATAATAATATGATTGAATTCATCCTGAATTTTCAGAAGGAGCAGCTAAAGTCAGATGTATCAGAATTACACTGAAGTAAAGGGAATTACAGAGACATAAGAGAAGAGTTGGCCAGAATTGATTGGAAGGGAACACTGGCAGGGATGATGGCAAAGGAACAATGGCTGGAATTTTTGGAAGCAATTCGGAAGGCACAGTATATATATATATATATCTAAAGAGGAAGAAGTATTCTAAAGGAAAGTTGACACAACCATGCTAACAAGAGAAGTCAAAGCCAACATAAGAGACAAATAGAAGGTATATAATAGAGCAAAAATTAGTAGGAAGATAGAGGATTGGGAAGCTTTTAAAAACCAACAGAAGGCAACTAAAAAGACATTACGAAGGTAAAGAGAGAATACAAAAGTAAGCTAGCCAATAATATTAAAGAGGATGCCAAAAGTTTCTTCAAATACATAAAGTGTAAGAGGGAGGTGAGAGTGGATATCAAACTGCAGGAAAACAATGCTGGAGAGGTAGTAGTGGGGAACAACGAAATGGTGGACAAACTGAGTAAATATTTTGAGTCAGTCTTACTGTGGAAGTTTCAGGTGTCAGTGTGAAGTGTGTGAAGTTACCATTAAGTCGAGAGAAAGTTCTGGGAAACTGAAAACTGAAGGTAGATAAGTCTCCTGGACCAGATGGTGTACATCCCAGGGTTCCGAAAGAAGTGGCTGAAGAGATCGTGGAGGCAGTAGTAATGAACTTTCAATAATCACTAGGTTCTGGAAGACAGGAAAGTTACAAATGTCATTCCACTCATCACGAAGGGAGAAGAAAGCTAAAAGCCAGCTAGCCTGACCTCAGTGCTTGGAAGGTATTGGAGTCGATTACTAAGGACGAGGTCTCAAGGTACTTCGAGGCACATGATAAAATAGGCCGTAGTCAGCATGGTTTCCTCAAGGGAAAATCTTGCCTAACAAATCTGTTGGAATTCTTTGAAGAAATAACAAGCAGGATAGACAAAGGAGAACCGGTTGATGTTGTGTACTTAGATTTTCAGAAGGACTTTGACAAGGTGCCACACATGAGGAGGCTGCTTAATTAGCTACGAGCCCATGGTATTACAAGAAAGAATCTTGCATGGATAAAGCAATGGTTGATTGGCAGAAGGCAAAGAGTGGGAATAAAAGGAGCCTTTTCTGGTTGGCTGCCAGTAACTAAAGGTGTTTCACAGGGATCTGTGTTGGGACTGATTCTTTCTACATTATATATCAATGATTTGGATGGTAGAATTGATGGCTTTCTTGCAAAGTTTGCAGATGATATGAAAACAGGTGGAGGGGCAGGTAGTTTTGAGGAAGTAGAAAGGGTACATAAAGACTTAGACAAACTTGGAGAATGGGCAAAGAAATGGCAGATGGAATACAGTGTTGGGAAGTGTATGGTCATGCACTTTGGTAGAAGAAATGAAAGAGTTCACCATTTTCTAAATGAAGAGAAAATACAAAAGACTGAGGTGTAAAGAAAGGGACCTGAGAGTCCTTGTGCAGGATTCCCTAAAGGTTAATTTGCAAGTTGAGTCTGTGGTGCAGAAGGCAAATGCAATGTTAGCATTTATTTCAAGAGAACTAGAATATAAAAGCAAGGATGTAATGTTGAAACTTTACAAAGCACTGGTGAGGCCTCACTTGGATATTGCCAGCAGTTTTATAACCATATGACAATTACAGCACGGAAAACAGGCCATCTCGGCCCTTCTAGTCCGTGCCGAATGCTTACTCTCACCTAGTCCCACTGACCTGCACTCAGCCCATTAACTTAGAAAGGATGTGGGCCCCTTTGGGCCCCTTAACTTAGAAAGGATGTGCTGAAACTGCAGAGGGTTCAAAGGAGGTCCACAAAAATGATTCCAGGATTGATGGCTTGATATATTAAGTGCATTTGATGGCTCTAGGCCTGTATTCATTAGAATTCAGCAGAATGAGGGGTGATCTCATTGAAACCTATCAAATGGTGAAAGGCCTCGATAGAGTGGATGTGGAGAAAATGTTTCCTATGGGGGGGGGGGGGGGGGGGAAGAATCTAAGACCAGAGGACACAGCCTCAGAATAGAGAGGTGTCCTTTTAGAATGGAGATGAAGAGGAATTTCTTTAGCCAGAATGTGGTGAATCTGTGAATTTGTTGCCATAGCTAGCAATGGAGGCCATGTCTTTATGTATATTTAATCAGAGGTTGACAGATTCTTGACTGGTCAGGATATAAAAGGATACAGGGAAGAGGCAGGTGATTGAGACTGAGAGGAAAATTGGATCAGTCACGAAGAAATGGCAGAGCAGACTCAATGGGCCAAATGGCCTAATCCTGCTCTGATATCTTATGGTCTGATGGTATTTGCATTAAAGGTAGAGGGGAAGCCCAATGGAGAGGAACTCAATAATGGGATTCACCTGAGTGCAATCCCAGCCCAGACTGGTATTATTAAAACCTTGTTCTTCTGGCAGTCTATCAACAAATACACCTCTGAACAAGGCCAATTATTTTGTTACTCACAGTGTTATTTAGTACATGTCTGATGCAGAAATCATGTCAGATACAGGAAGTGTTTTGTGACCTCAGGTACCCAGTCAAACTTCCATCAACCTTAAAGTTTTATCTGAAAGTAACACCATAAGACATAAGAGCAGAATAAGGCCATTTGGCCTATTGAGTCTTCTCTGCCATTCCACCATGACTGATTTATTTTCCCTCTCAAATGCATTCTTTGGCTTTTTCTCCCATTGCTTTTGAAACCCCGATTAATCAAGAACGCATCAACCTCTATACACAAAAACTTGGCCTCCACAGCCAGCTGTGGCAATGAATTCCACACATTCACCACCCTCTGACTAAAGAAATTCCACCTTATCTCTGTTCTAAAAGGACATTATTCTACTCTGAGGCTGTGCCCTCTGTCTTTTGACTCCCTCACTATTAGAAACATCCTCTCTACATCCACTCTCTCTAGGCATTTCAATATTCAGTAGCTTTCAATGAGATCCCCGTCATTCTTCTAAAATTCCAGCAAGTACGGTCCTAGAGCCATCCAAAGCTCCTCACCTCAACCATTTCATTCCCAGGATCACTCTCGTGAAATTCCTCTAGATCATCTCCAATGCCGACAGACACTTTCTTAGATAAGGGGCCCAAAGCTGCTCACAATACTCCAAATGTGGTCTTACCAGCGCCTATAAAGCCTCAGTCCTTGCTTTTATATTGCACTAGTGGTTCAGTGTAGGAGAGAAAACCAAAAGCTTCTCAATTTCCAAGCCAAAGCTTTAACAATTATTTTAGTACAAAAATCTCACAGAAGCAGAAATTGTCACCAGACATTTTTCAATGAGGAGGTTCTCCATTGTGGTACATGCAAAACAAAGTTTCTAACTGTCATCAGCAAAAAAAAAAGTGCAATTATTGTCATAGATCAAACTATTTAAAGCTCAGTTCACTTCAATTTGAAATGAACTAAGACATGGGAAAATAAATGTGTTCACTTTGTGCTCAGGTTAGAACAATGAGGCAAATGGTTTGGAAAAGGATACCCTTTAGCATATGGAAAGTTATATATAATATTTGCAAGTTAATAACCCAAAACTCCTCCAAGAGGATCATGACCTTGTCATGGTTTGGAGGCCTGCATGTCCCATGACCCAGAGAGCTCTGCAGGCTGGAGACCCTACCTATGCTTTGGCTGTAGGTAGGGTCACCCATGCTAAATAGGTCAAAGGGTAGAAGCCAGACTAAGACTGGTCCACCAATCTTCCAGGTATGGGGCTTCAGCTCAGGGTTAACAACCCTGACTGGTCAAACAAAACTGTTACAGAAACAGCACTGAAAAATCCCTCTACTTTGATGGTGCTCGACAGCAACTCCTTCAAACTCATCTGTGAAAACAACTTAATTGCAACCTTTAATGTCTTTATTTTTCCTTGCCAAGGAGGATGGTTTTCTATCGATGACTCGGACCTAGAGCTACACTCAAACTTCAGTTCTTTGCAGTAGTGGGAATCATCTCTCAGGGATCATCAACTGGCCATTTTTTGATATCCCAGGGACGTGGACTAGAATACAAGCATGCCTTCGGGGTTCCAAGGCTTTGTGGCCCTGAGGACAAGGCGATTCTATGCCAGTGCCGCTGAATGAAGCGTCATGGGAAAAACAATGAATCAGCTATCATGGGCTCTGTACCCGGTGAATCATGCACTCTCTTTTTCGTGTTGGTAGGGGAAAGCTGCTGCTGATTCTTTAGTTGGGAACTCAGGAAAAAAAAGCGACACGGCAGACTTTAACACCTCAAATCAACAAGCTGTCTGTCTTTGTTAGTCTCCCCTCTTGCTGTGAAAGGATGACATCTCTCTGCCCCTTTATTAGGGACAGAGAGAGCCCATGGTATGTCGAATTGTCAGGTGAACGATTAGTTTTATTGTACTGCAGATCATGGTTCTTTTTGGGGGCTTTGCTATTGCTTGATTGGTGGGTTGAGGGTAACTGATGCTTTTTTTTGCTGAAGTAAGTTGGGAAGGGGAGGGTCATTGCTTTGCTGCTGCTTGTGCGTGGAGGGGGGCGTAGGGGGTGATTTGCAGTTCTAACGTTTTTACTGTCACTCATTCTTTGGGGCACTCTTCTGTTTTTGTGGATGTCTGCGAATAAGAATAATTTCAGGTTCGATATTGTATACCTTCTCTGATATTAAATGCAACTATTAAACTACTGAACATCTGTGTGAGACAGTATCCCTGAGTCTCTGACTGGGACTTGCAAGACTGACAGTAAACCAAGTAGAAGCTATTGGCACTATGAAAGAAGCTGTAAACGCCACCAAAGATGGAGGATCTCATTGCTGTCCTAAATGCCAGTGATATAATAGGCAAAAGAAGAAGAAGAACCCAAAACTTTATGAATTGTGATATGTCCAGTTTTTAAAGACTGCAGCTGTAAAACAGAATTTGTTATTGAATGATGGAACAAATTCTCCAGAACTTATACAGATCACTGTTCAAAGTATCCTGACTGGATGCATCATAGTCTGGTACAGCAATTCAAATCACAGAAATGTAACTCTGCCCAATACATCATTGTCACAAACTTACCCCCATCTGTAATATCAATAGGAGGCGCTGCCTCAAGAAGGCAATATCTATCATCAAAAATCCCAGCATCCAGACCATGCCATCTTCTCACAGCTACCACTGGGAAGGAGGCACAGAAGCCTTTAGTTCTACAACGCCAGGTTGGAGAAGAACAGATAGTTCTCTTCAACCATTTAGTTCTTGAACCAACCAGTAAAACCCTAATCACCACACACAAAATGCTAGAGGAACTCAGCAGGCCAGGCAACATCTATGGAAAAGAGTACAGTTGATGTTTCGGTCCAAGACCCTTCATCAGGACTGGAGAAAAAAAGATGAGGAGCCAGAGTCAGAAGATGGGGGGAGGGGAGGAAGAAACACAAGGTGATAGGTGAAACAGGGAGGGAGGGGGGCTACTGGGTGTAGTAAAGAGCTGGAAAGTTGATTGGTGAAAGATTTACAGGGCTGGAGAAGGGGGAATCTGATAGGAGAGGACAGAAGGCCATGGAAGAAAGAAAAGGGGAACACCAGAGGGAGGTGATGGGCTGGTATGGAGATAAGGTGAGAGAGGGAAAAGGGAATGGAGTAATAGTAAAGGATGGGGGGGGGGGTCATTATTGCAGTTTTGAGAATTTGAGGTTCATGCCATCAGGTTGGAGGCTACCCGTAAGGAATATAATACCCACACTCCAACTTGAGTGTGGCCTCATCAGTGACATTAGAGGAGACCATGGACTGACATGTTGGAATGGGAATGGGAATGGGAAGTGGAATTAAAATGGGTGGCCACTGGGAGATCCTGCTTTTTCAGCCGGATGGAGCATCAAGGTGCTCAACGAAGCGGTCTCCCAATCTATGTCAGGCCTCACCACCCATTCCTAGTTTTACCTATCACTTTGTGTTTCTTCCTCTCCTCCCCCCCCCCCCCTCCCTTATTCTGACTCCTTATCTTTTTTCCTCCAGTCCTGATGAAGGGTCTCGGCCTGAAACATCAACTGTACTCTTTTCCATAGATACTCCCTGGCCTGCTAAGTTCCTCCAGCATTTTGTGTGTGTTGCTTGGATTTCCAGTATCTGCAGATTTTCCTTGCTTGTGATTGGGAACCCCTAATCACGACAGCTTAGCAACACTTCACACTAAAATGGACATTGTGTTCTTTTTGTTCTAAATATGTATAATTTAAGTTTAATTTATGGTGGTGGGGGTGCATTTAGCACAGCTACAGGGAGATTGGTGGGGAAGAACAAGCAGCCAAGCGAGTCATAGAAAGAGTGATCCCTGCGGAAAATGGAGAAAGGGTGTGAGAGAAAGATAGGCTTGGTGGTGGGATCCCGTTGGAGATGGCAGAAGTTGCAGAGTATGATGTGTTGTTGGCGGTTACAACTTCTGCCATCTCCAATGGGATTGCACCAGGCACATGCCTCACACCCCCTAAACATTTTCAGCAGGGATCACTCTCCACATGACTCCCTTCATATCATATATAGTATGTACATTATATATGCTTTATATCTATTGCTCATTTAATGGAGAGAGATAGCCAAAACCTTACAAGAAAACACATTAACAAATACTGTGTTGGCAGACTGAGAAAGGAGGGAAAAAAACTTGGGAGTGATATGGATGAACAGAAGATAAACATTTGGAACTGTTACTCATTACTGCACCAAAGCTGCTGATTTCATGTCTCTTGTTCCTTTAAGTGTAGTGAAATTCCTGGACATACAATAAACTATAACTATTACTGCCAGATTAATTTCACATCATTTCTTGTTTATATCTCATAAAAATAAATCCAATATCAATAAAAATTAAGCAATGGATATTTAAATGTTTTCTGGATTATATTTAGAAAATCCTTAATTTTCACTGGGTTTACACTTTGAGGACTTTGGCAGTATCTCTCTACTTAACCATCAGGAAGGACACAAACGATTTGTTGCTCCTTTCGATATGAAACTGTCTTGTTTTTGCTCAGTACTGCTGCTCCACTGCGAAGTGCTATGATAAAGAGCATAAACAGCAAGCCTGCTGTGTTTTAAGACCATTACTGCGCCAGCTCATTGTGCGTCATCCGCTTCCCTTGTTTATTTTCACAAGGAAAGGTATTGGTGGATATTAGAGAAAATATAGTCATTAAAAAATCCGACTGTATTATGCAGCCGTTTACATATAAAAGCCTTTCAACTGCAACATGAATACATTTGCACAACAACAACTAGTGTCTGGCATGAACATATAGTCAAGTGTGTCATTTACATTCAAAGCAAGAAAGTGATTAAAACTGCCCACGTACTGGTGATACTCAACTGCAGAAAGTACTTGATAAGAAAGATAGCAAGAAGAAAATTCAAGTGTTTGTTCTTTACTCCCCATCACATCCTTTGTTATTTGCTCTAATAAGCTAAAACGAGTCAAAGAAACTAAAAATATTACACACCTAGCCTATTACCTTCACAAAACAAAAGCAGCACGGTTGATGCAATGAAATTTTACTCACTACCATATACAAGATAGATTGCTGTGTGGACTGATTGTAACTGTACTCAATTGAGTGAAAAGCTATTTGCGCAGCATAATGGGCATCTGGGAGGGCGATTACATAGAAGTGTTGAGACAAGAACCTCAGTTTTCGGTTAGTCTGGAAGCTGTACTCACTAACAGTATGCAAGCTTTGCCTGCTTGGTAAGCCCTAACTCACTCTTGCCATCCACAACCCCAACATTTATTTTAAAATCCTGTCAATTAATGTTTGGAGCTTGTAGACGGATATCTGGGTACTTTAGGAGAGTGATCGGCTTGAAATTAAAGAGAAACAACAAAGTAATTCAACCCAGTGCAATAAAATTTAAGTGGTTGTAAAAATAAATGGGTTGTTTTTTAATATACAAGTGCAAACCAGAGTAGACAGTCTCCCTTTAAGCCAAGGTTAGTGCAAACAGTGATCAATACCTCAATCTCAATAAACTATTTCAATAATAGTTGATTCAGGTGGAAACAGGAGTTGAAATTTCTGTTCATCGACCTGTGTCACCTTGTCATGTTTGCTGAACACTGATAATACATCATAGCTGTAATGGAAATGACTAAGTGTAAAGTGTACACAGAAAGGCACCCACAGAATCGCTTTCATTCTTCAACATCAAATCAATATGATATGCATGCCTTCAGCCAAAACCATATGATGGATGCTGGGAGGACATTAAAAAACCCTTTACCAACATTTCTCAATGCATTCTGTGGTAATAGGTAGAGGCAGATACTCACTTGTACACTGTCCCTCCATTGCCATGACCGAGGATATCTCGATACTGAATGTCCTGTTCATTCATCTAAAGGAAGGAAAGGTGAAAAAAAACTAGTAATGTCAGGCAAGCGTATAGAAATGTCAAGGAAAAGTAACTCAAGGCCATAAACAACAAGCATCCAGGTCATTTCAAGTTCAACAGCAAGTGGGGAAAGATCAATACAACATTTGCTGTTCAATTTATAAAAGACAATACCAAGGGACAAAGTGATGGAAAGTTTAATGACAATTTGTTTGCCTGGGTCATTTCATTAATGTTTGATAAAAGATGTCAAAACTGAATGATATAACATGGCTGAGGTGGGTCAGTGTGAGGAACCTAAATAGTTGGGCCGGGGGTTGGGGGAGAAGAGGAAGAAAGCTGACTGGCACCACTTAAACCCTGAGGGCAGTACAAAGGCAAAAAAATGAGAATTCGGTATAAAATCATGCCATTCTGCCTCAAAACTGAAACAATTTAATTTAGCTGAGAGTGGCTTTGGTCTTCATTACAAACAAGTAGGAATGCAGCCATCCTTCAAAGTGTATGTCAGTGCTGTCAAAGTCTGTAGCATTCAATGCCAGTCACATAGAAACTAGAGACAGGTGCTGCTGAAGTGTTAATGTCAAAGACTTCAATTGTCAACTTGGTAAGAGAGTTAAGAAATAACTTCTATGGCATTTTTTCATATAGTTTAAAAAAAGCATTCAGAAATAAAAGTTTAGTTTTCCCCCTTTCTGTTTTATTCCCACACCTTCACTCTTCTTCATAATATCACATAAAGCACATCTAGTAAAAAAGTAGCAAAGCCAGCTTCTGTCTCATTTTAAGCACTTAGGAAGCATTTTTAACTAATCAACTAAATAGATAATTTCCGCAAAATCCTAGGAAAGCCAGCAATTCTATGACAAAGTTCTGGCATTGACCCTGTTAGTGGAGATACCACCGTAAATGCTGAAGACTCAAGCTTACTGGTCTCTCTGACTCAGAAGCTTGCTGCAAATAGCCAGTAAATTACAATGGAGAATGGATACCGCAGATCTATTGTAGAAACAAGAAGTTTATTCAGTTCAATGGAGAAGAAATATCAAGGAGAATGATATATATATATAAAACAGTTAATTCATTTTTAAATGAAATGTTTAGTTAATTGCTTTAATTACTTTTATGTGTGTTTTTTCACTTAAAAGTATTAATCATATTTAAAATTTATAGTCCGTTAGGTGATTATTAATATTTAAATCTTTCAAAATGTCAGGGTCATTTGGAAGCATTTGACAGATCTTATACAGACAGACCTTGGGGTAATGTTAAGATTGTCTGTCAGTTTTTTTTGGCATCCATTTCTGTCTGGTCCACTCATACAATGGCATTAGTTACACTCAGCTCTGCCCCTGTTCAACACCTTGGCATTTAGCACTGTACATTAATATGACATCGAGGGATCCAGAAGCTGCAAGTTCACACTTTTTCTCTTGTGTTCGCAGTGAGTGCAGACCACTTGCTACTGACAGACAGTTCTGGCCTAACATTTGCAATTCAGGTTGAATAGTTGATCACTGCTCATAGTTACTTGAATGGCAAACCTCTGGATATTTGAGATTAATACACCACAAAAGAATGATATACTTTTTTCTTCTTTATATAGCTTTCTAAATATAAACATCTATGAATTCAAATTTATCCAATTCTCTGCTACCCATTTCCTACACTTCTACAAACCCAATCATTAGCCATGATTTGTGCTGAAAATGCTTCTCTAAATTCATTAATCTCATTGCCCTGACTCCTGCCACTCTTCCCTTTTCCTTTTCATGTTTGAGGACAGTACTTAAAGCCCACCTCTAAAACCAAGCATCCACTCACACATCCCCAGACTTATCTACCTTCATTCGCTTACTTGAGCATCCAAAAGGCATTGGAACTTTTCTTCCTTTATCAGAGGCTTTGAATATTAGAAACTGCTATCTTTTTGCAGTTTTTCTTTCAAATTCCTACCATGTTTCTGGTATTATCTGTGAGTGTTCCTTAATTTGTCATTGTTTCTGACGATGTGATGTGATGGCAGTTATCAGTTCTGCTCAACTCACACTCACCATCTAGCTTTATTAGCCTCACTTGTCAAATATACAGTGAAATGAGTTGTTTGCATCAATCACCAACACAATCCGAGAATATGCTGGGGACAGCCTTCAAGTGTTACAACGCTCCGGTGCCAACACAGCATGCCCACAACTTACTAACTCTAACCCGATTGTCTCTAGAATGTGGGAAGAAACAGAAGCACCAAAATAAACCATACAGTCATGGAGAGAACATAGAACTCCTAACAGACAGCAGCAGAATTAAACTTGAGTCATTGGCGCTGTAAAAGCATTATGCCAACCGCTAGGCTATCGTGCACAGAACATAGAACATAGAAAATTACAGCATAGGAACAGGCCATTCAGCCCACAAAGTATCTTTCCATTTTTTTCCCAATGGTAGCCCAGTATCTCAGACAGGTGTAAAATATTGTACACTCTAAGAGTTTGGTAAAAATACTTAATTTTTCATACAGTATTAATTTCAAATGTAAAAAGTGCCAGCTCTGCAACAGCAGAATGCACCTTCCCACAGACCTGGACTTTGTATACTGTTTTAACTATAGGACGGAAGCGTTCTGAGCTTCTTGTATTTCAACAATGATGGCAGCAATTTGAGGCATTTAATTTAATAATCGTACAAAAAGCATTTTGGGACAAAAAAATCCCACTTTGGGTTAAATGTGATTTTTCCTACAAACTGGGAGCAATTCATTGAGTAAATATAGTGGCCACTCACTCAATAAAAATCATACTAATTAACCACAAAAAAATCTCCAGTTACCAAAACACAACGTAGCTGAGCCAAAATAAAAATAAGTTTCTACATACAGTAATTAAACAATATATTGTAAGAAACCTGAAGAAATTATACCATGTATTTATCACAACACTTTTTAACTAAAATTGAATCTCAAGACAATCCTAGCAAATTGCTCAAGCTCCGGAGTCTCATTTTCAAAGCATTATATGCCACCTAGCAATTACCTACCCTACTACAGTATTGGCTTTCTCTTTTGACCTAAACCAACAAGGGGTGAAATAAATTACATTTTATAGTTGGGGGGGGGGGGGGGGCAAAATGCCTGATATTGTAAGATTGCCAAATTATAACAAGATTTTTAAAGCCCTATTTAATATCAAAATATATTTGCCACAATTGATTTATTAAACAACTATTTAATATTATGAAATTTATCAACAGTTAGTTGTAAGTCAATCTAATGTATGTAAAATTCTTTGTATTTAATATCAATATGCTTATTTTTTTAATTTAAAAAAAAAACTTGTTAAAACAATCCCTACAGTTTTTTCATCATTATAGTAACAATTTCAAGAATATTGTGAGCAGTGGAGGAGGTCTAACAAATAATATTTTGTACTGCACCAAGTAATTCAAAAACATATGGGCAAATGCTTCTTATGAACTACTGACACTTTATCAATACTGGAATCAATGGTTGGCATTACCAGTGAGTGACAGATATGAAATAAATATTTATATCACATAACCTGTGTCAATGAAACGCGGCAAAAAGCTATTTTCAACCTGTCAATAGCTGATTTTCCCAATGACAAGCAGGAGAATCATAATTTTAACTTTTTTTAACATCTAATATGAAGTCAATATTGAACTGTCACTGGTAATTTTGTTAAACTACCAGATAGCACATTTTTAATGCTTGGTTATATTATGTCCTGAATTGTACTGAATTGATTCTGTGGCAAACAAACAAGATTGGAGCACTGCCACTACTATCAAATGTCAAGGGGACATCCCTCCATTAGGCTACTCTGTTACAGGTGATATCAAGGGACAGGCGTAAAGAGCAAGCTGGTAATTGTCTGCTTGACACATTCAACTTGAACAACTTGATTCATGAAATGCCAGAAAGGCTTAGCCCATTCCCTTCACAGAGAATGAATACGCATCCAAGATGATTAACTTTTTATCCTAAAAAGTGCGAGGGGAATGTGAACAGCAGTTAGGAAATCAATAAGCATCTTTCATTTGCAGTGACACAGATGTCTCAGTCAATACAACTTAATAAGCAAGCGTGATCACAATGGACAGATGCCCTCCTTCCTCAAAGGTCTCTTAAAATGCTTCATCTTTGCACACTACCTTAAAAGCACCATTAGAATCTATTTACTGTGACCAATTTAAATGCACAAGTCAACAGTAAGTTACATGTAAACAATTATTAAAAACGTAACAGACTTTTTCAAAGCACCTGTTAAAATACTTTAAAACAATTGAAAGGTCCATTAGTTCAGGAATGCAATGCTGGAGCTGACCACTTATGGTAGCCACCATTTGTCTTGGACATTCTGGCTATACACTCAGCAAATAGTAATGTATTCAATACAAAGTCACACTAAATTTCTGGTTTGCTGCTTCTACACTCACATATTTTTAAAAATTCCACTTTTACAATGTACAACTGGCCCTTTGACTGGTCTGCAATTATAATTTCAAGAAAACTCATCTCCAAATGTGGGATTCAACACCTAAACCACAAACAGTAAGGACAGGCGACAACACCTCTGTCACACTGGTGTCCCATAAGGCTGTGCTTTTCACTGTACCTTGGTACATGTGACAGTAATAAAAAAATTAAATTATTTGATCTATATCTATTTTACATGAAAGTAAATGATCTGATCATCAGTAATATCCAAACCAAAATGAACTATACAGAGTACTTTGAATACTGGGAGCAACAGGCTTTACTTGGCAATATATTTCACTATGTCATACCCATAGTTCCCCTAAATATTTAATTTAACTCGACCTATTCACATGAGTAAATGGCTAGTTGATAGAATAAAGACAAAGTCAATTTGTTTATTTTATTTCACCAGCAGGCCCTACCAGCCCAATGAGCCCAAACCACCTAATTACACCCATGTGACTAATTAACCTACGTCTTGGTATTGTACTGGAGCACCTGAAAGAAACCTACAAAGTGATAGGGAGAACATACAAACTTTCTTACAGAAAGTGGTGGAATTGAAACCAAGTTGCTGGAGTTGTAATAGTGTTACAATACTCTACAAGGTCTTAGAAATAAACTATTCTTGGAAGAATCTTCTGAAATTTCTTCCATTTTTAAAAATAGAGCTTAATTATTTAACTAGCAAAATAAGCATGGTATAATATACAGTATATGGTGGCTCCTGCCTCACAGCTTTAGGGGTCTGGGTTCAATCGTGACCTTGGGTCCTCGTCTGTGTAGAGTGTGACATTAACAATCTGATCATGTGGGCTTCTGCTGAGTGGCTCCTCCCACCAGCCCAAAGCTGGCAGGTTAATCAACTACCCTTTAGTCCTGGTAGGTGGCATAAGAATATGTGTGATTTAATAACTTGCAGGGCTATAGGGAAAGAAGGACAGAAGGAATGAGACTGATGTGATTTCTCCACTGGCCTAAACTAGTACATAAATAAGTCAAGAGCATCAAATGTTAACTGTAAATACTTTTAGAAATCAGAACTCAAGGTCACTGGTAATTGACTAAGCAAAGGAAAATGCCTCTTACAGGTGTAGTATGTACACCTCTGCATTTAAATGTGCATTCATGTTCAACACAAAACCTAAAAGAAGAAAAAGCTGATAGAAGAATAACCCAGGTTTTTGCTGACAACCCTTTTTTTTCCTCAGTGAAAGAAACTGGCTTCACTTCCTCTCTTCTCAATAACCCTTTGATTATCTAAAATTATTGGAATGTTTTTATTGCGTCTTTTGCAAGGAAGTCTTATACAAAATAATTATTTATAATTTCTCAAATTTCTCTAGCTGCTGTAATTTTCATTTGAGTATAAAAGCTCTTACTATCTGTTGTTTTACATTATTTGCTAACTTGTTCTTAATATCCTCTTTATAACTTCTTTAAGTCCATGGGAGCTAATCATGCAATATTGCTGTAAAAAGCACAGAACCTTCCTTTGTATGGTACAGACCTCATATGTAGACAATGTAGAGCAATCATATTAGTAAATTCAAGTTGCATAGATCTACATATCTTGTATCAATAACTACAGTGGCATGCAGAAGTTTGGGCACCCTTGGTCAAAATTTCTGTTACTGTGAATAGTTAAGTGAGTAGAAGGTGAACTGATCTCCAAAAGTGATAAAGTTAAAGAAGAAACATTCTTTTCAACATTTTAAGCAAGATTAGTGTATTATTTTCGTTTTGTACAATTTTAGAGTGAAAAAAGGAAAGGAGCACCATGCAAAAGTTTGGGCACCCCAAGAGATTTGAGCTCTCAGGTAACTTTCACCAAGGTCTCAGACCTTAATAAGCTTGTTTGGGCTATGGCTTGTTCACAGTCATCATTAGGAAAGGCCAGGTGATGCGAATTTCAGAGCTTTATAAATACCCTGACTCTTCAAACTTTGTCCCAACAATCACCAGCCATGGGCTCCTCTAAGCAGCTGCCTAGCAATCTGAAAATTAAATAAATGATGCCCACAAAGCAGCAGAAGGCTATAAGAAGATAGCAATGTGTTTTCAGGTAGCCGTTTCCTCCGTTTGTAATGTAATTAAGAAATGGCAGTTAACAGGAACGGTAGAGGTCAAGTTGAGGTCTGGAAGACCAAGAAGACTTTCTGAGAGAACTGCTCATAGGATTTCTAGAAAGGTAAATCAAAACCCCCATTTGACTGCAAAAGACCTTCAGGAAGATTTAGCAGACTCTGAAGTGGTGGAGCACTGTTCTACTGTGCAGTGACACCTGCACAATTATAAACTTCATGGAAGACGCATCAGAAGAAAACCTTTCCTGCGTCCTCACCACAAAATTCAGTGTCAGAAGTTTGCAAAGGAACATATAAACAAGCCTGATGCAGTTTGGAAACAAGTCTTGTGGACTGATGAAGTTAAAACAGAACTTTTTGGCCACAATGAGCAAAAAGGGTGCAGAATTTCATGAAAAGAACACCTCTCCAACCGTTAAGCAGGGGGGTGGATCGATCATGCTTTGGGATTGTGTTGCAGCCAGTGGCACGGGAAACATTTCACTGATAGAGGGAAGAATGAATTCAATTAAATACCAGCAAATTCTGGAAGCATCACACAGTCTGTAAAAAAGCTGAAGATAAAAAGAGGATGGCTTCTACAACAGGATAATGATCCTAAACACACCTCAAAATCCACAATGGACTACCTCACGAGGCGCAAGCTGAAGGTTTTGCCATGGCCCTCAGTCCCACAACCTAAACATCATCGAAAATCTGTGGATAGACCTCAAAAGAGCAGTGCATGCAAGACGGCCCAAGAATCTCACAGAACTAAAAGCCTTTTGCAAGGAAGAATGGGCGAAAATCCCCCAAACAAGAAATGAAAGACTCTTAGCTGGCTACAAGTACTGACCATGCAGGGTGCCTGAACTTTTGCTCCAGGCACTTTTCCTTTTTTGCTATTTTGAAACTGTAAAAAATGGAAATTAAAAAAAGTAATCTTGCTTAAAATTTTAAAGAATGTGTCCTCTTTAACTTTATGCCTTTTGGAAATCAGGTCATGTTTTACTGGCTTAGCTATTCACAGTAACAGTAATTTTGACCAGGGGTGCCCAAACTTCTGCATGCCACTGTATATTCAAGTGAGTGTACAAAGTAACAATGAGAGCAGGGAGGGAGAGGGAAAGGAAGAGAGAGAGAGAGAGGGAGGGAGAGAGATTGATTGATTATGTAGAGCTGACACCTGATTTCACTTATGTACAAAAGCCCTGATTTGCCCAAACCTTAGACAAATGCAATTATCAAAATAGTCTGGAAAAGAATTAGCTGAGCCATGGACTATTTGTAGCATTTTGTACTGTAAGCAACATGGGATTAACACCATTAAAGGCAAAAAAAAGTCTTACATTGGCAATTTCATTAAATAAAATATTGCCAATATTTTACACCTAACCACATGGCTTAGCTTTAAATATGAATTTAATATTGCTGAATTTCCACCCTGACAAATCAGTGCCAGCTTAATCATGTTAAAAATATGGCTTTGAAATAACAGCATATACATGAAGCTAATGAAGCAGATGATGTTATGTTCATTGACCTGTGCCTGGTATTTCTAGGCTATGGAATCTACTCTATACTGTAAACTAGGTAGGTCCAAGTCCAAAGGAACTGGGTGCATTTAGGTGGCACATCTGAAGTGACAGCTGTATAATAACTCATTACAGCATCAGTCTCTATCTCACTGTGGTAGATTTACTTTAAACCCATTCTACCGGAAAGTAAATGAGTTAATCCACATATCACATAGAAGACATGGCTTCAGCGAAATTCCACAAACAAAGGTATCCCAAGTCTGGTAGCTCATTAACTAATTGCCTAACAAACTTTTTCATGCAGCAAAAGGATTTCAAAGGTAGTAAATCAGCCAAAGCTCTATTGCAGGTTAAGAGAAATATTCCCTCAAAAAAAGAATTCTAAGATTTCCCAGTTCCTTTGATGCTGAACTTAACTTGGTTACGGCCTCCAGTAGACTCAGCTTCGCACGGCATGGTCGTGTAGTGGTCAGCACAATGTTTTACAGTACAGCAACATGTGTTCAATTCCCGTTGCCATAAGGAATTTGTACGTTCCCACCGTGACCACGTGGGTTTCCTCCAGGTGCTCCGATTTCCTCCCACAGTGCAAAAGATGATTGGTAGGTTAATTGGTGATTGTAAATTGTCCTGAAATCAGGGGTTGCTGGGCGATGTGATTCAAAATATGGAAGGGCCTGTTCCATGCTGTATCTCAATAAATAAATAGATAAATCTGATACAATGGGCAGTTGTGTGTGTGTACAGAGTCTACTTGCATACCTTTATCATAAATAAAAGTACTACAAAGCTATAATTGCAACTGGATTAAACATAAAAGAGTAATAAAGAAAGTAACTTGAAGAGATCACCTTTAGCTTTATTTATTTGGAACATGTACAATCAAAACATACAGCAAAATGTGCAATTTGCAGAATGACCAACACAATCCAAGGATGTGCTGGGGACAGTCTGCAAGTGTCACCACACTTCCAGCACCAAGATTCCATGCCCACAACTTATGAATCCTAATCGATATAAATGTTCAAGTTTGGTTGATTCAGTCCTTGAACTAACCTGCACAACCCAAATCACAATCTCAGTATAGCAACTTTATGACTATTTTGCATTTCAATGAACTTTTATTATGTGGTTCTAATTGTATTTTTTCTTGTACAATTATTATAAAAATTTATGCATAATTTGTTTCTTTTCTGAATGCTGTGTCTCTAATCCTGCACCACGTAATGCTGTTGCAATACGTTTTCCAATGCATTTGTGCATATATGTGCTTGCGTATATGACGATAAACTTAACTTGATTTGTCTCCTCAATTAATGGATCTACTGATCAGAATCAGAATCAGTTCTATTATCACTGACATGTGTCATGAAATTTCTTGATTTGTGTTTAAATCTAACAGCTCAGTTCAATTTGCTTAATGATCACATAATTTTCCTTTTCATAATTTTCTTCTGCTGTTCCTTATATATGAATCTTTTGGCCACAACCAAGCTACTACATGCTCCACTTCCAATGTATAATAATAATCCAGATCAAATTTTAGCGTTCCATAGTAACTGAACTACAAATAAAATTGCAGGCGTTGGGAAGAATGGCAAATGCCAGAATTATTCAGCATGTCATCCAGAACATATGGAGAAAGTGAATTAATACCTTACAATAATGACCTTCATATTTATAGATGACGATCAACACAGGCATATGTCTAGGATGTTGCTTAGCCTGCTGTTCTACACTCATGACTGTATGAATAAGCACGGCTCAAATGCTATCTATAAATTCACCAATGAGACCATTGTTGGCAGAAGCTTAGATAGCAACAAGGAGGCATACAGGAGTAAGATGCATTGGCTGGATCAGTGGTGTTGCAACAACTCACACTTAATGTTAGCAAGACCAAGGAATTGATTGATTTTGGCTGCATGAAGAGCAGTTTGGGAGAACGTACACCAGTCCTCTTTGAGGGGTCAGTGGTAGAAAGGATAAGGAGCTTCAAGTTCCTGGGTGTCAACATCTCAGAAGATTTATCCTGGTCCCAAAACATTGATGAATTCATGAGACAGGCATGCCAGTGGCTTGACTTCGTTAGGAGTTTATAGAGATTCAATATGTTACTAAAGACACTTACAGATTTCTACAGATGTTTAGTGGAGAACATTCTGACTGTTAGCTTCACTGCCTGTTGTGGAAGCTCCAATGTACAAGAAGCGGCAAAGGGTTGTAGACTCAGCCAACTCAATCATGAGGACAACTCTCCCCACTATTGAGTATAACTTCAAAAGGTGATGCCCCAAAAAGGCAGTACAGGTGGCCCCCGTTTTTCGAACATTCGCTTTACGACAGCTCACTGTTATCAAAGACCTACATTAGTACCTGTTTTCGCTAGCCAAAGAGGATTTTCGCTTTTACGAAAAAAAGACGCCCGCATTATAAGTGTGTTTACCTCGAGAAAGACTACCATGACCGTGAAGCCTTGTGCGGGCAGTTGCGTGCGCATGCGTGTATGTGTGTACGTGCGTAGGCATGTACATGCACATGCGTGTACGTGCCGATTTTTTTTCTCCAAGTCGATTTTGGCTCACTGTCTTCCTGATTTTGATAAGTGAAACTACACCAGACATACAATATTTCTACTTTATATAGGCTGTATATTTATCATATCATTCCTGCTTTTACTATATGTTAATGTTATTTTAGGTTTTATGCGTTATTTGGTATGATTTAGTAGGTTATTTTTTGGGTCTGGGAACGCTCAAAGATTTCTCCCACATAAATTAATGGTAATTGCTTCTTCACTTTACGACATTTCGGCTTACAAACGGTTTCATAGGAACGCTCTACCTTCGGATAGCGGGGGAAACCTGTATACATCATTAAAGACCCTCACCATCCAGGATACGCCCTCTTCTCATTAATACCAGCATGGAGAAGGTACAGGAGCCTGAAGACACACCCGATATTTTAGGAACAGCTTCTTCCCCTCTGCAATCAGAATTCTGAACTGTCCATGAACACTATTTTGCTCTCTTTTTGCACTAATTTTTATATATATTTCCTATTGTAACTTACAATATTTTTAATGTATTGTACTGAGCTGCTGCCATAAAACAGCAAATCAGAATCAGAATCAAGAAGCAGGTTTATTATCACCGACATGTGACGTGAAATTTGTTAAATTAGCAGAAGCAGTTCAATGCAATACATAATCTAGCAGAGAGAGAAAAAACTAATAATAATAAATAAAAAATAATAAACAAGTAATTCAGTTACATATATTGAATAGATTTTAAAAATGTGCAAAAACAGAAATACTGTATATTTAAAAAAAATCAGGTAGTGTCCAAAGCTTCAATGTCCATTTAGGAAACGAATGGCAGCGGGGAAGAAGCTGTTCCTGAATCGCTGACTGTGTACCTTCAGGCTCTGTACCTCCTACCTGATGGTAACAGTGAGAAAAGGGCATGCCCTGGGTGCTGGAGGTCCTTAATAATGGATGCTGTCTTTCTGAGACACCGCTCCCTGAAGATGTCCTAGGTACTTTGTAGACTAGTGCCCAAGATGGAGCTGACTAGAATTACAACCTTCTGCAACTTCTTTCAGTCCCATGCAGTAGCTCCTTCATACCAGACAGTGATGCAGCCTGTCAGAATGCTCTCCACGGTATAACTATAGAAGTTTTTGAGTGTATTTGTTGACATGCCAGATCTCTTCAAGTCCCTAATAAAGTATAGCTGCCGTCTTGCCTTCTTTATGACTACATCAATATGTTAGGACCAGGTTAGATTCTCGGAAATCTTGACACCCAGGAACTTGAAGCTGTTCACTCTCTCCACTTCTGATCCCTCGATGAGGATTGGTATGTGTTTCTTCGTCTTATCCTTCCTGAAGTCCATAATCAGCTCTTTCGTCTTGCTGACACTGAGTGCCAGGTTGTTGCTGCGGCACCATTCCACTAGTTGGCATATCTCACTCCTGTACGCCCTCTCGTCACCACCTGAGACTCTACCAACAATGGCTGTATCGTTAGCAAATTTATAGGTGGTATTTGAGCTATGCCTAGCCACTCAGTCATGTGTATACAGAGTAGAGCAGTGGACTAAATTCACACCCCATGACATATATCAGTGATAATAAGCCTGATGCAGATTCTTCATAGAGTGCACAACATTAAACAATAATTTGCAGGTGACTGTATGAGTGTCCTAAACCTATCACCTGGTTCAGATAAAAATAATTGATTGTTCGAACTTTACTTCTGTATATTACTTCAATCCACTTTGTAATCATTGCATTATTCTTTACACCATATAGTGAAAATCATCAAGAAAAGAAAGGAGAGGTGAGTGGTCTTGATGCAAAACAGTCGTGCAGGAGTTGGACTGTATGGAACACAGAACAGTAAAGCACAGTACAAGACCTACGGCCCATGATGTTGTACCAACTTTTAACCAACTCCAAGATCAATCTAACCCTTCCCTCCCCCAGAGCCATCCATTTTTCTTTCATCCATTGCCTGTTTGAGTATTTTAAATGTCCATAATGTATCTGCCTCTATAATTACCCCTAGCAGCACATCCCATGCACCCAACACTGTCTCCATAAAAAAAAGCTCTGACATCCCCCCTATACTTCCTCCAATCACCTTAAAATTATGCCTCTGGTATTAGCCATTGCCACTCTGGAAGAAAGGCTCCGGCTACCAACTCCATCTATGCCTTGTATTATCTTGTACAGGTGGAGAATGGGAATTTAGCCAAGACAAGAATTGACTTTGGATGATTGTTTTGGAAGTTCATGGGCTGAAAACAAATACAAAGTAATTGCTCATTATTTAGTAAGGCATGTTACTTTATATTCAGACAGTATCCAAAATGTAAAATGAATCTGCAGTTTCCAGTATGCTTCATAAGACCACTATTATTCTCAGCAGATTAGTAGGAAATTACACATCAATTAAACATACTGTAATTTTCCAACACTTACCTGCCCATTTGCCAGTATTTTCTTAAGTTCAGCAGATGATGTCTTCAAGCTAAAGCAAAAGCAGTTATGAAAAGATTATTAACGTTGATTATACCTCAGATTTAAATTACAGAACTTCAAGTTATTAACAAGCAAACATTACTCAAAAGGTATTTTTAATCGTTGTGCTCCCTTTCTGATAGCCTAAATAGAAATAAACAGATTGTAGTTATAGTGCAACATTCACCTTTTGCTACTATTACACAATTGAACTGAAAAGAACCCTTGAAATGTGATTTTATTTCACAAGGTAAAATGTTTCAACAGGTAATAAAGTATAATTACTGCTTTGTGATACCTTCAAATACTTCAAAATATACCACTGTTAAAATATTAAGAGTAAATATAATAGTTTAGCCTCCAACTTCCAAGTTTTATGTAGCTTAAAAACTCAATAAAAAATTTTGCAGTGAGAAGATTTTGATGTAGGTTGTTCAGCTAATTTGATGAGATCAGAGCTTCTGGCTGACAGGGATATTATTGCAACACACACAAAATGTTGGTGGAATGCAGCAGGCCAGGCAGCATCTATAGGAAGAAGCACTGTTGACGTTTCAGGCTGAGACCCTTCGTCAGGACTAACTGAAAGAAAAGATAGTAAGAGATTTGAAAGTAGGAGGGGGAGGGAGAAATCCGAAATGATAGGAGAAGACAGGAGGAGGTGGGGTGAAGCTAACAGCTGGAAAGGTGATTGGCAAAAGGGATACAGAGCTGGAGAAGGTAAAGGATCATGGGACAGGAGGCCTAGGGAGAAAGAAAGGGGGAGGGGAGCACCAGAGGGAGATGGAGAACAGGCAAAGAGTGATGGGCAGAGAGAGAAAAAGGATGGGGTGGAATAAATCAGGGATGGGGTAAAAAGGGGAGGAGGAGCATTAACGGAAGTTAGAAAAATCAATGTTCATGCCATCAGGTTGGAGGCTACCCAGCAGGTATATAAGGTGTTGTTCCTCCAACCTGAGTGTGGCTTCATCTTGACAGTAGAGGAGGCCATGGATAGATATGTCAGAATGGGAATAGGACGTGTAATTAAAATGTGTGGCCACTGGGAGAGCCTGCTTTCTCTGGAGGACAGAGCGTAGGTGTTCAGTGAAACAGTCTCCCAGTCTGTGTCGGGTCTCACCAATATATAAAAGGCCGCACTGGGAGCACCGAATGCAGTATTCCACACCAGCCGACTCACAGATGAAGTGTCGCCTCACCTGGAAGGACTGTCTGGGGCTCTGAATTGTGGTGAGGGAGGAAGTGTACAGGCAGGTGTAGCACTTGTTCCGCTTACAAGGATAAGTGCCAGGAGGGAGATCGGTGGGAAGGGATGGGAAAGACGAATGGACAAGGGAGTCATGTAGGGAGTGATCCCTGCAGAAAACAGAAAGAGGGGAGGGAGAGAAAGATGTGCTTGGTAGTGGGATTCCGTTGGAGGTGGTGGAAGTTACAGAGAATTATACGTTGGACCCGGAGGCTGGTGGGGTGGTAGCTGAGGACAAGGGGAACCTTATCCTAAGTGGGGTGGCGGCGGATGGGGTGAGAGCAGATGTGCGGGAAATGGGAGAGATGTGTTTGAGAGCAGAGTTGATAGTGGAGGAAGGGAAGCCACTTTGTTTAAAAAAGGAAGACATCTCCTTCGTCCTGGAATGAAAAGCCTCATCCTGAGAGCAGATGCAGCGGAAACGGAGGAATTGCGAGAAGGGAATGGCATTTTTGCAAGAGACAGGGTGGGAAGAGGAATAGCCCAGGTAGCTGTGAAAGTCAGTAGGCTTATAGTAGATATCAGTAGATAGGCTGTCTCCAGAGATGGAGACAGGAAGATCAAGAAAGGGGAGAGAGGTGTCAGAAATGGACCAGGTAAATTTGAGAGTAGGGTGAAAGGATATCACTGAATAAGTGGGCCACAGCAACCAAGTTAAGAAAAAAAGGAGGAAGTGCATGTTACAGAGCTTGCTATATTTTAATGGGATGCTTTCTGAGTGAGCAGCATGGTAGTGTAGCACTCAGCATAATGTTTCACAGCATCAGCTATAAGATTGGATTTCAATACTGCCACTATCTATAAGGAGTTTACACATTGTCCCATCCAGGTGCTCCAGTTTCCTCCCACATTTCAAAGACGTAAGAATTAGGGTTAGCAAGTTGTGGGCATGTTATGTTGGCACCAGAAGCAAGGCAACACTTGAAAGCTGACTCTTGCGCATCCTGGGGCTATGTTGGTTGTTGTCGCAAATGACACATTTCACTGTATGTTTTGATATTTCAATGCATAGGTGGCAAATAAAGCTAATGAATCTAATCTCTTCAAGATCAATGATGAGTGTCTACTGCCTGTTTCTGCTAATGGCTTTAAATAAATAGCTTCCAATGAGACTCAATTCATGGGTAAGTATGGAAGTTGTCATGCTAACAGATCAAGTCTAAGGTGGGAACTTAAAAATTGGGAAGGTTAGTACCATCATTCGGCAGATTTCTAACTTCCCTTCTGGCACAGCAGAAGCTTAAAATTCAGCTTGTGTTCCTGGTATCTCATAAGCCCTGCCACAACCTGGACATGCCAGGTGTAGACAATACCAGGCATGACAATCAGCTTGTCCATAGCAAAATATCCTGACAACTACCACAGAGGCTTAAACAACAAACTCCCCAAAGTGGACAAGATGACATTTGGCAACACATACCCATGAAATTATGTTCCTGCTTAAAGAGAGAAGAAAACAGCAAAACCAAATAGAAAGAAAAATACTATTATCAAATTATAATGCAAATTTATTAAATAATTTGCACCTTCATAATTTGAGTTTGAAACTAATCTAAATATTAATATCAATACCATCAACACAATTTGAAATTGAGAAAACAGAATAGCAAATTTTAGATTTTTTATGAGTAATAGTTATGAGATGACAGAAGCAATGATAAATATTAATTCCAATATCATTTGCTTTTTATAATTGTATTCCTCTCATTTTTCTCAAGAATTCCCAGCAGAAACACTTCTCAAATTATACTGTATAACAGTTTTGAATCCAGCATCACTAGTTATCATGCAGCGAACATATCTCATAAGCCATTTTTGATTACGCTCTTGACTCTTACCTATTGTTCGAAAGGCCTTCTGTGACTGCTGGGCAGCTATTATTAGAGGACCCTGCCCGTGTATTTACCTGCAGGCAGATAAGGAGCTTTTATCAGTCATTCATGGGCTGAGGACAGCAGTCTAATTAACCTGTAATTTACCATAGATTTCTCATTTCCATCCGAAGGTTAATTGGCTTGTTGCTAGGTATGCGGATGGTTGCGTGATCTCTATTCGCAAATGACGTTAGCATACTAAATCACTTTACAGAAATAAGAAAGATCAATACTTTATGCTGCAATTCAATGATTAATACCTTTGTACAAACCTTACTTAAAAATGCATCTGTGTGTTATATATAGGCACATTAACTCTCAAGTTTTGCAAAACACTAATAGTACTTATAGATCTAACCTCTTATTCTAATGCTAATCACCAGCTTTATATGGATACATTAGTGATATGGCTCTGGAGGCAATGGCAACTTCTGTCAATGATCGTGACCACAATTAAGCTTTTCCACCTGTACCTATGCCAGCAGGTAGTATAGTAGCATCAGCACCTAACTGTGAAACAAATGGTCCCAAGTTTGAATCCAACCAGCTGGCTCCTTGCACACTTCCCATCTGTGCTGGGTTGGATATCAAGCTTCCAGCTCAGCCTCATAAAGAATATAGACATATGCTATGGAAACGGCAAAAACAAATGTACCTATGAAGAAATGATATTCATTTTCAAAGACTAAATGGTGAATGTTACAATTTCCACCAATACATAAGAGATAGTGGGATAAAGCCATTAAGCTCTTTGTTCCACTCTACTAGTCTTTACCTCAGCACAACTGTCCTACACAACAACCTATTGATTAATGTTCTGAATACACTCAGAATCTGAACCTCCACAATCTTCCATAGAGAATCCCAAAATTCTACTCTTGTTTGGGTGAAGAAATTTTTTCTCATCTCCACCTTGAATGTATGTCTCCTTGTTTTAGAGGCTATGGATTCCTTATTCTGGATATCTCAGCCAAGGACAATGGCAATTACACAGCTAAATTATCAAGCTCCATTAAAATCATGTATGCTTCAATGATATCACCTCTCGTTCTTCTAAAGTCAAGAATATAGGGCGACTCTGCTTAATCTCTTCACATGTGATGAACCTGCTACCTCTCAAATTAACCTGGTAAAACTTCACTGCACTGCAATCCATCAAACAGTACTCTTATTTGTATAATTTGCTTTATAAACCCTTGTTCGCGCCTTGACAAAAAGCCTAAAATCACCAAATCAACTGGTTTGGCTTCATTTATACTGCTAGTTACAGACTCAAAACTCTTACAATAAATTTCAAACAAGATTCTCTTTTTATTAATCCATACAGACTTTGCTCAATCCTATTATTATTATCTAATTGCAGTGTTACCACTTCCCTAATAGTACATTATTGCATTTTCCCTACTACTGATGTCAGGCTAAAAGTTCCACCGTTCCCTATTTTCGTTCTTACTTCCATCTTATATAATAGGAGTATATTGATATCTTCTGATCTGTGTGAACTATGCTAGAATAAATAGAATTTTCAAAGATTATAAACAGAGCACTTGCTACCTCCGTCAATACCACCTTCAGGGCCTTGAGTCATATACACCATCAGGTCCATAAGACCATAAGACATTGGAGTAGAATTAGACTATTTGCCCCTTTGAGTCTGGTCCTGGGCATTTACACTCTGGCTCTTGGCTCTGATGTGCAGGTCACACCATTCGCTGTAACATGTCAAATCCCCATTCTAGATCTCAACACCCATCCACTGTAAAAAATAGGGGAACAGGAAATTTGTGTGCAACTCAGGATCATGGCATACTAGTGTCCTAATATACCATACTGCCTTGCCATGCAGTACAGCTTTTCTAGTTTCATTCATATGAATGAGTTCACATACACAAAATTCATAAAAAAGCATATTAGAAATTATGAATAAGACCAAGATGAATAGAAAGACTGGCTTACAATATCTAAACCTCTTAAAACATAGAAATAATTAAATGTATTATCAATTAATTTAATCAGATTTAAACTATTCCCTGCAGGTTATTCATATTTATACAGCACAGCTGCTGCTGTTTCTTCTTAAGCAGTCCCTTGAGTTTCAGGATGACTTGCTTCCACTCAGTTTGGGGGCTCAGATGTGGCTAATAAGGCCATCATGGGACCAGAGGTGTGTGGCAGATGAGCAATTTGAGAGACGCTGCATTTCTTCCATTACTTATACTTGGTTTCTGTATGCCCTTGGCGAATTAATTTGATGTTCTCAATGCCATCTCAAATGTTTTTTGTCCATTCTTAGTGGATATGGGCTAGGGATATCATTAAATGAGAAGTGATACAATACTTTCCAATGGAGGCTTTGAGAACATCTCTGAATCTATTCCTCTATATGCAACAGAATTCAGAATAGATTCTGTTGCGAGAATCTGGAATTATTCATGAAAATGATGAGGTCTAACCGCTGGAACCATCTGGTCCTTGATTCAAGAAACGTTGGCTTGGTGGAGAATGCTGACATTGATTTGTTTACCCTTCCATTGGATTTGGAGCCTCTTAGAGCATTTAGAGATGGTTGTAAATTGTCTATTGCTTTGACGTGCTAGGTAGGACCAAGTTTTAGAAGCATTTGCAATTACACTTTTTGGATCTTGGCCTCCAAGCACTCTCTGCCTTGGTACGACAAAAGGTGTACTGGTGTAAGGCCATAAGAACATAAAACATAGGAGCAGAATTAGGGCATTTAGCCCATCGAGTCTGCTCTGCCATTCTATCATGGCTGATTTATTTTCCCTCTGCACCCCATTCTCCAGCATCCTCCTTGTAACCTTTGACACCCCACTCTGCTTTAAGTATACCAAGTGACTTGGCTTCCAGGGCCACCTGTGGTAATGAATTCTACAGAATCACCAGCCTCCGGTTAAAGTAATTCCTCCTTATCTCTGTTCTAAAGGGACGTCCTTCTATTCTAAGGCTGATTCTTCTGCTCCTAGAGTCCCACACAATAGGAAACATTTTCTACACTCCCGCTCTATCTAGATCTTTTAATATTCAGTAAGTTTCAATGAGACTCCCCCCTCATTCTTCTAAACTCCAGCAAGTACAAGCCCAAAGCCATGAAATGCTGCTCATACAGTAACCCTTTCTTTGCCGGGATCATTCTCTTAAACCTCCTCTGAACATCTTCAATGCCAGCACATCCTTTCATGGAAATGGGGCCAAAATTACTTAGAATACTCCAAATGCAGTCTGGACAATGCCTTATAAAGCCTCAGCTTTACATTCTTCCTTTTACATTCTAGTCCTCTCAAAATCAATGCTGACTTTGTATTTGCCTTCCTTACTATCGGTCCAACCCTTAGGTATTAGAAAAGGGGGATTTCATTACCAGTGTCTGCCTTCACTAAAAGGTGGCTCTAGATATGTATAAGGGAGGTGTTACTGCATGAAGGAGGTGTGTAGTCTAACAGCAAGTGACTGACTTAGTCACTTTCCTTGTGATCGCAAAACATTGTTGGACACTGGTGCTGTGGAATATTGCAAGTCCAATTCATTGATTTATTGTTGGATAGTGGGGGAACTATAAGGCCTCATCATAGTAAGGACTAGCCCTCAAGCTGTGGTATTGCCTCTTTGCAACCGCCCGGGAGAGGCATCAAAGTAGCTCCACTGGAGTGCTGGAAGTGGTGTGGTGTGGCACCCATGCTGGAGTCAGTACTGCCCCCAGTGTTCATTCAACAGAAGACAAGCTGTGTTGTGTTTGACTTCAGACTGCTGTAACATTCATGGAGTCAGGGACTTGACTATATTTTTTTTTTGTGTGACTGTATGTTACTGCAATCTTATACGTGCTTGCTATCAAAGTTCCAAAGTACATTTATTATCAATGTACTGTGTAAAGTATTTAACCCTGAGATTTGTCCTCCCACAGGCAGCTATGAGAAACACCATGGAACCCGTTTAAAGAAAACATCAAACACCCAAGGTGCAATAAAAAGAACAAATCTTGCAGAAGCAAAAAGCAAGCAAATAACACACAAAATATTAATCATCAAACTGCAGAGTCCCCAAAACAATCCAGGAGTGACAACTACTAAGTGAGTTCAGTTTAGCGCTGTGTCAACAACTGCAAGCCACAGTTACAGAGCCCATTCCATGCTGAGGTACCTTGATCAAATCATGCCAATAGCAAAGACAGAGTAACCAGAATCACATAGAACATGAAACATCAAACTACAGAGTCCCACAGCCACGAGCCGTGATAAAACTTTTCAGTGTGAGGCCCAAGAATTCTGCAACTCCCTTCGACAGCAGTGAAAGTGATAGCAGTCGGTCAAATATGGGCAGGCAGCACAGAACACCCTCTCGCCTTCACTCTTGTCCTCATCAATTTCAATCTTGCTCTGCGGTTTAATTGGCAAGTAACGGAGCCAACCACGTGTTTGTATTCTGCCATTAGGAAATGATGGCCCCACACTCCGATCTCAACCTCACCAAATTCCTCAGGTGATAGCAAAAGCGCCAGATTGCTCAGGTGACTCAAAGATACATCATCAAAATGGAAATTAAAGGCTGCATTCAATCACAGGTGAGGAGGAGAAGAAGCATATTTAAAAGATGAAGAAGAAGGAGCAGTAGTAGTTTTGTGAACTGTCTGCAGGATGTCGCCATTGGTTGCATCGGTCCCTGGCGCCATCTCATAAACATCTTACGTATGCTTGCCATAAGTGCCTTGTGCTGTGTATGAATGTTGGTACATTGGCTGCGGAGTAACGCTGTTTTATTTGTCTGTATTCATAGGTATTCATGTACGGTTGAATAACAATTAAACTTGAACTTGAACTAAAGCAAAAACTGATTGTTTTAAAAATTTCTTAAAAAACAACTGAAATTGATTATTTTTCCATAAAAATTTCATTCATACAAGTTATGACCATTTTAGCAGCAGAGCCAAGAGTATGTGTTGCCACATTTTACAAAGTGAAAGGCAGAGAGCAAGGACAGAATAATGAATTTAAAAATTAATTTGGATATGACCTCATCAGAGGCTTATGTATTTACTTTTGTAACAAATACAGATTATGTTGGAAATGCACAGAGAACAAGCATCTGGGAAAAGATTCTTCAGGTACTTATCCCCCATCAGATGAAGATTTTGAACATTTACAGTTTTTTGTAATTTACATTTATTTCAATAATGTTCCTTCCCTTGTGCTGGTGTTGAATTTTAATGGAAAGCTCTGGAGATCTTCCAGCTAAGGGAGCAGTTAGAATAAACCCACTTGTGATATGAATATCAGATAGAAAAATCTGGATGAAAAGTTGCCAGGAAATTGGAGTTTGGCTGCACAATGTACAGTTTGATCAGAACAAAAAAATGAATGGACAAAGGAAAGACAGATGGTAATTCTAACCATCTTTTACATTTATCTGCAAATAGGAACAAAAATTATCTGATTTTGAAAGTAAAATCAATGGAGATTTTTATTGCAATTGAGATATATAACCTGTTTTTTTATGTTGCTCTGATGTTTGTAATAGTTTATAAGGACAGATTAAACTTCAATACAAAAATGGAAATGGGCCCAGAAAGCCTTGTTCTTTTCAGATGCAAAAGAGACAAAACAGTAGGTGGACATTATGTTTTTTGTTTTAAAAATACATTGGCAAGTTAAATTTATATAGTAAATTGTATAGTATTATTTAGTAAACCCCAAGTAGCTTTCTTCCACCTAATTCTGCAATATTCAGGCCAGTGTCACAGCCACATTGATTTTCCTGAAAAAAAATACAAACCTGAAGATGAGATATTTAAGTCCAGCAAACTATATGATTTACTAAGAAGCTACATGCTGGTCTGTCTCATCCTTTAATGAACTCACTTACAGAAAGCCCTTCAAAAGCTTTAATTTCTAAAGTGTCAGACACAATGAAGCTACTTGCAAAGAATTCAGGAGGTAAGAAATGTTGAGAATAGATAATAGTTCAATGAGAACACACAAGGAAAGATAAACAGGTAAAAATACAGGTAAACTGACTGTCAGAAACAGAATCTTACTTTCAGTTCCAACAGATGGTTATACTGAAAAGAATTACTCCCTACTTCTTAATTATTAACTGACTTATTCTGCACTTCAAACATTTATAATTGTTTATATATAGGAGAAATAATCAGTGACAGTGTTAGTTCTTGCTGCAGTTTTTGGAAAGAACTTGCTCAGGGCTATTACCAGAACTAATCTGTTGATCTGGAAGGTGATCAAATTAGACATCTTGATTTTCAGGTAATGGCAGACAATCACATTAATCTTTAATTCAGTTTATTTCAATTTTTTTCCACATCTGATGAAAGGTCTTGAACCCTAAATATTAATTCTATTTTCCTGTTCAAAGGTTCTGCCCAACCAGCTATTGTTATATCATTTTAAAATATACCAAAGAGGGATAGCTCCCTACCCCATGAAGTCTGCTGTGGAAACTCCAATGCCAAGGATTACAAGAGGCTGCAGAGGGTTAAAGGCACAGCCAGTTCCATCACAGGAACAACAATCCCCACTATCCCGGACATCTTCAAGAGGTGGTGCCCAAGAAGATGGTATCTATCATTAATGACCCTCACCATTAGGCATACGCTCTCTTTTCACTACTGCCATCAGGAAGGAGGTATAAGAGCCCAAGGTCACACTCTCAAAGATTTAGAAATAGCTTCTTCCCTTCATGAACACTACCTTGTCTTTTATCCCACAATTTTTGTAACGTAAACTATTTTTTAAAATCCTTGCACTATACTGCAGCTGCAAAATAACAAATTTCATGTCATATAAGTTGCTGGTAATAAACCTGATTCTGAAGTCCAGGAAGGAAGAGAAGAGTGGATAGGAAAATAATTATGATAAGTTTATAGAAATTTTATTATTGGTGATAATCTATGAGAATTTTAGTTAGATTGACATATATTCCCTTTCTTGTCTTAAGTTTGTTTACATTAATTGAACAGTGGCAATTTACTGATAAATATTCTAATAAAATTGGGCTATTAATGACATTATAAAATTACAAAATTACATTACAAAAACATATTAATCTTTCAAAATATATGTAGGACGAGTCACAGGATGATGAAATATATCCAAAATTATATTGGTATAAACAACTATTTAGTAGATACTTCTAGGAAATAAACAACTTAGGTTTCTAAATCATGTTGTCTGCTTAGAATGGAACATAAAAATGTTTAAATTGAATTGAATTGACTTTATTTCTTACATCCTTCACATACATGAGTAAAAATCTTTACGTTACGTCTCCAGCTAAATGTACATTGTGCAATCATACTCATGTATAATAATTTAGAATAAATAGAACAGTCAAATCAGCATAGTTTATCAGTCTGATGGCCTGGTGAAAGAAGCTATCCTGGAGCCTGCTGGTCCTGGCTTTTATGCTGTGGTACCACTTCCCGGATAGTAGCAGCTGGAATAGATTGTGGTTGAAATGGCTTGGGTCCCCAATAATCCCATGGGCCCTTTTCACACACCTGTCCTTGTAAATGTCCTGAATCATGGGAAGTTCACAACTACAAACGCAAACTGTTGGAAAGTTTTGTATCTAGATTTACAGATCTATCTACATATCTATTAACAGCATATTCTGAAAATATACAGATAACAACTGTGGAGAGTTGTGGGGCAGCAAAGTTGCATAATTGTCAGCTTGATGCTATTGCAGCACCAGCAACCTAGCTTTAATTCATCTGCTGTCGTAAGGAATTGTATGTTCTCCCCACGACTGCATGGGTTTCCTCTGGGCGCTCCGGTTTGCCCCCACATTTCAGAGATGTCAGCGTTAATAAGTTGTTTGGTCCATTGGGTGTAATTGGGCAGAAAGGTCAGTTATCATACTATATCTCTAAATAAAAATAAATAAATGGGGAAGTAGAGTTAATCCTTCAGGTCATTTACTCATCAGCACTTCCATCTCTCTCTTATCTGACACTGCCTTTCAAAATGGAACAACCTCAACTCTTGCCATAGCTTTCCCTCAAGCTGTTACCTCCAGGGTGCCGCAAGTATTCCTCTTTAGCCCCATTCTTTATCGACGTGCTGACTTGAGTAGTAAGTCAACTTTCATATGATTGCTTGTTACACACAGCCCTCCACCATCTAATTTAGTTGCCTAACTGTCTCACCTTGGGAAATTCTTGCTCAATATAATGTCAAGATAAGCTCATCATCTTCCTATGAAATGTGGCTTCCTACCAAAAGCTACACTCCTTTTTCATCAACTGTAACTTCCTTCTGAGCCACTTTCTTAGGAAGAGCCAGGCAACATATAATCAGACTGATGCCTGTTCAGAAATTAGCAATTTTGACTATTGCCAATCCTCTACCAGATCCTTCTTCCACTTTTCTACATCACACTCATTAACAGATCCTTCTTTTTTTTAAATTTATGGAGTTAACTAGTTTCCATTCTTAAAAGTATTAATGCTCTTAACTTCAAGCACACTTGTTTGGTTTCAAGTTTCATACTGTTTCCACACCCCTATTAACTCCTTGTTTTGTACTCACAAGCGGAAGCACTCATTGTCCATCTTTTCTGAACATACTCATATTTTTGAAGTCTGCTCTCAGATTATCTCTTAACCAGAGTGGTCAATGAGAAGATCTCTGAAGATGTTTTCAAAAGGCAGATGTGGAGATACTGAATATGACATATACATGGAGATAACGAGTATAAGACAAAGATAGACTTTACTGTAGTTATATCACTACAAGTTTGTAAATTTATAACTTCATGTGGAATACCTTTGAATTTTAATTTTTTCAAGCACACTGCTGTCTCATTATTCTAATCATACTGTAATATCTTATCATTTTCGTATGCTTGGAAAATGCCTAAGCTTCTAATATTTCTTGCTTCAGAAGGCTGTCCCAATAATGCTTTGATTTACCCCCTCCAATAAAATAGGAAGAAAGATAAAGTCAATGAAGAAGGACTAGAGTTCTTTTGTGTGGAGTTATATTTCATTGGAAGATTATATATCTCATGTTCAAGATGATGTTGAATATGAATTCTTCTAATATGAGACAAGTAAACAGTCAGATTAGATCAGGTGGTGAAAGAATGGAAATAATAAGCAATCATACATAAGAAAAGATGTCCCAGAAATGCTTTAATTTTTACCCTATTAAAACAGCTCTCTCATTTCTTTTTTATATTATCTCTGCAAGGATTTATTCCTCAGTCAACATTACTAAAACAGAATTGGTGATCATTTAGTTTGCGCTGTCCTACCACATTTCAACCCAGCGCTGATTTTTAAAATGTACAATCTATGCATTAACAAAATCAATTCACAACAATAGTAAACTCCATATGTAATTGCAGCTCCTATGGACATTTAATTCAAAACTCCTGGCCTCACTCATTAATCTCCTCATGGCCTTACCTTGCCACTTTCTTTCTAATTCTTTATTCCTCAACAAAAATAAATCTGACGTCCTGTAGATTCTAACCTTCAATCACCCTGAAGTCATCTTAAATGTATAATTGGAATTCCTTAGCAATACTGCCTCATCTGTATCTCTGTCTGTGTCTTTTTAACACTTAGTTGAAAGGTCAACAACCTGAAAAATTAACTGTTTTCCTCTCTCTTTATATAATGGGTGCATCATTTTCTGTTTTTATTTCAAGACAAAAAATTAAGCATCAACAAGCCTTTTTTCCTAATTCGGTATTTTTTGCTAAAAGTGGTCCAAGCTGTGCGATATGCTTAAGGTTTCTTGATGCTGATTTTGATATTGTTTTGAGCACAGGCCACATTGTCTCTCAGATGGGTGATGAAAAAGTACAACAAAACAAAACATATTCATTCAATTTAAATCAATTTATATACAGTTCCTACCCAATCATGCTTAATCACCCACTCAACATTTGGCCCATAGAAACTGAAGACTGGGGAGACAAAAACTAAATATTTAGCTATCTTTTTCTCACCTAAATTCATCAGTTTGGCTTAAGTATAGCTCTAAATGTTACATCTTCAACAAAGTGAATATGTAAGAGCAGAGAGAGTCAGCATTCTACTTAATAAAAACCACATTACAGCTGTAACAGGATACCTTCACTGGTTATGCACATTTCTAAGAATAATTACTGAATAGTTATCAGGAGTGGGAATATTGTTACCATTACAAGAGAAGGGCACTGAGGACAATTTAGTGTTGTTAAGAATCAATTCTTTAAATTAACCAGGAAGGAAAAAAATCATTCTATTTCATGATAATTTTGGTACTGGCCCATTTTCTTTTTTTTTCATAAATTTAATTAGTAAAATGAATGCATGGCTATCTTCCTCCCTGTTGTTCTCTCCACATTCCAGTGTTTCCAGCATATCATCAACGCAACAGGTAATGGAGAACTAGTAAAATTTGCCTGAAAGCTGAGAATTCATTTTATCTCCTTAGGAACACTGGAAGTTTGTATAATGAGTATAATTTCTTAATCATATCACTTTCCGTCCCTCATTAAAATGTACATTACAAAAATTTAACCACCGTTTAATATAAAAAATTAAAAGCGATAACCTATTTTGTAACTCTAATTGCTTCAATGGAAATAAGACAAGAATTCACAGCTGTGTGATTAAATCATGGGAAATATTCCCTACTTTGTATAACAAGAGACCCCCTGCTTGTCAGAGTTTGAAGAGCCAAGGTTTTCAGATGACATTTCAATAACTGGAACACAGCATTACAAATCCATTCCCAACTTTACTGAAACAATTATTGAAATTATTACCTTCAGGCCATGTATGTTCCGTTTCCCAGGTGGCTTGCAGGCTGAAACAGTAATTGACTAAATTGCAGAACAAATCAGGGCCATTTACAAATTTGTTAAAAATGAATCATTTGAAAGAAATGAGATTGACACCAAAATTAGCAGCTGAAAATGATGGAAAAGGAGCTCAG
Source organism: Hemitrygon akajei (assembly GCF_048418815.1). Classification (NCBI taxonomy): domain Eukaryota; kingdom Metazoa; phylum Chordata; class Chondrichthyes; order Myliobatiformes; family Dasyatidae; genus Hemitrygon; species Hemitrygon akajei. The sequence continues at coordinate 37,858,400 of NC_133153.1, forward strand.
AAACCTGAGTAGGGAATTTTCATTTTAAAGAAAGCAATTTCATCTTGCACTTAAACATTAGAATACTAATGGTATATATATATATATATATAAAATATTATATGTAAAAAATAACACGCAAAATCAAAACTATAAATATAAACATAGATGCTAAAAGCCTGTCCACTTCAACATTCATTTGTTAACCATTTTAACTATCCAGGAACTGGATTAACCCTTGAGCATGCACTTAACATAGAAATCCACTGCCAGAATTAGTAACAGAAAATTGCAACAGTTAATACATGATTTTACTTTAAATAATATACTTAATCTATTGTTCTCTTGAATGAGGATAACAAATTACTTATCAGTAAAGAGTCAATAAAATTGGTATTGAGAAATGGACCACATCTATTTTGGCGTAGAAGGTTTTTTTTAAAAAAAGCCACTTTAAATAGAGTTTGATTTCAACAATTAAGTGAAATATGAGTAAGAACATGGATGGAAGGGGTATGGTGGGCAATAATCCAGGTGCAGGTGGATTGGACTAGGCAAAATAATATTTTGGCATGGACTAGGTGGGCCAAAGGGCTTACTTTTATGCTATAGTGCTCTATGACTCTTCTATGCTATAGTGCTCTATGGAAGTGATGAGGTGGGTGGTGGGAGAAAGAAGGGCATTACTAGGTATAATGTTGAACCAACAGTTGATATGCAGTCATTAACTCAAGGAACAACTACAACAAAATTTACTTCAGCTATCATTAACCTTCTTTCCAGTTTTCCTGAATGTTTGGCTTTTTTGGGGCAATAGCATTGATGAATACCATTTAAAAAAGGGGGAAAAAAGAGAAACATTAATAAAAGCACCAACATCAATAAAGTTAAAATTATTCTCAGTACACAGCAACTAAGTAACAACCTTTTAAAATAATTTAAGCAATATTTATTTGACCAAACATATTTATCAGAATCTATTTGTACCACGCACTAAGGTATTTTTATACATATAAGAGAATATTGGAATCTATAGTTTGGTCTCATTTCAGAAATTCAATGCCACAAATAGCATGTCAGAGGACTTGTCAATCTTGATTGATCATCTCAACATGACAATTCGATTTCTTCCAACCCTCCCACCACCACCCCACTTCTTCCAGATGAATATGTGCTTCACTTTAGTGGCAGAGCAAGTGATAAGCCTTATACAAAATGCAGCAATTATGTTTTTCTTTGCTGGTCCCCTGTAGTTTTAAATAGTTTTTAAAAGGTACTGTTACATTCAGCCCACAGCCTATGCTGCTTTCTCATCTCAGCCAAAAAAAAGGTCGGTACCCGACTGAAAGCAAATAAAACATGATTTCCATTCCTGGTTATTATTCAAATAGTTCCGTTGGAAATCTAAATGTCTCCATCATGTATCATCAAAATTAGACCATTTTGATGAACAAATAAATATTTCCAGCTGAGCAAAGTGCACATAAGGAGAGATAATTTAATGAGCAGCAAAAAAGCAAGCAAAAGTATTGTAAGATGGATATACAGTTTACATATTATCTGCTAGAGGAAATATCTGAGATATTCCAAAATCAATTTGCTGCAAAAATGCTGATATTAGGAATATTTATGAAAGGTTTTACATGAACTTGTGTCTCAAATAATACAAGAAATCGTTACTACCTGTTCGGTATTTCAAACGTAGTTCTAGGGGCTATAAGCATGAAAAAGGGTTTTGACTTTAGAAATTCAAAACAAACTTGTTTGCCCGTTCAAATCTCAAAACTTTAATCAATAAATTTCTAAAGCAGGTTGATATGGGAAAAGGTGAATTAAAAAATTACAAAATTGGTACTAAAATTTAAAGGATTAAAGTATGAGGACCCATATTTATAACTTACATATGCTTAAAGTCTGAAAAATGATTCTAATCAAAGAATCTAAATGACTGAGGGATTTGACTGGAAGGATGAAAATTAACTATTTCCTTTAGCAGGAAGTCTAGGACAAAGGAGGCATGATCTTAAAATTAGACAATGGATCATTCCTGGATGAATTCAGAATGCACTTTATAACCCAACTGTGGCTGGAAATCTCTTCGGCAAAATGTTTTGCCAAAACATGTAGAGCTTATAGATTTAGTATTAGCATAAATGATGAATTAAGAAGAGGTGCCAATCAGACAAGATCTAAATGAATGGAGTATCTTTGAAATCGCCTTCTTGTGTTCCGAATGTTATGCTTAAATGTAATTTGTAATAAAATAATCTAAAATATGCAAATATTTAGTATTGTTGTGCAGGTATATTGATCAATGATTTTGTTGTTGCTATGCATAATATATAACATCTATGCATTAGTCAATCTGAAAAGCTGCATTTGTGTAAATCGCTACATACATTCTTATTACTGGTCCACTAACTATTACATTAGACAATGCCCACCACTAAACTCAAGATTAGTGTCAATTTTTACTCAGATATTTAACAGTCTCTTATTCACGAGCCTTCTTCTCTGGTAACAACAGTTAATAGTATTGACTTACTTTCACTTTAAATCTTCTAGATCTTTGAATAGACTTTAACATCTCACATGTATGTTAGCGAATACAAAATCATACTGAAGCACATAAATAGATATTACGGTAGCTGGACAACACACCTGTATATGAAGCAAGTTTGATGGCATTTCTTAAAACAGGAGAAAAAAAAGACAAGCTAGAGGTACAGAGCCTTGTAAAAGTATTCAGCCCCCAAATTTTTGTTCATGTAAATGAATATTACAACAGGGATTTTCATCAATTTAACTGAGAATTTGTATTTGTGAATCACATGCTCCTTTTTTCCACAGAAGAGCCCAAAAAACAGGGAAAATTGTAAAGCATGAGAAACTAAAAATTCAAAAACTAAAATATCAGCAGTTCTAAAGGATTCATCCTCCTTTGCTCAATACTTAGCTGAACCAACTCTTGCAGCTATTATAGCCAGTAGTCTGGATAATTCTCTATTAACTTGTACAACATGATAGAGCAAGATTTATCCATTCCTCCTTGCAGAATAGCTCAAGCTGTGCCAGGTTAGTTGGACAGCAATCTTGAGGTCTTCCCAGAGATATTTGTTCAGGTTAAGGTCAGGATTCTGACTCGAGAACATCAATTTTCTTCATGGTTGGAGTGTTTTGGGCCATTGTCCTGCTAAAGGACTAACTTCCTCCCCAGTTTAACCTTCATGGAACTTCCTCCCCAGTTTAAGCTTCGTGGCAGAGGCTACAGGTTTTTAATCCATGATCTATTTGCATTTGGCAATATTCATCTCCACATCAATCCTGACTAGGTTTCCAGTTCCTGCTGCTGAAAAACATCCCCATAGCATGATGCTACCTCCACAATAGCTTACATTAGGGATGGTATTACCTGGCTGATGCACATTATTAGATTTACGCCACATATACCACTTAGCGTTGAGGCCAAAAAGTTTCACTCTCAACTCATCGAACCACACAAGACATTCTTCCACATCTTTACCGTATCTTCTAAGTGAAACTTTGCAAAGTATTTACAGGCAAGGATATGCTCTTTTTTTTTAGCCAGGGCTCCTTCCTTGCCACTCTTCCATAAGTACCCACTTTGTGTAAAGCCTTAGAGATTGTGGAGCCATGAACTTCATCTCCAGTTGCACCCACTTACTTCTGCAGCTCACTCAGAGTGACTTGGTTTCACAGTAGCCTCTCTTCCAAGTGCTACTATTCTTTTCCACTGACTATAATTTAGAGGGGCACCTTGATCTATGCAGCTGTGACTGGTTTCATATTTTTTCTACTTTTTCATGATACACTGTACTGAGCTCCAAGGTATGTTCATCCTTGCCCAGATTCTCTATTATCATTTTCTTGATCTGTCTTGAGTGCTCCTTGATCTTCATTTTGGTTTGGTCTGTGGAAAATCTAGCATACTGTTGAACTTTATTGAGAGAGGGGGTATTTATTGTTATGAATTCATTGAAACCAGGTGATCCTCCAAATTTCTACATCAACAAACTGAGTGAGTTGGTAAGGCAAAACATTGTATCTGAAGAAAGTTAGTGTAGTAATTACAAAGGGGATGAATACATTTTCAGCCTCACGAATTTGGTTTTTAATTTTTAGTAAATCGTTGACAGCTTTTGGAATTTTTCTTTTGATTTGACATGACATACAATGTTTTGTGGATTGGGACAAAAATCCTACTTCAATATATTTTAAGTTTAGAAAATGAGAAGAAAAATGTGACAATAGTTGTGGGGACTGAATACTTTTTCAAGGCACTGTATATGAAAAGATTTTAAATAAATTCAAGCATACAGAGAGTAAAAGAAGGAAGGTGACTTAGATATAGAACACAGAATAGTATAGCACAGTACTGCATAGGTGTAATTACATCTAGAGACAAGAAAGGTATGCAGCAGGTAAGTTGGGAGGTTGAAGTTGGGGCAGGTACTGGAGGAATTATGAATGCTATTTGGGGCAGTCTGGCAACGCAGAAATATAGGAGGCAATTCAGATGGTAGGAAGCAACATGTGATTGTCATCTCATAAATGTGGAAACTGATGTTGACAGTTAAAACAAATCTACTGAACACCTCATTTGTAATGGAGAGCACAGATTTCTGTGAGAGATTGCATAGCATGGGTCAATGATATTTGTAAGAGATTGCAAACTAGATGGTTGATATATTACAGAAGAATATTTCTATTTAGGAAAATAAAACAAAATATGAGCAAAAGGCCTTTACAGTTTCAGTTCAGATTTTATAAAGGATATTTAAATATGCACCAATTTAAAGGACATTTTTAAAATTTGAACATACCAACAAGCTCGTTTCATGTTTTTGTTATCAAAATGAATATAACATGACTAAATGAATATAACAAGTTTTCATAATATGAAAACGTTGCGTTCAGTTTTGTTTTTCCAAACTGAAACTTTCCTATGTAACACATACCAGCCATCCAGACTCTAAACCACTTAATGAACATTTGATAATCCCTTAAATTTCAGCTATGTTTCTCTTCATAAATGTTAAACATCAATTGGTATAAATGCATCTTCATTGGTTTCAAAAAAAAACCCAAATAGCTTTACATTAAAGATGAAAGGACTCTAGAGGTAACCCACGTGCATCATTTTATTATACTCTGAAGAGGAAAAATGCACACCAAATGGACTTTTTTCACAGTTATTTTCATTATTGTATTGGAATATATTGTCCAGACAAAATACATTGAAATATGTTCTTGTCTTAATGGATGTCTTAGTAAAGTCATCCAAATAGAATTTTTTATAAATGATTTACTCAGAGATCTTTGTGCATTTTCCCACAAACATTTAAAAAGTGATAATATGGCTATAACTAAAGATCTCTAACACTTTGGTTAGAAAATCCAGCAATGGTTTCTACAGGATGGCACAAACGTCGGGATACTGGTGCAATGTATGAGTGGACTTGCAGTGTAGATCCTGCATCACACATATACAGTACATTTCCCATACAACAACACAACATAATTTTTTTGCGCAACACAGTCCTGAAGAATCATTGGATTGCATAGAGGGAGAGTTTAAAAGAAGCGAGCAGGGACAGTCGACACATTTTGCGTGCCACAGTCCTAAGGGGTCATCATATTGCATAAAGGGAGAGAGAGTTTAAAAGAAGCGAACTGGGGCAGTTGGCACATTTTGCGCACTACAGTTCCCGAGGAGACGTTGGATTGCGCATAACTAGGCACTTTACAAGGACCAATAAAAATAAATTAGGTTTAAGCAGAGAGGACGTTGTGTGAGTGGGCCAGTGTTGGAGTGGGGAGGCTTTGGCTTATCGAGATTTTAGTGAGGAGAGGTGGAAGCCTTAGGCTGATTTTTTTTGTTATTTGTTCTTCCTTTCTTATTGCACGTTTAGAGCAGTGGAGCTGCTAGAAAGGATACTAGAATGCACCTCTTGTGGGATGTGGGAAAGACCTCCAGTGTCCCTGACAACTATACCTACAAGAAGTGTAATCAGCTACTAACAAACCATTTAAAGGAATTGGAGCTGGAACAAGATAAACTCTGGATCATTCAGGAGGCTGAAGGGTTGATAAACAGGACATACAGAAGTAGTTACACTCAAGGTGTAGGTCACAGGTAAATGGGTGACCGTCAGAAGGGAGAAAAGAGATAGGCAGCCAGTGCAGAGTATACCTGTAGCTGTTCTTTCAACAACAGGTATACCATCTTGGGTACGGTTGGTGGGGGTGACCTAACGAAGGAAAGCCACAACGGTCAAGTTTCTGGCACTGAGTCTGGCTCTGAAGGAAAGGGAACAGAAGAGACAAAGGAGGTTTTGTGGACGATAATGAGATTCCCAGGTGGATTGTTGCCTTCTGGGTGCCAGGGTCATGGACATTCTGGATCGTTTCCACAACATTCTTAAGTGGGAAGATGAGCAGACAAATATCGTTATCCTCGTTGGTACCAATGGCAAAGGTAAGATAGGTGACGAGATCTTGCAAAGTGAGTTCAGGGAGTTAGGTGCTAAGTTAAAGGATAGGACCCCCAGGTTTGTGATCTCAGGTTTGCTACCCATGTCACATGTTAGTGAGGCCAGACATTAGGAAGATCATACAGTTTAACACATGGCTAAGGAGTTGATGCAGGAGGGTGGGCTTCACATTTTTGGATCATTCTCTTCCAGGGAAGGTGTGAACTGTACAGAAGGCTCAATTTGCACCTGAACAGATAGTGAAGTGGTTATGGAAAAAGATGCTGTTAAGCCTACATACAAGGTCAAAGGTCAAAAGGTTGAGCACAGTGGGACTAATGTTCTGAGGTACACATACTTAAATGCAAGGAGTATTGTACAAAAGGCAGATGAGCTTAGGGCATGGATCAGCATGTGAAATTATGATATTGTAGCTACTAGTGAGACTTGGTTGCTGGAGGGGCAGGAGTGGCAGCTTGATATTCAGGGGTTTCTTTGTTTTAGGCATGCTGGATCAGGAGGGGTGACATTACAAGTCAGGGAAAATGTTATGGCAGTGCTCAGTCAGGACAGACTGAAGAGCTCATCTAGCTTGGCTTTAGGAGTAGAATCGAGGAATAACAAAGGTATGACCACATTAACAGGATTATACTACTGACCACCCAAGATTTAGAGGAGCAAATCTGTACAGATCGCAGACTGTTGTAAGGAACATAAAATTGTGAAAGAAAGTAATTTTAACTTTCCACACATTGACTGGAACTCCCATACTGTAAAAGGGCTTTATTGAGAAATAGTTTGTGAAATATGCTCAGGAAAGTTTCCTTCATCAGTACATAGAAGTCCCAACTAGAGAGAGTCTGGTACTAGATCTATTAGTGAAGAAGACAGGCCAGGTGTTAGAAGTTTGTGCAGGGGAACACTGCATCTAGTGATCATAATGCCATGAGATTCATAATAATCATGTAAAAGGGTATGTCTGGCCCTCAAGTTGATATTCTAAATTGGAGAAAGGCCTATTTTGATGTATCAAAAAAGAATCTGGCAAGTATCAATCAGGGTAGGTGAAAGGATATGAAATACATTACATAAATATGTGATTCCATTTCATCAACTTTGAAGTCAAGGCAGTGGATGTTGTCTGTATGGACTTTTGTTGTCTGTAAGGAATTTTACAAGGTCCCGCATGGGAGGTTGGTCAAGAAGACTCATTCACTTGGCGTTCAAGATGAGGTAGTAAACTGACTTAGACATTGGCTTTGAGGAAGAAGCTAGAGAGTAATGGTAGATGGTTGCCGCTCTGACTGGGAGCCTGTGACTAGTGGAGTGCCACAGGGATCAGTGCTGGGTTGTTGTTTGTCAGCTACATCAACGATCTGGATAATAATATGATAAATTGGATTATCAAATTTGCAGATGACACGAGGATTGGAGGTACAGTGGACAGTGAGGAAGACTATCAAGCTTGCAGTGGGATCTGGACCAGCTGGAAAAATGAGCTAAAAAATGGCAGATGAAATTTAATGCAGACAAGTGTGAGTTGTTGCACCTTGGGAGGACCAACCAGGGTAGGTCTTATATGATGAGCGATACGGCACTGAGGAGTGTGGTAGAATAGCAGGATTTGGGAATACAGATCCATAATTTTTTGAAAGTGGCATCACAGGTAGATAGGATCATAAAGAAAGCTCTTCGTGTAATAGCCTTCATAAACTAAAGTACTGTGTACAGAATATTGATATTATCCTGATATTGTATAAGATGCTGGTGAGGGCTAATTTGGAGTATTGTGTGCAGATTTGGTCACCTACCTACAGAAAAGTTGTAAATAAGATTGAAAGACTGCAGAGAAAACTTACAAAGGTGTTGCTGGGACTTGAGGTCCTCAGTTATAAATAAAGATTGAATAGGTTACAACTTTATTCCGTTGAACACAGAAGATTGAGGGGAGATTTATTAGATGTATACAAAATTATTAAGTGTTTAGATTGAGTAAATGCAAGCTGGTTTTTTTCCACTGAGGTTGGGTGACACTAGAACTGGAGGTCATGGGTTACGGGTGAAAGGTAAAATGTTTAGGGAAACATGAGGTAAAACTTTGTCACTCAGAGGGTGGTGAGAGCGTGAACAAGGTGCCAGTCAAATGGTGGACGCAGGGTCAATTTTAAGATTTAAGAGAAACTTGGATAGGTAACTGGATGACAATGGTACTGGAGAGCTGTAATCTGGGTGCAGGTCAATGGGACCAGCCAAATTAATGGTTTGCAATAGACTTGATGGGCCAAAAGGCCTGTTTCTATGCTGTAGTATTCAGATTAATGTGCTTAGGAGAGAAATAACTTTTTAAACCATGAAGTTATACATATATACTCAATGCATATTTGAGGCAGAGATTGGTAGGTTGGTGATTGCTAAGGGGGTTAAGGTGGGAGAATGGGGTTAAAAAATCAACAATGAGTGAATAGTGGCACAAACTACAAGGCCAAACAGCCTTCGTTCTTATACCTTATGGTCTTGTGGATAACCTAATTTTGAAACAATTAAAATGAAACTAAATATTCAAGAAGGTAAAATTAAAGACAGATGCATTGTGAAAGATTACCCGGAAGATGAATAAAACTAAAGAAGCACTGAAGAATATTTTCATTCATAGTTTTATGAAAAACTTTTGCTTTCTGGAACAACCTATGCTTTTTTTCTTGCTATATCATTATCTGCTGTTTCAAATACGTGTACTTGGACATAAAATTAGCTTGCTTGCTAAAGATAAGAAAGATTTACTGAGCAGTAACTCTTTTCAAGTCTGCCCTTCTAAATAACCTTGTATGTCACTGATCTGAAGACAGAGACTTAAGATTATTTAGAAGGACAGACTTGAAAAAGGTTAAATAACTAAATATTTGTTCTTAGTTACTGCTCAACAAAAAATATTTTATTCAAATTAATTGGTGGCAGGTAAGGAACAAGAATCTTGTTGAGAAACAGTTTGACAAATGGAGCAATCTGCATTTTTATCTATCACCCACTCCTAGCTGCAGTCACCCATTCTAATTAATTCTCAAATAAAATTCACTTCTGGTTAATCTCAGTATTAAAGCTTCATTATGATGCTACTTAATATTAAGTTTGCTACAGTGCAATTTTATTTCAAATCACAATTAGTAAAGTGAATACCATTTAAGAATAATTGTTTCTAGGCTTCCATTAACTGCAGAAAGAAAGAAATCTGGTCAGGAAGTCTGTGATCTGAAGTGCCCCCAAGGAGCAAATCCAATTAATTATGAGGTCTGTGATCTGACATTCTAGTCTAATGGCCAAAATACAGATACCAAGCAAAATTGTGACCCCTATATAAGGGAAACTAATGTAGGAAATGCATACACTAGGAGCAACTAGACTGCTGCAGAATAATAGGATTAAATAAGATAAGAAACACAAGAGACTACAGATGCAAGAATCTGGAGCAAAAAAAATCTGATGGAGGAACTCAGTGGGCCAAGCAACAACTGTGGAGGCAAAGAGACAGTCAATATTTTGGGTTGAGACATTGAATCAAGACTAGTTTAAAATAGTCAGGTTGGCCTTTCCTATAAAGACTCAATTACACAAAGCAAGAACAGGTAAGTGCACAATTTCCTCCTATGCAACTCAGCTTGAGTGTGGCTATTCTACCCAGTCATAATTAGCATAAGAGTGACGTGTTTAAAAAATTTCCTGCACTTCAGGTTGGGAGTTTCAGGAAGTGAACGTAAAGTAATTATAATTTAATCAAAGGACCTCTTTTTTCTATTCTTTGTAATGATTGATCATGTTAATTATCACACTTAATCAAAACATTCAGCCACACATGTTAATAGACTTTAATTGTAAAATAGTCATTGTAATTTTATTGGTGTCACAGTGGACTGTTGATTTTATCCAGAATGACAAAATCTTTTGCAGTATCTTTTGTAGTATAAAGATTAACGTTGAGTGACAGCATTAGCATCTGTCACATTAAAGGACTTCAGGTGACATGGAAATGAACAAGGAATTTAGAATAGCCAGTAAGCCAAATACTAAAACTTTCAACTCACTCCTACATATTTATCATAAATAAAATAGTGAAATTTGTTTGGTCTTATTTCTCACTTAATTCCTTTGCTAGCAATGATCATTCTAGTGCTAATGACAAACATTCAAATGTGGGCAAGTGCTTGAATAAACATTAAGGATTAATTATATGGGTTAATTATCAAGATTTGTAGACTTCATCCCAGAGAGAAAAAAAGATAAAACACAAATAAAATTCAGAAAAGACATCGTCCTTTACGCATTCAGATATAAAATTTGCCAGCTTACCTCGTGGATATATCTGCAATGGTTCAATCATCTCTCCATTAACTTGCTGTTCTGTCACAGTAGCATAATACTAGGAAAGAAAACACAAAATAGATGGAATCAAACTAAAATTTTATTAATTTAGTCTTCCCCCATAAAAAGAGGAAAATTGAGAAGATAAGTCAACAATTTCAGGAAGAAACCCATCATCTCTAATTACATGATATTTTTTTAATAATGTAGAAAACGCTGTGTGGGTCTTATTCACAGTGACCAGTGTCACTCCTGCTAACTGAATTAATGAGAAAATGAAAAAGAGAACCAAGTCTAGACATCTTCACGCTTTTCAATACTCCATAAATTTCTGGAGTTGGTAAACCTGAAAACATAACTTCAGAATCAGAACCAGTGATAATAAATCAGGTTTAATATCACTGTCATATGTCATGAAATTTATTGTTTTGTGGCAGCAATACATTGTAATACAAATTATTTTTTAAACTATAAATTACAAAAAGAAATATATTTATTTAGAAAATAAAATTAAACAAGCACTGTAGTGGAAAAAGAAAGCAAACCAAAAAATAATAATAGTGAGCTAATATACGTGGGTGCATTATCCATTTAGAAATCTGATGGCAAAGGGAAAGAAGCTGTATTTGAATCATTGAACTTGTGTCTTCAGACTCCTTTACCTCCTCGTCGATGGTAGCAATGAGAAGAGGGCATGTCCTGGGTGGTAGAGGTCCTTAATGAATTTTCCAACCCAAGAACTAAACCATTAATACTTACAGTGAACAGCCACTTGTGGTGTCACTTGTCACAGTCATTTCTTCCCAACATCCCTTACCCCACTCCAGCAAGTTCTTAATTAAATCAATAAAAAAAGACCCGAATCATCAACTGCTTATACCTCTCCATAGATGCTGTCTGACTTGCTGGGTTTCTCCAATATATTTTGTGTGTGTGGGGGGCTCTGAATTTCCAGCATCTGTTGAATCTCTTGTGTAAAGGATTTAATGCATGCTTGTCTGGGGATAAGACTAACATCAGAGTTGGAAGTTAGCAGACTTGATGGAGATTTATGTTAACTATCAGAGATACAAATGTCAAGATTTTGCATGGTTCAGGTCAGGTGAAGTGAAAGGTTGTTGGTGAAGAATGCATCCTTATCAAGAGGGAAATTAATATTCTGATCTTTTGAATATCTTTCCAATGTTCAATTTAAAACTTTGAATTATCGATGAGTTGAGGGTCACGGCAAGCTATGAGTACAACAGGGTTTGAAGAGAATGTCAGAATCAGAATTTATCTGTTTATTTATCTTTCTTCTATATTATGTATTGTAATGAACTGCTGCTAACTTAACAAATTTCACAACACATGCCAGTGATAATAAATCTGATTCTGATTCTGAATGTGCAATGAAGCTGATTCCTCATGCTGATGTCACCCAGGGGCAGCATTTCAATGAGGAGAAGACTCATAATGACTCTTGAGGACCACAAAGATAACAGCATTGCATTGGGGGGAAAGCTACAACTAGAGCTTAATCAAAAGCTTAACTAAACCAGACACATACAGTGCCTTTAAAAAGTATTCAGCCCCCAACCCTTTGTTCACATAAATGAGTATTACAACCAGAAATTTTGATCAATTTAACAGAAATTTTTTATTAGGGAATTACATGCTGCTTTTTCCACAGTAGTGCCCAAAAAAACAGAGCATTCATGCTTTACAACAATTGTAAGGCATGAAAAACTAAAAATTCAAAAACTGAAATATCAGCAGTTCCAAAGTATTCATCTCCCTTTGCTCAGTACTTAGTGAAACCACGTCTCGCAGCTATTACAGCTAGTAATCTTTCTAAATCTCTATTAGCTTTGCACAACGTAACGTTGCAAGATTTGTCCATTCCTCCTTACAAAATAGTTCAAGCTGTGCAAGGATAGTTGGGGAGCAGTGATGGACAGCAATCTTAAGATCTTGCCAGAGATGTTCAATTGGGTTAAACTCAGAACTCTTACTGGGCCACTCAAGGACATCAATTTTCTTCATTTGAAGCCATTCCATGGTTGCCCTGGCAGTGTGCTTTGGATTGTCGTCTTGGTGAAAGACGAACTTCCTCCCCAGTTTAAGCTTTCTGGCAGATGTTAGCAAGTTTTATACAGAATCTCTCTGTATTTAGCAGGATTTGTCTTCCCATCAATCCAGACCAGATTTCCAATCTCTGCTACTGAAAAGCACTCCCAAAGCATGATACCACCTCCACTATACCTAGCATTAGGGATGGTGTTACCAGGCTGATGCATCGTATTAGATTTACGCTGCACTTAGCACTTAATGTTGAGACCAAAATTTCCACTTCCATCTCATCTGACCACAAGATGAGATCTTTACAGTAACTCCTAAGTGAGACTTTGCAAAGGATATGCTTTTTTTTTAGCTCGGGCACCTTCTCTGCAATTCTTCTCTGGTGACTAAATTTAGAGGGGTGTCTTTAGGCAATGTGGCTGTGGTTTCACATTTTTTCCACTTTTTCACGATGGGACTCTACTGAGCTCCAAGGTATGATCACTGCCATTGTGATTATACCCTTGCCGAGATTTGTGCTTCTCTAATATAATTTCCCTGACTTGTCTTGAATGCCCCTTTGTCTTCATTTTGGTTTGCTCTGTTGAAAATCTAGCATACTATTGGACCTTACAGAGAGAGGGGGCATTTATTTTTATGAATTCATTGAAAACAGGTGATCATCCAATTTTCTACATCAACAAATCAGGTAAAGGTAATACTAGTATACCTTTTTTAGTATATTGCACCAGAGAAAAGTTAGCTTAGTAATTAGGGGTTGAATACCGGTACTTCTTCAATCTCACAATTTTGGTTTTTAACTCATAGTAAATTGTTGACAGGTTTTGGGATTTTGCTTTTGATTTGTCATGACATACAATGTTTTGTGGCTTGGGACAAAATCCAACTTCAATATATTTTAAATTTAGTAAATCAGACAGTAAAATATGAAAATAGGTGTGGGGGCTGAATATTTTTTCAAGACACTGTAAATAATGTGCATTTAAGAACAGGTCAAAGACTATATATTCTACAGAGAGGAACATCTGATTATGCTTCAAAGCCTTTTCATCATTTATAAGGCATATCAGGGTATAATGGAAAACTCTTCACTTGCTTGGATGAGTGAAACTTCAACATTTAAGTAGCTCAAAATCATCCTGGGCAAAGTGTTTAACTTGGATGGCATGTGATCTAACACCCTGAAAGTTGCACTGTTAGACCACCTTGGCTAGACTCTGCTTAATTCAGAAACTGCATAGCAGCAATTTCCAAAGCTTAGGATCACAGAATGGTACATTACAGAATTCCATCCTGTAGTTATATGCTGGCTCTTTCAAAAAGCCAATCCAGACAAACCATTCCCTCATATTTCCTTGATATTCCTGAAATCTTCTCCACTAATGAATCAATATTCAGCCCTAATAGGTAGAACATTCCAAATCCTAATCATTCTTTACACCTCTCATGTCATTTAGTGTAAAATCTGTGTCCCCTTGTTATTGACCTCTACATCTATCACTGGGATGATAAGGGCCTTGTGGTGGTGTGCATGTACCAGAACATTGAGGGCATCTTTAACATACCCTTGATGCTGATGTTTACCCAATGCTGTCTACTTGATTTAACAACACTTCCCAAGCCCATGACCGTCATTACAAGGTCAAAAGGAGGCATATGGGAACATCGATGTCAGCAATTTCTCCTTCATGTCATGACTTTCAGATATATTGCATTTCTTACAGTGTCACGTCATCACAATCTTTGCCTAATAGAACTTTGCAAACAGTTTCATATCATAAAAACATATCCATATCTAAACTATTAGAAATGGCATTAAGTACTAGTCTTTACTATCCCTGAAGGTGGAGTCTCATGTAGATAGGGTGGTGAAGAAGGCTTTTGGAACGCTGGCCTTTATAAATCAGAGCATTGAGTACAGAAGTTGGGATGTAATGTTAAAATTGTACAAGGCATTGGTAAGGCCAAATTTGGAATATTGTGTACAGTTCTGGTCACCGAATTATAGGAAAGATATCAATAAATTAGAGAGAGTGCAGAGACGATTTACTAGGATGTTACCAGGGTTTCAGCACTTAAGTTACAGAGAAAGGTTGAACAAGTTAGGTCTCTATTCATTGGAGCGTAGAAGGTTGAGGGGGGATTTGATCGAGGTATTTAAAATGTTGAGAGGGATAGATAGAGTTGACGTGAATAGGCTGTTTCCATTGAGAGTAGGGGAGATTCAAACGAGAGGACATGATTTGAGAGTTAGGGGGCAAAAGTTTAAGGGAAACACGAGGGGGTATTTCTTTACTCAGAGAGTGATAGCTGTGTGGAATGAGCTTCCTGTAGAAGTAGTAGAGGCCAGATCAGTTGTGTCATTTAAGGTAAAATTGGATAGGTATATGGATAGGAAAGGAGTGGAGGGTTATGGGCTGAGTGCGGGTAGGTGGGACTAGGTGAGATTAAGAGTTCGGCACGGACTAGGAGGGCCGGAATGGCCTGTTTCCGTGCTGTGATTGTTATATGGTTATATGGTTTACAGGAATGCCTACATCTTGTTAGTAAAGGGATTTTCTGCCATTGTTTACATTAGTGGCAGTCAAACCACATATAGGAAAGGTGATAAAGTATGCCAAGCATATTCAAACATATTCAAATAAGCAGGGTAATGTGTGAAGATCCCTGTCACAGGGTAAGTCATTTCTGTTTATTGGCTAGGATAAGGATGGCGTTATGAGTAAGCTAGTTAAATGAAATAAATTGCTTTCTTCCCAGTTAAAAGTACACCAATTTTAATAAAAATACAATAAAAGATTAATAAAAAATGTTTTACTGTACTGTTGCTGTCTGGTTTACTAACGAGTTTTAATAACAGTATTGTAAATAAAATCAAATTAATTTGACATGGTCATATTTGTTACCAGTGATATAACTCTCTAATGCAGGAGTTCACGGCCTTTTTTAAACCATGGACCACTACCAAGGGGTCCAGAGACCCCAGGTTGGGAACCAATGCCCTAATAGATTACTAAAACCATCAGAGACCCCATTCCAGATCACCAGTCAGTAGGAAGTAAATGAGCAAGAAGTGTGAAACTAAGTTAACGTCCCTTCAAAGAATTGGTTTATGCTAAATGGTTTCCTGCTATGTTGACATTACACTATCATTCTGTGGGAGCCAGTGTTTAGTCCACTGCTCCTCCAAAGGAAGAGCCAGGAGTCTGGGCTCATTCAAGCTTAAGAATAATGGTTACTTTTAAATGCAAGTGGTGTACCAAAACTCACTAAACCATGCTTTTGAATTTATCACTGCTTTTCAGAGAGAAGGCACAGGCCAGAGGGAATATGAAGAAAGTGTAAATGATAAAAAAAAAGATCCCTTAGCCTTTCGTCAGAAGTACATTAAAATATTACTTATGATAGATATCCAGAAATCAGTAAAGCCTTTGAGGAGATCTTCACTCAGGGGGTCATAAGAGTGTGGAACAAGCTGCCAGTGCAAGCAGTGAATGCAAGTTCAATATCAATGTTTAAGAGAAGTTTGGATAGGTATATAGATGGTAGGGATATGAAGGGCTATGGTGCTAGTGCAGCTGATAGAAGTAGGTAGTTTAAATGGTTTGGCACAGACTAGACTATCTGAAGGGCGCGTTTCTGTGCTTTACTTTTCTATAACTCCATGAGATCCTGATGATTTGCATCCAGCAAAATGGAAGAAATCCAGAGCTTGGGATCAATAAAAAAAATTCAGGAACAATGAAACTGTCATGAGAATTTGAAGATTATTTAAACATTTAAAAATAATAACAAGTGATTTTATTAAATTATGTGCCAGCTGATAATCCAGTTCTGTTTCCTTTGGTTAAAACTCAAAATAGTTTCATAATGAAGCACTAATACTCACAATTCAACTAATTTATTGCAACTTTCCAAAGAATAATTTGCAGCTGCTTAACAGAAGACTTTATGGCAGCCATATGTTATAAAGGAAATCCAGTATTGTCAACTACAACCAGAAATATAACTGGTTTAGCAAATTAGCCCACAGAAACAATATTGCAGCATCACCTCTAGCTTTTATTCATTGAGGTAATGTGATATTATAAAATAACATATGCTAAATTTGTAAATTGTTGTTTAGTCTTTGTTTAACTTTATGCAAAGATTACCTTAGATTCCTTTTTATACTATTTTCTAGGTTCTTTTCTTATTTTCTCATGGTACTGACTCTTTCTTGAGGAACAATTCTGGGGGCACAAATTGTCTTTATAAGATTTTCCAAATAGTAAATTGAGACAAATTGTCGGACAATAGCGGACACCCTAATTGAACTGATTCTAGGGTGATTTTGTGCTTTAGTATCTAAAACACTAGGAGGAAAAATTACGCAAAGGCAATGATTTTAATGTTTCAATACTATTCCATAATATAATTGCTCCCAATATGTAATTGCTCTCATTATAATCACCATATAGTTCTACTGTTATACCCTTTTTTCAAAATAAGTGTCTCCAACCTAATAGAAGTTTAGAAGGAAAATTGTTGTATTAAATTATGCAAACACGAAGAAACACGTGTCCTGACGAAAGGTCGGCCCAAAATGTCAACTGTACTTCTTCCTATAGATGCTGCCTGGCCTGCTGTGTTCCACCAGCATTTTGTATGTGTTGCTTGTATTAAATTATGCCTATTTCCCCCATCCAATGAGCACCACTTTTTTTTTAACCCTTCATAAAATGCTGATGAACCTTTGGTGACAACCATATAAGAAAAAAAGTCAGAATATTTTTTATAAACTGATTAAGAAATGTAGGATACTCCTCCATGAGAACGCATCCAGTTAGAAGTACAAGAGCCCAAATGCCATAAACCATAACCATTATTTTAGAATTTGTTTGTAATGTATTAGTCACCAATAACTTAATATGAATGAACATGTTTCATGGCAGTTGTCATAATGAGACGCAAAGGAAAACTGAAATAATTTAAAAAATTATTTCGTGAGAGGAAACTTAAGTTGACAATGAAAATAAAGTTAACAATTATTAAAGTGGTGGACAAAATTAATTATCATTTCCTTTTACAACAAATCACAAGCAAATGCTGAAGAGACTTTTGAGACACGGTACACCATGGTAGCATAGTAGTTAGTCAAATGCAATCAGAGCTCAGGGGCAGTAGTTCAGAATTCAGTTCCAAAGTCTTCTGTAAGGAGTCTGTACATCCTCCCTGTGGAATACTTGGGTTTTCTCTGGGTCCTCTGGTTTCCTCCCAGAGTCCAAAGATGTACCAGTTAGTAGGTTAGTTGGTCATTGTAAATTGTCTTGAGATTAGTCTAGGGTTAAATTGTGGTTGCTGGTAGTGCAGCTTGAAGGGCTCGAAGGGCCTATTCCGCAGTGTATCTCTAAATTAATTAATTAATTAATAAGACTGCAAACTAGTGGTAGCTTGTAGTCTTAAAAGGCTCTTCAACATTTCCAACCATGTCAATAATCAAATGTAACTTAACAAAAATAATAAAATTACTTAAAGTGAAATGAATAATTACCTTCAGTTATCCTTTGAATGTTGACAGCTACTTTTGAGTAAGTGGGGCCATGCTAAATGCACTAAACTTTGCTAAGAAGCCAGATGGACAGCATATCTGGTCTCTTCCCTCCAGTCATTGTGCAATTGACTTGGACTCAGCAGCAAGTTCAGGAAGAGAGCAGGAGGTCAGATGCCGGTGTAGAAACTTGGAACTCACCAATCCATGTTCTCTGAGAACCAGCAATCAACCAGCACAATTTAGCTGAATGTCAGCAGTGAAAATTTTTCTATCAATGAATACAGTTATTACTTTTATTTATAATTTAATATTTTCTGTACTTACATTTACATTTGAAGCATGAGTGCTCTTGGTGAAGTAATCTGTCAGTTGAATGGTTTCTCACATAATTTTGGTGTGAACATGTGATGAAGCCACAGTAGTGCAGTTTGGAATCACATACAAGCCAGACCATTTGAGCAGCAGATATCTTTATCAACAATCTGCAGAAGGAACTCAGTAGCTCAACAAAATCTGTGGGGGGGGGGGGGGGGGGAGGGAATTTATTGATGCTTAGGGTCAAAACCCTGCATCAGGACAGGATGCAACCCAAAATGCTGACGAATGCTGACAGTGGATTTCAATCTTTTGTATCTGGTGATATTAACCCCTAGGTTCTTCAGAAGTCAAGAATGAGGCATAAAACTTGGTGATTGTGGCTTAAGTGTTACCAGAACAAAGACTAAAACAAAAGGGTTGCTGTCTCATACTCAGAATAGAGTTAACAATATTCCAGTGATGAGACTAGCTGCAAAAAAATCTGAGAAACATCCAGAAAATTCAGAATCAGCTATACTACAATCATTAGAAAATTTACACAATAACATATATACGTGATTATATTAAAATTATAAGCAAGCATAGGAAAGTAAATTACAAGGAAAATCCCAGAAAAAAAAAACAACTGCTGCTCTACACTCTAAGTTCCTCTAGCAGATTGCTTATTGCTCCAAATTCCAGCATCTGCGGTCTTCTTCTGTCCCTAATCCATCAGCCAGATTTGAAAATGGAAGCTATGGAAGAACAGAGTCTCTGAACTGCACCACCAAGGCTAAAGAATGTGATATAATCAGCTAAATCAATTTATGCTGTCACTGAATTTGAGTCATTGTAGTTTGAAGATTATAACTGGAAGGAAAGTCAAGGGAATTCCCTATTTGCAGGGTTCTAAAATTTATGAGGAATAAATAGGATCCAAATAGTGATTTTAGAGTCCTGATGAAGGACCTAAACCAGAAATGATGCCTGACCTACTGAGTTCCTCCAATGTCTTTGTATGTTGCTTCAGAATCAGAAGGCAAGGAGGGAGTTCAGTTAAGTAGCTTTAGAAAATTATGGTAGTTAGTTACAACAATGATGGAAATCTTATTTTAATAAACAATGAACCTAAATCATAAAATAACCAGAACATTGAATAGGGAATGGAATTAATTAATAGAACGTTTACTTAATTTGATTTTCCTAACTTGCATCCGATTTACAACTACCTTTGCTTGGTGAAAAACCTAATAATATTTTCCTTTCTCTCTTCCATACATCTGGGTACCAGCAGTTCGGGAACATAAAGCCCACATCAAAATAACAATACACTAAGGAAAACTATTTCAAAACCTTTTATTACCCTTGCAAAAAATAATTGCTGCTGTCTGTTACTCAAATGGTCAAGACAAGTAGGTTTTAAGGGTAACAGTTTTATGGATCGACCTGAGAGCAGTAATAAATGTTAACAAGTAGTCTCGAAAAACAGTTCAAAATAAAGTCTTGCCAAAATACAATGACATTTCTAAACATAGTAATTTTCACAGAAAATATGACGCCAGTGGCTATTTTGAGCTTTGTTCATGTATTTTTAATAGGAAATTTGCCGGTTATCGATCCGCAGCTTGTTCCATCTGCCTAAGGCAGTTATACTACTTGCAAGCAACTTTCCAATCAGCAGCTGTCAAAAATCACTAGATCCACAGGCATATTCCCCATTTCTTTATTTGCTTAATGTCACTAAAGAACACTTATGCAAGTCACTAAACAGAAGACCTACTTTTGAACACTCTAACCCCTCAATTGACACTGGCCATTTTGTCTATATTTAAAGTAAAAGGAGAACGTGTGGCCATTTAACTATTACTGGGACGGTAGCTTAGTGGTTGGCATAATTACTGCACCAGCAATCATCGTTCGGGGTTCGATTCGCTCTGTTGTAAGGTTCCATTCTTCCCATTTTCTCCAGGAGCTCCAGTTTCCTCCACATTCCAAAGAGGTACAGGAAAGGATTAGTGAGCTCTGGGTATGCTACGTTGGTGCCAGAAACGTGGCAATACTTGTAGGCTACCACCAGCGTAATCCTTGAATTGTGTTGATCGTTGACACACAGAACAATGCATTTCACTGTATGTTTTGACATACATGTGACAAATACAGCTAAATCTTCTTTAATCTACTGCCATGCAAACAGGACTTTACCAGCTGCTTTGCAGTTACTGAGTTTTGACTGCATCTAAACAAAGAATGAAAATTTTGGTTCACTCATAATTATTACATAAAACTTGCTGGAGTTTAGCCTCTCAGGCCAAAATATCGTAAGTTTAATTTCCTGTGGTTGCTCAAATAGTTGACCAAACTAGTTACCAGTGGTTCTCTATAAGAAAACCTGAAGATCCCATGTATTGCCCAAAGTTAAACTCAAGCAAGATAGGCACAACTATAATCCAAGTTGCTCTCAAAGGTTCCAAAAAAATCCAGAGCTTAATCAGTAGAAATAGTTGGATCATGAGTTATGAAACTAAAGCAGCTGCTTGCCTTTCTGAAGCTTAATCATGCATAGCCTGAAATACATGGACATATTTGCGTACATGCCTATTTGAACCCGGGATGTTGTAGTTGACATACAAGCAGCATTTTAGAATGGCTGTCACCAAAGTCTGAGACAGCTGCATGGTGGACATCTACCTTCAGCAAGATGGATGAACCTAAGCAGGCAACTTGAAATATGCCAGCCATTTTGACATTTGAGATATCCATGACCAACAGTGCATACTCGACTTTCTCACCAACAACTGCTACGTCCATATGCTCATGTGAGCCTCGGCAAACAGGCATGCTGTTATGGGGGTGAATCCAACTCCAGGGTACCTATCTACAGTTTGGAACCCTTCCTTCTTTCTTATGCTAGTGACTTTAAGTTTACCATATTAACTGCAGAAAGATTCTAGTTTAGTTTTCACAAATAAACTAATGTGGGAAGATTTTAAGTCTTATGAATGTCATGGCACTTAAAAAGTAAAGATTTTTTTGTGCATCATAGAGTCTAATGTTGTGTAAGAAGTAAGAATGTTTTCTATTCCAAGCACCCTTTGTCAGTATAAAGGACTTTTAATGCTATGCACTGCACATATTAGATACAGCAAGACAGGTAATACATTCTGTCAATAAGGCACCTTCAATACATCAGTGTGAATTTTCCATTCCCTGCACTGATTATATTTAGAGCCTCAAAATAGTTTAATGAAGTAGAATGAAACCAAGGATATTTTTAGGTTGGTCACTTTCTACTGAAAAATGGATCAGAGTTACCAAGGTTCATTTCACCTGGAATCCTCAAAAAACAAAGCAACTATTTTTCACTTGATCAACTTGATTTCAAACCAGATTTACCAGATGATTTGGCGCAATGATCAGATTCCCCTCAAACTTCCTGTTCTATTGTGTTCAACTACTCTGTTGTATCTTTGTCCAACTACTTTCCATTGTTTCAGAAAAGGTTTTATTGATATCAAAATAAGAAATGAAGCAGAGAAACAGCTATCTGCATTAAAAAAATTATTTCAGGCACAGTGACAAGTTTATAACAGTTCAACTACGGCTGCATTATTCTTTGAATCACATCATGGTTTTCAAAGAATTTCAAATTTCTTAATGCACAGCAAGTGCCATATTCAGCATGTTAGTACTGTATGTTTTAATAATGCTGCTTTTTCTTACCCATCCACTAGATTGTCTTGAATAGCATTAGCATCACATTATAATATAAGATCATTCACTAATGCAAATTGCTGGCATCCTGCTGTTAAAAACAACTTTCGCAAATCTTGCAGCACTTTTACTGCTTTTCAATTATGGAACTTAATTCCAAACCACATAAAATTATCTCCAAATCTGCAAAATGTTTAAGGAAAACTCTTTACAACCAAAACATAATACACTCAAGAGTGCGCAACACTGAATGCTCATTTATGAGTTGTATTTGATCTACGTGTGCATCCTCAACAGCCCTTTCATCAGTTCAAATTTGGTTTCTGATTCTACAGAGCCCAATACAGCACCACATATAAATAAATTAAAATTTATAAAACATTTGAATGAATAGTGACTTCTGACAACCAATTTATTTCCCAGACAGTTAGACACAGAAAAATTAAGTAGCACTGAACAGCAACACAGGACCAGATGTCTAATCTGCAAAGCAATATTTTCCATTACATAGCATTGCTGAATCTCAATGTCATTCAGTGTTTGAGCTGCAGTGATCCATTATCTGTCACTAAGTTTATATCCTTCCAAAAAGGCACCCTAAAAAGGCCCCATAAAGTGGAGCTCAGTTGAAATTGTGCTCATTTCCCTTTAGTGTGTGCAGTCTCTCACCGGAGTGTAGATCCATAGTCACAGACTCTTACTACCTGTGGACATATTTCATGTGCAGATATCATCTTCAAGGCTGACATTCTCATAACATTACTTCCATACCACACACTTTTAGGGGCCTATGGGCTACAATTAAACAACAAACACCCTGCATAATTAGCATTAAGCCAAGCTAGGTAACCTGTGCAAACACTGGCATTGCAATTGCTATCATTGGCAGAAATCAGCCAATTCAGCAGAGGTACATATCAAGTTCAAGTTTATTATCATCTGACTATACATATATACAACCAAATTGAAACAATGCTCTTCTAGACCATGGTGCACCAACAAAACATAAGTCACAGACAGCACATAAACAAAAATACGACCATAATAAAAATAATTCAAAATGCACACAGTGGACAGCACAGGGAAACAGTAAACAGCTCACTGTCCTAATGATGAGTATCCGTTAGTCTCATAGCCTAAGGAAAGAAGCGGTCACCCAGTCACTTCCTTAGAAGGTTGGCGTCATTCAATGTCTGCAGTGAGATGCTGAAGATGTTCTATAGGTCAGTTGTTGAGAGCGCCCTCTTCTTTGTGGTGGCGTGTTGGGGAGGAAGCATTAAGAAGAAGGACGCCTCACGTCTTAATAAGCTGATAAGGAAGGCGGGCTCTGTCGTGGGCAAAGTACTGGAGAGTTTAACATCGGTAGCTGAGCGAAGGGCGCTGAGTAGGCTACGGTCAATTATGGAAAACCCTGAACATCCTCTACATAGCACCATCCAGAGACAGAGAAGCAGTTTCAGCGACAGGTTACTGTCGATGCAATGCTCCTCAGACAGGATGAAGAGGTCAATACTCCCCAATGCCATTAGGCTTTACAATTCAACTGCCAGGACTTAAGAACTTTTTTTTAAAGCTATTATTAATGCTTTTTGAGTTAGTGATTTAGATGCATATCATATTATTACTGAGTTAAGTATTGTATGTAATGAGTTTTTGCTACAACAAGTGTATGGGACATTGGAAAAATGTTGAATTTCCCCATGGGGATGAATAAAGTATCTATCTATCTATCTATCTATCTGATGCTTCTGTATCTCCTTCCTGAGAGTAGTGAGTCAAAGAGATTGTTGGATGGGTAGTAGAGATCCTCAACAATGCTTTGGGCTCTTCCTCTGCAACACTGCCAGTAAATGTCACAAATGAGGGGAGGGGTGGGAGACCCCAATGATCCTCTTGGTGGCTTTTACTGTCCTCTGTAGGGTCTTGGGAATCAATGCCTTACAGCTTCCATACTACACAATAAGACAGCCAGACAGGACACTCTCAGTGATGCTCCTTTATGAAAGTTGTTAGCATAGGGGTGGGGCCTTGTACACTTCAGTCTCCTCAGAAAGTGCAGACACTGCTGGGCCTAGTTAGGATGTGTCGTGGGTCCAGATTATATCGTCCATTATGTACACACAAAGGAACTATGTGCTCTACAATCTATCTGTAGCAATCATTGATGTGTAACAGAGAGACGTTGGCCAGTGCCTTTCTCTTTTGTCTTGTTCACACTGAGTTGTTTTTCTTGCACCATTTGACAAACCTCTCTACCTCCTCATTACCTGCCGACTCATTATCATTGCTGATGAGGCCAACCACTTCAATATCATCAGTGAACTTGATGATGGGGTTTAAGCTGAATTGGTGGCAGTCTTGAGTCAGTAGCGTGAACAGCAGTGGGCTGAACACACAACCGATGGGTGGAGGGGTGGGGGTGGTGAACACCAGTGCCCAGCATGATGGAGCTTGAGATGTTGCTGCCAACTCGGACTGACTGGGGTTTTTCTATGATCAGTGAAACCAGTTTGAGCGGTAGGCGAACCAGAAAGTGTAACTGGAAGGTGGGATTGTATATGACCCACTCCAGCCACTCAATGCACTTCATGTAAAAATTGAGACACTCAATCTAGTGCGACTCTGGCCAGTGCTTTACCCAAGCTTCAAAACAGTGTCAGTTATGAAAAATGCATATATATGCAAAGTATGAATGAGCAACCCATTGCTATATACTGTACTGAAACCTACTGAAAATTGAAAGATCCAGGTAGAGTGGATGTGCAGAAAAGGTCTTATACCAGTGGGCACGGTCTCACAATAGAAGGATGTCCCATTACAATAGAAACAAAGAGAAATTTCTGCAAAAATTGCTAGAAAACAACCTTGTCTATTCACAGAAGTAAATATGAATAACATCAGCAAGCTGTAATCATAACCTCTGTTTTGCTGTAATCCTTTATCAAAGTCGAATATATTCACATATGCACAAATGCAATTAAAAACTTACTTAAAAAGCTTCACAATTTTTTCAGGAAAGAGCACAATTATAATAAAAAATTCGAAGTTTATTTCAGTCCAGTAATCAAAGTGGTCATAATGTCATGATCAGGGTTTCGGGTCTTGGCCTGAAACATTGACTGTTTACTCTTTTCCATAGATGCTGTCAGGCCAACTGAGTTCCTCCAGCATTTTGTGTGTATTACTTTGATTTTCAGCATTTGCAGATTTTCTCTTGTTTGTCATTAGGGTTTTCCCTGTTGGTTCATGAAACAAATGCTTGAAGCAGAAGAGACTTCAGGGTTCTGTATCTCCTGGCTGATTATAGCTGCAAAAAGATGGCACGGCCCAGATGGCGGGGATCTTTGATGATGGAGTTGCCTTCTTAAGGCAGCACCTTCTGTAGATACTACCAGGATTATTACTAGCTAGAGTCTCATTCCTTCAAATTTGAATTCATTATTTGAAATTCTTTTATTTTAAATCGAAGATTCATAGTTTCATTTTTATACTTTGTAATACCGCCTTTTGTATGTTATGTTTAGCTTCTTTACGTGATCAGGCATAGCATTAACTATTTTACTTTACACTCTCTACTTCAAAATCTGTGCCCAAGAAATTTTCATACTCATTGGTTATAGAGATGCACAGCTATTTGCTGTATTTGTGCTCTGAGCTCCTTTACAGAATGTTGTGAAATGACAAAAGCCGAAAGAATGTTTGTGGGCATGTGAAAGTTTGACAGCGGGAATTGTTGATTTGCTTTCGTGTACAAAATCCAGGCAGATATTTTTAAAAAGTTATTGATAAAAATTAATGAGAATTTAGCACACACATTGTTATATTTTCACCTATGAAATATGAATAGAATAAATGTATTTGACTGCTGTCAGTGTGAGCTCAGTCACAATATCAGATTCTGAATTAATCAGTCTTCCAACATTATTAATATAATTCATTTTATCGCCTTCTTCTCCATTATGACTGTTACAAAAATTGACTGAATTAACCAAATACAAATTGGAGTATGGAGAGGCCTGCATACTCCAAAGAACCTCAGTCTCCTCAGGAAGTACAGGTAGTCCCTGAGTTATGAACATCCGCCATTTTAAGTCGGATCACGACGCTGTCTGCCATTTTAAGTCGTTGCCATTGACACTATGTTGAGTGTGTAACTTTGTATTTGGCTTAAATTTTTCTTAGCAAGATTCACCCTGACCCCCCCCCCCCCCCACCCCCACCGTTCCAGTCAGCTGGTGGCACAGTGAGATCAGCGCCGGGCTGGAGAACGGATTTTCCTGAGCTTGATCCAGTGACAGACTGCTCCCGTGCCGGGTTGATGTCAATCCAGTGACTCCTGTACCATCTGTGCCGGGTTGATGTCGAGCATGCAACTGGACCTCGTAAAAAAAACACTGCCACCTCCGGTTTAAATTCCCACACGGAATATTGTGGAGGATCAAATACAGTACCCAAACCCAACACAGCCCCCACTTGTCCCATTTAACCTGTCTCAGTGCGGTGGACTTTTGGACCCGAGGAATTTAGTACAGTGGTCCTTAGGACCCAGCGGAGCTCGGGAGTCGGCGGAAGTCGGGACCCGCTGCCTGCAGTGTTTTTGTTCTGCTGATGGGAAGCGATCGCGATTGAAAATAAAGTGGAAATAATAAAGCGTTTGGAAAGAGTTGAAACGCCATCAGTCATTAGAAAAGCGTTAGGCTACAGTCGGTCAATGATCGGAACAATTTTAAAGGATAAAGTGAGAATAATGGAGCACATGAAAGGCCCTGCCCCGATGAAAGCTACAATTATTACTAAGCAACGCAGTGGTTTAATTATTGGAATACATAAGTTTCTTAAGTGTTTTATATGCATAGAAAGGTAAAATATATATATATACTAAGACAAACGTTTGACTAACTAATGCTAAATAATACCGGATGTACTTGTTCCGACTTACGTACAAATCTGACTTAAAGACGAACTCAGGAACGGAAGTCGTACGTAACCCGGGGACTGCCTGTAGAGGCGACTCTGGCCCTTTATGTTTTTTGGTGTTTTGCCCACACACACACTGGCATCTATAAATCTGTCATGATTACAGCTCTTCCTAAAGAGAGAATATAATCTAAAGCACTAATCCATTGTGATGAAGACTTTTGAGAGTCTGATGGTGAAACACACCGGCTCTGGCCTGAGAAGCAATTTGGATCTGCTCTAATTTGCCTGTCATCACAAGTCAACAGCAGATGTCATTTCATTGGCTCTTCACTCAACCTTGCAACAGCTGGACAATGAAGTATCATGCATCAGCGTGCTCTCTCTTGATTACAGCTCAGCATTCAACACTATCATTCCCTCAAAACTAATCAATAAGTTTCAAGACCTAGGCCTCAATACCTCCTTGACAACAACAGACTGGTAACAACATCTCTTCCATAATCTTCATCAGCACAGGTGCGCCAAAAGGCTGCGTGCTTAGCCTGCTGCTCTACTCACTTTACACTTATGACTGAGACTAAGTACAGCTCCAATGCCATATTTAAGTTTGACGGTGGCACCACTGTTGTTTCGAATCAAAGGTGGTGACGAATCAGCATATAGGAGAGAGTGAAAATCTGGCTGAGTGATGTCACCACAACAACAATCTCTCACTCAATGTCAGCAAGACCAAGGAGCTGATTATTGACTCCTGGAAGAGGAAAAAGAAGGTCCATAATCCAATCGTCTTCAGGGGATCAGAGGTGGAAAGGGTCAGCAACTTTAAATTCTTCTGTGTTATCTTTTCTTAGGATTAGTCCTTGGTCTAGCACGCAAGTGCCGTTACAAAGAAAGCAAAGCAGAGCCTCTATTTTCTTGGAAATTTGCAAAGATTCAGCATGTCATCTAAAACTTAAAAAAAACTTCTACAGATGTGTGGTGGAGACGATATTTATTGGTTGCATCATGTCTGCAATGGAAACACCAATGTGTTTCTTTTATTTGTCATGAATGCCCACAAAAAATGAATCTCGGGCCTGTATATGGTAACCTGCATATGTTTTGATAATAAATTTACTTCAAACTTTGAACTTGAAAGCACGATGAAGGGTCTTGGCCTGAAACGTCGACTGTTTATTCCCTTCCACTGGTGCTGCTTGACTTACTGAATTCCTCCAGCACGTTGTGTATCTAAACAACAAAAAGTATTGGGTATATTTTATTACTAAGTAATCGCTCACTGCTTGGTGCAAATAAAAATTTTACATATCATGAACTGTAAAATGGAGAAAATTGAAACAAAGTTCCAAGCTCAAGTTCTGGCCTAATGCTAAAATGGTAGTCTTGTAGTAGTAGTTTGATTATAAGTGGCTTCAATAACTTTGGGCTGGAAAGACACAACTAAGCCTATGTTACATTCCTTAATTTTACCTGGTTGATATCAACTGTTAGCCTCTTACAAGACCTTTCCTCATACATTTTCTCTTCCTGCCATCCAGGGATCCAAAAGGTCTGTCTAGATGAAGCAATGTAGCATCTCTTCCAATGTAGCACAGGGCATTCAGTGCTCCTCTACATTGCAAAAATTAAATGCAGACTGGGTGCCACATTGTAAAGAATCTGCCACATTAATTTTCCATCCCAATATCATTCTATCTGGCTGCAGTCTCCTGCCACCATTTAAACATGGCACAATATTATCTCGAGAAACATTTTATACTCTGTCTGGGGACACAGCAATCTCCCAGGCTCGAAAGTGAATTCTATAAAATTAGTAAATTAGTTTATTATTGTCACAGGTATTGAGATCCATGAGATGTTCTTGACTTCTTGGTATTCTTTATTTATTTATTTTGTGTTTCCACAGTTTATCTTCTTTTGCATATTGGTTCTTTGTCAGTCCTCGTTTGTGTATAGTTTTTCACTGATTCAATTGTATTCTTTGTTCTACTGTGAATGCCTGAAAGAAAATGAATCTCAAGGTAGTATATGGTGACATATGTATACTTCGATAATAAATTTACTTTGAACTTTGAATGGCTTTTCATGCCATTCTCACAGCTCTTTTCATCATGACAGTGTAGTGAGGTAGTACAAGGTAAAGCAATAGCAAAATACAGAATAAAGTATTTCAATACAAAATAAAGTATTTCAGTAACAGAGAATGTACGGTGCAGGTAGACAAAAGGTGTAAGGCCATGACAAAGTAAATAGTAAGATGAAGAGTCCCTCTCATTGTACTAGCAGGATTGAAGCTGGTGGTACGTGCTTTCAGGCTTTCATAGGAATCTGGAATTTGAACTTTGAAGAAAGATGAGAAACTGTTTTCTGGTGAAGAATTATACCCAGGTTCCTGAATCAAATATTTCCTTTTTTTGCCTTCCTTTCTCTGCCTTCACTGAGTTGTAAACTACGTTATATTTGAAAAGTGACCTGCAGCCAAGAAAAAGGATGAAAAAGGCAATAGAGGATAAACTCTTTAAGGTGCTCTTTACTATTCTGTGCGTGTTCGTACCATACTGCCCCACTCTAATTCTTTTTTATGCTCATTGTAACAGAAATTCACTACAAAAATACAGCAAAAAACATTTCTAAATTGGACTGTTCTCTGCAGTCTTCCCTGCAAGGGTAAAGAAAGCAGATGCTTCAGTCTGAAGAACCAGCCTTGAGAAAATACCTGACAAAACTCAGCACATTACAATAGCAGAACATCATCTCTCACATCTGAAAATGAAGCTCCAACCCGAGAAGAAGCCATTGAACCTGGACCTACTTCACTCTTCCTACATTCTTATAATTTAAATCTGCATGTTTTGCTTCAGCTCATCAAAGTAATTCTTAGAATTCCAACATGCTGCTCACGAATAAGATTAAGATTATTAGCTTTATTTTGTCACATCTACATTGATATATCAAAACACAATGAAATGCACCATTTGTGTCAACAACCAACATGGTCCAAGCATGTGCTAGAAGCCGCAAGTGTCACCATGCTCCTAGTGCCAACATAGCATGCCCGTAAATTACTAATCCTAACCAGAGCACCCAGAGGAAACACGTGCTCATGGGGAGAACATACAAACTTACAGCTGGTGCTATAAAGCATTGTGCAAACTGCTACACTACCATGCTGCCCCATATGGGAGAAAGTAACAGTAATTGGTCCACAGATAACATGCAAAAGCTTGCTGAGTGGAAACAGGTTTCTAGCAAGTAAAATATTCATTTTATTCAATAATTTCAACAATTTAGCAACAACAAAAATGAACCAGGACTACACAGGGAATGAATCAGTGCCTGGGGAAATGTTCCCCTTTAAATGAGTGTTCCCATTAACAGGGTGTGCCATTAACTGATATGTGTTGGATATTAATCAAAAGACAATGCAGCAGAAAAATGTAACTGATGGACTGTAAAGACATTAAGGATGCTGCATTCAAGGCCTGAAATACTATAATATTTTGATACTCATTACCAAACAATAGTACCAGCTGCCACTAATTTCATTATTTCCCTTTTAAGTGACTGAACAAGACATTTGTTTAACATTGAATAGTCCTGTCCTTCTAAAACTTCAACAAATCGAAATCCCAAGATGATTAAAATAAAACTACATCAATATTTGATTCCATTCCATTTTTGTAATCATTTTCAGTCTGTATGAAATGCACTGGCAAAGTACTTCTAAGTTCACAACTTTAATCTTCACTAAATCAAAATAAACTTCTGGCACCTAGCTATAGGAATCTTCCTGAAAACATAATGATGCTTTTGGCCTTTATTTTTCTAATTATTGTGGCATACTTTAAATCAATAAAATGCACGACAGATTGACTGATTTATAGTGGAGACAAATGTCTTTAAATCTCATTAAAAAGAAGTCTACAGTGGTATTACATTTGGCCTCAATGTGAGAAGGGGAGGAACAAAAATAAATCAGGAAAGTTCTACTGAGTCCCCTAGAAGAAAATGCCTCCAAAAGAAAAACAAACAGGACAAACAAGATAATGTTTTGAGTATTAAAGATTTATATGGAAGGTTTACAATTATGCAGCCTGAAACAGGCCCCTAAGCCCTACTTGTCCATGCTGACCAAGATGCCATTCAATGCAATTACTTTTGGCTCATATCCCTCCACATCCTTCCTATCCATGTATCTGTCCTAGTGTTTTTTAAGTACTAAAGGACTAGAACAGGGGTTCCCACGGACTCCTTGCTTCATGGTATTGGTCAATGGCATAAAAAAGGTTGAGAACCCCTGGACTGGACTATAAAAGCAAGGATAAACTGCTGAGGCTCTATAAGGTGCTGATGAGGTAGATAGATAGATACTTTATTCATCCCCATGGGGAAATTCAACTTTTTTCCAATGTCCCATACACTTGTTGTAGCAAAACTAATTACATACAATACTTAACTCAGTAAAAAATATGATATGCATCTAAATCACTATCTCAAAAAGCATTAATAATAGCTTTTAAAAAGTTCTTAAGTCCTGCATTTGGAATTTTGTGAGCAATTTTAGGCTCTGCATTGAATGAAAGATGTGCTGGAGACTGTCCAGAGGAAGTTTACAAGAATAATCTCAGGTATGAAAGGCTTAACGTATGAAAGAAGTCCTTGATGACTTTGAGCCTGTACTTAATGGAGTTGAGAAGGATGGGGGGGAGAATCTCAATAAAACCAGCCAAATACCAAAAGGCCTGGATAGAGTGGACATGGAAAGGCTGTTTCTATTATTAGGAGTGTCTAGGATCAGTATAAAGGGAAGTCCCTTTAAAATTGAGATGAGGAGGAATTTCTTCAGCTACAGGATGGAATTTCTTACCACGGGGGCAGTGGAGGCGGAGTCATTGGATGAATTTAAGGCAAAAGTTAATAGGTTCTTGTTTGGATGTTCTCCCATCGCATTAGTACAATTCAATTTCCTCTCTTACATCCATCTCTATTACAACATGAGCATCTACAGTACTGTGCAAAAGACTTTATGTGTGTGGCCTCCGTCGGTCGTGGTCGACCATGGGTACTGCACCTCTGGTAGTCACTGGTTTGTCGAGCAGCATCGACTGTGGCTATTGAGGCTGGATCTGAATCGGCAGGCTCTGTCTACCACAGTGGCTGCATATGTAGGGCATTGTGGAGTTGTTGTCCACTGTCCGCTGTGCTCTCCGATTAGATCTCCACTCCTCAAAACTGACTCAGGATCACTCTTTCACCTTGCTCTAGGTGTTGCTGAAGGGTACCTTGCCATTTGTTGCAGTCATCTGCTGTATCCTCCCAGCACTCTGTGTTGATTTTTAAGGCTTTCATGTCGCGCTTACAAAGGTCCTTGAAGCGAAGCTGGGGTCTATCAACGTTCCTCTTGCCTGCTGCTAGATCTCTGTAGATGTCCTTTGGCAGTCTACCATCCTTCATACGATGAACGCGGCCCAGCCAGCACAGTCTGTCTGCATTGTCTTAAAAGCGTGAACATTGTGGGCAGTCCAGCATGGGAGAGGACCTCAGTGTTTGGAACTTTGTCTCTCCAGGTGATGCCGAGGATGCGGCAAAGGCTACGCAGGTGAAAAAGACTTAGGCATGTGTAAGGAAGTTCTGTAAAGTGAAGATGTTTTCAAAAATACTGAAATGAAATGTTTCTAAATATTTTTTTAAAAAGTACTATAAAGAACAGTAAACTGTAAAAAAAAACTGAATCAAACCAATATTTGGCGTGACCACCCTTTGACTTTAAAACTGCATCAATTCTCTTAGGTACACTATCATGCAGTTTTATAAGAAAATTGGCTGGTAGGTTGTTCCAAGAGTCTTAGTGAACTTGCCACAGTTTTCCAGCAGACTTTGGCGGTCTTGCTTGCTTCTGTCTCTCCAGGTAATCCCAGGCAGCCTTGATGATTGCTGAGATCAGGGCTCTGTGGAGACCATACCATCTGTCGCAGAACACCTTGGTCTTTTAGCTGAAGATAGTTCTTTGTGGCCTTGGTCGTGTGCTTGAGGTCAATATCCTGCTGCAGAATGAAGTTGGGACAGATCAGACTACTCTCTGATGGTATTGCATGATGGATGAGAATCTGTTTGTACTCAGCACTGAGAGTTCCATTTTCTGGCAGATCAGCAACTAAGCACAGTTCCAATGACATATTCAAGTTTGGTGACAACACCACTGTTGGGGGCTGAATCAAAGATGGCGATGAATCAGCATATAGGAGGGAGATTGAAAATCTGGCTAGAAGGTGTCATCACAACAGCCTCTTACTTAATGTCAGCAAGACCAAGGAGCTGATTATTGACTTCAGGAAAAGGAAACTACAGGTCCATGAGCCAGTCCGCACTGAAGATCAGAGGTGGAGAGGGTCAGAAACTCTAAATGCCTCAGTGTTATTATTTCGGAGGACCTATCCTGGGCCAGCATGTAACAGCAATCATGAAGAAAGCACGCAAATGCCTCTACTTCCTTGGGAGATTGCGGAGATTCAGCTTGAGATCTAAAATCTTGACAAACATCTACAGGCGTGTAGTGGAGAGTATATTGACTGGCTGCATCACAGCCTGATATAGAAACATCAATGCCCTTGAATGGAAAATCCTACAAAATGTAGTGCATACACCCCAGTCCATCACGGATAAAGTACATCCCATGACTGAGCACATCAATGTGAAAAGCTGTTGCAGAAAAGCAACATCCATCATCAGGGATCCCCACTACCTAGGACCTGCTCTCTTCTCACCGTTGCCATTAGGAAGGTGGTACCGGAAAATCATAACTCACACCACCAACTTCAGTGACCTCCCTCAACCATTAGGCTCTTGAATCAAAGGAGATAACCACTCAAATTCAATTGCCCCATCATTGAACTGTTCTCACAACCAATGGACTCATTCAAGGACGCTTCATCTCATGTTCTTGATATTTAATGCTTACTTATTTATTAATTAATATTTTTTTCTTTTTGTATTTGCACAGTTTGTTGTCTTCTACACTCTGGCTGAATGTCCAAGTTGGGCAGACTTTCACTGATTCTATTAAGGTTATCATGGTTGTATATGTACTTTGACAATAAATTTACTTTGAACTTTAAACACCATTTGCAAAATAAACCTGCAGGGAACCTCCGCCATGCATCACAGTTGGCTGCACACACTCATACATGTAGCACTCTCCAGCTCTTCTAAGGACAAACTGTCTCCTGCTTGAGCCAAGATTTTCAAATTTTGACTCAACAGTCCAGAATACTTGCTGCCATTGTTCAGCACCCCAGACCTTGTGTTTTTGTGTGTAGGTGATTATCTTGGCTTTGTTTCCACTTCAGAGAAATGGCTTTTTGGCAGCAACCCTTCCATGAAGACTACTTCTGACAAGACTTCTCCAGATTGTGGAGGGGTATTCTTGGGTTCCAGTGGCTTCTGTGGGTTCAGAACGGATAGATAGATAGATAGATAGATAGATAGATAGATACTTTATTCATCCCCATGGGGAAATTCAACTTTTTTCCAATGTCCCATACACTTGTTGTAGCAAAACTAATTACATACAATACTTAACTCAGTAAAAAAAATATGATATGCATCTAAATCACCATCTCAAAAAGCATTAATAATAGCTTTAAAAAGTTCTTAAGTCCTGGCGGTAGAATTGTAAAGCCTAATGGCATTGGGGAGTATTGACCTCTTCATCCTGTCTGAGGAGCATTGCATCGATAGTAACCTGTCGCTGAAACTGCTTCTCTGTCTCTGGATGGTGCTATGTAGAGGATGTTCAGAGTTATCCATAATTGACCGTAGCCTACTCAGCGCCCTTCGCTCAGCTACCGATGTTAAACTCTCCAGTACTTTGCCCACGACAGAGCCCGCCTTCCTTACCAGCTTATTAAGACGTGAGGTGTCCCTCTTCTTAATGCTTCCTCCCCAACACGCCACCACAAAGAAGAGGGCGCTCTCCACAACTGACCTATAGAACATCTTCAGCATCTCACTACAGACATTGAATGACGCCAACCTTCTTAGGAAGTACATTCGACTCTGTGCCTTCCTGCACAAGGCATCTGTGATAGCAGCACTGGACTTCTTCCAATATAGAATGGATGATTTAAATACAGCTAACGTATCTCTCTGCTGCACTTTGTTTTCTTTGCCAACCACTGCAAGAAGAGCTTGGACAGCACATCTTGCAACTCCTGTCTGCCGCGAAATTTCAGCTTGGGGGAGACCTTGCTGAAGCAGGATGACCACCTTGTGGCTTGCAGCTATGCTCACTCTTGTCATGGTTTAAGAACTGATGAGTTGAAGATTAAGCAGTCGCACCTGCCACACCCTCAACTTTGTTTGATTGTCCTTTGTCCAGCTTGAGTCCTTCTACACCCGTTTCTGTTTTAGTTAACCAATTTAGTTCATTCACCTCATTATGTCATTGATCATTAGGATCCTGCTTGTTATTTTTGTTTAATAATGCACTGAGCTATAAATCTGCCATGTAATCAAGTTTTTATTTTTAAAATGGTCAATTGCTTACTATGTTACTTTATTTAATGTAATTCAAAAGTCCTCTGTAACATTTAATTTTTTGGAAAATAGATGTTTGGAAATCTAAAATTTGCTCTTTTCTACTAATACATTAATGAAGAAGACAAAAAAGATTATCTAAAATAAAATTTATATAAAAAATTATAAAAAAGACTTTTGCAAAGTACTGTATACCCTTGAGCTTCCAGTCTTGCTCTCTCTCCATTGCCATCTCCCAGTTTTACACATCCTGTTACAGGAAAGACATGGTTAAATGGAAAGAGTGCAGAAAAGATTTATGAGGATGTTGCCAGTATTCAGTTATAGGGAGAGGTTGGCCAGGCTACATCTCTGTACCACTAGATAGATAGATAGATAGATAGATACTTTATTCATCCCCATGGGGAAATTCAACATTTTTTTCCAATGTTCCATACATTTGTTTTAGCAAAACTAATTACATACAATACTTAACTCAGTAAAAATATGATATGCATCTAAATCACTCTCTCAAAAAGCATTAATAATAGCTTTTAAAAAGTTCTTAACTATCTGCTCTAAAGGAACAATAAATTCACAAAACAACAAATTTCACTACATATGGGGCATCACAGTAACACAGCAGTCAGCGCAATGCTATTACAGCTTGGGGTGTCAGTTCGGAGTTCAATTCCAACACCGTCTGGAAGAAGTTTGCATGTGAGCATAAGGGTTTCCTACCACATTCCAAAGACATATGGGTTAGTAGGCTGACTGGTCATTGTAAATTATCCTGTGATTATGCTAGGGTTAAATCAGTGGGTTGCTAGGCAGCGCGGTTCGAAGAGCCAGAAAGGCCATTTCACACTATACCTTTAAATAAATAAAGAATAACATTTAAGAAGCACATAGATGGGTATATGGAGGGGCAGGGCTTGGAGGCAAATGGGCTGAACACGGCAAACTGGGACTAGATGGGTAAGCATTGCAGTTTGCATGGACTCGTTGGGCTGAGGGACGTGTATCTGTGCTTTATCGTTTTATGACTCTGACTATGTTTCCATAATAGATATAATATTACATTATTCAATAAGAAATTTAATAAATTTGAATATTATATCTTACTGCTAAGAATCAATTCAGTTGGCATATAAAACATTTATAAATGTGAATAAAAAACACAAATAATAGGTGACTCAACTTACAACAGGACAACACACATATAATGCTGGAGCAACTGAGCAGATCAGACAGCAGTTATGGAGGGGAAACAGGCCCTTCATCAGGACTAAAAAGGAAGGGGTCAGAAGCCAGCTAAGAAAGTGGCGGAGGGAAAGGCAAGTGATAGGTGAAGGCAGGTGAGGGGAAAGTGGGTGGATGGGGTAGGGAGGATGAAGTAAGAAGCTGGGAGGAGACAGATTGAAGAGGTAAAGGGCTAAAGAAGAAGGAATCTGATAGAAGAGGACAGTGGACCAGGAGAGAAAGGGATGGAGGACACCAGTGAGAGGTAATAGGCAGGCAAGGAGAAGGGGTCAGAGAGGAAGCATAATGGAGAATGGAAAAAGATAGAAGGGGAAGGGTGAGAAATAACCGGAAGTTTCAGAAATCCATGTCCATGTCTTCAGGTTGGAGGGTTCCCAGATAGAATATGATGTGTTGCTCCTCCAAGCTGAGAGTGGTCTCATTAAGGGTGTAGAGGAGACCTATAGGCAACATGTAAGAATGGGAATGGGAAGTCAAAATGAAAAGGGTGGCTACCGGAACATCCTCCTTTTGTGGTGAATAATGTTCTGGTGCTAAAACTGAATATTATGTCCTTAATCCCTACAAGATTAGAACATCTTTAAAAGAACTAAAAAAAGCAGGAAAAAACAAGCACAAGCAGCCTCATTCTCCTAATGCCAAATCAGCACGATCAAACACCTTTTATCCATGCTCAGTCTTTTGTAAGAGACATAGTCCTATTTAAGTAGTTTCTTTCATATCACACAGTAATACACCCCAGAGTGTATTACAGCCCAATTAAGTACTTCCAAACTGAAGCTACTATCATAATGGAAAACACAGAGCAGTCAATTTATGCACTGAAAAATCCTTGGCAATAGGAACATGATAATGAGCAAATAATCTATATAGCAAGATCTACCGGGGAATAAATGTGCAAGACATTGAGAGTAACTAATTAACACAAGAAATTCTGCAGATGCTGGAAATCCAGAGCAACACACACAAAACGCTAGAAGAACTCAGCAGGTCAGGCAGCATCTACAGAGAAGGATAAACAGTTGTTTCAGGTCCAATCACTTCTCTGCTCTTCAAAATAATGCTAGGAAATTTCTCATTTCTGATCTTTGGATTAACGTTTTATCAGATGACAACACTCCAAACTGTAGAATTCCCGTTCCAGATTAACGTCAGTTGGGTGGGGAGAATACCTGATAAGGTAAAGCCCAGTGACCACGGTAATAAGATGTAAAGAATATCTGGTGAATGAGTGTATTGAAGCAGTTAGCATAAGAATATAGATGAACGAATATAGGAGTCGTGAAATACAGAGCAGGAAGACATGCTCCAGGGTCTGGATGACTGGGATGAACGTGCTGCCTGGTCACAAGGCAACAAACATGTTGAGACCAAGCACAGACCAGGTAGCCACATTACCAAGTACCCATGCTCTGTTCACTATGAGCATCTAGAGCTCCTCGCTGCCAGCCATTTCAATTTCCTTCCCTTTCAATCTACCTGCCCTCAGCCTCCTTCACTGCCAAGGTGAGATCAAACACAAACTAGAGGAACAGCATATTTTGCCTGGGTAGTCTACAACCTAATGGTATAAATACTGAACTTCCCAATTTCTGGTAATCTGCTTCTAGAAACATAGAAACATAGAAAATAGGTGCAGGAGTAGGCCATTCGGCCCTTTGAGCCTGCACCGCCATTCAGTATGATCATGGCTGATCATCCAACTCAGAACCCTGTACCTGCTTTCTCTCCATACCCCCGATCCCTTTAGCCACAAGGGCCATATCTAACTTCCTCTTAAATATAGCCAATGAACCAGCCTCAACTATTTCCTGTGACAGAGAATTCCACAGATTCACCACTCTCTGTGTGAAAAAGTTTCTCCTCATCTCGGTCCTAAAAGGCTTCCCCTTTATCCTTAAACTGTGACCCCTCGTTCTGGACTTCCCCAACATCGGAAACAATCTTCCTGCATCTAGCCTGTCCAATCCCTTTAGAATTTTATACATTTCAATAAGATCCCCCCTCAATCTTCTAAATTCCAGTGAGTATAAGCCTAGTCGATCCAGTCTTTCTTCATATGAAAGTCCTGCCATCCCAGGAATCAATCTGGTGAACCTTCTCTGTACTCCCTCTATGGCAAGAATGTCTTTCCTCAGATTAGGGGACCAAAACTGCACACAATATTCTAGGTGCGGTCTCACCAAGGCCTTGTACAACTGCAGTAGAACCTCCCTGCTCCTGTACTCAAATCCTTTTGCTATGAATGCCAACATACCATTTGCCTTTTTCACCGCCTACTGTACCTGCATGCCCACCTTCAATGACTGGTGTACAATGACACCCAGGTCTCGTTGCATCTCCCCTTTTCCTAATCGGCCACGCTCAGATAATAATCTGTTTTCCTGTTCTTGCAACCAAAGTGGATAACCTCACATTTATCCACATTAAATTGCATCTGCCATGAATTTGCCCACTCACCTAACCTATCCAAGTCACCCTGCATCCTCTTTGCATCCTCCTCACAGCTAACACTGCCGCCCAGCTTCGTGTCATCCGCAAACTTGGAGATGCTGCATTTAATTCCCTCGTCTAAATCATTAATATATATTGTAAACAACTGGGGTCCCAGCACTGAGCCTTGCGGTACCCCACTAGTCACTGCCTGCCATTCTGAAAAGGCCCCGTTTACTCTCACTCTTTGCTTCCTGTCTGCCAACCAATTCTCTATCCACATCAATACCATACCCCCAATACCGTGTGCTTTAAGTTTGCACACTAATCTCCTGTGTGGGACCTTGTCAAAAGCCTTTTGAAAATCTAAATATACCACATCCACTGGCTCTCCCCTATCCACTCTACTAGTTACATCTTCAAAAGATTCTATAAGATTCGTCAGACATGATTTTCCTTTCACAAATCCATGCTGACTTTGTCCGATGATTTCACCTCTTTCCAAATGTGCTGTAGTCACATCTTTGATAACCGACTCTAGCATTTTCCCTACCACCGATGTCAGACTAACCAGTCTATAATTCCCCGGTTTCTCTCTCCCTCCTTTTTAAAAAGTGGGGTTACATTAGCCACCCTCCAATCCCCAGGAACTAATCCAGAATCTAAGGAGTTTTGAAAAATTATCACTAATGCATCCACTATTTCTTGGGCTACTTCCTAAAGCACTCTGGGATGCAGACCATCTGGCCCTGGGGATTTATCTGCCTTTAGTCCCTTCAATTTACCTAACACCACTTCCCTACTAACATGTATTTCCCTCAGTTCCTCCATCTCACTAGACCCTCGGTCCCTTACTATTTCCAGAAGATTATTTATGTCCTCCTTAGTGAAGACAGAACCAAAGTAGTTATTCAATTGGTTTGCCATGTCTTTGTTCCCTATGATCAATTCACCTGTTTCTGACTGTAAAGGACCTACATTTGTCTTGACCAATCTTTTTCTTTTCATGTATCTATAAATGCTTTTACAGTCAGTTTTTATGTTCCCTGCCAGCTTTCTCTCATAATCTTTTTTCCCTTTCCTAATTAAGCCCTTTGTCCTCCTCTGCTGGTCTCTGAATTTCTCCCAGTCCTCAGGTGTGCCACTTTTTTTGGATAATTTATATGTTTCTTCTTTGGATTTGATACTATTTCTAATTTCCCTTGTCAGCCACGGGTGCACTACCTTCCCTGGTTTATTCTTTTGCCAAACTGGGATGAACAATTGTTGTAGTTCATCCATGCGATCTTTAAATGCTTACCACTGCATATCCACCGTCAACCCTTTAAGTATCATTTGCCAGTCTATCTTAGCTAATTCACGTCTCATACCTTCAAA
Organism: Hemitrygon akajei; assembly: GCF_048418815.1. Taxonomy (NCBI): domain Eukaryota; kingdom Metazoa; phylum Chordata; class Chondrichthyes; order Myliobatiformes; family Dasyatidae; genus Hemitrygon; species Hemitrygon akajei. The sequence continues at coordinate 37,899,335 of NC_133153.1, forward strand.
GTTACCCTTCTTTAAGTTCAGAACCTTTGTTTCTGAATTAACTATGTCACTCTCCATCTTAATGAAGAATTCCACCATATTATGGTCACTCTTACCCAAGGGGCCTCGCACGACAAGATTGCTAACTAACCCTTCCTCATTGATCAATACCCAATCTAGAATGGCCTGCTCTCTAGTTGGTTCCTCAACATGTTGGTTCAGAAAACCATCCCGCATACATTCCAAGAAATCCTCTTCCTCAGCACCCTTACCAATTTGGTTCACCCAATCTATATGTAGATTGAAGTCACCCATTATAACTACTGTTCCTTTATTGCACGCATTTCTAATTTCCTGTTTAATGCCATTCCCAACCTCACTACTACTTTTAGGTGGCCTGTACACAACTCCCACCAGTGTTTTCTGCCCCTTAGTGTTATGCAGCTCTACCCATATCGATTCCACATCCTCCAGGCTAATGTCCTTCCTTTCTATTGCGTTAATTAATCTCCTCTCTAACCAGCAATGCTACCCCACCTCCTTTTCTTTCCTGTCTATCCCTCCTGAATATTGAATATCCCTGGATGTTGAGCTCCCATCCTTGGTCACCCTGGAGTCATGTCTCTGTGATCCCAACTATATCATATTCATTAATAACTATCTGCACATTCAATTCATCCACCTTGTTACGAATGCTCCTCGCATTGACACACAAAGCCTTCAGGCTTGTCTTTACAACACTCTTAGCCCTTATACAATTATGTTGAAAAGTGGCTCTTATTGCTTTTTGCCCTGGATTTGACTCCTCTGTCCCTCACACTCTCTTTCTGATTCAACCAGATCCTCTCATATACACTCTTCTTTCCAACTCCAGCAACCATACTCCCAGCTTGCTTCCATTCCCCCATCTACACCATCTGCCCCTCCCTACATACTCCTCACACTGGGTCCCCAATCCCCTTGCTCCCACTGTTTCTAAATACCCACCGTCCCTTCCTTTGGTTCCATTCATTACCTTCCATCTTCATCAGATTCCATAATCTGCAGCCTTCGTCTCCACATCACTCGTCACTAACTCCAATCCTTCCTCCTCCACCATACTCCATCTGCAAATTAACGTCCTCAACTGGACCGACTTATCACCTGTCAGCCCCAACCCTCCCCCTCATTCAAGGGTCAAGGATTAATGTTATGTGTCATATACATTTGCTGTGGTGTGTTGGCGTGACATGCAACAAAAATCAGCAGTATGCAACAATTGGGTAAACAGTTGACCTTTAGGCTGAGATCCTTCATTAAAACTCAGCCCGAAATGTTGACTGTTTATTCATTTTCATGAATGTTGCCTGACCTGCTGAGCTCCTCCAGCATTTTGTGTGTGTTGCTCTGAATTTCCAGTATCTGCAGAATCTCTTAGGTTTAACATTCAACAATTATAAAGAATAAAGAAAGTTAGAAGTACAAGTATGAAATAAAATGTACATATATGCCTAAATACCACCGTGCATTTACAATGTAAACAGCATTATAAAAAATGGTTTAAAATGTTTTCAGAGCACTGCAGTGATGGGTTAGAAGACAGAGGAGAGTGGGGGGGGGGGCAACTAGAATGGTTGATTAGATTAACTGCCTTGGGGAACAATCTTTTGAGATGGTGTGAAGTTTTTGTTTTAATAGCCCTACAGTGTTTTCTAGAAGGGGTTTTTTGGAAAAGGCAGTTTGTTGGATGGGTAATGCCCGTAATGATTTTATATTCTCTATAATGGCCATAAGCCTTTTATTCTTTCAGTCTGGATCTGGGGTTCCCAACCTTTTTTATGCCATGGACCAATACTGTTAAGCAAACGGTCTGTATAAACCATGTTAGGAACACATGTTCTAGAGCAATTTTAGCCTTTCAAGTACAGAGGATTCCAGTTAATTGGAACACATTGAGACCTATAGATTTTGGCCAAATTAAGTTATTTCATAGAAATAGTTATAAAGCAATAAAACATAGGCAAACTACCATTTAAATGAGCAACAAGTTATTTATTTAAATGAAATGCAGAATAAATTAAACCACTATCAATACAACTACAGTACTATAAAGCTGTGTATTAGTTCCTAATTGTTATCAATGGAGGAATCCATCCAATGTACTGTATGCTGCTGCATTCTTTTGATTGACTGCAAAAGAACAAAATCAACAGATACCTAGTGTAGATAATGAACCATCTTTATACAAAGCTATTGACGACCGCATTCTTCAAATCATTTTCATCGTGATATTCAAGAGGATAGTTGATACCTTCGAATTCTTTGTAATTTCTACTTGTTGATGTAGTGAAATCTTTTCGGCTATTTCTGGCATCTCCAAGCCTAAATACTTGAAACCGCAGTAAGCAAAACAGTTTTGAATTGTCTCACTGTGTTTCTCACCAACTGTCAGTGACAAAACTCAATGCTGTTTTAACACAAGCAACTGACGCTGGTTAGAAACTGTTTTGCAACAGTCTCCTGCCCCAATTAAGTGGCATAGTGTCCCAAATAAACAAAGGGAATCCTGTCTATTTTTTCCAATTAGTTTTTGTTTTTAACAGTTGTCCCAAATGAGGGACTGCTCCCATTAACCAATGGTCCAATTAATTGGAATCCACTGTACATGTTTCCTGAAACACTTACAGGTATCGTCTAGCCTGAGCTCTGTATAACTAGACAATCACATTCTTATCTTTCCAATGTAATCTTTCAATAACACCAAGCTCTCCTTTAACTGGGTTTATAATTATGTTGTTTTATCTGGCCAAAGCAATTTAATGGTCCTAAGTATGGATCTCTTTGAAATTGCACTCTATCTAGCTTTTCACCATTTAGAAAATACTCAATTCAGCCCTTATTTTACACTGAACTGAATGAATTTGGAATTTCTGACAATGAATGCTATTTGCCAGTTTTGCCCTTTCACTTTCCCTCTTAATATCCCTGCATTATTTACTCAGTTAGGTGGCAAGGACTGCATACCACTGCAGACTTCAAAGCCAAACGCTGCGGTGCTGCCAACATCACGGCCTCTCTCCCAGATAAGCTCAATCGCTTTTATGCTCGGTTTGATGTTGCTAACTCTGAGCCTCCGAGGAAAGCCACCACTACAACCTGCAACCTGGTCATTTCTGAGGCTGAAGTACACAGATGTTTCCAATGAGTGAACAGTCGCAAGGCTGCAGGACCAGACGACATCCCAGGGTGAGTACGCAGGATGTGCGCAGCACGACTGGCAGGTGTGTTTCCTGATAATTTTAATCTCTCCTTCTCCCAGTGTAGAGTGCCCTCCTGCTTCAAATTATCCACCATTGTCCCTGTACTAAAAAAGACCAAGGTAATATACCTGAACGACTGGTGTCCTGTCGCACTCACCTCAATAATAAGCAAATGCTTTGAGAGGCTGGTCAAGGATTACATCTGCAGCTTGCTACCACCCAAACTGGACCCCCTACAATTCGCCTACCAACACAACTGATCAACAGATGACACAATAGCCACTGCTCTACGTACCATCCTTACACATCTGGAAAAGAAGGGTGCTTATGTGAGAATGCTGTTCTTGGACTACAGTTCAGTATTCAACACCATAGTTCCATCCAGGCTCGACAAGAAGCTCAGAGACCTCGGCCTTGACCCTGCCTTGTGCAGCTGGATCTAGGAGTTCCTGTCAGATCACCAGCAGATTGTAAGCGTGGGCTCCCTCACCTCCAACCCTCTGACTCTCAATAGAGGAGCCTCCTGTCTCAGTCCCCTCCTTTACTCCCTGTACATCCATGATTGTATTACCACCCACAGCTCCAATCTGCTAAGTGGTGTCAAGAAAACAACCTCTCTTTCAATGTTGCAATAACAAAGGAGCTGGTTGTGGATTACAGGAGGAATGGAAACAGGCTAACCCCTATTGACATCACTGGATCTGGAGTTGAGAAAATAAACCGCTTCAAGTTCCTCGGCATCCACACCACTGAGGACCTCACGTGGTCTGTACACCTCAGACGGCTGAGGAAGTTTGGTATGGGCCCCCAAATCCTAAGAATTTTCTACAGTGGCACAATTGAGGGCATCCTGATTGGCTGCATCACTGCCTGGTATGGGAACTGTACCTCCCTTAATTGCAGGACTCTGCAGAGAGTGGTGCGGGCAGCCCAGCGCATCTATAGCTGTGAACTTCCCATGATTCAGGACATTTACGAGGACAGGTGTGTAAAATGGGCCCCTAGGATCACTGGGGACCCAAGCCATCCCAATCACAATCTATCCCAGCTGCAACCATCTGGGAAGCAGTACCACAGCATAAAAGCCAGGACCAACAGGATCTGGGACAGCTTCTTCCACCAGGCCATCAGACTGTTGTACTCATGCTGACTTGAGTGTACTCTATATTACATTGACTGTTCTATTTATTATAAATTACTATGATTGTAGATTGCACATTTAGATGGAGACTTTACATAAAAATTTTCACTCCTCATGTATGTGAAGGATGTAAGAAATAAAGTTAATTCAATTAAATATCACTGATACATGTATGTTGTGCAATTTTGTTGTTTTGTGACAGTAGTACTGTGCAAAACATAAAAATCTATAAATTATATTAAGAAATATATTTTAAAAATTAAATTAAATAAGTAGTACAAAAATAATGAGGTAGTGTTCATGAGTTGGTTAATTATCTGTTCAGAAATCTGAAGGCAGAAGGGAAAAAGCTGTTCCTAAAACATTGAGTGTGTGTCTTTAGGCTCCTGTACCATCACCTTGACAGTAGCAATGAGAAGAGGTCATGGCCTAGACAATGGCCACCCTTAATGATACAGTGGCGCTAGAAAGTTTGTGAACCCTTTAGAATTTTCTCTATTTCTGCATAAATATGACATAAAATGTGATCAAATCTTCACGCAAGTCCTAAAACTAAAGAGAACCCAATTAAACAAATAACACAAAAAAATTATATTTTTTCATTTATTTATTGAGAAAAATTATCTAACATTACATGCATTTGTTGGAAAAAGTATGTGAACCTTTGCTTTCAGTAACTGGTGTGACCCCCTTGTATAGCAGTAACTTCAACCAAACGTTTCTGGTAACTTGATCAGTCCTGCACAAGGCTTGGAGGAAATTAAGGCCATTCCTCCATACAAAACTGTTTCAACTCTGGAATGTTGGTGGGCTTCCTTGCATGAACCATTTATTTCAGGTCCTTTCACATCATTTCTACAGGATTACGGTTAGGATTTTGACTTGGCCATTTCAAAACGTGAAATTTCTTCTGCTTTAACCATTCTTTGGTAGACTGATTTGTGGGTTTAGGGTCATAGTTTTACTGCATGACCCACATTCTCTTGACGTTCAGTTCATGGCCAGATACCCTGACATTTTCCTGCAGAGTTTGCTGGTACAATTCAGAATTCATAGCTCCATCAGAGATGGCAAGCCGTTCTGGTCCCAAGGCAGCAAAGCAGGCCCAAACCATGACACTGCCACCATGTTTCACAGATGTGATGCTGGAATGCCAAACGCAACGCTTCTCATTTAAGCCAAAAAGTTCTATTTTGGGCTCATCCATCCACAGACCATTCTTCCAACAGCCTTCTGGCTTACCCGTGTGGTTGTTAGCAAAGTTTAGATGGGCAGCAATGTTCTTCTTGGAGAGTAGTGGCTTTCTCCTTGCAATCCTGCCATGCACACCAGTGTTTGCCTAATGATAGACTCATGAACACTGACATCAGCCAATGCAAGAGAGGCCTGTAATTCCTTAGATGTTACCCTGGGGTTCTTTGTGACCTCCAGGAATATTACATGCCTTGCCCTTGGAGTGATTTTTGTTGGTCAACCTCTCCTGAAGAGAGTAACAATGGTGTTGAATTTCCTCCATTTGTACACCATCTGTCTGACTGTGGATTGATGGACACCAAACTCTTTAGAAATGGTTTTGTATTCTTTTCCAGCCTGGTGAGCATCGACAACCATTTTTCTAAGGTCCTCAGAAATCTCCTTTGATTGAGGTATGACACACTTCCAAAAACTTTTGCGGTGAAGATCAGACCTTGATAGTGAAGACCCAGGTTTATGTTCTTTAAATAGGGCAGGGCCCCCCACACTCACACCTGATTGCCATCCCATTGATCGAAACACCTAACTCTAATTTCCCCTTTAAATGAACTGATAATCCTGGAGGTTCACATACTTTTTCCAACAAATACATGAATAATATTGGATCATTTTTCTCAATAAATAAATGAATTAATATATTGTTTTGTGTTATTTATTTAATTGGGTTCTCTTTATCTAGTTTTAGGGCTTATGTGAAGATCTGATTACTTTTAGTGCATACTCATGCAGAAATAGAGAAAATTCTAAAGGGTTCATGAACTTTCTAGCACCACTGTAGATGCCACATTTTTCAGGCTTTGCCTTTTGAAGATGCCCTTGATGCAGGGGAGGATAGTGCCCATGATGTAGCTAGCTGAGTCTGCAACGCACTGCAGTTTCTCCCAATTCTGTGTAGTTGCTCCTCCCTACCAGATGGTAATGCAACCAGTTAGAATGCTCTCCACGTACCTCTATAGCAATTTGCTAGTCTTTGGTGACATACTATATGTTATTTTTGTGACCTCATCAGTATTTCCATAGAAGGGATTTGAATGGGAAGGAAAATAATTTTAAGCTAGAGTAATCCAGCTACTTATTGGTTTAATATACAGGGAATGTGTGGTTACTTCTGTTGCATACATGCTGAGTTATCCGATGGAACATAAAAGTGGCTTACAAGACAAGACAAGCAATAATAGACCATTTGTGGCTTTTCTGTATTACAACAATGACTACACAGCTAAAGTATTTCATTGGTCATGAAGTACTTTGGGGCATTCCAAAGCTGTGGAGGGCACTTTAAAAATTCAAGTTCATTATTATGAGTCAGTACAATCCTGAGATTTGATTACAGAGTTGAAGTAACTCCTTGGGATTGACTCTAATTCAAGTAGTTTTTATGTGCGGATTTTATTCTGATTTGGTCAATTAACATGCCAGTGAGCACCATAGTTCGGCTCTGTGATGATCTTCTCACAGAGGATATATGATTACAATGTCATTACTGCAAGCTTAAAAGAAATGATAACTTACAACTGCTTTTCTGCACATGCCAGAAATCAACATATATAAAATGACCACAGTAGAGCAGTAATCATTATATTATTTGCAAAATAATAATATACCGTAATATTACTGAAATTTGCCATTTGACTAGAATAAATACACTTGTATGAAAATAAATGTATTTCAGCATCTTACAGTGAAATTCCTCAATTTATCCATCAATCTGAGACCCATATTTCTTCTTTACTGCCTGCATAAAATGACTGCCTACCATCAGCATGTCCCCATCAGAGAAATAATGGGCTCGAGTATCCTATAAGGAATACAAGCTATTAAAATAATTCATAATGCGTTTATCACAAGACTGGAGTACTCACTGTCCATTGCTCTGGGAATACCAGAGCACTGCTCAGTGATGTAGATGATGAACAAAGCCCTACAATAAGCAAGATGAGAACCAGCTGATCCATAAAAAAGGAATAGACCAGAGAAACCATAGAAGACACTATTCATCTAAAAGCTGTATCCAATTTATTAAGCAGTCTTTACCAAATTCTGTCAATGATTCACATTGATGGGACAGGTTAGGTGTGGGTCTAAGGAGATTGTTAAAAGCTCGGCACAAGTGGATGACAATTATTTGTACAAGATAGAAAGTTAACAAGAATTTTCTTCCAATGTGAGAGACAAATGCTGGGCAGCTGTTTGCTTGAAAAAACATTCAATGGACTTTGTATTAAGTACACATGTTCATTAAAGCAAATACTGTATCTAATCAGCCAATCCTGTAGCAGCAACTCAATGCGTAAAAACATGCAGGTCAAGAGGTTTAATTGTTGTTCAGACCAAACGTCAAAATGGGGAAGAAATGTGATTTAAGTGACTTTGACTGTTGAATGAGTGTTAATGCCAGATGGGATGGTTTGAGTATCTCAGGAACTGCTGATCTCCTGATTTTTAAACACAACAGTCTCTAGAGCAGGGGTTCCCAACCTGAGCTCCACAGACCCCTTGCTTAATGGTATTGGTCCATGGCATGAAAAAGGTTGGGAATTCCAGCCATAGAATTTACAGAGAATGGTACGAAATACAAAAAGCATCCAGTAAGCGACAGTTCTGTGGCCAAAAACGCCTAATTAATAAGTGAGCTGAGAGGAGGATAGCCAAACTGGTCCAAACTGACAGAAGGCGACAGTAATTCAAATAACCACGCATTACAATATGGTGTGCAGAAGAGTGTCTCTGAATGTACAACACATCGAACCTCAAAATGGATGGGCTACAGCAGTAGAAGACTGACCACTGAGTGCATGCTTGTACTCTATTAGGTACCTTATGTACATAACAAAGTGGTCACTGAGTGTACCTTCACAACAGATATCTACTGTCCACAATTTTCAGCTCTTTTAAAAAAGAGAATACATCAAGCTTAATTGTAGCGGGTCATCTGGTGGCATTATGCTTACCCTTGGACATTCAGCTCTTAAATTTAATGTGTGACAAGTTGCTAGGAATGTAAACTGATATTATTGCAAAAAGGAAAACCAACTACCCATCTTACGAAGGGTCTCGGCCCGAAACGTCGACAGTGCTTCTCCTGGATATAGATGCTGCCTGGCCTGCTGTGTTCCACCAGCATTTTGTGTGTGTTGTTTGTACCCATCTTGTGCTTTGATGAACAGCAGAGGTAACTGAATCTCCTTGCCAATTGGCAAGCAAGATTGTCAAGGTAAAGTGTCTGGACTAAACAAAAAAATGAGAGTGGGAGAGAGGCACTCTGGAGACCATGTGAGAAAGGAGGGGGAAGGCCACAAAGAAAGAGCTACTGAAAAAGGGAGCAAAGGGTCATTCAGTGTGTAAAAAAAAGACAGAGGGAGAAGACAAGTGAGAGCACAAATAAACATGATCCCACTATCGCTCTGAGATGAAGTCAGAAAGAGAAAAGGTGAATGACACAGTAACCACAATGATGGGGATATAGGACAGTGAAGGTCAGAGGAGAGGAAGTGAGGGTTAGGCTGAGAGAAAAAATATTAAAGTGAAGCAGAAGTGGGGAAAATAAAAATAAATGGGATAGATTGGGGTTTGAAGCTGAATTTGATAAGGCCAGAATTAACTAGTAAACACCTTGAAGTTTGCCTCTTGGAATAATTTGGATAAATCCCAACAATTAATTTTATCACCTAGTGTCACTATCAATTTCTACCAAGTATAAAAGTACAGCAACATTTATTGTGCTACAACAACGAGACCCAATCATTCATTGTGCCATTGAATCAGAGTGTGCTATTTGCAATATCCAGTGGTCTTCATATCCTTGTCAGAATCTACTGAGTAGCTTTGGAAGTCATTATGGGTTGGAATGAGTCAGCTCTAACTTGGTTCACTGGTTAGCTTATAACAGAGAAAGGTTTGTGATTCTTCACATGGTATACTGACATGGCAAATGAAAATGAAAAAAAATGCGCTTACCCACTACACCACCCATTTAAAATAGTACCATTGTTTAAATAACTGGAAAATGAGAAAGGAAATTACTATTCCATTATCACTGAAGCAATCTCCTACCCTCCCTTGCCACAAAGTTACATCAGTCAATGTTGCCTTTAACAATTTCAGCAAGCAGGAAATTATAGCTAGTCTCTAAACAATACTGCTATTGAAATTAAATCCAATTTTATATTGTGCTAGTGCTGCTAGCTCCTAATTAACAGGTTTCTCCACAGTTTTAATAAAGTAAACTTGCTACATTAGTTGAAGCAAATGGCTAAGGAGATCCATTTTTCTCCCGTTTTAGTGCTACTGATATGCCAATCATACATTGCAGAACTCCTAGCTGCACAAAACCCAAATTAATGATGACACCATCGTTAAGCACAATATGAAGGTATCTTGAATAACACTGCCACCACTGTGGGGTTAGAATGAATTTGATAACTAGCATTCAAAATTATTAATTCTTCATATCTAATTTGGCTTTGCATTTCCTAATTTTGAGCCAGATCTGTGGCTTTTAATTCTGTTATTCATATAAGCTCAAAATGTTGTACAAAATTAGTAGCTTGATTTTAAAGAATCAAAAACATCATCTGTAACTTAAGATGTCAATTGTGGATGAACTAAGAAGAAGAGTTAAGAATAAAAGAATGTGAGATCATAACTGGTACCATGATCAAACAAAATATTCAAACATTTGATATTTGGAAATTTACAATCATGATAGTCTTGTGCTCTGTACTTTAGGTCCTTTATGAACATATTCATCACTAGCAAGGCCAATATTTGTTGTTCTTTCTTAATTCCCTTTCAGAAACACTTCAATGCACAATTTTGACCAAATACCATTAATTTATGCCAGGAGTTTAATCTAATTTAAAATACCACACTGTCAAGTTATTACCTTTTATTCCACAGTGCAACATAGACTAATTTTATAATAGTCTTTTAGGGGTTAAAGCTATCTCTTGTGGAAAGTGTTATTTAAAAAAGCCCAGGGGCTCATTTTTAATGAGCTGTAACTATTAAGTAATGCATAAAGGATACTAAAATTTATGGTGCATATAGCTATTATATAATGGAAAAAATCATTAAAAACTATTTTTCTTAATGTTCATGATGATCTGATCAGTAACTATGGAACTACTTCTGGAAATGTCAGAAAAAAAAAAGCTTTGTCCCATTTTGTCTGGAGAATTATCTTAGACCTCCTGTTGCATCTGGCCAAGGCAATGGAAGTGCAAAAATAATTATCCTGCCTGCAGAATTTTTACCACAGTGATCTATTCATTGGATTACGGGATTGGTGACAAAATTTGGCATTTATTGTCCATTCCTTTTTGTCCATAAGGTGGTGGTCAGTCATCTTCTTTAATTGCTCCAGTTTCTGTGATGGAAGATATTCCTACACTGTACAGGGAATTCCAGGAGCTGGTTCAATGATGAAGAAGAAACACTCGATATTCTAAGCTTTATATCATGAAGCCCCTTCTTTTCGGTTGACCTTCACGTTTCAGCTCAGAAGCTATATCCAGCTACTCAACATCCCAGCATTTACTGGTTTCTCAGTATTTTGTCCATAGTTTTAAGATCACTTCACCACCTCATTGAAATGCAAATAATTTTCAACTTAGAAAACTTAATATTTTACATGTTAAAGACATTTCTATTAACATGGATAATTTTCTATAATTGTGTTTGTAAGTTTGCACAAACTGTATTAGTCCTATTTGCTATCGATTTTATCTGAGAAACAATTTTACAAAAATCAAAACATAGTGGTTTGTTCCTGTTTGCTCACTTGGACATAAGAAAGCCCATTAATTCTTACAAATTAGAAGTGATAGTAAAGAAGACTAAACTGTCACAGATACGTCATGATGGTTTATTCACATGGCATAACAAAGTGATAGAAAGCAGATTCTTTATCAACAATTCCTGACACAATTCACCAATTTAAAAATAGCATGAACAAGAATGACTGAAAGATCATTTTAAACATTTTTAAAACAAAAAAAAGGATAACAGCAGAGATAGTGAATCTATTAATGATTATCTTAAATTGCCTGTATTTTCAAGTATTTCTTGAAAATGTCATATTGCTATTAACCAAGAAACACAGAGAAAACATGGGCAACTACAGTTAAAGCTGGTTAGGCTGGTACCTGTCATGGCCAAAGTTCTGGAATCCACTATTTTAGCATGTAATGATGAGATTCTTAGAAAAGAGTGTTAAGCAGAGTCAACATGATTTTATGAAGAGAAAATTGCACTGGATAACACAAATTGAGCTTTCCCAAAGCAGTCATAACCAGGTACCAGGAAGAAACCTGTGGATGTAGTATCTATTTTCAACATTTGATAAGTACCAGACAACTGAATCGGGTTTAATATCACTGTCATATGTCATGAAATTTGTGTTTTTGAGGCAGCAGTGCATTGCAATAAAAATAATTATTAAAACTATATATTACAATATATGTATAATTAAATAAGTAGTGCAAAAACAAAAAAAAAAGTGAGTTAGTGTACATGGGTTCATTGTCCATTCAGGAATCTGATGGTGGAGCAGAAGAAACTGCTCTTAAAATACTAAGTTTATGTCCTCTGGCTCCTATACTTCCTCCTTAATGCTAGCATTGAGAAGAATGGATGTCTTGGGTGATAGGAGTCCTTAATGACAGATGCCGCCTTTTTGACGCATCATATTTTGAAGATGTCCTTGACACTGGGGAGACTACTGCCCATGATGGAGATAGCTGAGTTTGCAACTTCCTGCAGCTTTTTCTGACTTTGTGCAATGGGCCCTCCATACCAGGTGGTGATGCAACCAGTTAGAATGCTCTCCAGTACATCGGTAGAAATTTGGAAGAGCCATTGGTGACATACGAAGTCTTGTCAAACTCTTAATGAAATATATCCGCTGTCGTGCCTTCTTTGTAATTATTACACAAAGTAAAGTTTCAATGGTGGGGTAATAGGGGAATAGGTATGGATGACAGATTGCTGGAATAGAGTATTGATAGATCATACATTGATGGATTATACAGTACAACACAGGAACAGGTCCTTCAGCCTACAATGTTGTGCCGAACTAATTAAAATAGTAATCAAATGCCCAACAAAACTTCACAATATTTATATCCTCCACAATTTGTTCCCTTGTCCATTCGTCCCTCCCCACTAATCTCTCTCTGGGCGCTTATCCCTGCAAGCAGCCAAAGTGCTCCACCTGCCCATTCACTTCTTCCTTCACCTCCATTCATGGCCCCTTCCTGGCGAGGCAACAATTCACCTGCAAAATCTGCTGGTGTCATCTATTGTGTCCGGAACTCCCAATGCAGCCTCCTCTACATTGGTGAGATCCGTCATAAATTGAGGGACTGCTTCGTTGAGTACCATGGCTCCATCCACCAAAAGCAGAACTTCCCAGTGGCCAAACATTTTAATTCCTCTTCCGATATGCCAGTCCATGGCCTGCCCTTGTGCCAAGATGAGGCCACCTTCAGGATGGAGGAACAAAGCCTTATATTCTGTCTGGTAGCCTCCAACCTGATGGCATGAATATTAACACCTCCTTCCCGTTAAAAAAATTCCCTCCCCCTCCCCTTCCCTCTTCTTCTTTTGCCCACTCTGGCCTCTTACTTTTTCTCATCTACCACTAATCTCCCCCGGGTCCCCTCCTCCTTCCCTTTCTCCTATGCTCCACTCTCCTCTCAGATTCCTTCATTTCCAGCCTTTTATCTTTCCTACCAACTTGGCTTCACCTATCACCTAGCTATCCTCCTTCTGCTCCCCACACTTTTTTATTCTGGCATCTTCCCCCTTCATTTTCACTCCTGAAGAAGGGTCTCAGCCTGAAACATCAACTGTTGATTCATTTCCATAAATGGTGCCTGACTTGCTGAGTTTCTCCAGCATTTTGTGTGTGTTGCTTTGGATTTCCAACATTTGCAGACTTTCTCATGTTTCTGGCCATATCCTTCCATTTGCTGCACTTTTTGTCCTATCTAAAAGCCTCTTGAGCACCCCTAACATATTTGTCTCCAGGCAGACAGACAGACATACTTTATTGATCCCGAGGGAAATCGTAATCCAGACAATCTCTGTATAAAAAATACTTACTCCCTCTCATCTAATGCCCTCTGGAATGAGACATTTCAACCCTGGGAGAAAGATACTGGCTGTCTGTACTCTCTAATAATCTTATAATCTTCTATCAGATCTCCTCTCAGCCTCCACTGCTCCAGAGAAAACAATCCCAATTTATGCAAACTCTCTTTATAGCATATCCTCTCTAATCCAAGCAGCATCCATACTGGGTGCCACTGTGATCTGCTTTAGGTCCTCAAACATTCACTATTTACATTAAACAATTAAATGAAGAAAATATCATAGAACATAGAACAGCACGTCATTTCCACTTTTGCTAATGATACAAAACTAGATGAGGAAAATGAACTTCAGGGAGAAGATAAAGAAAGATGCCAGAATTATTATTACAAAAATGTGTAGCTTTTGCATTTGGTGGGGAAAGCAGAAAACCTTTAAACAGAGAGAAATCAGCAAGTCTGTTACACAGAAGAATTTTGGTGCACCAGTTCATAAAATGTAGAAAGAAACAGGCAGGTTCAGATAGAATATAGAAAACCAATTACAAGAGAGGTGGAGTAAAAAATAAGGAAGTCTTGCTGAGGGTGTACAGGGCTTTGGCAAGATCTATTTGGGATAATGTACACAATTTTTGGTCTCTGTGCCTAAAGAAAGGTGAAATTTCTCTTCTAAGCTGCAATAATGTGGATTGTTTCTAGCACAGCATTGAGAGGGTGGTAGTGGGTGGGAACATTGCCACGTAGCAGTTAATATAACATCACTACCACGCTTGGGGCCCAGGTTCAATTCCACTGCTGCCTGTAAGGAGTTTCTACTTTCTCCCCATGACCATGTGGGGTTTTTTCAATTGCTGCAGTTTCCTCCCACAATCTAAAAACAAACAGATTAGTAGATTAATTGGTCACATGGGTGTAATTGGGCAGCGTGGGCTTGTTGGACTGGAAAGACCTATTACTGTACTATATCTCTAAATAACAAAAAATGTGAGTGAGATGTGACCAACACTCACTGGAATTTAGAAGAATCAGATCTCTTTGACATGTACAACTTTACAAGAAGGAATATCAGCACAGATCAGCACAAGAAGCTATTTTTACATCTTCAGCAATCATAGACCTTGTATGAATATAAAAGCCAACAGCAAAGCACTTGCAATGATCTTTCCCCAGAAGATTCCTGTAGATGATCAATCTCCTGAGATTTCAAAGGTCACAAAAGATAGTATTAAGGGAAGTCTTTCACTCTGTGTAATACAGTAAAACTCTGATAATCCATTATCTGAATGTTCAGAAATCCAGGCAGTCTACTATCTGGCTCATTAATCTATTGAAAATATGAGCTGAGATTCAGAGCACAAACAAAGGGTCTAGAATGCCAGAGGCCATAGGTTTGGGTCCAGAATGATTATATACCTCCTGCTCCCTTTAAACTTACTAAGTTTACTTTGTAATTTATTCTTCTACTGTACCACATATAAAAAGTGAAATAAAGCGTGTTTGATTGTTAATAGAACTAACACTGGTTAAAGAAAATCTGCTTATTGGGCATCAAAGTCTGAGAGGTGCTGGATTATGAAAGTTTACTGTATTAGGCTGTGTGCTCTGGATACAACAGCAGCTGTGGGTCTTCCATTATGTACCAACTGCAGTGATGATTTAGGCTCCCAAGCTAGCCGAGCCTCATGCCAATACAGAAACCAAGAAGGCAAATGGAAAACTGCACTGGTTAATTATATCTACATTAAAAACAATCCAGTTAAGTACAGAACAAACAAGCTACTCTTAAGTTGACGAACTGGAATTTACTCATAATATCCTGCTCAATGATACTCAGTTTGCATTCTACCAGGAACATATCTTCAGAGCTCATTACGTGTTTTGTTCTAAAGTTCATAGAAGAGATTAATTCCAGAATGGAAGTGAAAGGGACTGCTCAACATCAAGGCATCATTTGTATTCAATAATTCCAAGGTATGAAGTAATAATCAACAGCGATAAGTTCAAGTTCTACTGCACCAGTTGGGAATGCAAATTCAGTTAAGTAAATAATGTGGAATAAAAGCTGGTACTCAGAGTGTGATCTAATCAAGATTTGAAGTTGCTTTACTGTAACTTATCTACCGGTACTTTTCGGTTATAGTCTTTTAGAAATAAATCCTGGTTATTTCCCTAATGTGGCTTTATAAGACCATGTTGAACCTTATATTGATTTGGAAATTTGTATTTCCAGATCCCTTTGCTGCCCAATCCTAATTAAATTTTATTTTCAAAGTAAAATGTTAATTTGCACATCCTCATTGTTATAACTAAAATATAATAACAAGTGTTGAAAGTTGTTGCTAATTATATGTCCCAAAGGCAATTAATTCAACCAAAGTATTGCCTTATTTAGTCTGTTTTTTAAAACGATTTCATCTTCACTTGTTTGACTGTTAAACAGCAATCTTGCTGTTTTAAATTGTATGTTTGAAACAAAATCAAAAGAAAGCAGTTCTGAAGTAACTCACAAACAGATTAGATTATTTCCTCTTTCCAATACTTTGGTATGTCTGGTTTGTTGGGAAAAAACAAGAGATACATTTTGAACAAATAGATTTAGTTTGGCTACTGCCCCATGTAATATCTTAGTGGCAAAAATCTAATAGTCTTGACATCAATTCCATACAGAATATCTCAAAGTCAATCTTTTGATCTGGTAGCATCAAGATTCAACAAATACAATTTTAAAACCAAGATAAAATGTCAGCTTTGTCAAGTCATAGCCACAGTCACGGAGCCAATGACCGCAGTTAAATTAAAACCCAGAATTATCTTCTTCCTTTAGAAATCTTCAAATATCAAATGGACACCCCCTTCTTCTATTACAACACCGAAAGAACAATTATTTCAGTAAACCTTCATGCATACAATCCTGATTCAAAGAAATCCCAGCATTCTGCATGTGTGTCTGTGACCTGTTGACAGAGCCATTTTGTATGTATTCAATACTATCATCGATATGAAAGAAATTAAAGAATGAGAAATGGAAAGTGGCTTCAGGCAAAATTTCTTGATCCACTGTGTGATGGTCTTGCTGACAGCCAAGGAAGACTACTTAAATTCAAAATATATTAAATTTGAGAATTATAATGAGGAAGCAAATGAGTTATTTCAAAAGAAGGAATGGATTTTTTGACTCTAATAAAGTTATGTCCTAAATTTTAGATTTTCAGATATGCAATGTGGTGAATATGTCTTGCAAATATTAATAATATAGAGACAACAGGGATTCACAGCCTTTAAAAAAAAGCCAAACTGGTTTGTTTGCAGTATTTCGACTCACGAGGTATGTTATAGCCCACTCTGTAGAGATCCTACATAGCAATTGCATTTCAAAAGACGTTTGCCATTTTTCAGATTCAGATTTATCACATGCAGAACATACAGTGAAATGTGTTGTTTGTGTTAACAAGCAACACACCGAAGGATGTGCTCGGGACAGCCTATATGTTATTTTTTTCTAGGAGATATTACATTAAATAACACATCTATAATTATGCCACATGGTTAGCTAGCCTTGTATCTGGATGTATATTAATGAATAATATAGAATAACATCCACTCATTTTGAGAGTTCATGTTATTCTTAGTGCATGAGAAGTACTAGGTTGTGGCTGGAATTTGTTAACACTGCAAAACTATAATGATGGGTGATTTAAGATACTAGGATCATGTCCACTGTTTCAGAGGAGGCTACCGAGAATAATAAAAATTTTATAAATTATATAGGATTTTCACAGTGAATACAAGTAGATTAATTCCCAAACCAAAGGAAACAGAGCAAAATATCACCCACATAAAATCCTTTATACAGTAAGATGGAAAATTACCACACCTAGGATGATAAAGACAGTGTAGTTGCAACAGAAGACAATACACCATTTCATCTGTAAAGTAAGCAACTACTTGAAATGAAGACTCTGTAGTAATGCATTCTTTCTTGCTGTGACTGGAACTGAAAATATAGCATTGACACCTTTAATACTTTTTGCCACTTAAAACTTTTTGTTCAGAAATTATTATTGGCTATTGATAAAGACACACAGTGATATAATAAAAATACTCCAGCTTTCGTTCCTAGACTGGTGAATTGGTATGCTTTGATGATACCAAAGCAGAGAAAATCAAAGTCCTGACCCAAGCAGCTACCCTTGCCACTTCTTTTGGAAAATACACCTGGAAACAATGTTGTGTTCAACATTCCAGAGTGGAACAATTCTGTTGTATTCACTGGCTGAATTCACGCAAAAGAGGGAAATTGCTTCATGGTTCATTTATTAGAATTAAATTCAAACATGGTAAAAATGTTCAAGAAACCATTCAGTGCTGTTGCTTCACAACTCCAATGACACAGGTTTGATCCTACCTCCGGGTGCCGTCTGTGTGGAGTCTGTACATTCTCCCTCCAATCCCCCTCCCCGCACCCCCCTCATATCCCATAGGAGTACTGGAAAGTTAAATGGCTACAGTAAATTATGCATGTAACCAGGTTACGGGAGAATAAGGAGGAAGTTAATGGGTATGTGGGAGAAAAAATTTCTGGGAAGTAAATGGTGAACAGAATTTCTCTGGTAAACACAAAGTACACTGCAGATGCTGTGGTCAAACCAACACGTACAACAAGCTGGAGGAACTCAGCAGGTCGGGCAGCATCCATGGAAACGAACAGTCAACATTTCGGGCTAAGACCCTTCGTCAGGACTGAAGAGGGAGTGGGCAGGGGCACTATAAAGAAGGTGGGGGGGAGGGTGGGAAGGAGAAGGCTGGTAGGTGCCAGGTGAAAAACCAATCAGAGGAAAGACCAAGGGGTGGGGGAGGGGAATCAGGGAGGGGATAGGCAGGAAAGGTGAAGAAGGAATGTAAGGGGAAAGCACTATGTGTAGTAGAAGGTGGCAGAATCATGAGAGAGGTGATAGGCAGCTGGAGGAGGAGGCAGAGTGAAACTGAGATGGGGGAAGGGAGGGGCAGGGAATTACCGGAGGTTGGAGAATTCACTGTTCATGCCAAGGGGCTGGAGACTACCCAGACGGTATATGAGGTATTGCTCCTCCAACCTGAGTTTGGCCTCATCATGGCAGTACAGGAGGCCATGTATGGACATATCTGAATGGGAATGTGAAGCAGAGTTTAAGTGGGTGGCAACCGGGAGATCCTGCCTGTTGTGGTGAACGGAGCGGAGGTGCTTGACGAAGCAGTCCCCCAATCTGCATCGGGTCTCGCTGATGAGGAGGAGGCCGCACCAGGAGCACCGGATGCAATAGATGACCCCCACAGACTCACAAGTGAAGTGTTGTCTCACCTGGAAGGACTGTTTTGGGCCCTGAATGGTGGTAAGAAAGGAGGCCACCACTTACGCTTGCAGGGATGTGCCAGGTGGGAGGTCTGTGGGGAGGGATGTGTGGACCAGGCAGTTGCGGAGGGAACGATCCCTGCAGAAAGTGGAGAGGGATAGAGAGGGAAAGATGTGCTTAGTGGTGGGGTCCTGTTGAAGGTGGCGGAAGTTGCGGAGGATAATATGCTGGATCCGGAGGATGATGGGGTGGTAGGGGAGGACACGGGGAACTCGGTCCCTGTTGTGGTGATGGGAGGATGCGGTGAGGGCAGAAGTGCAGGAAATGGAGGAGATGCGGGTAAGGGAAACCACAATTCATAAAGAAAGAGGACATTTAAGATGTCCTGGAACGGAAAGCCTCATCCTTGGAGCAGATGCGGCAAAGACAGAGGAACTGGGAATTTCTCTGGTGAGAGGTGGCAGCAACCCGATGGATTAAATGATTTCCATCTGTAATATAATAAGTATGATGTGCGTAAATCTTTGGAAATGTGTAGTTGTTAAGTTGAATTAACCCAAGTTGGATTAAATTGCCATAACAATTTTCCTTGCTCCTTCGAATAAAGTACTTTAATAAAATAGCTACGTTTATCCCAATTTCTGCTTCAAGCTACTCAGCCTACACGTTTTGTTTCAAGCTTGTATTTGCAGACAAAAACTGAAACAAAATTATTCTAAATCATACCACTCAGTGTAACAAAAATACTTACATCTCTGAAGGTATGTGGGAATATTTACACCCACAGCTCTAATCTGCTAATTAAATTTGCCAACGACACTACATTGATTGGCTTAATCTCAAACAACAACGAGGTGGCCCACAGGGAAGAAGTCATCTCTCTGACATAGTGGTGTCAAGAAACCAACCTCTCCCTCAATGTCGCAAAAACAAAGGAGCTGGTTGTGGATTACAGGAGGAATGGAGACAGGCTAGGAGACACTATTGACGTCAATAGATCTGGGGTTGAGAGGATAAACAGCTTTAAGTTCTTCAGCATCCACATCACCAAGGACCTCACATGGTCTATACACACCAGCTGGGTGGTGAAAAAGGCACAACAGCACCTCTTTCACTTCAAATGGTTGAAGAAGTTTGGTATGGGCCCCCAAATCCTAAGAACTTTCTACAGGGGCACAATTGAGAGCATCCTGACTGGCTGCATCACTGCCTGGTATGGGAACTGTACCTCCCTTAATTGCAGGATTCTGTAGAGAGTGATGCGTACAGCCCAGCGCATCCGTAGTTGTGAACTTCCCATGATTCAGGACATTTACAAAGACAGGTGTGAAAAAAGGGCCCGAAGGATCATTGGGTACCTGATTCACCCCAACCACAATCTATTCCAGTTGCTACCATCTGGGAAACGGTACCGCAGCATAACAGCCAGGACCAACAGGTCAAAAGAACTCACGTTGATTTGAAAGTATTTCTATGGTACATTGACTGTTCTATTTATTATAAGTTATTTTTATGAATTAATATGATTGCACATTGCACATTTAGATGGAGACGTAACGTAAAGATTTTTCACTCCTCATGTACGTGCAGGATGTATGAAATAAAGTCAATTCAATTCAATTTTTTTTTAAACTAATCATTTTTGAGTCAATATATGACACCTGGGAAACCAAAGAGATACCTACTTCATTAAAGTTTATTGTATCATGGTACTTCTTTATAATAACAAGCTTAAAACTGTCAGATTCTCAAAATGAAATTATTGCTTAGACTGTATGTTTAGTAGGTGACACAAAATGCCCCAAATATACCTACATATGATAACATGGCTTTCATTTCCTCATCACTGCGTACTGTGATTCGATCCCCATCTTCATCTTCATCTTTAAAATAAACAAGAATGAATTATGAATATGACAAATTGAACTATTCATCATGACTAATTAAAAGAATGTTTGGAATGCAAAACAGACGATAATACGGTTTGGAATAATACAGTGCAAGTTACAATGGTCTTTGGGTCATACTCGAATATGCATTATAATTATCTGGATTTGGAAAGCATTTCATCACCAAATGTTTTTTTTCCTTCTAGGCAGAGAGTGGAAAACAGCAATATGTAGCCCATCCACCATGAGCTTACAATTTCATTTGAATTGTGAAATTAAGGTATCCATAGAAAAAAATTGCTCTCATTGCACTATGCAAGACAATAATACTTAACTGGCCTGTAAAACACAATTGATATAAACTTGGACTCAACAATGAACATTAATGTCTACAAGAAAGTCAATTATCTATATGTTACCCAATTTCATAAGCTTTAATGCAACATTCTCATCTGATAGAACAAGTTACAACCTCTAACCTTTATTACAAAAGCTAAAATATAATAGAACTATCTCATATAACATGCACTATGATTAACTTTTACAGTATACAGTAAAAAAGTTATGCTATATATCACTAATGCCATCACTAAAACATAAATAAAAACTGTACCGTTTACTCTGAAAATATTTAACATTTCAGTGCTCAGTTTACACTGTATTTAACTCTTCAATTATAAATAGGGTCAAAGTTCGAAGTAAATTTATTATCAAAGCACATATATGTCACCATATATCAGTACAACTCTGAGATTCATTTCTGTCAATAGGTGGCTAGATAATGGGCATGGGGTAAGGCAATCAAGATGACAACACAAACTCTCAATCATAAGAATCTGACTATTGCTGTAAAATTCTTCAACACTATAAGCCTTTATATTTATACAGCAGTTTTTAAACATTCTAGTATATTTTCCAAAGTGTTGTTTATCACAAATAGGAAGATATCCCTGCAAATGTGAAATATACTGTTAAAGAATTATCCTCATTTGTACACAAGAGCATTTTGCTCTTGTTAATGGTGTATACTCAAGCAGTGTTGTGAGGGTAGCATTGAAATTCAGGAGCACATACAAACGTTGGAGGTGCTCCAAGAAGAGTGAAGTGGTAAGGGTTAGTAAACAGTTGTGTGACTTCTGCAAGGCTGTCCATATGCATGGGACGTCTGAGGAAATAGGAAGTATAGAATAACTCTTTGAATATTAGAGATCAGTGTGCAAACACAAGAATTTGTGAATTAAAAGAGGGAAAGTAACCAGTGAATCTGCTCCACCATTCAACAAAATAACATTTAATCCTTTGCCCCTTGTATAGTGAAGTCTGATCACAATAATCCTCATTATTTAGTGCCCAGAAATCCTCTGATCCCAACCTTGAATATACTCAACAATCACAACATTCATGGTCCTCACGACAGTTTTTCTCTTACCTATCATCTTATGTTGCTGATACTTCACTTTTTAAATGTCTGCTGTTCCATATCTACTAGCAAACTTTCTGATTATAATCTTCCCATCTACCCAAGCCAATTCACTCCTCCTATCTATGTTATTGGCCTTAAGTTCAAGACTTACTTTTCTGTTGCTCAAACTGCAGTCAAAATTCTATTATTTTGGCCTTGATATTATACTAACAACAAGCTGCATTGCCTGTTACTTTCCCGAACAATGGGCTAAGTACAAGTTTACCTTCTGCAGAGCTACTATTGCTAAGCTGCATGCGAAAGTCTGTCTTTGATATAGTACCAGTGGTGATCCCCTACGCAGTGCGGGCCTTGCATGTATAAATGGCATCACACTGGGGCAAAACAAAACTGAACTGCAAACAAGCTAATGAAAAGTTTGAATTCTGACTAAGTCTGACTAAGTCAGCAAGGTGTCAAAACTTGTCAAAAAAGAACACTGTATCTGCCTGCCCATTTCTGACATTCAGAAACATTAAAAATAAATAATGTTAACAATAATTTAAAAAACTGAAATATTTAAATATATCTAAGAACATAAGAACTTAATTAATTTCTTAAAAATGATAAAATACCGCTTCTAACTTTCGGCTCCATACAAAGTGAATGGGAATAATGCTCCTGTGAGAGACCTAACCAGCATGGTTTCTCCTGCAACTCTCCCAACTAAATCCAACCATTCTGATCATTAACACAAGAGATTCTATAGATGCTGGAAATACAAAACACACAAAAAGATGGAGGAACTCGACAGGTCAGGTAGCATCTATGGAGAGGAATAACCAGTCGATGTTTCGGGCCAAGATCCTTCATCAGGACTGATCTTATTCTCACGATTCTGATCACTTGTCTTAAAG
Source organism: Hemitrygon akajei (assembly GCF_048418815.1). Classification (NCBI taxonomy): domain Eukaryota; kingdom Metazoa; phylum Chordata; class Chondrichthyes; order Myliobatiformes; family Dasyatidae; genus Hemitrygon; species Hemitrygon akajei. The sequence goes on from NC_133153.1 coordinate 37,922,579, forward strand.
ATTGATAGAATAATAATCAACTTCAGCTCACTGGCCATCTAAAATAACCTACCTTCAAGCTGGTTCCATGTTCCCAAAAAAGTTAATTCTATGAACTCTTCCTCCACTTCCGTTTAATAAAAAAGATTAAAATCCTTTGCAATGATTGTGCAAAAATTGAATTAAATGGCTTCTGGTGCTTTTGTTTTGCTGGTGTTAACCCCGAGCACCACTTCAAGTCATGTTTTTCCTGTTCCTTGTTTTCTCTTATTTCCACCAGACTGATTTTACTGAAGAGCAGAAAGTACTGTACATTCATAATTTAAGTGCATTATGCACAAGTAGGAAAATGATATCAAAAACTGGCAAATGTTCAGAAAGGACAAGACAACAAAAGGAGGCTATCAGGGTTCATGCAAGTTGCATAAAAGTTATGGATGTTGGACATGGAATGTAGTAGAAAAACAAAACCAATGAAGGAGTTACTGTTCCAAGAACATCAGTCTGCAATCTGCAGGTTTGAGACTCCATTATCGATCTAAGTCCACTCTGTGTATAACAGTAGACTGTGAACTTGCAGTAGTCTTCTCGTTATTATAATAGGAAATGAGGCTTTAAACGTGCACAGTTAAATGAGTCTGATGCAGGTTCAGAACTTTAACTAAAGTAAAATGGTGACAAGAGACAGGGATGGGAACCTGTTCATGGAGAGGCTGTGGAGGCAGATGTTGGTAAGATATCAGACAAAGTCACAAATCAAAAGGTTAATAATGGTGTGACTTGTGTCCTGTGCTGCGTATATTCCAATGCAAGAATTATCATAGGAAAGGCGGATGACCTCAGGGCATGGATCAACACCTGGAATTATGACGTTGTAGCCATTAGTGAGACCTGGTTGCACAAGGACAGGACTGGCCGCTCAATATTCTGGGGTTCCATTGTTTTACATGTGACAGAGCGGGAAGAATTAAAGGAGGAAGGGTTGCATTACTAGTCTGGGAAACTGTCATGGCAGAGCTCCATCAGAACTCAACTAGTGAGGTGTTATGGGTGGAACTGAGAAATAAGAAAGGTTTGACCACTTTTATATTACTGACCATCCAACAGTCCTAGGAATTTAGAGGAACAAATTTGAAAAGAGTTCACAGCCTATTGCAAGAAACATAAAGTTGTTATTGTAGGTGATTTCAACTTTCCACATATTGATGGGACTAAATGGGACAGAGTTTATCATATGTGTTCAAGAAAGTTTCCTACATCAGTACGTAGAAGTCCCAACGAGAAAGCATGCAGACACAAAGTACACTGCAGATGCTGTGGTCAAATCAACACGTACAAACAAGGTGGATGAACTCAGCAGGTCGGGCAGCATCCGTTGAAATGAGCAGTCAACGGTTTGGGCCGAGACCCTTCATCCTGACGTTGACTGCTCATTTCAATGGATGCTGCCCAACCTGCTGAGTTCATCCAGCTTGTTTGTACGTGTTGAGAAAGCATGCAATACTGGATCTGCTATTATGGAATGAGACAGGGCAGGTGACAGAAGTTCGTGTAGGGTAACACTTTGCATCCAGTGACCACAATGCCATTAGTTTCAAAGTAATATGCCAAAAGATATGTCTGGTTAAGATTCTAAATTGGAGAAAGGCCAGTTTTGATGGCATCAGAATTAGTCTGGCAAGTGTGGATTGGGACAAGCTATTTTCTGGCAAAAATGTACTAGGAAAGTGAGAGGCCTTCAAAAACAAAATTTTGAGAGTACAACGTCTGTATGTGCCTCTCAGAATACAGAAAACAAGTGTAGGGAATCTTGGTTTTCAAGAGATGTTGAGGCCATGGTTAAGAAAAAAAAAGGTGCATGGCAGATATAGGCAAATAGGAACAAATTAGGTGCTTATGGAGTACAAGAAATGCAAGAGATCACTTAAGAAAGAAATCAGGAAAGCTAAAAGAAGACATGAAGTTGCTCTAGCAGACAAGGTGAAGAAGAATCCCATGGGATTCTACAGCTATGTTAAGAGCAAAACGATTACAAAGGACAAAACTGGTCGTCTAGAATACCAGAATGGTAATCCATGGGTGGAGCCAAAACAGATGGAGGAGATCTTAAATGTATTTTTTACATCTGTATTTACTCAGGAGATGGACACCTAGTCTATTGAAGTGAGGCAAAGCGGCATCAACTTTATTGACCCTGCACAGATTACAGAGGAGGAGCTATTTGCTACCCTGAGGCAAATCAGGTGGACAAACCCCTAGGGTGTTCCCTCAGACCTTAAAGGAGGCAATTGCAGAAATCACCGGGACCCTATTAGAGATATTTAAAACACCCTTAGCGACAGGAGAAATACCAGAAGATTGGAGGATAGCCTATGTTGTTCTGCTGTTTTAAAAAGGCTCTAAACAGAAAGAAGGAAATTATAGGCCGGTGAGTCTAACATCTGGTGTGTGAAAGTTACTGGAAAGTATTCTAAGAGACCAGGTATATTGGATAGTCAGCATGTCTTCGTGCCTGGTAGGTCATGTCTAACCAATCTTACAGAGTTTTACGAAGTTACCAGGAAAGTGGATGAAGGCAAGGCAGTGGATATTGTCAATGTGGACTTTAGTAAGGCATTTGTCAAGGTCCCAGCATTCAGGATGAGATAGTAAATTGAATTAGATACTGGCTTTGTGGGAGAAGTAAGAGAGTAGAGTAAAATAATAGAGGGTTGCCTCTCTGACTGGAAGCCTGTGATTAGAGGTGTGCCACAGCCATCAGTGCTGGGTCCTTTCCTGTTGTCATCTATATCACTGATTTGGATGATAATGTGGTTAATTGGATCAGCAAATTTACAGAATACACCAAGAATAGGGGTGTTGTGGACAGTGAGGAAGGCTATCAGGGCTTGCAAAGGGATCCGTATCAGCTGGAAAAATGGGCTGAAAAATAGCAGATGGAACTTAATGTAGACAAGTGTGAAGTTTTGCACTTCTGTAGGACTAACCAGGGTAGGTTCTACACAGTGAATAGTAGGACACTGAGGAGTGTGATAGAACAAAGGGATCTGGGAATAAAGGTACATAATTCATTGAAAGTGGCATCACAAGTAGATAGAGCCATAAGGAAAGCTTCTGGAACATTGACCCTCATAAATCAATGTTTTGAGTACAGAAGACGGGATGTTATGTTGAAGTCGTATAAGACGTTAGTGAGGTCTAATTTAGAGTATCGTGTGTAGTTTTGGTCACCTACTACAGGAAGGATGTAAACAAGGTTGAAAGAGTCCAGAGAAAATTTACAAGGGTGTTGCTAGGTGTGGAGGACTTGAGTTATAGGGAAAGATTGAGTAGATTAGGAATGTATTCTTTAGAACGTAAAAGACTAAGAGGAAATTTGATAGACCTATATAAAGTTATGAGGGGTATAGGTAGGTTAAATGCAAGCAGGTTCTTTCTGCTGAGGTGGAGTGGGACAACCAGAGGTCATGGATTATGGGTGAAAGGCTTAAGGGGAACATGAGGGGAAACTTTTTCGCTCAAGAGGGTCATAAAAGTATGGAATGAGCTGCCAGCACAAGTGGTGCACGTGAGCTCGATTTCAACATTTAAGAGAAAGTTTGGATCGATACACGGAGAGTAGGGATATGGAGGACTATGGTCCTGGTGCAGGTCGATGGGAGTAGGTAGTTTAAATGGTTCTGGCATGGACTAGATGGGCCAAAAGCCCTGCTTCTGTGTTGTACCTCTCCATGACTCTATGATACACAGTTTTACAGAAGTTACACATTTTGTTTAATTAAATTAATGTCAATGTAATTACCTATTTTTCTGGTGGCCCTATCAAATTGGGAACAAGAAATAAGGAAACTCACAGGTCCATGAGTGAGATTCAAAAAGAGAAGCCTTTGTGGGCTTTTGGTGTTTTCCAGCGACCCAATCAAATAGTAATTCATTAGCAAGGGCAGATAGAGATAAAGTAGGGACAAGTTCATAGGTCATTGTGTGTGTGGACCAGGGTTAGAGTGGGGAGGCTTTGGCTCATCAGGTTTGGGTGAGAACAGGCTTGGGAGAGGTACGTATTTGTAAAGTTTCTACTTCATTCTTTGAGGATGGCTGTAGGGGCTGTGTTGTGTTCTTTGTGTGAGATGTGGGAACTGTGGGAGACCTCCAGCCTCCCAGATAACTACATCTGCACCAGACGCACCAAGTTGCAGCTCCTCAGAGAACTTGTTAAGGAACTGGAGCTGCAGCTCAATAAACTTCGGCTCATACAGGAAACTGAGGAGGTGACAGATAGGAGCGACAGGAAGATAGTCACCCTTAAGTTGTAGGAAGCAGGTGCCTGGGTGACTGTCAGGAAAGGGAATGAAAATTGGCAGCCAGTTGCAGAGTACCCCTGTGCTGTTCCCCTCAATAATAAGTATACCATTTTGGATACTGTTGTGGGGGGGGGGGGGGGGGGAAACGATCTAGCGGGGGAAGCTGTGGCAATCTGGTCTCTGGTACTGTCTGGAGATGTGGCTCAGAGGGAGGGGTGATAAAAGATCTGCAGTAATGAAAAGGGATTCCATAGTTAGAGAAGTAGACATGGGTTCTGTGCAAGCAATAGAGACACCTGGAAGGTATGTTGCCTCCCAGGTGCCAGGGTCAGGGACAACTTGGACTGGGTCCACAGCATTCTAAAGGGGGAGGGTGAACAGCCAGAAGTGTTGGTACATATTGGCACCAATGACATAGGTGGAAAAAGGAGGAGGTTCTGAATGAGAGAATTTAGGGAGCTAAAAAGCCAAGTCTCCAGGGTAGAAAACTTAAGTTTGCTGTTTATGCCACATGCCACTGAGTGAAGAATAGATGATTTGGCAGATGAATACATGGTTGAGGAACTGGTGCTGGGGGCAGGTTTTCAGATTTCTGGATCATTGGGCTCTCCTCTGGGAAGGTATGACCTGTACTAAAAGGATGGGTTACACCTGAACCCGAGTGGGACCTCTTTACAGGCAGGTTTGCTAGAACTGACGGTGAGTATTTAAATTAATTTGGCAGGGGAATGGGAAACTGAGTGATCATACATTTCTTAGCCCATATCTGAAACTATATCGTGCTGTGTTCTTTGCCAACTTTCTACTCTATCCACAACACCACCAATCTTGGAATCATCCACAAATTTACTAACCCACTCATCTACATTTTTATCCAGGTCATTTATATAAATCACAAACAGCACAGGTCCCAGCATAGATACCTGTGGAACTCCACCAATAGCAAACCTCCAGCTCGAATAAGTCTCTTCAACCACTACCCTCTGTCTTTCATGCACAAGCCAGTTCTGAAACCAAACAGCCAATTTGCCGTGGACCTCATGTATCTTAATCTTCTGGATTAGGCTTCCAAGAGGGACTTTCTCAAATGACTTACTAAAATCCATATAGACAACATCCATTGTCCTACCCTCTCTTGTCACCTTAACAAAAAACTCAATCAAGTTCGTAAGGCATGACCTGCCACACACAAAGCCATGCTGGTTCTCCTTAATTTAGCCATGGGTCTCCAAATGCATATATATCCAATCCCTAAGAAGGGAATGGAAAATTTCAAATGTCACTCCACTCTTCAAGAAAGGAGGGAAGCAGAAGAAAGGTAATTATAGGTCACTGGTTGACCTCACTGGTTGGGAAGAAATTGGGAGGTTTAGGGGTATATGGACAGGCACATGCTAAAATAGGCCAAAGTAAGCATGGTTTCCTGAAGGGAAAATCTGCCTGACAAATCTGTTGGAATTCTTTGAGCAAATAACAAGCAGGATAGAAAAAGGAGAATTGGTGGATGTTGTGTACTTGCATTTTCAGAAGGCCTTTGACAAGGTGCCACACTTGAGGCTGCTTAGCAAAATAACAGCCCATAGTATTACAGGAAAGGTATGAGCATGGATAGAGCATTGGCTGATTGGCAGGAGGCAAAGAATGGGAATAAATGGAGCCTTTTCTAATTGGCCACAGGTGACTAATGGTGTTCCACAGGATCAATGTTGGGACCATTTCTTTTTACATTGTATGTCAATGATTTGGATGACAGAATTGATGGCTTTGTGGCCAGGTTTGTGGAGGGGTAGGTAGAGTTGATGACGCAGGAAGGCTGCAGAAGGACTTAGACAAATGAGGAGAATGGGCCAAGAAGTGGCAGATGGAATACAATGTTGAGAAGTGTATGCTCATGCACTTTAGTAGAAGAAATAGTATAGACTATTTCCTCAACGTGGAGAAAATTCAAAACTCCATGGTGCAAAGGGACTTAAGAGTCCATGTGCAGGGTTCCTTAACAGTTAACTTGTAGATTGAACTGGTGGTGAGGAACACTAGCATTCATTTCGAGAGGACTAGAATATAAAAACAAGGATATAATCCTGAGGCTTTTATAAGGCACTGGTGAGGCCTCACTTGGAGTATTATAAACAGTTTTGGGCACATTATCTAAGAAAAGATGTGCTGACATTGAAGACGGTTCAAAGGAGGTTCACAAAAATGATGCTTCGTATAATTTGAGGAGCATTTGATGGCTCTGGGGTATACTCACTGGAATTTAGAAGAATAGGGGGGATCTATTGAATGTTGAAAGGCATAGATAGAGAGGCTGTGGAGAGGATGTTTTCTATAATGGGGGAGTCTAGGGCCAGAGGGCACAGCCTCAGAATAGAGGGATGTCCATTTAGGACAGAGATGTGAAGGAGTTTATTTAAGCAGAGGCTGGTGAATCAGGCAGATGTGGAAACCAGGTTATTAGCTGTATGTAAGGTGGAGGTTGATAGATTCTTGAAAAGTCCAGGGTGTGAAAGGTTAGGGAGAGAAGGCAGGAGAAAGGGGTTGAGAGGGAAATGGTTCAGCCATGATTAAATGGTGGAACAGATTTGATGGGCTGAATGGCCTAATTATGCTCCTGGGTTTTATGGTACTTATTTGCTTTTCAGTATTTTACAAGATTTAACTGTTTTAACTTCATTTCAGAAATATTCTATCCTTTCAAAAATTTCTGAAATTTAATTCCCTCCAGCAGATTAGCTCAAAGCAAGACTGGATTCTGTGGATAACTGAACAGTGGGAATAAATCTGTGATGAAAAAGCATGATGACATTCATGTATTCATGCTATAAGGTAAATAACAGGTTTGCTATAAAGATTATCATTAGATAAAGATACATGAATGCAATTCATTAAGATCTAATAAGCCTCTCCTCTGCCAACCAGTGTGTCAGATCTAGGTTAACATTTCTTCTAAACAATGAATTACAAAATCACCAAATGCTGTCAAATACAGAAGCTCTCCAATCCTCAAAATTTAACAGCTTGCCAATCAAGCCAGAAATTAATAATCTTAAATTAAAAGAAAAATCCATATACAGCAGATTCTGGTTAATGCGACCATGTATTAAATAGGACAGCCGTTTTCTTGAGATAACTCTTAAAGAACAATAAATAATCAAGAAAATTGCCAGGATTCCCTTCAATAATTAGGGAGATAATGCCTCTTAATTGGGACAGGAGACTGTTGCTAAACAGTTTCTAACTGGCGTCAGTCACGTGCATTTGTGTGGCCGTTAAACACTATACCATGCTTAGAGTGAACAGTTTTTAAATAGCTTCATTTGCATGTTTGCATTCAAAAAACTGTGATTTTTGTCACTTACAGTTTGTGGGAAATAAACAGCAAGGCAATTCAGAACTGTGTTGCTCACTGCAGTTTCAAGTAGTCAGGCTTGAAGATGCCAGAAACAGCCACGAGTGAAAATCAAACAATTTCACTACTTCAACAAGTTAGGAATTACGAAGGAATTGAAGGTCTCGACAATTATTTTGAATTTTACAATGAAAATGAATATTTGGAGATGCAATCATCTAAAGTATTGTATGAAGGCAGTCCATTATCTGCACTGATCTGATTTTGTTCATTTACAGTCAATCAAAACAACAAGGCAGCGTACACTGGAATAATTCCTCCAATAAGTATTAGGAACTAGTTTTATAATACTGTAGTGATATTGTTAAGTGTTTTAATTTGTTCTGTATTTCATTTAAATATACAATTTGCTACTCAGTTAAATGGTAGTTTGTCTTTTTTACGCATTTTAACTACTTCCATAAATCTTTGGCTAACTGGGGCAGCAGGTCAATTGGTCCAAAACGTATTGGTCCTAGTGTGTCCCAATTAACTGGAACCCACAGTATCCACATTCTTCCTAATTTATATTCCTTTGAGGCTTGCAAAATACATTGTTAATGCAATATTAACCAAATTAAAAAGAAACTAATGAATAGTTCTCTCTATTAATGGTGCATTTTACTTTGCAAGCACTGGATTAGTTAAAAAAAATCTACTTACACTCAAATGCTGTTGTCGTTGTATCTGGCAACACTTGGCCAATAACATCCTAAAAACAAGGAATAAAACTGGTCAATCTAAAAGCAATGTGGGATGGTTTAACAGCCAAAGTAATTCAGGACGACTTCCGTTATCTCTCTACCTTCTGCATAGTTGATTTCCAATACTGTCATCCATTTGCACTTTGCTCCACTTGAAAAAAAGGAAACATATTGATGCCTATATTTTCCTGCTAATATGCCCCCCTTTTACTTGATCCTGTATAACTTTCAACCCCAATACCGGAACACAATATTGGAACGCAAATCAATGGACCTGCACATTAATTTTAAGATAGATGAAGAGTTTTTACCTGGTATTCTCAAAATCCTCATAACTTTTGGAAATACAAGGACCTTAACTTTTTGTAATCAGAGAGTTAGAAATGTTGTGTTTATTGCCAAGAACTACTGAAAAGATTTGAACCCCTTCAAGGAATACTAAAGTACATTTTGGAACATAGTGCAATTTGCCTCTTTGCTACAAAAGGGAAATGAAGTTTTGAATTTGACCTAATGCTTGACTTCATTTAAAACATTAGAAAGTTGTGAGCAAATTATGATGGTGCTGGAAGCATGGTGACACTTGCGGCTTGCTCCAGCACAATCCTCAAACTGTGCTGGTCGTTGATGCAAACAACGTATCTCACTGTATGGTTTGATGTTTCAATGTACATATGACAAATAAAGCTAATCTCTTTAGCTAAACAAATAGAGCTACCATGACTTTAAGTATACATTAATTATAATAAAAGATAACTTGATTTTTAAATGATCCTAATAAAAAAACTGCCAACACATTCAATCAGTACAAGTTTCCATTTTGAAATAACTTGAAGATTATTACATCAAGATTTGGAAACACTGGAAATTGATGAGGAGAAAGGAGTGACAGACTGGGTATGATGGGGAGGAGCTTGGAATGGAGGCACGTGAAAAGATGTGTTTTCTGTTTTGGGTTCTGTACTAAATGGGAAAACTTCATTGCAGAGACTTTTACAGACCTCATTTACAAATTACTAGTTTTTCCCATTCATTAAATTTATGCCAAATCAATTCAATATGCTCAATCATGTGTTTATCTACCTTGAACCCAGGAAAGATAAAACACATTTTCTTAATGATGAGGAACTTAAAACTGCAAAGGAGCAAGGAAATTTTGGATACACAAATCGTTAAAAGCCAGTAGACCAGGTACAAAAAGCAATTAAAAAAGCTAATGGAGTATTGGCTTTTATCACAATACAAATGTGAGGAAATTACGCTTCGTTGCAGAGACTTGAACGGACCTCATCTAAGTGTTTTAGTTTTGTGCACTACATTTCAGCGGCTATACTACCCTTGGAAGGTATCACACATTCATCCGAATGACACTACTAGAGATTTAGCGGATTGTGTTAGTGTTCGGTACAGTTCTTGGGTATACTTCAGTAGGAAGGTGGGCTTTGGAAACAACCAACCCTAATCACCAGATTATTCAATTATTAGACTGATCCCTGTGCTTAAGACTCCTAACTGTATAAGCTGCAGTCTTAAATATATACTAATAAAACACTTCCGATTCAAGCTATCTACAAGGCATGAGAATATACTTGACTAAAGTAAGAAATTCAGTAACTCAGCACTGGCAACATAAAAAGGTCCAGTGTTAGAACCCAGAGAATCAGAGTAATGGATGTAATAATAGTGTAATATTATTTTAAGAATTGAGAGTTTAGGGATAGGAAAACCAAATAAAAGGGAACCAGATGTCACAAGATTTCATAAATGTGGCATCATGGAGGCCAAATGGAGTGGATAAAAATGGGTACCTGTCCCCATGTGGAAACATCATCATCAGCTAATTATCTTCTAATAAACATAGAACATAGCGCAGTTCGGGCCCTTTGATCCTACGATGTTGTACTGACCTTTTAACCTACTCGAAGATCAAACTAACACTTCAACCTGCATAGCCCTCCATTTTTCTTTCATCCATGTGCCTATCTAAGATTCTCTGCTGAAATAATTATTACTCTCTGCTATAATAGTTAAGTATAGTATGCATAAAAATTATCAGTGCATTGTATCAATCCAAGAGACTCTCATCCCTTTCTTATTTCTATTGTTAAAATTTCAATTTGAAAATAAAACTCCCCAAACAAAATACTATTGAGTCCTGCCAAAGAGTTTTGGCCCAAAACGTTGACTGTATTCTTTTCCTAGATGCTGCCTGGCCTGCTGAGTTCCTCCAGCATTTTGTGTGTGTGGCCTGGATTTCCAGCATCTGCAGATATTCTCTCATTTACTATTGAATTTCTATCAGATTATCTGCATTCTTTTCAAGATGATAATAACAGTGCAAATTACCCTAAAATATACCAACTCTATATGGAACAAGGCTACAACACCTTTTCTATACTGAATGCAGTAATTATTGCTGTGAAATTTTTGTTCACAAGAACAGTCTTCAGGTATTTCCTACTTAATGGATACAAATATCTAGAGTAACACACAAAATGCTGGAAGAACTCAGCAGACACGAGGAAATCTGCAGATGCTGGAAATTGAAAGAACACACACAAAATGCTGGTGGAACACAACAGGCCAGGCAGCATCTATAGGAAGAAGCACTGTCAACGTTTCGGGCCGAGACCCTTCGTCAGGACTAACTGAAAGGAGAGATACTAAGGGATTTGAAAGTAGTGGGGGGAGGGGGAAATGCGAAATGATAGGAGAAGACCGGAGGGGGTGGGATGAAGCTAAGAGCTGGAAAGGTGATTGGCGAAAGTGATACAGAGCTGAAGAAGGGAAAGGATCATGGGACGGGAGGCCTCAGGAGAAAGAAAGGGGCGGGGGGGGGGGGGGGAGCACCAGAGGGAGATGGAGAACAGGCAGGGTAATGGGCAGAGAGAGAGAGAGAAAAAAACAAACAACTAAATATGCCAGGGATGGGGTAAGAAGGGGAGGAACTCAGCAGGTTGGGCAGTATCTATGGAAAGGAATAAAGAGACAATGTTTCAGGCTGAGACCCTTCATCAGGACTGGTCTCGGCCCAAAATGTTGTCTCATTATTCCTCTCCAGAGACGCTGCCTGACCTGCTGAATTCCTCCAGCATTTTGTGTGTGTTACTCTGGATTTCCAGTACCTGCAGAATCACTTGTGTTTATCACCTACATATCTAGTGTGAGAAATTAGCTGAACCAGACCCACTTCTACCAACATCAATGTCACAACACCATTTAAAGTTTACTGGAAAGAGATCCCAGAAGGGAAGCACTTCTAAGTAGCAGTTCAGTTGATTATGTGGATAATCACAAATTCAAACCCACATTCCATAAACCACCATGGGTATAAATTCCTATCTATGCCTATAATGCAATGCAAACAACCTCATTCTAACTTTCTATCCAATGACACTGAAGGCATCGTGTCAACCAACATATCAAAATAAGTCTCCGTGTCCCTCTACGCAAGCGTCTAATGGGGGTCATGTACTCAATTGCAATACATTTTAAGAAAATGAAAAAAAAAGTTGTTCCCAAAACTGGAAGAGAAGATTGGATCAGGGAGAGTTTCAGTAAGACGTGGAGCAAGCTAAAGGATGTGAGGGAAAATTGTCACAGGGAAATAATGTCTCATTGTTTCCCTGTGATCATTTCTCATTGGGGGGAGCAATTATAGAATAAATTATTTAATAAGAAAATTATTAGTAACTTGAGGATCTGAATAAATAAAATTGAAGCATATAAGAGTTAGAATCTTAAAGATTAAGTAACATGGAAAATCAAAAAATTAACAGCAGACAGGAAAGGATATATAGAACATATTTTCAAAAACTCTCAAAAAAGGCAAAATATTTTGTATAATAGAATCTTTGATAGTAAAAGATTGATTATCAAAATTATTAGCAATTTGATAGGTACATTCTTCATTAAAAGACTGTTGAGCAATGTGAAGAAATTAATAAGAATGAAAGCAAAGTTTATGGTACAGATATCAGTGGAGTCAATGTAGGTCAGTAAGCGTGGGGATCTCACTTATGCAGCTGGGAGTAGACAGGAATATTCAAATCTGCAGATGCAAGACTAGCCCACAGCAATTCTAAGTCAGTCTCATTGAACTTTAGCTGTCATGTTATAACCTCAACATTGTTAAAAGGATTTCAGTCTCAGAGAAGTGCTGTCTAAACTGATGATTTTCTGTTTCTATTTCAGATCTTCAACAAATGCATATTTTATACTTAAAAGCAGCTTTGTTGGGAATAAATAATATTCTGGAAAGCTTTTCAGAGCCAATTCTTCCATTGCAATTTAAATGAAATGTGTACTTTAACAGCTAATCCAAGAACAGGGGAAATACACTATATGATTTATGCATTTAAAAGCATATTATTTTTGAACTAAAATATATATATTTATTTTTATTTCATTGGCATTGTCCAAATTTGATCTCTGTCACATAGTTGAATTGCATGCACTACAGGATCACAACCTCAAATTCAGATTCACATTGATTTATCACATCTATATCAAAATATAGAGTGAAATGTGTTGCTTGCAGTAACAACCAACACACCTAAGGGTGTGCTGGGGGGCAGCCTGCAAGTCACCACACATTCTGATACCCACAATACAGAGTTCCCACTTCAATTGTGAGCTCAACTGCTGCATGCATGGAATTTGCAGGCTCACCATGTCTGCCTGAGCTCCCTGGGTACTCCTGCTTTCCTTCCAGATATGTTAAATTGCCCTTAATGTAGACGAGTGGTCAATCAGAATTGACAGACATGTGAAATACAATAGGTTACTGGGAAATACGTGTAAGAATGAAATTGTTGGGATTGTTTCAAGACCTGGCATAGACTCAATGGGCTGAATGACCAATGTTGTAAGAAATATGTAATACTACACAGTAAAACTTCAAAATTTATTTAGATAAAAGCAAAATACCACTTGACGTTTGAAACTAAAATGACTCAAGGGTTCAGACTAGTGCAGGGGTTCCCAACCTTTTTTATACAATTAACTGAGCGGTCTGTTCACCCAGGTTGGGACCCCGTGGACCAGTGGATATTTTTATGTCTCGGATTTGTGATTAATCTATTTATGTAAAAAGGGAAATAAAATCCTTCACAAATAATTTTTATTCATAAGCAGTAGATAAAAGATGCTGTACCCATGGGAAGCAGTGAAAATACATACAGTAGCTGTATGTTTTAATATAGAAATGGACAGGAAAGCATTCACTGAAATAACAGAGAAATTACAATGTACAAAACAAATCACTGACCCAAACATTATCTCTTGGTGCTTAGTCTCTGTGTGATTATGTGCATCTAATCATTACTATTTTACCTGCTCTCAAACTCCTTCAATGATGTTTGCAAAATAATTGTAGCTCCTCTTCTGGCTTGAATTCCAAATCTCCATCCAAAATTTCTCCTGTATGAATTCTACATCCCTAGCGTCGGTCTTACATTTATAGATTCTCATTCTTGACCCTACCTTTATGTCATATTGATGAGATTCTTGATCTCATTCTGGAATTTTTTTTATTATTTGTTAACATATTTGTGGTAATATCTCTTAATGTGTTGTGCGTGAGCTATATGCACTGTGTTTTGCACCTTGGTCCAGAGGAGTGTTGTTTTGTTTGGCAATACACATGTATATGGTTGAATGAAAATAAACTTGAACTTCAACTTGAACATAACAACTGGTAATTCTGTTTTTCTCTACATGGAATTGACATTTATTGGGTGTAGGAAATGCTGTTTGAGCAGCCTAAGATACTGGTGAAAATCACATAATGCAGGATATTCAACTTTAACCTACCCTTGTCATAATATTCATTTGACACTCAAAGTAAATTTATTATCAAAGTTCATATATATTACCATATACAACTCTGAGATTCATTTTCTTCCCATCAGTTACAGGAAAATAAAGAAATACAACAGGATTTATGGAATAAACAAAGACTGACAAACAACCAATGTACAAAAGAAAATAAATTGTGCCAATAAAAAATTAGTAATACTGAGAACATACATTATAGAGTCTTGAAAGTGAATTTGTAAATTGTAGAATCAGTTCAGAGCTGTGGTGAGTTAAATTATCCAAATAGGTTCAGCAGCCTGATGGTTGAGGGGTAATAACTGTTCCTGAAACTGGTGGTGTGGGACATTAGGCTCCTGTATCTCCTTCCTAATGGCACCAGTGAAAAGAGAGCATGACCTGGATAGTGGGGGTCCTTCATGGTGGATGCTGCTTTCTTGTGTCAGTGCTCCTTGTAAATGTGCTCAGTGATCAAGGATGGTGATGGTGGCTCATCCAATTAAGTTACTGGTCAATTGTAGTCATCAAAGTTTTGGATGAAGAGAGACTTGCCAAACATGCCACTTGATATTTATCATGTGATTACTTTATAACATTTGTACTTCTAAGATGCAATGGAAAATAGAAAGCATTTTACTATATGTTGAATTAACTACAACCTGATAATCTCATTATTATCTCTTAACATTTCTGTTCCATATTCCTTGTTACAATTTGCACGTTACAACTTCATCAACTGGAAGCACTGCTTTGGCTTCAAATCCTTCCACTTTAACAACAGACTATTTCAACTACTCTGTATTTATAATCTACTATGGGAGAAAATCACATTTGTTAATTTTTATAATGGTACTGTTGGAAGAATTCTTTGAACTTCCAAAGTTACCAGAAATGTTGATAGGCTTGTGGATTGGAACTACTTTAGAACTCAAAGATGATGGCAGTCCCCGATCCTCAATGAGTTGCAAAACAGCCCTTCCATCCCACCATGAGAAGCTAGCCACCCTTCCACTCCCCCAATGAGATGCTAGCAGCCTCCACCCCCATGAGATGCTAGCAGCCCCCACCCCCATGAGATGCAAAACAACTCTTTCACACCTTAATGAGATGCCAGAAGCACTTCTACCCCCAGCATGAGAAACTAGTTGCCCTTCCACACCCCTCAACGAGCTGCAAGTAGCCTTCCCACCCCCCAGATGCCAACAGCCCAGCTGCTCCATTAATGAGATGTCAACAACCCATCATGAGAAACTAGCAGCCCACCTACACCCCCATTAAGATGCCAGCATCCCACCCACTCCCCTAATGAGATGCCAGCAGCCCACCTGCTCCGTCAATGAGATGCAAGCAACCCTTCCACCCACCCCACTGCC
Source organism: Hemitrygon akajei (assembly GCF_048418815.1). Lineage (NCBI taxonomy): Eukaryota > Metazoa > Chordata > Chondrichthyes > Myliobatiformes > Dasyatidae > Hemitrygon > Hemitrygon akajei. The sequence goes on from NC_133153.1 coordinate 37,938,141, forward strand.
ATGAGAAACTAGCTGCCCTTCCACACCCCCCAGTGAGATGCCAGCAGCCCACCTACCTCCCATGAGATGCCAGCACCCCACCCACTCACCCAATGAGGCACCAGCAGCTCATCCCCAATGGGATGCTAGCCTATCCACCTCTCCATTGAATGCCAGCAGCCCTCCCACTCTCTTAATCAGGTGTCAGCACCCCACCTCCGACCCAATGAATTGCTTGTAGCCCACTCACGCCTCCAATGAGATGCCAGCAGCCCACCCACTCAGCCAATAAGATGCCCGCAGCCCACCCACTCACCCAATGAGATGCCAGCAGCCCACCTATTCCTTCAATCAGGTGTCAGCTATCCACCTTCCCCCCCCCCCCCCCCCAACCCCGCCTCCAGTTGGGATATCGGCAGCCCACCATCACCTACCAGCACGTCTCTGAAGAACAACTGGGTGCCAGGTGGGACGCTCCAGTCCAGGTCTCCACCCGACACCCTGATGCGGATAACGAGCTGCGGCTGCGCCTTGGGCTCCATCTCACGCGGCACGAGCATTGCTCGCGGGCGGCCACATCCTCCGCCGCCTGCTCGCGACCAACGGCCTCGCCTTGCGCCGGCCGCTCGCGCCGTCGATCACGTGCCCCCCCCCCCCCGGGACCGAGTGCCTGCTTTTGTCTTCACCGGGTGCGGTCGATCGAACGGGTCTTTCGCCACCACCACCACCGTTAGCGTTCCTCCGGCGTGTAAATAAAAGGAAGTGCCTCCCTCCGTACACCGGAACAAAAATGACGGAAAGTGCAGATCACCCGGAAGCGTGAAAGGAAGCACGGCCTCCAGCTCAGCGGACATGTTTGTTTTTCTGCACTGAAGGTTAAGGTTGCCAACATTGCAGGTTAATGAGTTCTGTCTGTCTAATAACAGGGTTGTATTGTCAGTTTGCTAACTCTGCAGGTATTATAATGGGTGTTGTCTGTTTAACAGAATACAGCACAGTACAAGCTTTTCGGCGCACGATGTTATAGCATCAGAAGTATAGGCAGAAGTAGGCCATTTGGCCCATCGAATCTGCTCTGCCATTTCATCATGGCTGGTCCCGTTTTCCTATCGGCCCCAATCTACTGCGCCCCCCCCCCCCCCATATCCCTTCATGCCCTGACCAGTCAAGAATGTTTCTACTGATGCCTTAAATATACATGAACACTGGGCCTCCACAGCTGCCTATGGCAAAGTATTCCACAGATTCACCACACTCTATTATCAGGCTCTGTTCTCTGGTCTTAGACTCTCCATCCTCTCAACATCCACTCTATCAAGGCCTTTCAGCATTTGATAGGTTTTAATAAGGTCACTCCTCATTCTTCTGAATTCCAGTGAATACAGGCCCAGAGCCATCAACGCTCTTCATATGACAAGCCGTTCAAACCTGGAATCATTTTTGTGAACTTCCTTTGAACCCTCTCCAGTTTCAGCACATCCTTCCTAAGATGAAGGGCCCAAAGCTGCTCATAATACTCCCAAGTGAAGTCTTCGCCAGTGCTTTATATAGTCTCAACATTACATCCTTGTGCCAACATTTTAATGTACTCCACTATCATTCTAACATTTCTCTTCCATATAGCCTTCCATTTTTATTTCATCCATATGCCTATCTAGAAGTCTCTTGTATGTTCCTAATGTATCTACCTCTATCAGCACCCCAGCAGTACATTCTACACACCCTCCACTCTGGGGAAAGGGGGGGGGGGTTTAAAAAAAACTTACCTCTAACATCCTCTATACTTTCTCCAGATACCTTAAAAAATGTCCTCTCATATCAGCCATTACTGTCCTGGGAGTAACGTAATGGCTGTCTACTCTTTCTTATTTTATACACCTCTGTCAAGTTGCTTCTGATTCTCCTTTACTCCAAAAAAAAAACACCCAAGCTTGCTAAGCCTTTCCTAACAAAACAATGCTCTCAAATCCAGGCAGAATCCTAGTAAATCTCCTCTGCACCATCTCTAAAGTTCCCACATTCTTCCTATAATGAACACAAGAAATAGGAGCAGGAGTGGGCCATCTGGCCTGTCGAGTCTGCTCTACCATTCAATAAGATCATGGCTGATCTGGTCATGGACTCATCGCCACCAAATTGTCTTTTCCCCCTAATCCTTAACTCCCCTACTATGCAAGAATCTTTCCAACCTTGTCTTAAATATATTTACTGAGGTTGCCTATGAGTTTTATATAGAACTGAACACAATATTCCAAATGTGGTCTAACCAGGGTTTTATAGATCTGCAGTGTTATGGCTCTTGAACTCAGTGCCCCAACTAATTGGGGCTAACATACCGTTCACCTTCTTAACCACCCTATTTACTTGTGTGGTAACTTTAAGGGACCTGTTTGCTTGGATCTCAAAATCCCTCTGTTCCTTCACACTGCTACTTAACTTAGTACTCTGCCTTCAAGTTCAACCTTACAAAGTGCATCACTTCACTCTTTCTTTCAGATTGAATGCCCTCTGCCACCTCTCAGCCCAGCTCTGCATCTTTTAAATGTCCCATTGATATTTACCTTAATAGCGGCTAATACACTAACTCATTTGAAAGTTCTTGCTGATAGGATTCAAAAGCTGTCCAATTAGTAATTTGAAAGCCTCTGGAAGTACTTATCTTAACACTTTGCGTGGAATTTTGCAATGTACTTGTTAATTATAATGATTTAAAATGTGATGATTTAAATGGAGTCGGGGAAACGAGATCTGTATCACCTTCACTTAACAGTTATGTGAACCATGGTGAAGTCTAATCCAAGTTTCTAAACCAAGCACACTGGAAAAGAAAGGAATGACAGGTTGATATTGTCACCTGTCACGTGTAAATAAAAGTTCAACGTAAATTTATTATCAAAGTGCATATGTTTCAAAGTGATCCCCTCTATCCTTCTAAATTTCAGCAAGCACAGACCCCGAGCCATCAAATGTTCCTCATATGGTAACCCTTTCATCTTCAGAATCATCTTTGTGAACCTCCTTTGAACCTTCTCCAATGCTAACTCATCTTTTCTCAGAGGAGGAGCCCAAAACTATTCACGATACTCAAGGTGAGGCCTCACCAGTGCCTTATAAACCCTCAGCATCACATCCCTGTTCTTGTATTCTAGACCTCTTGAAATGAATACTAACACTAAAGTTACCTTCCTCACCACCAACTCAACCTGCAAGTTAACCTTTAAGGTGTTCTGCACAAGGAGTCCCAAGTCCCTTTGCATCTTGAATTTTTGGATTTTCTTCCCGTTTAGAAAATAGTCTGCATATTTATTTCTACTACCAAAGTGCATGACCATGCACTTTCCAACATTGCATTTCATTTACCACTTTCTTGCCCATTCTCTTAATCTGTCTTAGTCCTCTGCAGCCTACCTGTTTCCTCAATACTACCTGCCTCTCCACCAAGCTTCGTATCATCTGCAAACTTGGCAACAAAGCCATCTATTCCATCATCTAACTCATTGATATACAGCATAAAAAGCAGTCCCAACACTGACCCCTGCAGAACACCACTAGTCACTGACAGCCAACCAGAAAGGGATCCTTTTCTTCCCACTTACTGCCTCCTACCAGTCAACCAATGCTCTAACCATTTTAGTAACTTTCCTGTAATACCATGATCTCGTAGTTTGTTAAGCAGCCTCACATGTGGCATCTTGTCAAAGGCCTTCTGATAGTCCCAATATACAACATCCAATGAATCTCCTTTATCTATCCTACCTGTAATTTCCTCAAAGAATTCCAACAGGTTCGTCTGGCAAGAATTTCCCTAAGGAAACCATGCTGACTTTGTCTTGTCCTGTGTCATTAAGTACTCCATATCCTCGTCCTTAACAATTGACTCCAACATCTTTCCACCCACTGAGGTCAGGCTAACCTGTCTATAATCTCCTTTCTGCTGCATTCCTCCTTTCTTAGAGTGGAGTAACATTTACAATTTTCTAGTCCTCTGGCACCATGCCAGAGTTCAATGAGTTTTGAAGGATCATTAAAAGTGCCTCCACAATTTCTAGCACTTTGTCATATGAGTATTTCTTCATTTTCAGAATACATCTGTCCTACACCTTCCTCATTTTCCCCTGAAACTCTCACCATTGCTGCTCTGCTGTCATCCTTGCCAGCATCTCCTTCCAATTAACTTTGGCAACTCCTCTCTCATACCACTGTAATTTCCTTTACTCCACTGAAATACTGCTACATCAGACTTTACTTTCTCCTTATCAAATTTCAAGTTGAACTCAATCATTTTGTGATCACTGCCTCCTAAAGTGTTCTTTTACCTTAAGCTTCCTAATTGCCTCCAGTTCATTACATAACACCCAATCCAATATAGCTGATTCCCTAGTAGGCTCAATGACCAACTGCTCTAAAAAGCCATCTCATGGGCATTCAACAAACTCACACTCTTGAGATCCATTACCAACCTTTTTTTCCCAAACAACCTGCATGTTGAAGTCTCCCATAACTATTATTACATTGCCCTTTTGACACGCCTTTTCCATTACCCGTTGTAATCTGTGGTACACATCCCAGCTACTGTTGGGAAGCCTGTATATAACTGCAATTGGGGTCCTTTAACCTTTACAGTTTCTTATCTCAAACCCAGAAGGATTCAACATCTTCTGATCCCATGTCACATCTTTCTACTGATTTGATGCCATTCTTTACCAGCAGAATTACATCAGCCCCTCTGCCTACCTTCCTGTCCCTCCAATGCAAAGTGTAACCTTGGACATTCCGCTCCCAACTACAACCATCCTTCAGCCATGATTCAGTGATAGCCACAACATCATAGCTGACAATCTGTAATAGTGCAACAAGATCATCCACTTTATTTCTTATACTCCATGCATTGAGATATAACAATTTGATTCTAACAATTCAAAATTATAACAATTTTGATTCTGCATCCCTAATGCACTAATACTCACCCTGCTGGCTGCAATTTTGTTATATCATCTGTCTACCTTCCTGATGGTCTGACTGCATGCTATCTTTGCTCTTTTACCATCCGTCCTATACTGAGTCTCTTCACTCCAGTTCCCACCTCCCTGCCAAATTAGTTTGAACCCTCCCCAACAGCTTTAACAAACCTGTCCACGAGAATATTGGTCCCCTTCAGGTTCAGATGCAACCTGTCACTTTTCTACAGGTCATGCCTCCCCCGGAAGAGATCCCAATGATCCAAGAACCTGAAGCACCAGCTTCTCAGCCACACATAAATCTGCCAAGTTATCCTGGTTCTACCCTCACTGACACGTGACCCAGGTAACAATCCAGAAATTACTACCCTGGAGGTCCTGCTTCTCAGCTTTCTGTCTAGCTCTCTAAATTCTCTTTTCAAGACCTCTTTGCTTTTCCTTCCTGTGTCATTGGTGCCAATATGTACCAAGGCATCTGGCCGCTCTCCCTCTCCCTAGAAAATGCTGTGGGCGCGATCTGAAATGTCCCTAACTCTGGTACCTGGGAGGCAACATACCATTTGGGTGTCCTGTTAACGTCCACTGAACTTCCTTTCTGTTCCCCTGGCTATTGAGATCCCTATCACCACCGTTCCCCTCTTCTCCCTCTTTCCCTTCTACATCACAGATCCATTCTCAGTGCCAGTAACCTGGTCTCCATGGCATTTCCCTGGGAGGTCATCCCCCACAGCAGTATCCAAAATTATACACTTATTTTTGAGGGGAATGGCCACAGGGATGCTCTGCGCTAATTGCCTATTCACATTTCCATTTCTCCTGACAGTCACCCAGCTACTCGCTTCCTGCAGCTTAATGGTGACTACTTCCCTGTAACTCTGAAACTCTGATCGATATTCTCTGCACTCTCCCATACAAGCCGAAGGTCATCCAGCTGCTGCTGCAGATTCCTAACACGGTCTTCAAGGACCGGCAGCTGGATGCACTTCACTCAGATGCTTCCTGGGAGACTCTGGGTCTCCCAGGACTACAACATCCAGCATGAAGAACACGCAACGACTATCTACTGTACTAGGTACAGTAAGAGGGGGGAGAAAAAGGAACCTTAACAGAATCTTACCTAGAGCCAAAGCTTGACACCCCTACTCTCGCTATTGGCCTACTCCCAACAATGGCTGCCCCACTTGTCCACTCAGTACTTTTAAACAAGTTTTGCCCACCTGCAAGAAACCATGTCACTGTGGCTAGCTCCCACTGCTAATTGGGCTGCCGAAATGAGCCCGAAAGCCCGTGAAGCTCTTCTTTTAAACAAGCGTCACTGACCTGCAGCTGTGTAAAGAGAAATTGAAATATTATATCCCTCTGGAGGCTCAACATATGGAAAGGTGTAAAGACTTCGGTAAAAGTCCAGATAAAACTCATTTTGGGCTGATTTCATTATGTTGTTGCTCTTTATTTGCTATGGAAATGAGAGGTTGCAAGATGATCTAATTGAGACTTTTAAAACTCTAAAGGGTTTTGTTTACAAAATAGGCAGAGGGAAACCATTCTGGTTGTCATTTGAAACAAGAACTACGGGATATAGAATCACTGGCAGAAGAATCAAAGTGACATAAGGCACAGTGAGTAATTAGGATCTGGAATGTGCTGCTAGGGGCAGTTATAGAGACAGTTCAAACTGCAACATTTGGAAAGGAGCTAGCTGGTTTGTGCTTGATTTTGAATTTGACAGGCCAAATGCTTGCCTTCCATGCTGTAGCATTTCTATGATTATGATTTCTCAGTGTCTAAAGATCTCGATTTCTGATATGCTTAGCAGATGAATATTCATGTCCTGTCAAGATAGAGATTTCTCAATGTTTCCAACTGTCTTTATTAGAGAGATCTCTCCCTTTTTCCTGAATCTTAGATTACTGATTTTGTTATGCTGAGATTCTGCCACCTGATTATCCCACAAACCTCTGCATCTCTTCTTGCTACCAATCCTTGTTTTATCTCAATGGGATTATCTCTTTGAAAATGCATTGACTACAAAGGTGGAGATTAAAGGGATTAGTTTTATTTATCACCTGTATATACAGTGAAATACGTTATTTGCATCAATGACCAACACTATCTGATATTGGGGAGGAGGGTGAAGCCCGCAAGTATTGCCATACTTCTGGTGGAAAAATAGCATGCTCGTAACTTACAAACCTTAACTGTACATCTTTTGGACTGTTGAAGGAAACCAGAGCACCCTAAAGAAATCCATGCAGTCATGGGGAGAATATGCAACTTTCTTATAGAGAACAGCGGAAATGAACTCTGATCTTACAGCTGGTGTTGTAAAACATTATGCTAACTGCTGTGCTACCGTGTTGCCTCATATAGACCCAATGTTAAATGTTAATCTACTGTATCCGTCCCCATAGGAACACGCACACACTTCTCTCCCACCCCTCCGGGAACCAGTCTCATGAATCTAAGCTGCAGGTCCGCTGAGACTAGTATATCCGCTTGATACTGCAAAGGAAGTTTCACCAAAGCCACATACAATCGCAGCGTGGCTTCTTACTTTTGTACTCCAGCCCTTTGCAATAAAAGCCAATGCACCATTTGCTTTCTTAATTGCTTGCTGAAGTTGTACAGTTACCTTCTGCATCTCATCAGCATGCTCCCTGTACACAAATGTTTATTGGCTTCTCACTGCTTTCCTGTTTTCCCTACCGTAATGCATAATCTCACATTTTCCTCCATCTGCTCCAGCCATGTCCACCTACTTAAACTGCATGGCAATTCATTGGATCCTCTTAACAGTTTATTTCTCAGCTAGCTGTATATAATTTGCAAAACTGAATATTATACTAAGGCTTTTCATTTACAACATCAACATAAATTCAATTTTTTAAGGCCCACTGGTCCCTGTGCCACTTGACTAGTCGTCTATCAACTGTTACTCCCAACTCATTTTTCTATCCTTTAACAAATCTTCTATCCACATTCCTAAACCCAATCCTGCAAACTCATGTTTTTTTGTTACAAATATCTACATACAGATTTCCTGAATGTGTTTTAACAACACAGATACACAACATACACTGGATATTTCCCTTCTTTATTTGTTACTTTAAAGCTCAGACTATGGTCCTATGTCAGAATACTGCTCTGAATAAATGGAGCATGTAAAATACTTACCTAAGTGGAAAGATTTAAATGCTAAAATTTAAACTATCTGCTGTGGAACTCATGACATTCAACTTTTTCTGCGTTTCTACTGGAAGAGACATCCATCTGGCCCCATTCCTATATAATGTACTTCTCAGAGCCTTCTAAATTTTCATGTTTTGTCTTTTTTTTAAAGTATGTTAGACCATTTTCTGATTGGGGTGGACTATTCTAACATCCCTTTGCTTAGAAACAATTTTTTAAATCACTTGCTGTGTTTTTTGCTGATTATATCAAATCTAGCTTGTAAACCTTTGTTTCTTTCACTTTATCAAGACCCTATGAGATCATTTATACCAAATCATTATGTTAATTTGCACCATAGTGTTCTTTCTGAAAATGCAAGCTGGATTGTCAATTTTGTGAATAAACTAACAATTTTGAAAAGATTTTATCAAAATTGATAAAAGTAGTTTCAGAATTCCCCAACTGCACAACTCAATTAACACCAATTTCTTGAAATTTGTATTAATCTGGAATTTGGCTTATTTATTAAGCTCCATTTGTATACCGTGGTGTATGGGATATCCAGGGAGAGGTAGCACTTTTGGTGAAGGGGCTTGTTGTGTCCATTCCAGGGCAGCTCACTCACCTTTGGTCCCTCCAGACACTCAGCTCTCACCTGTTGCTCCAAGTAGCTGTTTGCATCCAACAGCAGACACACCCTGGAACACTGTTTTAACGGGTGGGCTAAAACAGGTAAGGGTAGCTGGTGGCCTCGTATCTCAATCCTAGCATGCGAAGCCAGCTCTGGCGGACTGAGTGGATGAGATCTACAGTGTTATCCCACACTAAGAAGGGTGCTGCAACACTCCATGGGGAGTGAAGGGCATAACAAGGGACAGAAGGTGTCATGGCTATCCACTGCAACCAAGGAAGACCACAGTTTGTGACACTTGTTCATACCACTGGACCTGGACTTCGGAGGTTGAGAGAGTAGGACTGCTTCAGTTCTACAACTTTTCCACTTCAAAAGCTCTCCCACACAGATTTCCTGTCATAGTAAAACACAACAAACAACCACCACATTTGTACACTAGTATAATTGTTCTGGGCCCAAAGGTTAAAACTTCTGAAGAGTGGTAAATGACTTTTTGCTTCATAGCTGTTGTTGGTTGGATGTAATGATTATTTCTTTTTCACATAAGGCTGGAAAGGAGGAGATAAGGCTGCCATTGAATGTCATATATGCATTGTTCTTCCATCTCTGTGCAATAACAAACTCTTGTTTACACCTTTCACACCTAAAAATTGATAAAGCAGTTTGTACTAAAACATGTCACTCCACAGGTGTGGATGATGTGAGTGAGTGCAATAATATGTGCAGGGAATGATTTAAATTGTACAAGTCCTCATTAATATTCACTTTTTTGGTTTTATTACAGAGATGACAAGTTTAAGAATGTATTTGACAGTATTATTTGCTGTGACAAAATGCATTTCAAGTCATCATAACCATTTTTCATACCTTTTGGCTCCTTTCCTACAATTGGGTTTCATTTATTGAATTTAATATTAGCTGCCCTTATTGTGAAACTGTAATATTGTACAGTCACTTATAAGACTGCATTATTAGATTTTTTGTCCCATTAAGAAAAACCTAAGTACTTGCACAAACATTTGCAATTGCTTAAAATTTTGAAATGTACAATTTCTAAATTTAGCCATGTTTATTCTGTATTGCCTTAATTCTGATTATGTCCTTAATGTGCTGATAGCCTTCCTCAAGATATTTTTATTTTTGTCTTGGTTGCCTGAAAGCGCATACCAGAAGCATCGGTCAGTATCTATTTCTTTGTTATAAGATTACTGTATTGCTATGAGAGTCTAGTATGATAAGGTGTACTCGGACTTCACTATCTACCTTGTTATGACCTCCACTGTATTGTTTACCCCCACAGAACTTTCCCTGTAACTGAAACACTATTCTGCATTCTGCTATGGTTCTCTCTTGTATTACCACAATCCACTGTTATAATGAATTGATCAGTTTGCAAGGCATGTCTGTACCTGAGACAGTAATAAAGCAATTTATCAATTTACTTCAAAAATGAGATTCTATGTTCAAGTTTAGTACTATTTGTCATTCTTTCACTTAAAAATACTAATTCCTTTGGCTTCCTAATTTTCTTTTCTATTTAATACTACTTCAGCTCGGGCTAAATTTTTTTTACAATCATTTCCAAGCCATATTGTACCCCCATCTTAGATTTCCAAAACATTTTAACCCTGCCATATGAAACTTGGCCATTAATCATTTCTCACATGTGGACTCCAGTCTCCAATTACTGGTCTCTGATCTTTGGAATTGCATTTCCACAAGGTGTAGATGCTTTTCCACAATGTTTTCAGGGTGGGGGGGGGGTGATGAATGCAATGGTTTTATAGAGTTAACCTGATCTTCCAATAAACTGCAGTAGTAAAATATATTATGAATATTCTCATAATTGGTTCCTTAAGATTCTTATAGCCGAGGGTGGTAGAAGAGAGAAGCTCCCACTACCTATTAAATGCATCTCAAATAGCCTCTGTCAGCCAAGTCTAGCACCTGGCCTTCACATCTGGCTTAGCTATTAAGCATGACAGAACTGTTTCTAACAAGAAAAGTGGCAACTGCGTTACTGGCGCTTTAAAACTAGTCTCTTAGGGCAGATGTGGCTCATCAGCCATGGTTGGCAGCTCACCTAGGAGAAGGAAAACTTTGATCTTGAACCTCCACTGTCCTGCGGCTTTACCCACTCATGGGGAAGGCTTCAGGAAGAAACACTGAGGGGAAAATTCCAGAGCTGGAGTCATTAAGGTAGTCCCACGTTGAGTTCATTGCTGACTGGCAACTTGTGCAACACTGCTGGTGTCAAACTATATTGGCGTCTGCTGTTCCTTTGGATTCATCAGCTGCATGATGTAGGGGCCTGCTGTATGGACCACAGCTTATTCTCCATATCGTACTGCCCTGGCTTGTAGGTGGGTAGGACTTAACATCCATGGTTTTCCCCGACCAACAGAGGGTCTCAAAGATCTCATAATTGCCATGAAGTTCTTGAATTTGTTAATTTACTACTGGAACTGGGCATGGTGCTAGTAGTGCTGTCTGACTCAGGCCTTTGTGTTAAGGAGCTGCTGTTAAGGAAATCTTGGTGAATTGCACAATAGTCACAGTGCATTGCTAGTGGTGTGAGTGTAGTACTGAAAATGACTCCCAGTCAAGGAGACAGCTTTCTCCTGGGTGGCACATGGTTGCATTTTGCTGGAACTACTGCCAAATAGGCAAGTGTAGAGAGTTCTATCATATTGCTGACTTTTTGTAGATGGGATAAGTATTGCAGCCAGGAGGGAAGTTAGTTGCTTACTGAGGGCAATTTGAAAGGCCTTTCTTCACAGCAACTAAGAACCTACTGAGACAAGTTTTGCTTTTGGTGTTTTCTGTCCAATCACATTTCAAATAAAATCCTTACAGCTAACACAAAAGAGACTACCATTCAATGCACCTGAGTTGGTTTAACCCCAGGCTCCAGAAATGAAATAAGTGTGCCAGAAAACATTCAGCTGTCATTAATAAAGACTGATTAAAAAAATCATGATTTTGTTATTTTCAGCAATTGTGTTTTCTCTTTGCTCCCAGGAAGAAATGAAAGTGAGAAGCCTTCATGAGGAGCAATTTACTTAACAATTACAGTTAAAGACTCATCACTAAGAATTTTAGTGTTTATATTTAAATTACTTCACTATTGGAACTGTTCTGTGCAGTTTGCATTCATTTGCATTTTAGTTGGAGCTGGTTACATCCTTCCTACTCATTTTGTTGCAAACACGCACTGCTTACCTTAGCTGTTCCCTTGCAGATTTTGAAGTATTGAGAAACCTAATTCTTTCCTGAATGTCTTTGCATTTACACTGTTGCCTTAGCTTCACCGTACAGCAGAAGCCACTTTGCACAAAAGTTGGTTGTAGAGAATGAATTAGCTGCAAGCTATGAATTCTCGCAGTGATTTTCCCCCCACTCATTTTATTGGAATTGTTTCAGATTCCTTGCAGAAGTACTAAACTTTTTGTTGGTGTTTATTAATAGTTTTGGTAGATAAGCAGGAGGACCTTGTAGAGTTTCAACACCATGTTGTCCATGCATACTTTTGCAACTCTGTCTACTCACCAGCTGCTTCTGAGGGTGATAAGAAACTGGCACCCTTATTTGTTTAAAGATAAATTATAGATTGGCTTTACTTGTCACAGGTACATCAAAATATACTTCGTTTTGTGCCAAATCATATCTGCGAAGATTATGTTCGTCACCACATTTCCAGAGCCAACATAGCGTGCTCTCAACTCACTAACCCATAGGTCTTTGAAATGTGGGAGGAAACTGGAGCACCTGGAGGAAACTCACAAGATCATAGGGAGAATGGACAAATTCCTTACTAACAGTGTCAGGCCCTGATCTTATAGTTGGCTGCTATAAAACTTTGTGCTAACTGCTACACTACCACACTGGTTACAACTGCAAAGCATTTTGATAGTTTTGTGGATAAATGAAGTATGGAAATCTGATTGGATCTCAGGTTTCTTTTCCATTGATCTTTCCACTTTTATTTGGAATGGAATATAATCTTTAGTTTTATGTGGAATAAAAATAATCCGTAAGTAATCCAGCTCAAGGATGTTTCTACTTGGGTACAAATAATCTCACATAGCTTATTGCTGTTCCTTGTACATGGGTGAAGCTGCAGCAGGTTCACAAACTCCTATGGAACTGATTCAGAATCATCTATTCATCATGTGTTCATTGAATTATACAGTGAAAATGCGCTCTTTGCGTTAACAACCGACATAGCCTATCGATGTGATGTGGGTAGCCTGCAAGTGTATTCTGATGCCAAAATAGCATAGCCATGATGCTAGGCAGAAAAACAACACAACAAAACTTACTGCCCTTTACACCACTGGCACCTAGGGCAGCAATGAATGTCCTCCATCTCTCGTGGTGTTCAGGGATTCCTTCATCATGTCAGTAGCTTCATCAGTTTACACTACTGTCTGTCAAGTAGGTCTCAGGTGGGGACTCAGTGATGCTGTCACACTCATGGAAGGATTCTTTAATGCTGTTTCCGTAACAGTTTTGTTTTGCCATTTACCAATTTTGTTAGCCCTGAGCTGAACCCCCGAACTTGGAGGGCTGGTGGACCATGCTTAGTTTGGCCTCTACCCTTTGACCTGTTTGGCATGGCTGACCCTACTAAGACTCCAGCCAACCTGGTTCTCCAGGTCACTGAGGCACGCAAGCCTCCAAACCACAATAAAATTGTGGTCCCCTTGGAGGAAGCAATAAAACAACAGCAAAACCCTTTCCTCCCTCTCACCCACTCATCATGCACTCAGTCAGTCCTCTAATGCCAGGACAAGCTGCCTTCAGCATCCAGCAAAATTGTGGATTCTCAGACATTGAGCTTGGATTTCCCGAGTGGATTTGTGGAGACTGTACATTAGGTATGTAAATATACATCAGGCCATTCATATTTTCATGTGATCTGGTCATACAATCACAAAAATGAGAAAAGAAAATAAGTGGAAAAATTGGATCTTAGAACAGTACAGCACAGGAACAGAGCCTTCAGTCCTCACTTATGTACCAGACATGATGCCAATCTAACTAATCCCATCTGCCTGCACATGGTCTGTATCCCTCTATTTACTGTCTGTTCGTGTACCCATCTGAATGCCTTTAAACTTGAAAGTTCAAAGTAACTTTGCTATCAAGTTACATGTATGTCACCACATACAACCCTGAAATTCATTTCCTTGTAGGCATTCATAGTAAATACAAAAAACACAATAGAATCAATAAGACTGCACCCAACAGAATGAACAAACAATATGCAAATAAAAACAAACTGCAAATACAAAAATAAATAATAATAAATAAGCTATAAGTATCAAGGACATGAGATGACGAATCCTTGAAAGTGAGTCTATAGGTTGTGGGAACAGTTCAGTAATGGTATGAGTGAAGTTCTCTCCTCTGGTTGAAGAGTCTGATGGTTGAGGGGTAATAACTGTTCCTCTTTGCTATTGTAACTTTGCTCTTGCATCTCCCCTGACAGCATACCCGGGACTACTGCCCTGTGTCTTTCTGAAAGAAAACCTCTCCTCTCAAACCTGTGCCCTCCAGTATTTCACATTCTCACCTAGGTGAAATAGAATCTGACTATCAAGACTAACTGTATTCCTTATGCTTCTATCAGGTCAACCTCAGCCTCCAACACATCAGCGGAAAAACGGTCCAAATTTATCCAAGCTCTCCTTATACCCAATACTCTGATCCAGGCAACATCCTGTTGAAGAACTTTCCAAATTCCAAATTGGAACGCCTGTGCAAATTCCTGTCCACGCCCAGCCCCCACCTTTGTCACCCTCACAATACACCATTGCCACTGTAATTAAATGGAGGAATTCAGCAGGTCAGACAGAAATGGCAGGTGTTTCTTGGGAAAATTCAGAAGGCGCAAGCAAGATACATTCCAAAGACGAGGAACTATTCTAAACGGAAGATAAAGCAACTGACCGACAAGAGAAATCAAAGACAACAAAAAAGCAAAAGAGAGGGCATATAATATAGCAAAAAATAATGAGAAGATAGGGGAATGGGAAGTTTAAAAAAAAGAAGCAATTAAAAAGCAGAAAGAGAAAAGATGAAATGTGAAGGTAAGATAGCTAATAATATACAAGTTTTTCAGATATATAATCAGTAAAAGAGAGACATGAGTGGATATCAAATTGCTGGAAATGATGCTGGAGAGGTAGTAATGAGGGACAAAGAAATGGTGGATGAGTTTCATAAGTATTTTGTATCAGTCTTCACTAGCAGAGTGCCAGTAATGTCATTGTTTCAGTGAGCAGAAGTGAGTGTCATTGCATTACTAGAGAGAAGGTGCTTGTGAAGCTGAAAAGTCTGAAGATAGATAAAACACCTGGACCAGCTGGACTGCACCCCAGGGATCTGAAAGAGGCAGCTGAAGTGATTGTAGAATCATTTGTACTGATCTTTCAAGAATCATTAGATCTTGGAATTATTCCTGAGGACTGGAAAATTTTAAATTTCAAATTACACTCCACTTCCAAATATCTGGACCTGATTTGCACTACCTTACTTCCCCTTTTCTATTTTCTAATTATGATTTATAATTTAAATTCTTATTATATTTACTTTGATTTGTACTTCAGGGAGCGCGAAGCGCAGAAACAAATACCACTGTGTTGATTGTACGCTCTAGTATCAATCGTTTGGTGACAATAAAGTTAAGTATCTAAGAATGGAGGGAGGCAAAAGAAAATAAATTATAGGCCAGTTAACCTGATTTCAGCAGCTGGTTAGAGTCTATCATTAAGTGTGATGACCCGGTTAAGATTTCTATTGTAATGCTATGAGGTTTGTTTTTAATTTTAGCAGCTTTCTCAAACACTCTGTGTCCTGTTAGTAAGCTTCATAGACTAGTGTTTTTGCTTTAGCTAAAGATAAGGAGCCATTTCGTCCAACTTAGGGATGTCAGCCAATTGCATTTGTGTTAGTACATGTTGTAACTTTCTGTTCAGTAAGGTGTGATGCAAGATTCGAGAGAGTAGGGTAGAATCAGATTGCTAAAGGCTAGTAGCTGGTTTGGGGTCCTTTTTGGAGGAGCTGTGGAGCGGAGCACAAAGGAAGATGTTTGCACAATGTCATTTGAAGGAGAGAACCTGTTGTAAGAAGAGCTTTGTGTAAATGAGTGGTTCCAAGGAGGAAGTGCCAATACTCCTGGGTTAGTCAGTTTGTTCAAAATAGTCTGAGGGAAGTTCAAACTGTGGCTAGTGTCTTTCATGCAGAATATGGGTTCAGTGTGTGAGTAAAGTGATAGGCCCAACTACATCAGAAATGAGCTCCAATATTTATGTGCACATTTAGACTGGTTTAACTGTAATGGGCACTTTTATTTTTCTGTTAACTAGTTGAAAATTGGCAAGTATACTTAGTAATTTTATGCCGGTGTACAATCTGTCATTTCCTGGCGAACGATAACTGTATATTTACACAACATTCACTATAGTCAGTGTTCCTCAATTAGAACATTACAACTTTCCTATTTGATTGAATCCAAATCATACCAATCCTAGAGGTATGTTACTTATGGAAGGTGGACTTCTTACTGCTGAGTCATGTGGCTGTTAGCCGAGTTAGCTAATGAGCCAAGTTCGTATATCAGCCCCCGTGAGAGGGTTGCATAAGGATGGGGTTTCGGGGGTACTTAGAGGCAGGCACATGATAAAAAAGGCCTAAGTCAACATGGATGAGCGGCAATCATGCCTGACAAATCTATTGTAGTACTCTGAGGGAATAACAGACAGGATAGACAAAGGAGAGTGAATGGATGTTGTTTATTTGGATTTTAAGAAGGCCTCAACAGGGTACCTCACACGAGGCTGCTTAATAAAATAAAAGCCCATGATATTATGGGCAAGGTACTAGATTGGATAGAAGATTAGCTAACTTTCGGGAGGCAATATGTGGAAATAAAGTGGGCCTTTTCTGGTTGGCTGTTGGGACTAGTGGTGTGCTGTAGGGGCCGATGTTTGAATGTCTCCTTTTCACATTGCATGTCAATGATTTGGATGAAGGAATTGATGGCTTTGTTTCCAAGTTTGCTGATGATGCAAAGATAGGTAGAAAAGCAGGCAGTGTTGAGGAGGCAGGGTTTCTGTAGAAGGACTTAGGCAGACTGGGGGAATGGGTAAAGATGTGGCATATAGAATATGATTTAGAGAAGTGTATAGTCATAAACTTTGGCAGAAGGAGTAAAGGACCTTTTGAAAATGGGGAGAAAATTCAAAAATCAGAGGTGCAGAGAGACTTGGGATTCCTCATGAGGATTTGCTAAAGATAAACTTGTAGGTTGAGTCAGTGGTAAGGAAGGCAAATGCAATGTAAGCATTCATTTCGAGAGGACCTGAATACAAAAACAAGGATGTAAGCTGAGGCTTAATAAGGCTTTGGTCAGACCATACTTGGAGTACTCCGAACTGTTCTGAACCCCTTATCTAAGAAAGGATGTGCTGGCGTTTGGAGAGAGTTTGGAGGAGGTTCACAGGAATGCCAGGAATGTAACATGAGCGGTTGATGGCTCTGGGTCAGTACTCACTGGAGTTTAGAAGAATGGGGGTGGTGTGGGGGAGGTCTTCATTAAAACCATTGTATGGCTGTCTAGAGTGGATGTGAAGAGGATGTTTCCTATAGTGAGGGAGTCTAGGACCAGAGGGCACAGCATCAGGATTGAAGGGCGTCCATTTAGAACAGAGATGAGGAAACTTTTCTTTAGCTAAAGGGTGGTAAATTTGTGGAATTCTTTACCACAGACAGCTGTACAGGCCAAGTCACTGGGTATATTTTAGGCGGAAGGTAATAGGTTCTTGATTAATCAAGGTGTGAAATGTTATGGGAAGAGGCAGGAGAATGGGGATGAGAGGAATTATACTCCCGTCTGCAATTGGATCCTCGACTTCCTAACCGGAAGACGACAATCTGTGTGGATTGGTGTTAATATCTCCTCCTCGCTGACATTCAACACTGGTGCACCTCAGGGGTGTGTGCTTAGCCCACTGCTCTACTCTCTGTATACCCATGACTGTGTGGCTAGGCATAGCTCAAATACCATCTATAAATTTGCTGATGATACACCTGTTGTTGGTAGAATCTCAGATGGAGATGAGAGAGCATGCAGGAGCAAAATATACCAACTAGTGGAGTGGTGTTTCAGCAACAACCTTGCACTCAACATCAGTAAGACGAAAGAGCTGATTGTGGACTTCAGGAAGGGTAAGATGAAGGAACACATACTAATCCTCATAGTGGGATCAGAAGTGGAGAGAATGAGCAGTTTTAAGTTCCTGGGTGTCAAGATCTCTGAGGATCTATCCTGATCCCAACATATCAATGCAGCTATAAAGCAGGCAAGACAGTGACTATACTTCATTAGGAGTTTGAAGAGATTTGATATGTCAACAAAAACACTCAAAATCTTCTATAGATATACCATGGAGAGCATTCTGATAGGTTGCATCATGGGTTGCATGTCTGGTATGGGGAGCCGGGGGCTACTGCACAGGACCAAAAGAAGCTGCAGAGGGTCATAAATTTAGTCGGTTCCATATTGGACACCAGCCTACAAAGTACCCAGGACATCTTCAAGGAGCGGTGTCTCAGAAAGGCAGCATCTATTATTAATGACCCCCCAGCACCCAGGGCATGCCCTTTTCTCACTGTTATCATCTCGTATGAGGTACAGAAGCCTAAAGGCACACACTCAGCGATTCAGGGACAGCTTCTTCCCCTCTGCCATCGGATTCCTAAGTGGACATTGAACCCATGAACACTACGTCACTTTTTAAATATATTACCGTATTTCTGTTTTTGCATGATTTTTAATCTATTTAATACAGGTATATGTATATTATAATTGATTGATTTATTTATTGCTTTTTCTTTTATAGTATATATTGCATTGAACTGCTGCTGCTAAGTTAAATTTCATGACAAATGTCAGTGATAATGAAACTGATTCTGATTCTAAATCAGTCGTGATGAAATGGTGGAACAGATTCAACGTGCAGAATGGCATACTTGTATTCCTAGGTCTTAGGGTTTAATGGTCTTTTTTCTTTTTTTGTCTG
Organism: Hemitrygon akajei; assembly: GCF_048418815.1. Lineage (NCBI taxonomy): Eukaryota > Metazoa > Chordata > Chondrichthyes > Myliobatiformes > Dasyatidae > Hemitrygon > Hemitrygon akajei. The sequence goes on from NC_133153.1 coordinate 37,956,971, forward strand.
AAAATACACATGCTTTTAAAGGTAACAAGTATTTGGCGTAATGTTGCTTCAGTTCACAGTCGTGAACTTAAAGTGATGCAGCTCCATGGCATCAGGAGACTACAGTTTTCACTCATTTTAGTGTTTGGCAGTGCACCTGGCACCAGTCCAGACTTGATAAGTATGAATGTACTTTTGAAGCCAAGGCTGGCATCATCTTGATGCTAGTTCATGATTTATCTCATCTTATTTTCTTTTCCTTTCAAATAAGCTGCTGTCCTGTTACAAGGAGCCTTGACCTTGTCGCCATGTTCCTCAGGAATAAAACATTTTGATGGATGAGTCTGGGTCCTGGATACTGAAACCTGCCTGGGTTTGGGAAAGGTTATTTCCTTTGAGGTTTGGGATTACAATGCAACATAATGCTGCTTTCAATATTTTGTGATACTTGTACTTTTTGCAACCCTGGACCATTTGAACACTGTCGCCAGACTATACCACAACCAAAGTGAGGCCCAATTAATGCATTTTCTGTAATTGACTCATTCTCAGTGTATACATATGTCTGACTTCTTTAACTCATTTAGCCAATTATTCCAGTAATTTGATCTACCAAAATGATGTGTAGTCTAACTGAGCAAGCTAATTTACTGAGGAAGTATTCTCAAGGTTAAGTATATTGAATATATAACTTGGCATCGTTTCATTTAAAAGTTTTAGCACTAACTATAGTTTTGTGTATTGCACTTGTCCAAACTGAATGTTATCTCGGGACAGAAAAGTATCTTTTTACCCAGCCTGTAATGGCTACTTCTCCATTCTTCTGTGCCATTTCTCAAACTTCTTTTCTTCTCGGTTGTGCCTATCAAGAATTGTTCCAACCCATTCTGTGAGCTCATGCAAAGTAACTCTTCATTAGCACTCTTGAAAATTTCAGTTCATTATTGAACAGCAAGAGATGTTGTGATCAAACTTGCCCTGAAATTACTTGTGAAATCTTGTGTGAATTAACTCAGAATGGGGACATTGCTGGATCTGTATGGGGTAATGAAAAATTCTGTTTATGGTAAATAGCTACATTACAGGCATACAACATGTGAGAATTGAGTCATGAGACGTCTAGGTGAACCTGTTTGAGGATGAAAAGAGATTGGTGAATGTGATCAGAAGTGTCCGCTTGGTGTGAAGTAACTGACGCTGTGACGTTGTTTGTATCTCAACCATCCCATGTAATAGTTGATATCCAGATCATGCATTACCCAAATATATCAGGAAAGCCAAAACCAGATGATTAAATGAAAACAGGTGAGGAGCACTCACAAATAAATTCACAGACCAGGAGCTTGTACCAGTTTTATTTAGGAAAAGAGCCAGCTTTTGACATATAACAGAGCTGGTGTTAGGATCCTAAAGCTATCATTTTTAATCCTTAACTGTTAGTTTTGTGTTGCATGTAATGTGCATCCAAAAAGGAGTTACCCACTACACTTAATGAAGACACATTAATGTTGCGTTGCAAATATTGTAGTTTTAAAATGTATTGTAGTTATCCTGAAGATATTAAAAAGACTGATAAAAATGGCAAAAACATCTGACCATTCGACAGTAAAGGGCTTAAGCAATTATTTAAGTGATAGGACTGCTGCTTTTGTTTTAATCATTTACTGAAAAACTACATAATTAAAATTACAAATGTTCTATTTAAAAATGACAGAAATAAAATACATCCCAAGATAAGTACTCATTCTGTGATTAGTGATTCATGAGGTACTTATGCATTGTAAAGCATAAATTATTTAGGAAGAAAAATCACATTAATTTTATTGTTACTCAGATATTTATAGGGGTGGCAGAAACAATTATATAACCCCTGAAGCATTTAAATTCAAGTCCAATCATTAGCAGAGGCCAAACCAATTTTATTTAGAACACTGGCCTAACCTCCTGTGTCTTGGTGTTCTTCACATATTTCTGATTTTTCTATGTGAAAGATATCTTCCAGGACATTATTAATTGCACATTCTTTTCACAAATTTATGCTTCTAAGTTGGACAAAATACCTTGGATACCAAAGAATAAAAGTAAAAGCAAAGGAAACAATCATGCATTTAAACAACTGTTTTAATTGTCCTTTTTAGCATGTAATAAACATTAATAAACAATGTCATTGAACAGGACACTAAGTTCTATGAATATTAATGCTGGATCTGAATTTCAGCCTATTGACTTGAATGGGTTGAGTCCAGCCCAAGTGTCACTTTAATCCATTCTGTTTTAAAACATTTCATTACTGAGCAAATGCAGAACTGTATTTGGTTGCATGGACAGGTGAACCATGAAAGTCACAGTCTTGATCCATGTTCTGTTGGCTGATCAGCACAAGGGCAGGCATGGGAACATAAATGATTCCATGTCCCCTGGACTTGGCAATAAATGCTGATGTGTTGTACAATGGATTCCTGCTGCCCTCACTCAAGTGACTTTTCTTATTTAAGCTTAGTCAGCTTCAGAGAGCAATGAGTAAGTCACATTTAATGCACTCTGTCCTCAGCAGGCTTTTGTAGGTGTTTACCATTTAAAGTTTTTTTTTAAACTGTATTTACAGCCTGAAATGGATGATTTGATTTACTACTTCTTTTATGCCCAGCACTAACTTTCTCAAACCCTTCATTGTTTAAGACAACAAAATATTCCTACATTCCTTTCCTATCCCATGTACCTATCCTGCTTCCCCTAAGCATGTCAATGCTGTTCATTTTAAGCACTCCTCAGACCTTGTGGCAGTGATCTGGCATTCCAATGTTTTTTCTAGATAAGAAAGTTTCTCCTAAATTTATTATTGATATAAAAATCATATGAGGCATTCTGAGGATAGTTTTAACATAACCACTAGGGAAATATGGACCTGACTGATAGTACCAAACAATATTGAAATCAGTGAACAGTAATATTTAACATAAAGTGTAGCTCTTGTATTCCATGTATTCCTATTTGTTTTCTGCTTAGCCAATTAGGTTAAAGTTTCTCCATGTTACTCCATTGATTAATGGATTAACTTTTAACTCTAAATCAAAAGGTCCCAAGCCCAATTGAGAGACCTATCTATAGATATATATAGGTATAGATAGTATCTATCTATCTATCTAACCTTAAAACGTGAGAAGACATGAATCAGAATGATGTTGGTATCATTGGCATATGTCATGAAATTTGTTGTTTTGTGGCAGTAATATATTACAAAGCATAATAATAAAAGCTATAAATTACAATAAAAAGAAAATTAAATTAATTAAGTAGTGCAAAAAGATGGGGGAGAAAGTACTGAGGTAGTGTTCTTGGGTTCATTGTCCATTCAAAAATCTAATTGCAGAAGGGAAGAAGCTGTTCCTGTAGCATTGAATGTACTTCTTCAGGGTCCTGTACCACCTCCTTGATGGTAGCACTGAGAAGAGAGCATGTCCTTGGTGATGGGGTTCATTAATGATGGATGCTGCCTTTTTAAAGCATTGCGTTTTAAAGTTGTCCTGGATGCTGGTGAGGTGAATGCCCATGAAGCAGCAGACTGAGTTTACAACCTTGTACAAATTATTTTGATCCTGTGCAGTGGCCCCTCCATACCAGATGGTGATGCAATCTCTGGTACATCTGTAGAAGTTTGCGAGTGTCTTTCTCTCCAATTCTCCTCAAACTTCTAATGAAATATAGCCGCAGTGGTGCCTTCTTTATAATTGCATCAATATTTTGGGCCCAGGATGGATCTTCAGAAGTGTTGACACCCAGGAGCTTGAGATTGCTCACCTTTTCCATTTCTGATCCTTCAATGAGGACTGGTGTGTGTTGTAAAAGGTATGTGGCTGGATCAGAAAAATCTAATGGAACTACCAAAAGAAAAGCAGACAAGTTCATCCTGTACATTTGACAACATTAGTTCCTCAATCACATCAGAGAAGTAGAACAGTCATTTGAAACAAGTACAAACACTTGAAAATAATCATGCCATGAATCATCTATGTAGATTGATATATTTCAGATTGATGACTCTTTACTTCTTGTAGTTGCAGTATTTTATTTTTTCTCTCTGCTGTCCTCATTCACCTTCCTCTGTTTACACAGCACCAGCTAGATAAGTCACAACGAGCAATTAATTCATTTTCGGGACAGGCCTTCTTCTCATTACTACCATCATGGAAGAGGTACAGGAGCCTGTAGACCCACACTCAATGATTCAGGAACAACTTCTACCCCTCTGCTATGAGATTTCTGAATGATCTGTGAACAACAGGTCCCATGCTTTTCTTTGTTTCATGGCTGTCTGTGGTAAAGCCAAATTTTAGGGTTGTACACTATATTCATACTTTGATAATAAATGTACTTTGAATATTTTGAACACTATCCAATTATACCTTTTTGCACTATTTATTTGTGTAATGTATATTAATATTGCATCTTTACACTATATTACTGCTGCAAAACAACAAATTTCAGGTCATTTAAGTCTGTGATAATATATCTATTTTCTTTTACATGACACCAAAGGTTTGTAATACTTGGACAAACTTGGTCTCCACTGTATCATTTTTTAATTCACTTCTTCCCCTTTCTGTAATTTGTTTTTTCTACTGTTCCAGTCCTGCTGAAAGATAGTCAACCTTAAAACTTTGTTTCATGGATGCTGCCTGACCTACTGAATATCCTCAACAAATGACAATAGAGAAAGCTTGTAGACAGTGTGAAAGGGAGGATAGGCAGGTGATAGAGAAGGGACATGCTCAGACCGAAGGCTTGAGATGTGTCTATTTTAATGCAAGGAGTGTTGTGAACAAAACGGATGAGCTTAGAGCGTGGATCAATACTTGGAGACATAATGTGGTGGCCATTACAGGGTCTTGGATGGCTCAGGGAAAGGATTGGTTACTTCAAGTGCTGGGTTTTAGATGTTTCAGAAAAGACAGGGAAGGAGGCTAATGAGGTGGGGGCGTGGCACTGTTGATCAGAGATAGTGTCACAGCAGCAGAAAAGGTGGACACCATGGAGGGATTGTCTACGGAGTCTCTGTGGGTGGAGGTTAGGAACAGGAAGGGGTCAATAACTTTACTGGGTGTTTTTTATAGACCGCCTAATAGTAATAGGGATATCAAGGAGCAGATAGGGAAACAGATCCTGGAAAGGTGTAATAATAACAGAGTTGTCATGATGGGAGATTTTGATTTCCCAAATATCGATTGGCATCTCCCTAGAGCAAGGGGTTTAGATGGGGTGGAGTTTGTTCGGTGTGTTCAGGAAGGTTTTTTGACACAGTATGTAGATAAGCCTACAAGGGGAGAGGCTGTACTTGATTTGGTATTGGGAAATGAACCTGGTCAGGTTTCAGATTTCTCAGTGGGAGAGTATTTTGGAGATAGTGATCATAATTCTATCTCCTTTACGATAGCATTGGAGAGAGAAAGGAACAGACAAGTTAGAGAAGCATTTATTTGGAGTAAGGGGAATTATGAGGCAACAGGCAAGAACATGGAGGCTTAAATTGGAAACAGATGTTCTCAGGGAAAAGTATGGAAGACGTGTGGCAAATATTCAAGGGATATTCATGTAGAGCTCTGTATAGGTACGTTCCAATGAGACAGGGAAGTTATGGTAGGGTACAGGAACCGTGGTGTACAAAAGCTGTAATAAATGTAGTCAAGAAGAAAAGAAAAGCGTATAAAAGGTACAGAGAGCTAGGTAATGTTAGCGATCTAGAAGATTATAAGGCTCCTAGGAAGGAGCTTAAGAAGCAAATTAGGAGAGCCAGAAGGGGCCATGAGAAGGTCTTGGCAGGCAGAATTATGGAAAACCCCAAGGTATTCTACAAGTATTTGAAGAACAAGAGGATAAGACGTGAAAGAATAGGACCTATCAAATGTGACAGTGGGAAAGTGTGTATGGAACCGGAGGAAATAGCAGAGATACTTAATGAATACTTCTGTATTCACTATGGAAAAGGATCTTAGTGATTGTAGTGATGACTTGCAGCAGACTGAAAAGCTTGAACATGTGGATATTAAAAAAGAGGATGTGCTGGAGCCTTTGGAAAGCATCAAATTGGATAAGTCACCGGGACCAGATGAAATGTACCCCAGGCTACTGTGGGAGGTGAGGGAGCAGATTGTTGAGCCTCTGGCGATGATCTTTGCATCATCAATGGGGACGGGAGAGGTTCCCGAGGATTGGAGGGTTGCGGATGTTGTTCCTTTATTGAAGAAAGGGAATAGAGTAGCCCAGGAAATTATAGACCAGTGATTCTTACCTCAGTGGTTGGTAAATTGATGGAGAAGATCCTGAGAGGCAGGATTTATGAACATTTGAAGAGGTATAATATGATTAGGAGTAGTCAGCATGGCTTTGTAAAAGGCAGGTCACGAGCCTGAGTGAATTTTTTGATGATGTGACTAAACACATTGATGAAGGAAGAACAGTAGACGTAGTGTGTATGGATTTCAGCAAGGCATTTGGTAAGGTACCCCACGCAAGGCTTATTGAGAAAGTAAGGAGGCATGGAATCCAAGGGGACATTGCTTTGTGGATCCTGAACTAGCTTGCCCACAGAAGGCAAAGAGTGGTTGTAGATGGGTCATATTCTGCATGGAGATCGGTCACCATTGGAGTGCCTCAGGGATCTATTCTGCAACCCTTACTCTTCATGATTTTTATAAATGACCTGGATGAGGAAGTGGAGGGATGGGTTAGTAAGTTTGCTGATGACACAAAGGTTGGAGGTGTTGTGGATAGTGTGGAGGGCTGTCAGAGGTTACAGCGGGACATTGATAGGATGCAAAACTGGGCTGAGAAGTGGCAGATGGAGTTCAACCCAGATAAGTGTGAAGTGGTTCATTTTGGTAGGTCAAATATGATGGCAGAATATAGTATTAATGATAAGACTCTTGGCAGTGTGGAGGATCAGAGGGATCTTGGGGTCTGAGTCCATTGGACACTCAAAGCAGCTGCGCAGGTTGACTGGTTAAGAAGGTGTATGGTGTATTGGCCTTCATGAATTGTGGAATTGAATTTAGGAGCCGAGAGGTAATGTTGCGGCTATATAGGATCTTGGTCAGACCCCACTTGGAGTACTGTGCTCAGTTATGGTCGACTCACTACAGGAAGGATGTGGAAGCCATATAAAGGGTGTAGAGGAGATTTACAAGGATGTTGCCTGGATTGGGGAGCATGCCTTATGAGAATAGGTTGAGTGAAATCGGCCTTTTCTCCTTGGAGCAAAGGAGGATGAGAGGTGTACAAGATGATGAGAGGCATTGATCGTGTGGATAGTCAGAGGCTTTTTCCCAGAGCTGAAACAGTTGCCACAAGAGGACACAGGTTCAAGGTGCTGGGGAGTAGGTACAGAGGAGATGTCAGGGGTGAGTTTTTTTACTCAGAGTGTGGTGAGTGCATGGAATGGGCTGCCGGCAATGGTGGTGGAGGCGGATACGATAGGGTCTTTTCAGAGGCTTTTAGATAGGTACATGGAGCTTAGTAAAATAGAGGGCTATGGGTAAGCCTAGTAATTTCTAAGGTAGGGACGTGTTCGGCACAAATTTGTGGGCTGAAGGGCCTGTATTGTGCTGTAGGTTTTCTATGTTTCTAAATGACCTTTTGATGTTGGAAATCTGAAATAAAATGATTTAATTAAAACACCATTGAATCTGTCTTAATGAAAATTGACTGCTAGTTCTGTGTGCACATTTGAAAACTGGCTGTGATGAGCCATTTCTGTACCCTTTCTTCATATAAGCATTATTTTGTGTTCTTTTGTGATTTTGTGTTCTTATATAAAGATAATTCTTATATAAGATTCAAGTTTGTTTATTGACACCAAGTGCACAAGTGTAAAGGAGAACAAAATAATTGTTACTCTAGGTCTGATGCACCACAAAAAGAAATACAATTTAAGTTAAAGATAAGGAACACAATAATAAAATTACAGAATAAATATAAATGCATAAGATAGCTTATATGCATAGATTGATTGTGTGTACATAAAGTGACGCTAGACACAGGAGTGCCAGCATAAGGTGACTGACAAGAAATTATAAAGTAGTGGTAGTGGGGTGGGTTAGTAGCTGGAGGTGTTGATCAGCCTTACTGCTTGGAGAAAGTAAATATTTTTGAGTCTTGTGGTCCTGATGTGGATGCTACATAGCCTCCTCCCTGATAAGAGTGGGGCAAATAGTCCATGAGCAGGCTGGCTGAGTTTTGTCAATGCTGGATTGTCTGTAATTTTCTTTGCCATTTGGGAATTGTTAACCTCTTTTTATTTATCTCTCTTATTGTTCAGCATATACAGTCTCTGTTTTATTACAAACACAAATCTATAATAAATTCTGAAAAAAACTATTTCAGTCTACCTATTTATCGTATCTCTTGTTCTCAGCCAGTTATTGCAATGTTCAACGATTCCCTTATTCAGTTCTAAAATGTTAAAAGTAATGCCCATCTTGATGAGCCAGAAAAATAAATAAACTCAAATGACTCCATTTAATTATTAACCTTATTATTGTGACTGGGACTTGGGGAAGTCTCTCATGCAACAAGATCAGAAAATATAAAGCAGAAATATAGTGATTAAGGTCCCTGTTCTATCGATTGTCTAGCTTAAGTAATTTTTCATTACTTACATAAGATTTAATCAGGAATAGTATTTAAAGATCTCTGCTTGGCACAAGTCATTAGCATGTAATTGAACTCAGAAGAAAGACTGTTAAACCTATTTTGATTACCACCTTATCTTTGAAAGGCAATTTAGACTTTCAATCAGAGCGACAGGTTTGATTGTGTAGCCCTTATTGGACATTGATCTCTTGGCAAAGTGCAGTTACATTTTCCGTTAATTTACAGTTACATGATTTCAGCTCCGATACCCAATACAGTTGACCCAGGCAATGTGTAATACTAAGCAGCTGTTTAGTTTAAGGTTCTGTAGCAATCATCACTATTAAAGTGGAGAGCACGGAAGACAAGCTGCAACCTGATCGTCTGAGACTGTTTAGGTTTAAGCACCTTGAGATAATTTTTCCATGTCAAATATGCTGTATAAATACAAATTCCTATTAAAATTTGTATCACCCCACCCTCAACACCACAAATTCACACAGAATCTTGAGTGTACAGTGATCTCCTGTAATTTTAAAAGGCATTTCAGAGAATGGAACCATCCTTGGAGCACATATTTCTGATATTAAGAAAAGCACCTTTTTTAAGTCCTCTGACTGAAACATACAAAATACTTAAGGTCTTGAAAGTGTAGATGAATGAAGGATGTTGCCCTTGGCCTGTTGCAACTATAACCAGGGGTTGTAGTCTCAAAATGAGGGGTGAGCCATTCAGCCAAGGATGGGATGAAGGTAGTAAGCCTTTGAAATTTGCTGCTCAAGAGGACAGTGGAGAATCAGTTGCTGAATGGTAGAGTAGATTATAAGGGGGTGAATGGCCTTTTCAACATGGTTTTAGTCCTCCCTTTTACTTTGCATGGAGATTTGAACCCATAATCTCACATAACACTCCCATGCAATGCTTTGGGAGTACATTGCTGTCATATACTGTATTTTGGATAACACATTATGCTTGTGTGCTTTAAACCAAAGAACAGGGAATTTTACCTTGTATACTAGCCAGTATATACTCTTCAAACCAATGTTATTTTGGAAAGACTGGGTTATACTGCTCTTTGTAAAAACTAATTCTACACAAATTGCCCGACATTATGACAAAGCAAAAGTGCCTCTTAGCCTGTTAAGTGCATTAAGGCCAAACAGAGCTGACTTTGCACATCCATAGATGCACGTTCTACAGATTCACAGTAGAGAGCATCCTAACAAGCTGCATTTCTGCATGGTACAGAAACTGCAGTGCATTGCACAGGGAGGCTCTACAACGGGTAGTCATAAACTGCCTAATGCATCACTGGCACTGGTGTATCCACCATCAAGGACACCTACACAGAACGGTGACAGTAAAAGACCAATAATATCATGAAGAATCCCACACCCTGCTCATGGACTGTTCGCCCTGCTTTTGTCAAGGAGGAGACTATGTAGTATCCACGACAGGACCACCAGACTCAAGAACGGTCTCTTTCCCTAAGCAGTAAGGCTGATCAACACCTCCGCCCATTAAATCTACCACTACTTTATTATTTATCGTCAGCCTAGTGTCACTTATATACAGCCTAGTGCCACTTTATGGACATTCAGTCAATCTATGTATATAAGCTATCTTATGTATTTATATTTATTGAATATTAATTATTACGGTAGTATTATTGTGTTCTTTTGTGTTTTTTATGCTGCATCAGATCTGGAGTAACAGTTATTTCATTCTCCTTTGTGTACAGGAAGGGACATTAAACAATCTTGAATTGATGCATTTTGAACTTGTGGAAGGCACTGTTTATTCCTTTCCATAGATGCTGCCTGACCTGCTGAGTTTCTCCAGCATTTTGTGTGTGTTATACAGTATAAATGTAAGCAATTCAATGTACAATCTGTTGTATTGAGCAATCCATGTCTATTTGGGTTTTCTGTAATCTGACTATTGGGTATTGTGAACAATCAGCCTAATCATCACCCAGTGTTTACAGTACAAACTGTAGAACTAGGATGGAACTATTCAAAAGCCAAGTCTCTTGCTAATCAATTAAATCATGGCTGATTTTATATCTCAGAACAGTCTACCAACTTTGATTCCGTAGTTTTTTATATCCATGCCTAACACTTTTAAAATTTTTAGCTGACCAAATTTCAACAGTTTGTTCAGGAACAAACTCCATGCTTAATTTTGAGCAACACACACATAAAATGCTGGAGGAGCTCAGAAAGCATCCATGGAGGGAATAAACAGTTGATGTTTAATGAAGACTATTTATTGTCCGCTATAGATGCTGCCTGACCTGCTGAGTTCCTCCATTATTTTGTGAGTGTTCTTTTGCTAAGAAAATCCAGCTCAAGGAAGGAATAGCATAAGACTACTTTACCTCTTGTTCTAATCTCTACCACCAGAAAAAAAGCCTATTTTATAAAGTTTGTAACCACTAAGCAGTGATCTGGATTACTGGGTAAAATCAATTCCTCATATGTTGGCATGGCCAGAATTAGCTAAACATGGAAGTAATCAAGTCTGAGATCTTTTAGATCAATCCTGGTCATGTCTTTAACCATATCCATTGAAGGAGCAACAATATGGCTGATCCAGACAGAATGTGAAACGTAAATTACATGAAGAAGTATTAAATCATTCTGACATTTCATTCAAAGGATATTTAATGCTGACAGCCAAAGACTTATCATCAGAGTCTGGGAAATGTTATCTAGCACATACTTACTTCCATCATCTCATATAGCTTGCTCTAGTTTCAGTATTGTGAAATTAGTTGTGACTGTATACTGGAGATTAAGATGCAATGAATATAGGATATCTTGCCGATGATATTGCATTCCCAGTATTCCTTCAAGAATATAAAAATCCTTTAATCCAGATGCTTTGGAATTTACAAGATTCTCTTAATAAACCAAACAAAAGTAAGGTGTCAATCAATTTCCTGTATGTTATTCCATAAATTTACTGTGGCTCAAAGCCAATATACAGACAAATATTTTTCAATACTAAGCTTCTGTAAAACAATAGATGCCCAGTTGAGATCAGATGAGGTTGGTTAATTCACCACAAAAATAAAGTCAATCTTGAATCCTTCACCAATCACACCATGCCGTTATTGAGGAGGTGAACCAGTGAATTTTTATGAGTTTTATTTCTTTTAGAGATTCAGCACAGTAACAGGCCCTTCCTGCCCAATGAGTCCGTGCCGCCCAATTATACTCATGTGACCAATTAAGCTACCAATCTATACATCTTTAGAATGTGGGAGGAAACCCACATGGTCACGGTGAGAACATTTACAAATTCCTTACAGACAGCAGCAGAATTGCAATGGAACTGCAATGGCATTATGTAACCAAGCCACTCCTATGCTACCATTGCAATTTTTTTAGTAAGATATTTATTGCAGACTTTAATGGCAATATAGAGTGGATTCTGGTTAATTGAGACATATCGGGACATATCATTTTGGCTCAATTAAGCAACTGTCCCAATTAGCCAAAGTTTCATGCAAGTAATTAAAAACATATAAAAAAGACAAACTACCATTTAATTGAGTAATGAAATATTTATTTAAGGGAAATACAGAACTAATTAGAACACTAACAATAGCACTACACTACCTAATAGTAGTTCCTAATAGTTAACAATGGGAGAATTCATCCTCTGTGTGCGCTGACAGGTTCTTTTGATTGACTGTAAATGAACAAAATCAATGCAGACACCTAGTGCAGGTAATGGATGTCCTTTGTACAATGCTTTTAATGGTTGCGTCCTCCAAATCTTCATTTTCATTGTAACATTTAAGATGATTGTTGATATCTTCAAATTCTTCATAGCTCCTAACTTGTTGAAGTAGTGAAATTGTTTCATTTTCACTCCTGGCCATTTCTGGCATCCGCAAGCCTGAATGCTTGAAACCGCAGTGAGTAAAACAGTTCCAAATTATCTTATAACTATCAGTGACAGAAATCACTACTTTTTGAACACATCACATGCAACTGACTACTTAAAAACTGTTCACTCTAAGCATGGGTGTGGTGTTTAACAGCCACACAAGTGCATGCAACTGATGCTAGTAAGAAACTGTTTGGCAACAGTCTTCTGTCCTAATTAAGCAGCCTAGTGTCCCAAATAAACTTAGGGAATCTTGGCTATTTTCTCAATTAGCTTTTGTTCTTTAACAGTTCTCCCAAGTAAGCAGCTGCTCCAATTAACTGAAGGCCCAATTAACTGGAATGCACTGTACTGTATAATATTTACACATTACCTCTAACGGTCAAAATTTATCCTACATTAGAGATGCAAGGAAAATGATCCCAAGTCAAAATGAAATGATATCCCTGTTAACAGAGATCAGGGAAACATTCTTCCAGTTAACAATAGAAAATTACCGCTTTTTTTTCGCTGTATAAGTATTCTAACATTGGCTTGTAAAACATAAGAGAATAGTTTGCCTGAATCAAGCACAGCTCCATGCTATAGGAACTGTATAGAGCTGACCTTCCCAAAAATTCAGGATGGGAAATGAGCAATCAAATATTCCATTGCAATTTATTATATGTAGGTGGATCCTGTGGCATTGCACATGGCAAGGCAGTTATAATAAGTAAATTTATTATTGAAGTACATGTATATCATTTCCTTGTGGGCATTCACAGTAAATGGAAAGAAACACAAAAGGATTAATGAAAAGCTACACATGACAGAGATGGATAAACAGCCAGTGTACAAAAGACAAAAAACTGTGCAAATGCAAAAAAGAAAAAAATAAACAATAAGTATTGAGAACATGAGTTTTAAACATAAAGACTCAGTATATGTATTTCTCATTTCAGAAATAGCTGAAATGGTGAGTAGTGCATGGCACTTCAGTGGTTGAAGGGACAGTGATTTGGTTTTACAATCTGGTTACTGAAAGTAGCTACATAACAACAAAAGTTTTCAAGACTATTGTCTTGATGAAAGGTCTCAGCCCGAAACATGGACTATTCGTTTAGATGCTGCCTGACCTGCTGAATTCCTCCAGCATTCTGTATGTGTTGCTCTGGATTTCCAGCATCTACAGAATCTCTTGTTGTCGTGTGTAATAGATTCTCTATTCTAGTTAATATCAGACATTATCAAACCTTCAGTCTCTCATTGCATTAGTTCAAAATGAACTAGTTAATCAATGTGTTAGTGAGAACCTCCAATCTCAACAAGTAAACCTGTTGCAACTTTTAGAATCATTTAATTGTTTCATTTTATGAAGGGGAAATAGTCCGTGGCAATGATAAGGTAAAATGTGGAATAAAATAGTACATCTTGCAGTAAATTATTATGTTACCTAGGAAGGTTGTGCAGAATATGCAAGTGTAATATTGATTTAAAGTGCCAGCCTGTTGGGATGCGGTCATAATTTACATGTAATAAATATTGTTCAGACTTGAGTTGTGATCTCGATTACATCAGACAGGTGGTGAGTGGGTTAGTTTCCAGACACTTACGTTATGTTGTTGTTGGAACAGATACTGAGCATCTATGATGGTATGACTTGCATTTTTCCAACAGGTGACTGTTTAAACTGCAATTATGTTCAGCTAAACTGTCTTGCAGGATGGTTTACATATCACTCAATGACATAGACTTTGACGAGCCCCATCACAAACTTGTTGTTATACAGTGGAAAATAAAATGTGATTGAAACAGACAGAGCTTCCATCTTCAGTTTCTTGGTCCATTTGCAAGATCATAATGACTTTTTTATAGTGCAATCTGCTGAAAGATGGAGTTTAGGAGAAGTCGGTAGATGGTAAAGCACATACAGAAGCCATTTGGCGTATTGTGCCTGTGCAAGCTTTTGACAACAAATTTCACCTCATATAAGACATTGATAAGAAACTTGATTGTGATTCTGAATGAACTCTCTAAATACTCCCATTTACCTGCTCATTTTCTATAACCACACGAATACATATCCAACACTCCTTTATGCTAGCTGACTACAGATCCCAATAACATTACATTAAAACAATTCTCATAACTCTCTTAATTTTATTACCAATTACCCTACAGTTTTAAAGAGTGGCATACTTGTTTTTAATTTTTTTAATTTATTTAGAAATACAGCACAGTAACAGGCCTTTCTGGCTCAACGAGCCTGCACCGCCCAGTTACATCTATGTGATCAGTTAACCTACAACCCATACGTTTTTGGAATGTGGGAGGAAACTAGAGCACATGGAGGAAACCCACATGGTCGCGGGGAGAACATACAAGCTCCTTACAGACAGCAGTGGAATTGAACCCGGGTTACTGGTACTGTAATAGCATTACACTACCATGCCACCCAATTTCTTTAATTGTTTAATTCAGCATAAAAATAAATGGTTTAATTAGGCATTTGTTTAATTGTACTCTGCTTTTAATGCAAACATGTTATTTAAAAAATGATTCATCTTCCTGCTAGTGCGGAACTCTATCAGAATCTCGGAACATAACTGCTCTGTTAAAATGCTACATACGTAGATCCCGGAGTAAATCCATTGCTGTATGACACCTGATGGTGCAGATTTCCCAGTTAATAACAATGTCATGTCCATTTAAATAGAGTCGCAATCCATGTTTATCCAATCTGCTTGGGGAAATTCCTGCAACCAATCCAACTCGAGTATCAGTAAAAGATAAACTTTTAAAATCAAAGTATCATATAAATAAAATTGAATAAAATTTGCAATACAGAGGTTACCCAGGATGAGACTTTCCTTCCTTATCTCCTGAATCCTTTTACTAATTACCTTAAATCCATGATCTATTTTTTTTGAATCTTGATGTCAGGGAAACATTCAGTTTTGTGCACCTTAATTAGGTAACCCCATAACCTCCTCTGTTCAAAATAAAACCAAAATAAATGCAATTACTCCAGTCTTTCTTCCTGGCTATAATTGTGCAGTCCTGATAACATCCTTGTAGGTCTCTTCTACAACCTCTTCAGTGTAATCACATCTTTCTATAATTTGGCACCTAGAACTGTTCGCAGTATTCATGCTATGAGTGATTAGTGTTGTGTACGGTTCAATTGTAACCACCTGTTTTCAATTTAATACTCTGCCTTTTAATCACCTTTTTGACCTGCTAACTTTTGAGAATATTGGAAGGCACCTCCAAGAATCCTTTGCAACTCTCACTACTCTATATTCTACCATTTACTGAATATTCTCTTGCTTTTAGCTCCTCAAAAATAATGACTGAAATAACTAATTTTATCTTGTAAGGCGAAGACTTTTGCTTTAAAGAAACTTGATGGATCTTTTCTTTTCTCTCCTCCCCATATTAAAACACTAACAAATATTGAGATAAGCACTTTTGCTATTGTTTACACCATGTGTAATCATTGAAGTCACTAACCATAGTATGTGGAAAGAGGCCATTTGGTTAATCAAGTCTACAATGACTATCAGGAATTCATTTACACTAACTCCACTTTATCTACAAAATATTCCAGTCTTTAAGAATCTTCTGTGCTGGAAATCACTCTTGGTACCTTTGTCTATAATATGAGAGGTTAGGAAATTAAGCTGGTGATTTATAATATTTATGAAAACACTGAGAACATATTGACAATTTCAGAAATATGTAAATATAAATAAAATCTCAAACTTCAGTGCACCTGTGGGCACAAAGTAATATGGACAACTTCAAAAATGCCTGTTTCTTCAAGAAAATGTGGTAAGAATAAAATGTGGTTAATTTTTCAGATTGAACAAATTTTAAAAGTTAGCTTTATTGGCTTTATTTGTCATATGTACATTGAAACATACAGTGAAATGCAGCATTTCCATTAAGGACCAACACTGTCCAAGGTTGTGCTGTGGACTGCCCATAAGTGTTACTATGGTTTCAGCATCAATACAGCATGCCCACAGCTTACTAATCCTAAGTCTGTAGAATGTTGGAGAAAAACAGAGCACCCAGAGGAAACCTATGCCATCATGGAGAGGACGTACAGACAGTAGCAAGAATAGAACTTGGAATGTTGGTTCTGTAAAGCCACCCATTGGATCTGGGAAAGAGAAAACAAGTTAGTTTAGAATTCCAGAGAGGGTAGAAGAAGCATGGATAGGTGATGGGGAGTTTCTCCAACAGTCTGAAGTCAGGAAATAAGCTACAGATGAAGTCACCTGAGTCATGGATCGAGGACAGCTCGAGTACACTTGAACAAAATGACATAGAAACTATGAAATGAAAGTATTAGAAGGAACACAAACACAAGAATGTAACAGCTGAAAAATGTAGAACTGTAAGATATCCCCAGCAGATCAGGCAGTGTTAATGGTGAAAGAAAGGCTAATTAGTCTTTGCAGATAGATGATCTAAGGATGAACTGGTCAATTCCGATACAGAGATATTAAATTATCTGTGGTTGTAAAATTCTATTTTGAGTGGAGACTACACCATGCCCAGACACAAGGGAGGTGTCATTCCTCAAGCTTGCATTGGCCCTTCCTGACAAATGGTTTAAAATTATTCCAATGCCATCAATTCCAATCCCACTAAAATTCCACAATTTCTCAGACAAGTCAAGGGTGACTCTGGTTGTGAGGTAATTGCAACCACGGTGTGGTAGAGAATAAAGTAAAATAACAGTGCAAGGGATCACAGATGGGTCAGAGTGGAAAAGGAATGCAGAATTAAACTGACAGGCACCAACTCTTGACTCAATTCTGCTGAATTCTCACCCACTCGGTCTTTAGTCCCCATGCTCCACAATTATGTCCTTTATATTACTCTATTCTAACTGTTAATAAATCTGTTCCATGCAGCAATATTTATAATGGATTGTGTGAAAATTATTAGAAAAACTTTGATTATTGGAATAATTTATGATTCATTGCAGGTATTAATTATAATTCATCAGGAGGCACTTTCATAAGCTCCCGTTTTATGCCTGTCTTACCAAAAGTTAAATTAAAGGACAGCATAGCTTTCATAATGTTCACATTATAAAAATACAGTATTTAGAAGGGAACACTTTGCTTTCCTAATAGTAATCCTAATAAAAAAATTAACCACTCATTTATTTTCTGTGCTAGGAAGGGAATGATACATATAGAAGCATATGCTCCCAGATCTGACCAACATGACTTTCTAGAAGGGTGACATGGTAGTATAGTGTAATGCTTTACAGCACCAGTGACTGGAATATTGGGGTTCAATTCTTTTAGTGTCTGTAAGAAGTTTTACGTTCTCGCCGTGATCTCTGGATTCCTCCCACATTCCAAAGATGGACAGGTTTGACTCAGTAAGTTGTGACCATGCTATATTGGTTCTAGAAGCATGCTGACACTTGTGGACTATAGTGCTCCTTTTGGAGCTTTGTGTGGGGTAATTGCAGACCAAGTTGTCCCACAGGTGACTACTGACAACATAGTCCTGAATTAAAACTACTCTGGGTCCTGTGCTTACCTTTGTGCTTCCCTCTTTATGTGACAGCAGTCCCTCCCCCCTACTCCCACAGACTATCTTGTCCCTAAATTACCATTACTTCATTACCTCTTTCACCTGATTTCCACAGCAAAACCATAATACCCAGCCCTACTACCAACTTTTACCAACATATACTGATGCTTAGCATCACAAATTCTCCCTTCCTACTACCTCTGCCAAAACACACACACACCTGGGCGCATCTCAAGCTAGCATTTGGATGCCCACAACCAAACAATGATTAGCTTGCCAAAACCTGCAACTCAGTGGTGTGCAATAGAATTTCTCAGTGCATGAGGCTTCATGTACCTACCAAAAGATGCTCAATCAGCTCATTGATATTTCACATACAATTACACTGTTGTGGGCTTATTTAATCCCCCAAGCGTTTTAGGTCAATATTAGGTAAACCTATGGGGAAAAGAAATGAAATTATGTCCTTATGGTGCACCCTCCTTCTCCCCACCTAAAGGCAACTGATCACAAATGTCAGGATAGCTGTTGTATTAGGACAAAGAAATTGAATAATAGTACTCAAAACAAGGTCAGAGCCACGGGGATCTTTGCTAATGACTGAAGCAAGTCATTATCATGAAAAGTGATTATAAAAGCATTTATCTATATAATTAAAAGTCGTATCTGGTGCACTTGTGTAGATTATGGGGAAGTGCCCATTCCTTTCATTTTGTCACATACCCTAAATGAAAAACGTACTGCCAAATATCTAACATGCTTCAAAAACACAAGAGATTCTGTAAATGCTGAATATCTTGATCAACAACATACAGAATACTGGAGGAACTCAGCAGGTCAGGCAGCATCTATAGGGAGGAATGAACAGTCGACATTTCGGGCTGAGACCCTTCATCAGGACATTTTGGCCTGAAGTGTCAACTGGAGAGGCATAATATGATTAGGAATAGTCAGCATGGCTTTGCCATAGGTAGGTCATGCCTTACAAGCCTGATTGAATTTTTTGAGGATGTGACTAAACACGTTGGTGAAGGTAGAGCAGTAGATGTATATGGATTTCAGCAAGTCATTTGAGAAGGTACCCCATGCAAGGTTTATTGAGAAAGTATGGAGGCATGGGTTCCATGGGGACCTTGCTTTGTGGATCCAGAATGGGCTTGCCCAAATAAGGGAAAGTGTGGTTGTAGACGGGTCATATTCTGCATGGAGGTTGGTGACCAGTGGTGTGCCTCAGGGATCTGTTCTGGGACCCCTTTGTGATTTTTATAAATGACTGGATGAGGAAGTGGGGGGAATGGGTTAGTAAATTTGCTGATGACACAAAGGTTGGGGGTGCTTTGGATGGTGTGGAGGGCTGTCAGAGGTTACAGCGGGACATCGATAGGATGCAAAACTGGGCTGTGAAGTAGCAGATGGAGTTCAACCCAAATAAGTGTGAGGTGGTTCATTTTGGTAGGTCAAATATGATGGCAGAATACAGTAGTAATGGTAAGACTCTTGGCAGTCTGGAGGATCAGAGGGATCTTGTGGTCCGAGTCCAGAGGACACTCAAAGCTGCTGCGCAGGTTGACACTGTGGTTAAGAAGGCATACGGTGCATTGGCCTTCATCAGCCGTGGGATTGAGTTTAAGAGCCAAGAGGTAATGTTACAGCTATATAGGACCCTGGTCAGACTCCACTTGGGGTACTGTGCTCAGTTCTGGTCGCCTCACTACAGGAAGAATGTGGAAACTATAGAAAGGGTGCAGAGGAGATTTATAAGGATGTTGCCTGGATTGGGGAGCATGCCTTATGAGAATAGGTTGAATGAACTTGGCCTTTTCTCCTTGGAGTGGCAGAGGATGAGAGGTGACCTGATGGAGGTGTATAAGATGATGAGAGGCATTGATCATGTGAATAGTCAGAGGCTTTTTCCCAGAGCTGAAATCGCTAACACAATTTGAAGGTGCTTGGAAGTAGGAACAGAGGAGATGTCAGGGGTAAGTTTTTTACGCAGAGATTGGTGAGTGCGTGGAATGGGCTTCCAGTGACTGTGGTGGATGCGGATACAATGGGGTCTTTTAAGAGACTCCTGAATAGGCACATGGAGCTTAGAAAAACAGAGGGCTATGGGTAACGCAAGGTAATTTCTAAAGTAAGTAGAGCATTATGGGCCAAAGGGCTGTATTGTGCTGTAGGTTTTCTATGTTTCTAAGTTATAGCTGTGGGAAAGGTATCAATCTAGACCAGAGTGGCAATGAAAAACAGGCAGTGACCAAGCATTTTGAGTGTACTTTGGCAACACTGTTTCTTCATTATAAAATTAGGATGATTAAGGACATATCTATTCTGTGTATGAAAGCTCTTTAGAATTTGCAAAGATCTATCTACCCTTCTGGCACCAAAGCTGGAGATCTGGATCAAGTACTATCTTTTTTCCCAATCGGAGTAGTGAAAAATTAAAGTTTTATTTCAGTGATGTTGATGAAGTATCTTCCCGAGGAAGAACATATGCAAATTCCTATTATTCACAATGGAACATGGGATCTTTTATGTTCTCCTGAGACAATAGATATAGTCTTTGCTTAACATCTAAAAGGCAGTACCTCCAACAATGCAGCCCTGAGTACAGTACCAGAGGTAGATATTATTGCAGGTTAAATCATAAACTTCTGACAGAGTCAGAGTTGGTACTCAGCTAGTACTGGGTTGTGTTGGTTGTTAACACACACAAGGCACTTCATTGCATGTTTTGATGTGCATATGATAAATAAATCTGAATCTGATGTAAAATTTGCAATCAGAATGCACTTGTAGTTTAGAGAATCAACCCTACCACAGCACACGGTATAGATCTTTATTTCTTAGCTGTCAGGTTCTGGTTAGTGATACTGTTATGTCTTCTTCCAATTTTGCATTGGAAGCAAACAGTCTTGCCGGCAATTAACTTCTAGGGCCACCTGAGACTGCACTGCTCACATTAAAGCAATCCTCTTTATCATTGCCACTCTTTCTTTTAAACATCCAACAATAGATGCGAAGTGAACCTTAATGAAGGGGGCTCTCAATACTAATCCCCTGAATGATATGATTATATTCCAACCCTTGACCTCTGCCAGCCTCCAGTCCATCCTTCACAATGATCAACGCTGGGGGTGTGCAAGGTCTATTGACTTTCATGTAATACAAGAAATTATTTCGGGTTGCTTAATTGTTACACACTGGAAGTGTTAGGCAAGAAATCAAGCTTGGTTTTTAGTGCTGCAAGCAGCAGAGAATTGTTTAAATCAATACGGTAGTTTGTCAGACCCATTCTCAAAGGAGACTGCCCATCACTGTGCGGTCAGGAGGCCCCATTGTCTGTCTTTATTGAATAACAGATAAGCAAAGTCAGCAGCGCACATTATCAGAAATCAAACAAGCTGGCTGACAAGAGACTCAGCCTTTCAGTGAAAGGCTACATTCACTGTCTGGTAATTAAAAAACATTTTATCAGTTTGTACTTAAGATGGGAACTCTCAGGAAGAGTCAGTGACAAGGCTAAATACCAATGAATGAACATTATCTTACTCAAATGTGCATTTACACTTCTGACAGTAGTGAATTCAATGAGAATCAGAATCAGATTTAATATCACCGACATATGTCATGAAATTTGTTGACTTTGTGGCATCAGTACAGAGCAATACATAATAATAGAAAAAAACTGAATTACAGCAAGTGTGTATATATATATATAAAATAGTTAAATAAGTAAGTAGTGCAAAAATAGAAATAGAAAAAGTAGTGTTCATGGGTTCAATGTCCTGTCAGAAATCAGATGGCAGAGGGGTAGAAACTGTTTCTGAATCACTGAGTGTGTACACTCAGGCTTCTGTACCTCCTTCCTGATGGTAGCAATGAGAAGGGGGCATGTCCTGGGTGGTGGAAGTCCTTAATAATGGATGCCACCTTTCTGAGGCTTTGCTCCTTGAAATTGGTTGTAGTAAAGTCTTGACATCTCAAAGCACGGCAAGTGCAAGGAATTACTTTGAAGTGCAGCCACTGTTATTGTATAAGATTATACAGCCATTATAAAGTTTACTGCCAGATCCCACATACAGATAATAACCTGAGACCTGTTACCTGTTGCTTGGCTGTTTAGCTGAGGGGAGATTGTTTCAGGACACTTGGACTCTGTTTTTCTTTGAATAATGGAATCCTCAGTAGGAGCCACTGCTGTGGAATCAATAATGGCCAGATTGAGGCTCACTTTAAAATCACATTAACTTGTAAATAAGTACCGCTATTAGCATACCAAAATATCCCCTGGTGTTTCACAGCATTATCAAATAAAAGTTCGCAGTGAGTTGTGAAGGGAGATAAGGTACTTGGTCAAAGAGGTAGGTTTTAAAGAAGCATCATGAAGAGAGGTAGAAAAAGAATTCCAAAATCTGAGGCTTTGGTAGCTGAAGACATGGCTGGCTGGCACTGAGGGAACGATTTAAACTGGTGATGGTTCCTAGGCACTGCAGCATAAAAGAGGAAAGTGACTATGAATTTAGATCAAAGGGAGCACAGGATTAAGGATAATCTTTACAGGTATTTCCATATACAGTCAGTGTCGACTTTATTAAGTACACCTCTTTAATGTGAATATCTAATCAACCAATCATGTGGCAACTACTCAATGTATAAAAGCATGCAGACATGGTCAAGAGGCTCAATTGTTATTTAGACCACACATCAGAATGGGGAAAGAAATGTGATCTAAGTGACTTTGACTGTAGAATGATTGTTGGTGTCAGATAGGATGATTTAAGTATCTCAGAAACTGATGATCTCCTGGGTTTTCACACACAACAGCCTCTAGGGTTTACAGAGAATGGTGCAAAAAACAAAAAAAATCCAGTGAGCGACATTTGTGTGGATGAAAACGCCTTGTTCGTGGAGAGGTCAGAGGAGAATGGCAGACTGGTTCAAGCAGACAGGAAGGCAACAGTAACTCAAATAAGCACGTGTTAGGACAGTGGTGTGCAGACGAGCATCTCTGAATGCACAACATTTCGAATCTTGAAGTGGATGGGCTACCGCAGCAGAAGACCACATTGGGTTCCACTCCTGTTCCTAATGAGGTAAATACATTTACATGTATTAAGAATTTGCTCTGGTGTTTTGGCACAATGTGCAAGAAAAAACAATATTCAGCAATTACGAAGAAGGAAGAATTATATAAAATAGTGTTTGAGGTTAAAGTATGGACATGGAATAGAATGTGCTTAAATACATAAAGTACCAGCATGCTTGTGCCAAGATGAGGCCACCCTCAGAATCGAGGAACAACACCATGTATTCCATTTGGGTAGCATCCAACCCAATAGCATGAATATTAGTTTCTCTTTCTGGTTAAAAAAAATCCTCCCCCTACCTCCTCTTGCTCTTTTTCTCACTCTGGCCTTTTCTCTCATTTGAACGGAAACATAACGTAAAGATTTTTACTACTTATGTTTTTGAAAGATGGAAGTAATAAAGTCAATTCAATATTTCTTCTCAACTATCACTTCCCTCTGGGTCTCCTCTACCTTCCCTTTCTCCCATGATCCAATTTCCTCTCCTATCAGATCGCTTCCTGTCTAGCCCTTGACCTTTCCCACCCACCTGGCTTCACCTATCACCTTCCAAGTAGCCCCCTTCCCCTCCCCCTCCATCTTTTTATTCTGGCATCTTCCCCCTTCCTTCTCAGTCCTGAAGAAGGATCTCAGCCTGAGACATTGATGGTTTATTAATTTCCATTTACATTGCCTGACCTGCTGAGTTCCTCCAGCATTTTGTGTGTATTGCTTTGGATTTCCAGCATCTGCAGACTCCCTTTTGTCTATTGTAAAAAGGTGGTTTTCAGTGTTTACAGTGCATTGCAGTGACAGGGGGTAATAGATGGTGGGGGTGGGGGGGGGGAGGACTAACTAGAATAGTTGATCAGATTAACTACCTGGGGGAAGAAACTTTTAAGTTGTTATCATATTTTTTATGACCCTATTGCGCTTTCAGGAAATGAACTTTTGGAAAAGGCAGTTTTCTGGGTGGGTAGTGTCCACAATGATTTTCCATGTTTTGGATGAGAGCAAGTTTATGAACTGTATGAAGGGAAATTGGCCAGGAATACCTCACAGTGCTCCAAACTATAGGTAAGGGGTGGCATGAATGAGGGATTCAACTGTCCAGGAAATGATATTATAGAGATGAAACTAAATGGTGATACGAATAGTTATTTATTTATTAAGATGCAGCACAGTGTAGACCTTTCCAGCCCTTCAAGCATTGCCACCCAGCAACCCCTGATTTAACTCTCGCCTAATCCTGGGACAATTTACAATGACCAATTCACCTAGTAACCTGTGTGCCTTTAGACCGTGGGAGGAAACTGAAGCACCAGGAGGAAACCCACACAGTCACAGAGAGGACATACAAACTCCTTACAGGCAGCGGCTGGAATTGAACTCGGGTCACCTGTACTGTAAAGCGTTGTGCTAACTATTAAGTTACCATGCTGCCCCAATATGATGACACCATTTTGGAAGCAAACATAATAAAGCTGTGAACAATCTGATTTAGGTCCAGCTGGATGCTCGAAAGAGGGTGGAGCTGTTGGCTTGTAAATGGACTTACTGATAACATCAGTGACAACAGCTACTCATTCAGTACTGGATCAAGGGATGTGACAATGAAATTAAAATAGGTATTGATATGGAAAATGACACCATTTACAGATTATGTTGCCAAAGGGGAACATAGAGTTGAAAATTAGAGTGGAACATTAGTGTCCATCATATCATGTATACTGTGTGCATGTGAGAAATGACATCTGTTCATTCTCTATGATTGAATAAGGATGTAATTACAGCCTGGTAAAGCTCTGAAAACCTGTGCCAACCAACTAGCTGGAGTATTGGAGGACATTTTCAACCTCTCACTGCTATGGGCAGAAGTTCCCACTTGCTTCAAAAAGGCAACTATTATACCAGTGCCTAAGAAGAATAATGTGAGCTGCCTTAATAACTGTCGCCCATAGCACTCACATCTACAGTGATGAAATGCTTTGAGAGGTTGGTCATGACTAGACTGAACTCCTGCCTCAGCAAAAACCTGGACTCACTGCAATTTGCCTTTCGCCACAATAGGTCAATGGCAGATGCAATCTCAATGGCACTTCACACTGCTTTAGATCACCTGGACAATACCTATGTCAGAATGCTGTTTATCGACTATAGCTCAGTATTTAATACCATCATACCCAGAGTCCTGATTGAGAAGTTACAGAACCTGGGCCTTCCTCTGCAACTGGACCTTCGACTTCCTAACTGGAAGACCACAATCTATGTGGATTGGTGATAACATCTCCTCCTCGCTGACGTTCAACACTGGTGCACCTCAGGGAGTGTGTGCTTAGCCCACTGCTCTACTCTCTGTATACCCATGACTGTGTGGCTAGGCATAGCTCAAATACCATCTATAAATTTGCTGATGATATAACCATTGTTGGTAGAATCTCAGATAGACGAGAGGGCATACAGGAGTGAGATATGCCAACTAGTGGAGTGGTGTTTCAGAAACAACCTTGCGCTCAACATCAGTAAGACGAAAGAGCTGATTGTGGACTTCAGGAAAGGTAAGACAAAGGAACACATACCAATCCTCATTGAGGGATGAGAAGTGGAGAGAATGACCAGTTTCAAGTTCTTGGGTGTCAAGATTTCTGAGGACCTAACCTGGTCCCAACATATTGATGCTGTTATAAAGAAGGCAAGACAGCAACTATACCTCATTAGGAGTTTGAAGAGATTTGGTATGTCAACAAATACACTCAAAAATTTCTATAGATGTACTGTGGAGAGCATTCTGACAGGCTGCATCATTGCCTGGTATGTTGGGGGGGGGGGGGCACTGCACAGGACCGAAAGAAGCCACAGAGTGTAATAAATCTATTCAGCTCCCATCTTGAGTACTAGCCTACAAAGTACCAAGGACATCTTCAGGGAGTGGTGTCTCATAAAGGCAGTGTCGATTATTAAGGACCTCCAGCACCCAGGGCATGCCCTTTTCTCACTGTTACCATCAGGTAGGAGGTACAGAAGCCTGAAGGCACACACACAGCGATTCAGGAACAGCTTCTTCCCTTCTGCCATTCGATTCCTAAATGGACATTGAACTCGTAAACACTACCTCACTTTTAAAAATATATATTATTTCTTATTTTTGCACAATTTTTAATCTATTCAATATATGTATACTGTAATCGAGTTATTTATTTATTCTTCTATATTATGTATTGCATTGAACTGCTGCTGCTAAGTCAACAAATTTGACGACAATGCCGGTGATAATAAACCTGATTCTGATTCTGAATTGGATGAGTACTGGTCAGTTGGTTCCTTAAGGTAGCTAGCTGTGGTAGTGGGGACAAGCTCCCATTCCCTGTTAATTGCTCCCAATGATGTGCGACTCAAATAGCCTCTGACAATCAAGTCCAGCAACTGGCCTTCATGTGTGGCCTAACTACTAAGCCCAGTGAACTGTTTCTACTGACAGGAGAAGGGGCAAAGCCAGGCTACTAGAACCTTAAAACCAGTTGATTCAAGCAGATGGGGTTCATTGGCTGTGGTTGGCAGCTCATCTAGGAGAAGGAATACTCTGATCTCAAACCTCTGCTGCTTGCAGCTATACCCACTCATGGGGAAGGCTTCAGGAGTAAACCCCGAGGGAAAAATCCGGAGCTGAAGTCCCTAAGGCAGTCCTACATTGAGTCTAATGTTGACTGGCAACTCCTGCAACACTACTGGTGCCAAACTGTATCGGTCTGTGCCGTTCCTTTGAGTTCATCAGATGCATGGAGAGGGGGAGCTTGCTACAAGGGTAACAGCTTGCTCTCCATATTGTACTGTCCTGGCTTGTGCCAGTGGCTGTAGACATGTTCAGTAGTAGAAAGATAAATGATCTCCTTCATAGTTTGACATGCTCTTTGTCCTACTGTTGTAAGTATTCCCGTCATGCTAGGTCTCTTGACTGAGGAATTTTAGGAGAGGTGGACATAAGTTTAGGATGCTAAATAATGATGAAGACCTCTAGAAGGAGAGGTTGAAGAGAGCAGGTGGAGATCAAGATTATTTTGAGAAAAATTTGTGATGGCAAGCTTTAAGGAGAAGGTATCAGCTACTGAAGAGGAGCCAGGAAGCAAAGTTGAGTGGTCAATAGTTTGGTTTGAGTAAGGACCAAAAGAACAGGTGGTAAATCTGATGGGCAAGATAATGAGAATATAAGAAAATTTATGAGAGAAAGTGGAATTCAGGTCAGGGGGTGGAGCAGTAGAAATGGAATCTTGGCCCCATAAGTTGGCCAAGATAAATAATTGTCAGCATTTGATTTAATCAGTTTCTGTCATATTGACAATAGACAGACAGACAGACATACTGACATACTTTATTGATCCCGAGGGAAATTGGGTTTCGTTACAGCCACACCAACCAAGAATAGTGAAGAAATATAGCAATATAAAACCATAAATAATTAAATAATAATAAGTTAATCATGCCAAGTGGAAATAAGTCCAGGACCAGCCTATTGGCTCAGGGTGTCTGACACTCTGAGGGAGAAGTTGTAAAGTTTGATGGCCACAGGTAGGAATGACTTCCTATGATGCTCAGTGTTACATCTCGGTGGAATGAGTCTCTGGCTCAATAAATTCCATGAGTTCATTTAACTTGTCTGAAATGTGAGTAGAGGTAGGAGAAAAAGTCTTTAAAGAGATGACCTGCACTGCAAGGAAGGAATCCTTAAGTTCCCTTTGGATTGTAGCAGAAATGAACGACTTTCCAGTGGGCCATCATTTCCTTTCAAGTTCATACCCTTAGGTTCAAAAGAGTGGAGACAAAGGTTGTGCTGGAGAATGACC
Source organism: Hemitrygon akajei (assembly GCF_048418815.1). Classification (NCBI taxonomy): domain Eukaryota; kingdom Metazoa; phylum Chordata; class Chondrichthyes; order Myliobatiformes; family Dasyatidae; genus Hemitrygon; species Hemitrygon akajei. Next base: position 37,984,923 of record NC_133153.1, read on the forward strand.
AGGATAAGACTGATTAATAGTTTAATGGGGATTAGTTCTTGGAAGTACTGGCAAGAATGGTGGAGGACACAGACAGTCGCAAGTATGCTATTAAGATTGGAGAATCCTCGGGGTGATTTTGAAAAAAAGAAAATGCAAGTGTTGTGGAAGAAGCTTTCCAGAGTGGACAAAATCAATTGAGCTTTATTGGGGAAAGATGATGTGAGTGAGTTGCAACAAAATGAACTGTCAGGACCTATAACCAGCATGCTAGGTCACATGAGGTGGCAAAGTTATGATACTGACAATGCGTAGATTTGTGCTTTTTACTCTTACTCTGCAGATTTGGTGTTGGTCTGTATTTTTTAAAATTGGGTTCTTTTGGGTTTGTTTTGTGGCTGCCTGTAAGCCAACAAATCTCAAGGTTGTGTAATTTGTACATATTTGAAGATAAACTGATGTAGAAGCTGAAATAATTGAGGAGATGCTTTTGCTTGGTGTAGAACAATGAACACATCTCAGTGAGAATACTTTTATTTGTGTTTGAGTGAGCATTAGATTGACAAAAATGATAAAAATATGTTGGAACCAAGCATTAAAGGGGTAGGGATCTGATGAAGACCCCATTTAAATTGATGATTATGGATTAAGGTAGAAATTCATTCCTACACCATGAGCTTGTGAATGACTCAGAAGAAGACACAAACAAGCCAGTCTATTGCTGGAATGCACAATTATCCATGGATGGGGTAAGTTGAACAGGTTTACAAGATTCACTCCAGTCATTTCATGAGAGGCTGTACATCATTGAAGGTATCCACTAAAGCTGAAGCATCCTCATTCCCCACTTACCTGTGCTGCAGGCATTTCAATAGAGAAATCAGTGGTTCAAGAAGTCTGACCTATCAGTATCTTCAAGAACAGCAGAAAACAAGCAAAATTAAAGTTGCAAGAAGGAATCAAAAATAGAGTGCAAATCTAGCAGATTGGGGAACAGAACCCAAACTCTGCTGTTAATCTAATTTTACAAATGGCTGATAATAGGAGGGAAAGCTTTAGGGTTGAAAATACTTTCAAATAAAAATTTAAGTGTAAATGGGACAGTAAAAATGCTTAAAATATGGAATAGTGTTATGCTTAAATGAGTCTTTTGTTGTTTTCATCTATCACCTCCCAACCTCTCTTGGTATTTCCATCCTTCCCTCCTCCATCTGCCATGAATCCCTCTTCGTCTAGATCCATCAATCACTTGCCAGCTCTTGCTCCACCCCTCCCCTAACCTCCTATAGCAGCTACTTCCTCTCTGCTGTTTTAGTCCAGATAAAGCACTCTGACTGGATACACGAGTGAATCTGCAGATGCTGGAAATAAATAAAAATACAAAATGCTGACAGAACTCAGCAGGCCAGACAGCATCTATGGGAGGAGGTAGTGACGACGTTTCGGGCCGAAACCGTTCATCAGGAGTGAGGTAACATGGGATGATCGAGGGGGGGGATAAGAAGTGGGGGGGAGGGATGAAGTAGAGAGCTGAGAAGTGATAGGCTGAAGGGAAATGGGCTAGGGGGAAGGTGGAGAATTATGGGAAATAAAAGAGAAAGAAAGGTAGGGCTGGGAGTAGATTATAGTGAGGGGGGAAAAAGAGAAAGAGAACCAGACTAAAATTATAGACAGGGATGGGGTAAGGGAGAGGCAGGGGTATCAATGAAGGTCTGTGAGTTGAATGTTCATGCCAGCAGGTAGGAGGCTACCTAGGCGGGAGATAAGGTATTGCTCCATCGACCTGCGTATGGCCTCATCTTGACGGTAGAGGAGGCCATGGACAGACATATCGGAGTGGGAGTGGTCTGTGGAATTGAAGTGTGTGGCCACAGGGAGATCCCACCACTGCTGGAGGACTGAGCGCCGGTGTTCAGCAAAACAATCTCCCAGTCTGCGGCGGGTCTCTCCAATGTATAAATGGCCGCATCGGGAGCACCGAATACAGTATATCACCCCAGTTGACTCGCAGGTGAAGTGGTGCCTCACCTGAAAGGACTGTCTGGGGCCTAGGATGGTGGTGAGGGAAGAAGTGTGGGGGCAGGTGTAGCACTTCTTCCGTTTGCAGGGATAAGTGCCTGGAGGGAGGTCAGTGGGGAGGGATGGGATGAATGGACAAGGGAGTCGCGTAGGGAGCAATCCCTGCGGAAAGCCGAGAGTGGGGGGGAGGGGAAGATGTGGCTGGTGGTGGGATCCCGTAGGAGGTGGCGTAAGTTACGGAGGATTATACGTTGGATCTGTAGGCTGGTAGGGTGATAGGTGAGGACCAGAGGGACTCTATCCCTGGTGGGCTGGCAGGGGGTTGGGGCGTTGACTGTCCGTATTTGACTACCCAACCTACTGAATTCCTCCAATAGTTTGTTTTTTTTTGCTCCAGATTACAGCGTCTGTCGTCTCTTGCACACATGAAATAATAATCTTACACTGAGGCAACAGGATGGGTAGTGCGAGGGCTTGTGATGAAACAAACTTATTTTTGAATCTAAGCAAAGTGTTTGTTTTACATTTTGCAGGAGTGATGGAGCTCAGTTTCACATTATCCAAAACTCTCAACTTAATCATTCTTCCAAATGTCCAGTGGCATAGAATTTATTTACCTTGATAGTCAGACTATACACCAAGTGCACTTCCAAAAAAATAACAGTTAACAAAGGGCATTCTTCCCTTTCAGTGTAATGGTCTGAGCTACAGAAGATTATCACACTCTCTGTGAATTTCATACTAGTTTTAAGTAGGTTTTCAAGTTGTTGCTGCACAGATGTTAGTTGTGTTGATTTACAAGGATACAACCTATAGTGATACACTTAGATTTTATTTTTGGTGAAATTAATTCCAATAGCATTTACAAAAATATATTTTAAACAAAGGGCATAGTTGCCTTTCATATATTAAAAAAATCTGTAGGCTACATTTTGTTTCAGATAAATACTTTATTTTTCAGTTATTGCACTAACTCAGTGAATTCATGATTAATTGAATGCAGGATGATATTCAGTGTTTGGCTCTTAAATCTTCCTGGTAGAGAAAGTAGATATTCACTGGGCCAGAACTGGTGTGAACAACCTCGGTGACACTGACGAAAAACCATGCACCGATCCCATAGGCCAAACAGGGGATACCTGTATGATTTACATTTGGAAAAACAAGTTATTTTGTATGCAAATGCACTGAAGCTTGCATCATTCTTATTCATCTTAATTCAAATATTTACCCCTTCAGAAACTGTTGAATTATCAGTCGATTCTGTAAATTTGAAGCTTACATTCCTTGACAGGTTCCTGAGCTTAACTGGAATATAGCCTAGAATGCCATAGCATATGTTCTTACTTCACAGAACTCCATAATTCTGGCTCCAGTTCCCTTGTGCAACTTCCCCTGAGGCTTGAAGGGGAGCAGTAGGTACATAAGACCATAAGACATAGGAGCAGAATTGGGTCATTCAGCCCATCGAGTCTGCTCTGCCATTCCATCGTATCAGATCCTGGATCCCACTCAACCCCATCCAGAACCCCACAGCCTTCTCACCATATCCTTTGATGCCCTGACAGATCAGGAAACTATCAACTTCCGCCTTATATATACCCATGGTCTTGGCCTCCATCACGGTCTGTGGCAAAGCATTCCAAATCCTTTACTCTCCGCCTAAAAAATTTTTCCTTACTTCTGTTCTAAAGGGTCATCCCTCTATTTTGATGCTGTGCCCTCTAGTTCTGGATACCTCCACCACAGGAAACATCCTCTCCACATCCATCCTATCTCTAGTCCTTTCAACATTGCGAAAGTTTGAATGAGATCTCCCCACATCCTTCTAAATTCCAGACAGTACAGGCCCAAAGCTGCCAAATGCTCCTCATATGTTATCCTCTTCATTCTCGGAATCATCCTCATGAACTTCCTCTGGACCCTCTCCAATGACAACACATCCTTTCAGAGATATGGGGCCCAAAACTATTGACAATACTCCAAGTGCGGCCTGACTAGTGTCTTATAAAGGCTCAGCATTATCTCCTTGCTTTTAGTCCCCTTAAAATAAATGCCAACATTGAATTTGCCTTCTTTACCACTGACTAAACCTGTAAGATAACCTTTTGGGAGTCTTCCACAAGGACTCCTAAATCTGTACCTCTGATGTGTTAACCTCCTCCCCATTTAGGTAATAGTCCACACTATTGTTCCTTTTACCAAAATGCATTATCATACGTTTCTCAACACTGTATTCCATCTGTTGCTTTTTCGCCAATTTGGCTAAGTCCTGCTGCAATTGCATTGTTTCCTCAGCACGACCTACCCCTCCACCAATCTTTGTATCATCCACAAACTTTGTCACAAAGCCATCAATTCCATTATCCAAATCAATGACAAACAATGTGAAAAGCAGCGGTCCCAATACTGACCCCTAAGTCACTGACAACCAACTAGAAAAGGCCCCCTTTATTCTCACTCGCTACCTCCTGCCTGTCAGTCATTCCTCTATCCTGTAACACCACAGAATTTTATCTTGTTAAGCAGCCTCATGGGTGGCACCATATCAAATGCCTTCTGAAAATCCAAGTAAATGACATCCACTGCCTCTCCTTTGTCCACCATGTTTGTTACTTCCTCGAAGAACTTGAACAGATTTGTCAGGCAAAATTTTCCTTTACAGAAACCATGCTGACTTTGACTTATTTCATCATCAGTCTCCAAGTACCCCGAAACCTCGTCCTTAATAATAAACTCCAACACTTTCCATACATCAGTTCTCAGTACCTGGGCTTGGTCAGGGAGATTCCCCTCAGACTGCATGATCTGAAGCAAGCAGGTTAGGCTGAAGACACTGGAACCATGAGAATTGACTTCAGGTGGTGCTCATAAAGAGCACTGTAGAAGACTTTGATGAAGTGTGAAGTTTATTTTTCAGAATTTGCACACTGCATTTCATTGCATGTTTCGAAGTACATTTGACAAGTTTCTGTCCCTCCTGCTGACAAAATAGTGTTTTGCAATTGGATTTCTAGGCATCCCTGTTCTCTATTATTGAATATTCTCCATCAAATAAAACTCTGCTTTGCATTTTTTTAACCTTATACATATTCTCAAAACTTTCAAGTTCACACCTCTTAGTTTTTTCTCATTGTCCAGCTTTTCTCTTGTCTTCAATGAAATAATCTTGAGCACCATTCTATAAATGAAGAATGCTAAACCAATGCTACTTACATTATGATCTTTACAGTCTGAAAGTAGCACAAGAGACTTCAGTCACCTAATACTTACCCAGGTTAAGAACTTTCAGTGCAGTGAAAAACTTGTTTTGTGATTCCAGGTTGTATTGGGGTGCCAAGGAGCAGTGGTACTTGATGTATGGGAAACAGCCTGTCCTTAAAATATGATAATTGATTCCTTTAACATTCCAGTTAAAATGTGAGAGTCCAAACTGATCATTTTCCACAGAACTGTATTTCACAAAGTACGATGTCCAATAGGGGAAGTTTCTCTGAAGTAAATGCTGTGTTAGGACATCAGATGCTTTGGGCTTCGCAATCCTGGAGCCAAAGGAGTGAAAGATTATCTGAAGTAGGGCACTGTGGATCTTCTTCATTACTACAGCCATTGCTGTGGAAAAAAGTTTCAAAGTTAGCAAAGTTCAAAGTAAATTTATTATCAAAGTACATACATGCCATCATACACTACCTTGAAATTCACAATAGAACAGAGATACAGTAGAATCAATGAAAATCTACACAAAAAGACTGACAGCCAACGTGCAAATGAAGACGAACTGTGCAAATACATTAATGAACACCCAAACAAACAATTAATACTGAAAACAAAACTTGTAGAGTCCTTGAAAGTGAGTCTGTAGGTTGTGGAATCAATTCTGTGTTGTGAAGTTATTCACACTGGTTCAGGAACCTAATGGTTAAAAAATGGACCCTGGTGGAATAAGCCCCAAGGTTCCTGTACCTCCTACCCAATGGCAACAACTAGAAGAGAGCATGCAAAAAGAAAATTCCAAAAGAACACAGTAATTTTAAAATATGGATTTATCTTCAAAGTAGATTCTAACAATGGAAAGTATCAGAAATTAATGGGCACTCAAAGTAAAACTAGAGAATGTAGACGGAGAATATCTTCATGCAGTACGATAATTATTGTGAGCAGTTATTCCAGATGTTGACAACAGAAATTCAGAGGATGCCTCAATAAACTGAAACTGCATCTCCGCAACTTCTCTAGTTTACCGAAATACGGTAAATATGGAACTGAGTTTACTTGGTGTAATGATCTGAGCTACAGAAGGTAATCACGCTCCCTGTGCATTTTTTTTTACAAGTTTTAAGTAGATTTTCACAGTAGTACTGCACAGATGATGGTTCTGCAACTATCAGAATTTGATTTACAACACAGATTTGGAAGGACAAAACCTATGGCAATACATTTTATTTTTATTTTTGGTGAATTTAACATGAAAATTAACATAAAAACTTACTGAACAAATACAGGACAAGTAAACATCAACTACTGGCCACTGGCATGTTTTTTCAATACACATGGATCCGATTATTCAAACTAAATGATAGTTTTATACATGGAATGAACCTGGCTGTCAAAAAGCCATCTAATTGATTGCTTCCATCTCTTGAGCTGTGGATTGTAGATCTAAACACACAGCAGGTTACATCAAACAAAAGGGTTTGGCTTTTTCAGCTGGATAATCGGAGTTTACAGGACAGGATAAGTGCATCTTGGACTTGGATATACTCCCAATGTAGATTATATGCAAGTCAATGAAATATAGAGTTCTGGATTCTTTATCCTTTGGCGGTTCCAGCAATTTTTTTTAGTTTTTGATTTATTTCAACAGCCACAGTATTTTGTTGGGAACAACACGCACACACAAGATGCTGGAGGAACTCAGCAGATCAGGTAGCATCAATGGGGAGGAATAAACAGTCAATGTTTCAGGCCAAGACCTGCTGAGTTCCTCTAGCATTTTGTCTGTGTTGCTCAAGATTACAAACATCTGCAGAATCTCTTGCTGGAATATGGAGCAACAAAGAACTTGCTGGAGAAATTCAGTATCTGTGAGGAGCGAGGAACTGTTCACGTTTTGCATTAAAACTGTGCATCAAGACACAAAGTGTCCACCATTCCTTTCCTCTCTCAGATAGTGCTCAACCCACTGAGTTCCTCCAGCAAATTATTTGTTGTTCTGTCTTCGATTCATTTCTTAATGGATTTTATCAAATTCATGAGGGAACAATTGGAATAGACAATAGACATTCGGTGCAGGAGTAGGCCATTCGGCCCTTCTAGCCAGCACTGCCATTCACTGAATCAGTGAATTCATACACAATCAGTACCCCGTTCCTGCCCTCTCCCCATATCCCTTGACCCCGCTATCTATAAGAGCTCTATCTAACTCTCTCTTGAATGCATCCAGAGACTTGGCCTCCACTGCCTTCTGCGGCAGAGCATTTGGAGAAGTAGGAACATTAGAAGGTCCTGCAGCCCCTTCAACCAACTCTGCCATCCATCCCATAGCATCGCGGTCAATCTGACAAGGTGAGCATCGTCATTGGATTCAGTGGCACTGGACCTGTAATGAAGTGAGAGGACAACATCTCCAGTGTTCTAATCTTTAAAACGGCACATCAATAACATTCACTGTTCTTTTCTGTACACTGGGCACCACGTCTGCCAAAAACCAGAAGCCAAATGCCAACACTGCTCCTTGAATCCAATAATTATTTTTTTAAAAGCTGCACCCAAGGCATCACAAATGTGCCATCTCTACAAATCAGATTACTATAAGCAAGCCCTGACAAAGTTTTCATTGGCATATTTCAAAGTTTTCTAATTTCATGATTTTTGTACGTTTAGGCGACAGAGTGTCAGCCTGCCTCAATGCAACTACGGAGGAAATATTTTAACGTGATGATTGATTTTTCAGCATGAGAGAACCACAGTTAGCCTGGACCTGGTGGGTCACAACCCTCCTTTACCTCTGGACTCTGCTTCCTGCTCTCTCCAGCTCACAGCGACTCGCTGTGTGTCCTGGGCGGGCGCTCCTGACGCCGGTCACAGATCTCCGACTGACCGGCAGACCATTCACCCCATAACCGTCTCCTCGGCCCATGAGCCGAGGCCTGCCATACCCTCTACCCCGTTGCTATGACAATCCCGTGCCCTCCGCACTCGTATTCCCCGCAACCGCGGCACCACCGCGCGTTGGTTCCACAGTCTGTTGGTTCCTACCGCCTCCCGCCCCAGTTGTTGCCGGTTCCAACAGTTGGTAGACAAAATCAATGAGCATTTAAAACCACTGGAGCAAACGTGCTCCTTGTTGAATTAGCATTTCTCTTTGACAAAATCTAACGATTGTCGATTCTTTTTCAAAAACAAAACCATTAATTTACATTCAAACTGAAATCAAATTGAGAAAATTGGCATTTTCTGGTGAAAATTGTTCAGCTTTTTCCAAAAGGTTTCGATTTTAGTGATTAACTATTTCAAACTCTGTTTTATGATTTTATATAATAAATACTTCATAATTTGAATATTTCGTCGAGAAGTTAATCGTTTGGCACTATGGAACTCTGAAGCATTTTGTTCAGAAAGCACATAAATATAATGTGTATTGTTCAAGATTCCCAGCATCTGCAGGAATTCGTGTTAAATATTTTAATTTATTTGTTTGCAAAAGTAATTAAATTCGGCACCCAAACAACTAAATTATATTCTCAAACTTTTTTTTGAGAATGGGATTGGGGTGAGAAGTAAATCTTTAGAATTCCATTGGACATTGATTCAAGATTCAAGATTGTTTAATATCATTTCCAGTATACAAGGAGAACGAAATAATTATTACTCTGGATCCGATGCAGCCCAAAATAAAAACACAATAAATCAAAGTTAAATTTAAATTTATTACCTAAGTACATATATGTCACCATATACAACTCTGAGATTAATTTCCTGCAGGCGTACTCAATAAATTCATAATAGAATAATAATCGTAATGGAATCAATGAAAGAACACACCAAATTAGCCTTCAGACTGTGTAAACTGTGCAAACACAAAAAGAAAGAAATTTTAAAAAAGAAATAAATATTGAAAACCTGGACGTGAGTCCATAGGTTATGGGAACATTTCAATGATGGGACAAGTGAAATTGAGTGAAGATATCCCTTTTGGTTCAAGCTGGTTGAGGGGTGATAACTGTTACTGATCCTGGTGGTGTGAGCCCTGAAGCTCATGTACCTTCTCCCTGATGACAGCAACCAGAGGAGAGCATGATCTGGGTGGTGGGGGCCTTTGATGATGGTGCTACTTTTCTGTAACAACGCTTTGTGTAAATGTGCTCAATGGTGGGGAGGGCTTTACCCATGATAAATTGGGCCGTAAATAAATATAAAGGTAGTTGATATACATAGATTGACTGTATGTCCATGAAGTGACACTAGGCACAGGGGCATCTATACAGAAAGTGACTGACGGGAAATGATAAAGTAATGATGGTTCGGGGTGTGGAGGGTTGGATTAGTGGATGGAGGTGTTGATCAGCCATACTACTTGGGGAAAGTAGCTGTTATTGTCTTTGATGTTCCTGGCGTGGATGCTACATAGCCTCCTCCCTAATGGGAGTGTGTAAAAACAGTCCATGAGCAGGGTGTCTGAAATCTTTCATGATGCTACTGGCCCTGTTCTGGCACCTTTCTGTATATATGTCCTTGATAACAAGTAGGCGGGTGCTGGTGATGCTTTGGGCGGTTTTGACTACCCGTTGTAAATCCTTCCTGCCCATCGCAGTACAGTTTCTGTGCCAGCTGTTAGGATGCTCTTAACTGCACATTTGTAGAACAATATGAGTTTAGATGTGCATCGTCCTGCTCTCTTCAGCCTCCTCAGAAAGCATAGGCATTGGTGAGCTTTCCTGATAATAGGTGTCAGAGGTAGTCTTTTTAACATTGATAAAAATCGATTTTTTTTTACATAGTTAATGGATGTCTGATAATAGATTTTTTTCACATAGATTGAGGGAAGTGCCTAGAACACATTGCCAGGGGGGGTGGTAGAGGCAGATACATTTGGGACATATAAGGGACTCTTAGATAGGCAAATTGATGACAGAAAAATAGATGGTTATGGGCAGTGAAGAAGGGAAAGGTTAGACTGACTGTGGAAAAGGTTAAAAGCACAACATCATGGACTGAAGGGCCTGTACTGTTCTGTGTTCAATATTCTATAAACCTTTTGATTTGCTTGGCTTAATGAAGTGTTTTGTGTACAGTTTTGAATACTCCTTGCCTGGAGCCACTAACTTCATACTGTTACCCATATAACTGACAGTAATAGACTCTGTAGATACAGCACGGATATTTCCCTCAATGGATGGGACTCTGCTGATCATCCACCATCCATTTAAACTAATCTGACAGATTGATCAATAGCCTCATCTTGGGCCAAAATGAGGCCATCCCTCAGTATGGAGGAGCAACACCTTATATTCCATCTGGGTACCCTCCAACCTAATGTCATCAGTATTGATTTCCCCTTCTGGTGAACAAATTCCACCCCCGTACTTCTTTTATTCCCCACTCTGACCTTTCACTTCTTCTCACCTGCCTATTACTTCCCTCTGGGCCCCCTCCTTGGCTCTCGGCCCAAAACTTGAACTATTTATTCCTCTCCATAGATGCTGCCTGATCTGCTGAGCTCCTCCAGCATTTTATGTGTGTATCTCTGGATTTCCAGCATCTGCAGACTTCCTCGTGTTTGTAATCCTACACTAATCCCATTTTTAGTCTTCACCTGATTCTTCAATTTACCTACAAACTAGTGATAATTTACATAGGCCAATTAACCTACCAATGCATGTTTATGGCATGTGGGAAGGAGCTGGATTTGCTGAAGGAAATCCATGTGGGTCACAGGGAGAAAATGCAAACCATAAAGGTAGCTCTGAGGTAGGGATTGAACCTGGTTTCTTGTGCTGTGAGGCAGCAGCTGGACTAGCTTTGTCAATGTGATACTCTAATATGAAACCTTGATGCACCATGTGGACATTTCATCCAACTCATTGACATAACCGGTAATTCTTTACCTGGTATTGTCCCTTAGGAAGTTAAGGGGAATGCTGAAATTCACTAGTTTACCTTCACTCTGTTTCCCATTATAAAATGTTTCTATAGGAGCAGAATTAGTCCATTTGGCCCATGAAATCTGCACTGCCGTTTGATCATGGCTGATTTAATTTCCCTCTCAATCCCATTCTCCTGCCTTCTTTCTAACCTTCAGCACCCTCACCAGTCAAGACCTATCAATCTCTGAATGTACCAAATGACTGAGACTCCACGGTCATCTGTGGCATCGAATTCCACAGATTTACCACCTTCTGGCAAATGAAATTTCTCATCTCTGTTCTAAAGGGATGTTCTTCTATTCTGAGGCTGTGCGCTCTGGTCCAAGACTCTTCCAAACATCTTCTCCATGTCCACTCTATCTTGGTTTTATATTATTCGGTAAGTTTCAAGGAGATTCCCCCTTATTCTTCTGAATTTCAGCAAGTACAGGGCCAGAGCTATCAAATGCTCCTCATATGTTAACCCTTTCACTCCCAAGAGCATTCTCTTAAACTTCTACTGGACCTTCTCCAATATCAGCACATCCTTTTTTAGATTTGGTCCAAGATTGCTCACAATAATCCATAAGTGGTCTGACCAATGATTGTAATTCACACAATGGGAAGGAGCAGTGCTGTACTTGGCTGTGATGTCAATAGAGGAAAATATCCCTTTCACCCCTAATGTTGACCTTTCACTTGGGCCTTCACAGGGCAGATGTAGTATTTAGTTTATCTTTCACTCATTCACACTTGCCACTGAGACATCAAATGTGGTTCCGGATTAAAACAAGTCAGTAACCTAACAAAGTCAAGATTAATAATAATTCCCACGGTGAATAAACTAGTTGCCATAAAAGTCTAATAACTGACTGAACTCATGTAAGACACGTAAAATGCCAGAGGAACTCAGCAGGCCAGGCAGCATCAATGGATAAAAGTACAGTCGATGTATCAGGCTGAGACCCTTCATCAGGACTGGAGAAAAAATGATGAGGAGTCAGAGTAAGAAGATGGGAGGAAGAAACACAAAGTGATAGGTGGAACTGGGAGGGGGAGGGGTGAAGTAAAGAGATGGAAAGTGGATTGGATTGGTGAAAAAGATATAGGGCTGGAGAAGGGGGAATCTGTTAGGCGAGGACAGAAGGCCATGGAAGCAAGAAAAGGGAGAAGAGCACCAGAGGTAGGTGACAGATAGGTAAGGAGATAAGGTGAGAGAGGAAAAGGGAATGGTGAAGGGGGGGGGGGGGTCATTACTGGAAGTTCAAGAAATTGATGTTCATTCCATTAGGTTGGAGGCTACCCAGACAGAATATAAGGTGTTGCTCCTCCAATCTGAGTGTGGCCTCATCGTGATAGTAGAGGAGGCCATGGATTGACATGTCAGAATGGGAATGGGAAGTGGAATTAAAATGGATGGCCACTGGTAGATCCCGCATTTTCTGGTGGATGGAACATAGGTGCTTGGTGTTGGGTCTCACCAATATACAGGAGGCTACACTAGGAGTGCTGGATACAGTAGATGACCCCGACAAACTCACAGGTGAAGTGTCGTCTTGCCTAGAAGGACTGTTTGGGGCCCTGAATGGTGGTGAGGGAGGAGATATAGGGCAGGTGTAGCACTTGTTCCACTTGCAAGGATAAGTGCCAGGAGGGAGATCAGTGGGGAGGGACAAATGGAGAAGGGAGTCATGTAGGGAACGATCCCTGTGAAAAGCAGAAAGTGGGGGGGGGAAGGAAAGATGTGTTTGGTGGTGGGATCCCATTGGAGATGGCAGAAGCTACAGAAAATTATGTGCTGGACGTGGAGGTTAGTGGGTGGTAAGTGAGGACAAGAGGAACCCTATCCTTTGTGGGGTGGCAGAAGGATGGGGTGAAGGTAGAAGTGTACAAAATGGAAGAGATGCTGTTGAGGGCAGCATTGATGTTGGAAGAAGGGAAGCCCCTTTCTTTAAAGAAGGAGGATATCTCCTTTGTTCTGGAATGAAAAGCCTCATCCTGAGAGCAGATGTGGTGGAGATGGAGGATTTAAGAGAAAGGGTTGGAGTTTTTATAAGTAACAGGGTGGGAAGAGGTAAAGTCCAGGCAGCTGTGAGAGCCATTGGGTTTATAATAGACATCAGTGGATAAGCTGTTCTCCAGAGATAGAGACAGAGAGATCAAGAAAGGGGCGGGAGTTGTTGGAAATGGACCAGGTAAATTTGAGGGCAGGGTGGAAGTGGAGGCAAAGTTGATGAGCTCAGTATGGGTACAGGAAGCAGCACCAATGCAGTTGTCAATGTAGTGTAGGAAAAGTGGGGGAGTGACACCAGTGTAGGCTTGGAACATAGACTGTTCCATGTAGTCAACAAAAGGGCAGGCATAGCTAGGACCCATGTGAGTACCCATGGCTACACCTTTAGTTTGAAGAAAGTGGGAGGAGCCAAAAGAGGGTGAGGACAAGTTCCTCCAGATGGAGGAGAGTGGTGGTGGAGGGGAACTGGTTGCGTCTGGTGTCTAGAAAGAAACGAAGAGCTTTGAAGCCTTCCTGGTGGGGGATGCAGGTGTATTAGCTTTAGAACAGTGGTCCCCAACCTGAGTTCCATGGTCTCCTTGCTTAATAGTATTGGTCCATGGCATAAAAAAGGTTAAAAACCTCTGCTTTAGAACAATGCTGTGCCCTGTCACTCTCCTACAGATAGCTAGCTGTAATCCAGCTAAAAATGATTTTGGTAAAATCATATTCTTGAAATAAACTTGGAGTTTTCTCTTAATAACTTTTGTATATTCATGGTCTTCTAAAAGTAAAATTTTGATTCTGGTATTAGCAGTTGAGGTGTACAGTTAAGATTAGCTTGGCTAGGTTGACATGGTAAAAAGGAATTGGAGGTTAATAGGCAGTACTAATGGTGATTAAGAGTATTTGCACATTTAAAAGATAAATGATAACTGTGACTCAGTGATCCTTTTCCACACTGCGACCTATGTATATCCTGCAATCTGATATCAAGCTTAAGCAGAATGTTGGCATCCACATAGGAATTGTAGGTCACCTTCATTCTTTGCCATTGTACCTTGGAAATATTACTTGCCACCATGCAAGAGAGCAGGCTAACTTACACAAAATGCTGGAGGAACTCAGCAGGCCAGGCAGCATTTATGGAGGGGAACAAACATTTGACATTTTAAAGGGGAAGAAGCCAAAATATGAAGGTGGGGCAGGGGAAAGAGTGCAGGCTGTAAAGTGATAGGTGAAACTAGGTGAGGAGTGTTGTGTATTTAATGTTTAAGTGATGTTTGAGAAATTCTGTAAATATATTGTTTGATTAAGCATTCCTGTTTGTTTAAAATAATTCCTATGGGTTATATGTATAAATACGTTTAATTGCATATGTCATCACAGTACCATGTGATATGTGCGTGCCTCGCTTAACGGCAAAGTTACACCCGCCTTCCCGGACTCCTGTGTTTTCTTTTAATTAGTTTAATGTTTTGATGTTATAAAACATAACAAAGGGGAAAGTGAGTGAGTGGGGGAAGGGGGGTGAAGCAAGAAGTTGGGAGGTGATAGGTGGAAGAGCTGAAGAAGAAATAATTTAATAGGAGAGGAGAATGGAGCATGGAAGAAAGGAAAGGAGGGGGGGACCTGAGGGAGGTGTTGACAGGTGAGAAGCAGAGAAGGGATGAGAGAGGAACCAGAGTGGTGAATGGAGAAAATGAGAAGGGTGACGGGAAAAATGACTGGAAGTTAGAGAACATCGATTTCATGCCATTAGTTTGGAGAACAGACTGCTCTGTTTATATAGCACTTTTCACAAATTATTACATTAGAGATGGTGAAATATTGTTTAAGAAAGTATTATTATGTTGTAGAGTAACACAGTGATAACTAAACTGTGAACAGCAAAGTTCCACAAATCAGACACTTTTAATAATGTTGGCAGAAGAATAAAATGCCTGTGAAATTTGGGAGCACTCCATTGTTGCTGTTGAAATACCAGCAAAGGGTCTTTTATTTCACCTTAACAGAGTTTCAGCTTAACTGGAATCTAAAAGGTAGATTTCCTTCCTAGAAAGGCAGTAACACACCCGATGGGTCTCTGTGACAACCCAATAGTTTTGTGGCCATCATTTCTAATTCTACCTTCAAAGACTGAATTTATTTAATTGGTTGAATGTCAATTCTATGTCTGCAAATATCCAGTGACAACAGCCCTGGCCTCTGAATACAAGTCTAGGACCACGCACTGTGTTCCAATACTATTATCTATGGAAGCATGAACGATTATAGATGCTGGAATCTGGAGACACAGCTGTCAGCAACCCAAGGAACAAATAAGTAATCAGAACTAACTTTTCAATTCATTAATTATATATTTTTAAAAAGCTGTCACTGTCAAGAATCATGAAGGTATACGACAAAGTGTCATTTCTTTAAAGAATCTTGTTAAAGATCTTTAATCTTTAAGAAGGTACATGGCAGAGTTTCTTTTCCTTTTCCAGTAGTACGTGGAAAACCATGATAGGCTTGTTGGTAGAGTAGCACAATAATGGGAACAGGACTCCAGGTGATCACCTGATTTAAAAAACTCCAGTGAATACATTTCATAGGAGCTCCAGATCTAAGGCATCTATGTAAATTGGGTAGTGCTGGTAATTATGATCAACTGTAATCAAGGCAGAAGAGCACCTTGTTCCAATGGGGGACTATTGACAACAATGTGACTGCAAGGTCGCTGAATCTTTAAATACATTTAGTTCTGTTGCAAAATCGACGTTTCAAATTCATGAGTAAGGTAGTAATAATAAATCTAATTTAGAAAAACACTAAAAGGTCAATCCACTAGAACATAACACTGAGCTTAATATTACTTTTATTAAACATAAATTACATTTTTGATATTAGCCTTTGCAGAGTGGTTATCTATGCTCAAGACCATGGCTACTAATTGAAAGTCTTAGGAGCTCAAGTCAGAATTGCCATGAAGGAATGTACAATAAAGTTCAGGTAATTAGAATGGTTCATTTAGGGAAAAAGGTTCATTTGTTGAGGGAACCACTCAGTAATTTGTTGTTAAAGGGGAACTCTGTTCATCTGAATTGCTGCATAATCCTGAACATTATTACAAGCTCAGCAAGCTTGCCGCCATCTGTCAGTCAGCATAGACTTAGATAATCTGAACTTTGAAACTGCTTGTCAGATGCAGCTATGTTGTGAGGCATCCCTTAACTGGCACATGGAAGCTGTACAAAAAATATTTGCTCTATGCTTTTATCTAACATAAAATATTACAACATAATTGACAATTGTTAAACAGTGTAAAATACTTTTTGCATTAGTTATATGATAACTTGGTGAGTATGTTCGATGCCTGTACTTTCACTGGACATGTCAGAACTTCAGTCCATTCCCATCTGCCTGTCAATGCAAACTGCAGTTCTATAGCCATTTAAATGTTGCAGGATTTCTCAATATTGGGAGCCTGGTAACTGGAGCTAGTTGTTGTGAGTTTGGATGTGTCTTCATTCATTAATGTAAATAGTTAATAGTATCATCTAGTTATACTGCTAGGAAACTGGTTTGAAAAGAGCAAAGAACCTTGATTGTTTAAATGTATGCATCTTGTTAAATGCAACTCAACGAATTTTTGGTGGTGAGAAAAGGAGACATAAAATGAAATGTTAATATTGTTTATAGTCTCTACAAAATGTTCTGCTTCTTCTGGTGGCCATCAGGGAATGAGACAGCAGCTCTGTGAATTTTCCAGATGAGACTTCCTGATCTAAGGTGTAAATCTGATAACTACTGCAGCAAAGAGAAAAACTAAAAGTTTAGCCTGCCAGAAAGAATGAAGGAATTGGGAATACATTCTATATAAAATACAAGCATTAATATTCTGGTTGCCATGGTCATTTTAACATGAAAGATTGGTGGTCTTGGTAAGGTGGCAGAAGGGGCAGTTGATGGTTGGTTTCCACCTTCAACAATAACACAGAAGCTAGGTTGTCAAACTGAAGCATTGAAAATGCCACTGAACAGTCTAAATAGGATCATCTGTGTTTCTTCCTTGTTATAATTACATGAATAACACTGTAATTCAGAAGAAGGGAATTATTGTGCAATATGGTAATTGGCTGACTAATTCTAAGGTTTGAAAATGGTTGTGATAGTGGAATATTGTAATCAGGTGAATAATTAATAGTTTGTGAAAGATGTATATTGTAAAATATGTTAATAAGATGGATGGAGTATATTCAGGCCAAGTGATCACCTTGTATTTGGTGAAGCGAGTATTGTATCTTCTCTCAAGATATGTTAATTATCTATATGACTTTCCTTAAGACAGATTCTTTATGAGATCAGTAGAGGTGAGGTCAGTTAACCCTTGCAGGAAAGGGGTGGCGATTCATATACTGAGACCAAATAATTGGCAGGGAACAATGATTCCTCTGCTGCTGAGGCAATGAATGATGTTATCTATACAAAACAGTAGTTCAATAGTAGGCATGCAATGACAGGGAGATGCATCTTTGAGTGATCAGGTAAATTTGAGGAGCAAACCAAATGTGATAGATCTCTGTAGAAATGGCATAGTTTATACCATAAAGCCTCTTTCTGCTTGTTGTTTAACTTACACTACCAATTGCATTGGGTGGTATTAAAGCCCCAATATTAATCTCAATAGCTTGTATAAGGATAAAGTGAAACATTAATTACTTGCAGGACATAATCTTTAGTGAGTGTGCCCTTGTATAAATATTGAGTGTGGACTAGTCCATGTATTGAATAAATTTGACAGCACAATTGATTGTGGGCCACACTGGATTGCTCGTGAGTGCAGAGGAAAATTTACAATATGAATTGTTTCCTCAGTTCTTTTATCGTTCTAAAGAAACCCAGCAACAAACCTGGTCATAGCAACTACTTGTAACTTTGTGTTAGGATGCTCCAGAAGTTGATTATTGTATCAGTTATTCACTTATTTTAGACTAGTTTTCCGCATATCCTCAAAGAGCGAGCTGGAAATAGATTACTCACTTTGGGATTTGGGGAAGATGAGAAAACATAGAAAATACATTATTTCTTATTTACAACAGAAACCAAATTATTGTTTACCTCAACTTCATTTTAGTTGCCATTTTTGAGTATGTTTTAAATATTTCTACTAATATTCACACTGAAAAGCAGATTCTGTTGAATATTTGCTTTGCTTCCATGGATACAAAGCTGGACCAGTGAAACACATTTAGATTTCATTTTGGTTTGCTTACAGTAGTGTAGGTTTCCAGTGAGATGGAACTGGAGTTAAGTAATTCATAGTCAAATATCTATAGTTCTCCTGAATTAGGTTCTTCATGTCATAGCTTTTAATGGAGGGGCTGAACGATCTTCTTTGGACTTGTTCACTATGGTAACTCCAAGAATTACTTCAATATCTTTAATTGCCGCCTGTAAAAATAGACATGTATAAGCTGATTTGTCACACTGTATACACGATGTTATATTTCTAATACAAAAGGCATCAGTAAAACCTTCATTGTATAATTTATTCCTTGCGAAACCCTTATCTACACTTTCTTGCCCCGTATTGATCTTGAAGAAGTCAAGGAATTAGCCAGACTGGACAGTCCCTTCCTGAATCCCATCAGCTAGGGATAATTGGGCTGATTGTAACACATTTAGCATTGGTTTGGGAGAGAGAAAAAAGCAAAGTAATACTGCAAATGAAGATCAACATGTACTAAACTAAATTATTATTTTTCACAGATACGCATTGAAAAAAACAAACTTAAGAAGAAAACAGGCTAGACAAAATGATCTGGTACCAAAAGCCCATTCTGTCCCAGATAATGCAACCTGTTCACGCCATTACTTGCTTTTCATAGAGCAGCCTTGCCATCACCTGGAGAGGCAAATAAAACTTACCTGAGGATAAACCTTTAGGCATTTCCTGATGAATCCCCATTAAGTTCCAGAGGAACATAATGGCTATTCTATTCATTTTCTCTATAGTTTTGCTACTGCAACATGTAGTAGTACCCCCAAGGCCACCATTACCAGGGTTGGAGGTTTATGCAGACAGGTCTTAAGACCAAAGATCAGTCTGCAGGTCTGGATGTCGGACTCAATTTATCCCGGAGAATGGAGGACAAAGACCAGTGACCCCTGTGGTCAAGGAGCAGGGTCAGTAAGCGTTGAACACAAAGGCTGGTAACCCTCAGGGATGACGTCCTGAGGTCAGAGGTCCATGTGGGGCAGGGACCAAGGTCATTTGGCAGACCACAGGTCTGAGGTTGGTCAGTAGTGTGGATATCGGACTCCATAGATCACCAAGAATGGAAGTTGAGTTGGTAGGTGCCAAGGACAACAACCATTGACACTTGTGGTCAAAGACCAAGGTCAGTGGGCCTTGAAAACGAGGGTTGGAGGTCTTCAGGGATAGTGAATCCCAAGATCAGAGGTCCATGCGGGGCAGGTTCAGAAGCCCAAGGTCATCCAGCAGATGTGGAAGTTTGAGGATAGTCAGAAGGTGTGGATGTTTGACTTCAGTGATCCCCAAGGATAAACATCAGGTTGACAGAAGACCTGCATCAGGCAGTGAAAACTTGAGGTGTTTTTCTGTGCAAACAGTCACCTCTGTGATACCTGAGAGTCCTGAAAGCCAATACATACAGAATACTGGAGGAATCAGCAATTCAGGCAGTATCTATAGACATGAATAAATAGTTGATGTTTCAGGCTGAGACCCTTCATCAGCCATTGTTTCTTCCACTTCAACATCTGAAGGTCAACCTCTGGGGCTCAAAGGTGTTGTAGATAGTGATAAGCATATTTTAATTTAGTACTGTAAATAGTATGTTTTATGAAGTTTTGAATATTGCATAGTAGTGTATTATTGTGATACTGTAGTCATTTAAATAAACTTTTAGAAACATAGAACATAGAATAGTATAGCACATTACAGGCCCTTCGGCCCACATTGTTGTGCCGACCCTCAAACCCTGCCTCTCATATAACCCCCCACCTTAAGTTTTTCCATATACCTGTCTAGTAGTCTCTTAAATTTCACTAGCGTATCTGCCTCCACCACTGACTCAGGCAGCACATTCCATGCACCAACCAGTCTCTGAGTGAAAAACCTTCCTCTTATATCCCCTTTGAACTTCCCTCCCCTTACCCTAAAGCCATGTCCTCTTGTACTGAGCAGTGGTGCCCTGGGGAAGAGACGCTGGCTGTCCACTCTGTCTATTCCTCTTAATATCTTGTACACCTCTATCATGTCTCCTCTCATCCTCCTTCTCTCCAAAGAGTAAAGCCCTAGCTCCCTTAATCTCTGATCATAATCCATACTCTCTAAACCAGGCAGCATCCTGGTAAATCTCCTCTGTACCCTTTCCAATGCTTCCACATCCTTCCTATAGTGAGGCGACTAGCGACTTTTTTGCATATAAAAAGTGAAAACCC